>NC_090438.1:443873248-444498248 GCF_031143425.1 Pleurodeles waltl | reverse complement strand
CATCAGAAGAATATGGAGTGCCAATCACATATTCTGTAAGGTGTGAACTGCTGGTGTCCTAGTAGGGGAAGAAAAGCTGATGGCAAAACACTGGACAGAAAATTCTAGAACAATAGTTCTGTGGATCTCATTTGAAAGTTCTATGCCATACTCGAGAACCTGTGTAGAACACACTTGTTCTTGCATTGACTACTTGAATAAGGTATGTTCATTCTCCCAAAGTTGTGAAGAAGGACTGTATTATTGTAGTCCTTCATGTCTATAAATGATCTTTCTTTATTTACCCGGCATGTTTTTGTGATAGGCATTATTTCATAATGAGAAGTCCCACTTAACTAACTGGTTGCATCAAAAGGTCTACATTTATTTCCAAGGCTCTGCTATTAGGTGAAAATGAGGAGCAATATTCATATTGAACTTGAACAGGGAATACCCTACATGGTACATTTGTGCATCATATCGTACGGTTCACAGCGATTTCACTTTTGAGCACTGTGTCATTTGCAGTATTGCAAATTGGTACACTTTCTAAGGGGCAAACACAATTAGAATTCATTTGCTCTCAGAAAGGCCATTGTTGTCTTTTCATAACAACAAGTGTGTTCTATTCAGGTTCTCATTTGTGTATGAGACCCACAAAACCACTGTTCTGGATTTATTATACTATACCCTGGTTTCATATCCGAGCATAAAGTGTTTTGTCTAGTGATATCTGCTACAAACAATGGCTGAAAATAAAAAGTGCAGAAAAAAGTCGTGCAGCAATGCCAAACAATGTCACTTAATGGCTACCCAGTCTAACGTCTCTGAATACATTTCTGCTAGTGAAAGTCTCTGGCTAATTCTCCTCATTCCCATTAACACTGGCCTTTATGCCTTTACAACCATGTCTTCTTTCTCACAGGCACAATATAACCTCGCCTATACACATTAACACATTTTTATCTCAAAAGACTATTTATTGCTAATATAGTCGAGCTTTCATTTAGGTGCTTCATTTCCACTCAACTCTCCTAATCTCAGGGCCTGATTTAGAGTTTGGCACAGGCTATTGGACATTTACAAATATTCTAAAATCCTCGAGTTCCATCCGCCCTAATTAGAGTTTTGTGGGTTGATATCCGTACCTGTTTTCAGCATCCACCACCTTTTACTTACTCTGTCAATGCTGAGGCACACGAAAAACTGTGGGCGGACTGATAGATATGATATGTGACTGTTATGTGTGCTCTATGAAGAATATGTTTTCCGCCACTGAAACCGTTAGTGCTGTGTTAGAGAAAATAAATTAAGAAATAGGCAAACACTGCTAACAACTTTCACATGCTTTACTAAAACACAGTGATCCTGTTTATGGGCAACCAGGGTTTTTAGCAGTGTACCCCTACCTTTTGCCTCCATTTTAGACCACAAGATGCTGATTTTCTGCCTGTGAGAGTTCCCTGGGCTCTGCTAACTAGACCAGGGCCTGCGCTCTGGTTAAAAGGTCTATGCAAGTTATGCATAACTATAATTGGCATGGTAACCTACCTGTACATCTTCAGTATATGGTATTGTGCCTAGGTTTAGAGGCCCGGTAGATTTAATGCACTTAATTGTGCACTGCTGGGTGGCCTGCTGTCACTTTAAAAAACAGCCCTGCTTTGCAGGCTTCTCTTAAATTAAATGAATTTGCAAATTCGGCTTTGGAATTAAAGGTATTGTCAAAGTCTCAAAACTACCTTGTTTTCACATATAAGTCACCCCTAAGTGCCCAGAGATGTTGTGCCTTGTAAATTTAAGCCCGGAAATTACAAAAATTATAAAAATGTATTATATTCCCTGGTGAGGGAAAATTATCAGTTTCATTTTTCCCCATTGTAATACAACAGCTCCATAGGCTAACATGGCAATACTTTAATAAAGTATAACCATGCCTAGGAAAGTGCTACAAATGCCATTTGTGGACTGACTTAAAATGATCCAAAAACTTGCCACTGTTAGATTTATTATAACTATCACAGAAAATAAGTTATATAGCTTGATTTCCTGATGAGCCAAAATCCAACCCTCCAGCAGCTTTTCTCTGACTGACCAGATTCTGCCAGGCTGAGCCAAGCTGCCTTAATGATGTGTGAAATGGCCTTCATTGAAACAATGGGACATCTGGTGGGTGGAGATCTTCAAGCTCCAGAACAATAGGCAGGAACGGGGCTGGGCAGGTAAACTGAACTTCAACGGGGGAATGACAGGACAGGACACAGGCTCACCCCCACTCCCTTCCCTCCAGCAAGATGGGAGCCCCAATAATTAGATTAGCAAATGGGCTGAAGAGAGAGTGCTAAGGAAAGTTAGCCACGGCAGTGGGATGGCTTAGCCAGATATTAACATCCAGGAGAATGTTTCTACATTTCTACATTTTAGATTTTGAAGGAATAGTACTTTCTGTGACAGAAATATGCCACACATAGGAGGAAGTAATACATGAGGGTGGCACCCTGCATCCCATTGGTCAGGGGAATCCCCCTGCCTGTCACCCAGGAACATTGGATAAATATGGCAGAGGTGCCCAGTAGCTCAGATCCCTGCCTGAAACTACAAAGAGAAGAAGGACTGCCCTGTGGAAACCCTGGTTTCACCCAAAAGGACTGCATTCTGGAAGACCTCACCTACTGCACACCGAGGAACTAAAGCTCTAAGGACTTTGACTTGCTTCAAGAAGTGAAGGAGTGGACTCCCTGACAGAGGTAACAGAGCTTCGCCTGCACCATCTCCATCAAGAAGACTTCAGCTGGACACCTTCCAGTGGCCCTGAAAGGAACTGCAAAGGTTCACTCTGGGAAAAGTTGTCCTAATATCTCAAGGATCATCTCAGAGCTTCAAGACCCTTGCATTGGTGTTGTGGACCCCCAAAGATCTCTGCCTGGAAATAAGAAGAGGAAGGATTGCCATGCTGAATCCCTGGCCTACACCTCAAAGGACTGTACTCACAAGGACTGCACCTTCTGCACACTTTAATCCCCAGCCCAAAAATGACTTTGCCTGGCTTCTAAATGATTCATGAGTAGGTTTTCTATAAGCAACAGGAATAAAGGAGCTACCAAGAGTCACTTGCATCATCTCCTGCCATAAGAGTCCAGCTGTACAGTGTTTAGTGGATTTTTAAGGATTTGGCTACGGTCATTGTGGGAATTATATTCCCAGGGACCCTGTCAGGAATAAGGCTGTGCGCGGTCCAGGTCCTGTCCGAAACTCTGCTGCACGTATTTGCGGCGCTTCATGCGCACCACTTGTCATCCCCTCCTGTTCTAAAAGTGGTCATCAGAGTCGTCTGCCCTGTGGTAAAGCTCATGTAGCTGCAGGGTCAGGACATTGGTGGACAAGATGCACTTATCAGTGCTATTCTATGAAGGGACTACAATTCCCATGTTTTTAGAGGCAGCGGCCATCTTGGGGTGTGGCAGGCCTATAAAGCCCAGCCACACCCAAGCACATTGCTCACTATTTTGAAGACTTCGATGTAGTCAGGCCTTGTGGGGGTTCCTCTGAAACAAAGCAGATTTCCTGCATGGCATATTGACAGCAAATCGGAGTATCCTTGTTTCCATGGTGAATTCAGATATGAATAGGTCGTACTCGTAGAGGTAAGGTCTTGATGAGTCCAATCTTGAAGGGAGTTGTTACTTCCAAAAGTAAAGCGCCCCATAGCACAACGAGCAAAGTGTTTTCAGTTTTAGGAGTAAAGCGGCCTTGGCGCGACGATCAAAGTGCTTCGGATCACAGGAGTAAAGCGCCCTTTGGCACAACAAGCAAAGCGCTTCAGGCCACACATGTAAAGCGCCCCTTAGCACAACGAGCAAAGCGCTTCAGGCCACATGAGTAAACCGCCCTAGGCACGGTAATCAAAGCGCTTCAGTCCACATGAGTAAAGCGCCCTTGGAACGGCAATCAAAGTGCTTCAGTCCACATGAGTAAAGCGCCCTTGGCACGACAACCAAAGCGCTTCAGTCCACATGAGTAAAAAGCCCTTGGCACAACAATCAAAGTGATTCAGGCCACATGAGTAAAGCACCTCTAAGCATAACGAGCATAGCGCTTCAGACAAGGCAAGTAAAAGCACTTTCTGGCATAATGAACAAAGCGCATCATGTATAATAATCAAAGCGCTTCATGAACAACAAACAAGGCACTTCTGCCCAACGAACAAAGCTCTTCAAGTTCAATGAGTAAAACTTCCAGGCCTAGATAGTAAATGTGAAAGCTTTTCGGAGATAAGCAGATTATAGTTTCTTTGTATTTTTGGAAAGGATTGATATTCAGAGTATGACCATAGTCCATAGCTCTTGCCATCTCTTGGTTCGGAGGTTGTAGTTTGTTCTTGTTCCATGATTCAAAGAAGGGGCTTCGCCCTCATTTCACAAAAGGGGTCTCAACCTGATATCACGGAGACACCCTTATTCAAGAGTCTATTGATGAGTTATACTGCTATGAATGAGTATATGCATATTTGTTCTAATTGTTTCTTTTCAGATCTCTCTCCCTGCAGTTCCCTACCCTAAATCCCTTCCCCCCGCCTGACTTCATCATAACTCCGTGCTATAATAGCTTTCTGAGTTAGTGATGCCGGGAGGTGGGCCTTTTGTTCAGCAGTGTGCAGATCTCGAGGAAAGGACACTGTGACAGACCCAAAGAGCAACACAGAGATTGTGGAACCTTGGATTGGGGTTTTGGAATACTTTCCTGCATAAAGAAACACTTCTGGAAGTAAGTGTAAAAGTGTTGCATCCTTGGCATCAGGAACTCTTGTCTGTGTCCCAGTCCTTTTTAACCCTTTGAGCGCTATTTGCTTCTAAGCACTAGTTTTTCTTTTGATCTTTAAAAATTCATATCTCTGCCTCCCTACATAGGATTTTGTAATTTTGGTGTCATTTTAATCATAACGATTATTCCTATATTTCTAAATTGTTGAATTTTTATTGTGGCTTATGTATTTATTGTATTGGTGTTTTTAAATGATTTACATACCTGTCTCCTAAATTAAGCCTGTCTCCTCACAGACAAGCTACCTAGGGTTGAGCAAGGATTAATTTATTGAGACCTTGATTGCATGTTTTGTGTAATTGTGGGCTCATTGGTTGTTGTAGGTAGCTACCTGCATCTATTTTAGGTAGCTACCTGCATATACTAATAATCCACCTTCCAACACTGTTACAAGAAGCCCTGGGAGCCCATCTAGCACTGGTGGAGGAGAAACCACACAGTGCCCTACAAAATTGAAAGTAACCACCAGTTTTTATTTTTTTTCTCTGAAGCACAATGCACATTGGCAATGTCACTAAACATAATTTTAAGTATTCCAAATTATACATGGTAACTATATTCTCTTTTACCCTGCCCACATACTTTATACCACGGACCCATTTAAAACACTCATGTACCACAAATGTTCGCCCTTAAACCCCAATTTGTGAGGCAGTTGCATTATTTTACCATTGGATCCCCACTATAACAAATATGCACATTTTATGAAAAGTACATGCTCAATTGTGTTGAATGTAACAAAATGCATGGGCTCTGATTTAAGAAAGGTGTGCTGCACCCAGTGCAGGGCCTCATTTCTCGTGCCCCTTAGCGCCACCCTAACACCACCTTGAGTGCGCGGTATCTAAGATACAGCACACCATGGCGGTAGCTAAGGGAACTCGGGTCAAACCATTTGACGCTAGTCCGGACCGTTGCAGGATTAGCAACAAAAGTCTTATTGCTAATCCTGCAAGCCCATTGAGGCCATTGAAAACAATAGAATGCCTCTTTTTAACACTTACTCTGAGCAGGTGTTAAAAGTGCCGAAAAGAAATACACAAAGAAATCTCTTCTATTTTTTTGCGCCATTTTTTCACCCCCCCCCCCCTAACGGGGCAACGCCCCCTTTGCATACATTATGTCTGGCTCAGGCATAACATAGCGGAAAGGGTTACAATGTGGCAAAATGCATGTATTGCACCACTTTGTAAATTTGGTGCTGCGTTTTTGGCCTCATTGGGCCACATTAGCATTAAAAAAATGACACTAATGTGGTGCAAAGAAGCTCTAAGAGCTCTTAAATCAGCCCCCATGGAGCTCCTTGAGATCCATGTTTAAGCAGTTACCTCACACTTCTTAATCATATTAAACAATCATGCATCTCTAACATAGATTACCATGAGTCACAAAATGCAATCTAATATTGCACATATACACAAGGCCAGGTTAGATACCAACATACTACAGACTGCAAAAGCATAGGGAACCTAATCTTCCACATGCAGAATATTTGACATGTAGTCGACGTGGACCCCAATAACTGAGTTTCAACTTCCAAACTGTCACCCAAGTGCAATTTAAAAAAGTCACTCACACTCCCACTTTGCATGCCACCTCACATCCTCACTCCCAGTGATGTTCACAGACCTGTAAAAGAGAATGAACCACACCTGGCACAAGGTGTCACCTAAACAATTGAAATAAATGGTTAACGTGTGCAACATAATGAAGTACACACATATATGGCAACAATTTTAACTTTCTCATTAAAGTCTAATCCCACAAGATAAAGATATAAATGTTAAAAGTTAGCATATGTTTAGGAGAATTAACAAAACCAATAAAAATTGTCATCCTCTGGGATGCTTCCCAAAATAAACTAAGTTGTGGGAGGAGGCTATAACAGTTTAAATGTTATATATATATTTTTTTTTTTGAAAACATTTTTATCAAGCCTCTATCAAGCCTTGTCTCCTAGCATGCATCAATTTTCCTCTTCAAGAGAGCAGTCCATTCTCATGGGGCAGATGTTGTTCGGGATATCTACTTTTTTCAATGGTTTGGTTTCTTTAAGCTTTTGGGGGTAGGGACAGGACAAACTGGGGGTATATTCTGGGGATACAGACCTGTGAGCCAGTGTTCCAGGACTGTTGGTGCCCGAGAAGCCACAATCAGGATCTCTTTGTGAGGCTAACAGTGAAGAACAAATGTTCCCTTGGATGCTAATCACTTAACTCTATGGAGGACATCCAACATTTATATCTGCCCCATAGATACGTTTTGCAGCAACTGCAACGCCTCTTCAAATAACAGTTTTGGCAGGACAGGAGTGTTGACAGGAGAGGTGCGATGGGTGAAGGAAACCCCAGTCGTAGCTCATTGGACTGGGTGCTGGTTTGAGTAATGTGGTAGGAGTGGGATGGTGCTGGTGGTAGTAGTGGTGGCCAAATTTGCAGATGCGATTAGCACTCGTTTCATCCACCACATCAAGGGGCTGGCCAGAGTCAGAGCCAACTATCTCAGTGCCTTATCCTCCAATTGGGTCAATTGGTATCAGTGTGTCCGCCTTCTCGACTCCAAGTGGTCTTCCTGCTCTACCCCAAAAGTCTGGCCAGCATCTCCAGCTCATTCTTCTGAGGAAGCTGGAAGCAGACCTATGTGCACATTTGTTAACCCATACAAAATGAAATTTCCAATGTACACTCTTGAAAGATATCTTGAATCATTCCAACCAATTGTATTTGCCTGAGGAACAAGCAGGTATCACAGAGTGACCCATTCTTTGGTGGCCACCCTCCGTTCTTTATTTTTTTTTTGTCTAATCTGCTTGCAATTTTAAACTTTAACACTGATGCACTGTTGTCCAGTGCTCAATGTGTGTTCTAACCCCTATACAGTTGTAATTGGGTTAAACCTCCCCTTGACATAATTACATTTTACCATAAGGTCATCTTATATGGTTTGAAAAATATATTTATAGCACGTAAAAAGAAATTTAGCATTTACACTAAAAAACTACATTGTATCATTTACTTTGTGACTTTGTGACCCTAAAGCATGGCATAGGGTTCCATTGAGGTCTGCTCCCCTGTCGCCTGCAAGCTCTCAAGTTTGCAGGTAGACCTGTAAAAACGAAACTTAATTATTTGCGTAAAACCCTTCTTCTAAGTTGTAAACAAGTGACCTCTAAAATGATCTTATTGCTCATAATGTAGGGTGCATAGTGCCTAAAAGTGGTATATGCCTAAATTAAGGATAGCATATACCGAGGGTGACTATATATCATCAAAAGCTGTTTTCACTGTATTGGGTTTATATTTGACTATTTTTATTGGCATATCATCAGTAGTTTGTTAAACTTCGGATAAAGGAGATACAGTAGTGATGCATGTTTTGAGCAATAGAATCTGAAAATTACTTAAAGAAGCAATAACCTAGCTCATGTTGCATACACAGTGAACAATACTCTGAACGTAAGCATGCCACATTCACCTATATTAAGGTAATACACTGATAACATGGCATGTGGGTACATGCACATATAGAACATGAAATGCCGCACAAATGTCAACAATGTACTACCTTTTGTTATTATTAACTTGTGGTGGGACTTGAATGTCCTCTGCTTGGTATACAGTCATATACCATGGTACCACTGTTTATGTACTTTTTGAAGTCAGCCTCACACCAAACCCATGCATGTTTGAACGTCTTGGAATGCTTTGAGAAAAGACTATGGCCCTCATTACAACCCTGGCGGTCGGTGTTAAAGCGGCGGTAACACAGCCAACAGGCTGGCGGTAAAAAAAATGTGATCATGACCACGGCAGAAACCACCAACTGAGACAGCCACTTTAACACACTGACCGCCACTGCGGTAGCAAAAAACACCGCAGGGGTAACTGCCAACAGACAGGCGGAAGACAATGTACCGCCCACTGCATCACAACCTGCCTATCTGCCAACTTTTCCGGGGCGGTACTAATGCCATCAAAAGCACCCCGTAAACAGTACACAGAAGGGAAACCACTCACCTCTCGACACTCAACGAAGAACCAGGATGCCATGGAGCCCGAGTTACAGGTCCTGCGGATGTGGGTCTACCTCTTCATCTACCAGGAACATCAAAGACGGGGGTGACGACGACGGTACGTACTGCACCTAGTACACGGGGGGGAAAGAGAGTGACACACACACACGTAACATGCAACACTCCCACCCCCACCCACAACACCATACACACAAACAGATCCAACTACATTACAGATACACCCCATAACCCCCTGGAAGAACTCAAGGACAAAAGGAATTGAGTCAAATTAGTGATATTTTAGAAATAGGCAGATGTACTATAGATTTTGAAAAACAGTATTTACACAAATATACAATATGTACAAAAGTTTGTACATTGTTCATTCACAAATGTCTGTGGGCCACTTGTCCAAAATTCATGGGCCCAGCCCACACTTGACTTCTGCCTCAATACGCAGAGAACACTGCAGGGGCATCAGGTCGTAAACACACAGGCACCTCGGAGGGATCGGGAAGGGGGGCACCTCAGCCAGAAGATGGGACAATGCCACTGCTCCTCGTGGGGGCTCCATGCCCACAGCGATGTCCTGGGAAGTGCAAGGCCAGAGTCTCTCCAATGGGAGGTCTGGTCACTGCCTGGTGCTGGGGAGTACAAAGTTACAGTCTCTCAAGTGGGTGGCTTCTCCACTGGTTCTGGAGGGGGCTTGGTGCCCAGAGTGCTTCATCCTGACAAGGAGGGGTGAGTGGATGCCTTCTTCCACTGGTCTGGAGGGTGCTTTGTGCCCAGTGTGCTTCATCCTGCCAAGGATAGAGTGAGTGGATACATCTCTCCACTGGTTCTGGAGGGGGCTTGGTGCCCAGAGTACTTCATCCTGCCAAGGAGAGGGTGAGTGGATGCCTTCTTCCACTGGTTCTGGAGGGGGTGTTGTGCCCAGTGTGCTTCATCCTGCCCAGGATATTGTGAGTGGATGCATCTGTCCACTGGTTCTGGAGGGGGCTTGGTGTCCAGTGTGCTTCATCCTGCCACCTGTACCGTCACCGTCGGCGTACATCGTCATTGGCCCCAGTAGGAAAGTGGCTCCCTGTTGCAATTACCCCCCACTTTTTGCCTGGTATTGATGCTGACTTGACTGAGAAGTGTGCTCGTACCCTGCTAACCAGGCCCCAGCACCAGTGTTACTTCACTTAAAAATGTACCATTGTTCCACAATTGGCACATCCCTTGCACACAGATAAGTCCCTTGTAAAAGGCACCAGTGGTACCAAGGGTCCTGTGACCAAGGAAGGTCCTTAAGGGCTGCAGCGCATGTTGTGCTACCCTAAGGGACCCCTCACCTAACACATGCACACTGCCATTGAAGATTGTGTGTGTGTTGGTGGGGAGAAAAAGGCAAAGTCGACATGGCATCCCCCTCAGTATGCCATGCACACAAAATACTGCCTGTGGCATAGGTAAGTCACCCCTACAGCAGGCCTAAAAGTCCTAAGGCAGGGTGCACTATACCACAGGTGAGGGCATAGCTTCATGAGCAATATGCCCCTACAGTGTCTAAGTCCATTCTTAGATATTGTAAGTACATTGTGGCCATATTAAGTATATGGTCTGGGAGTTTGTCAAAAACAAACTCCATGGTTCCATAATGGCTACACTGAATACTGCGAAGTTTGCTATCAAACTTCTCAGAATAATAAACCCAAACTGATGCTAGTGTGGGATTTATTAAACAATGCACACAGAGGGCATCTTAGAGATGCCCCCTGTATTTTACCCTGTATTTTTTCTTCAGTGCAGGACTGACTAGTCGGTACCAGCCTGCTGCTGAGAAACGAGTTTCTGACTTCATGGGGTTAGGGCCTTTGTGCCCTCTGAGGCCAGAAACAAAGCCTGCTCTGGGTGGAGGTGCTTCACAACACCCCCCTGCAAGAACTGTAACACCTAGCAGAGAGCTTCAAAGCTCAGGCTCTGTCTTACAATGCCCTAGGGCACTCCAGCTAGTGAAGGTGCCCGCCCCTGGACACAGCCCTCACTTTTGGCAGAAAGTCCAGAGGAGATACCACACTAGCAAAAAATAGAGCATTAGAATTATCTAATTTTGCCACTATCTTACCTCTAAGGGGAACCCTTGGACTCTGTCCACACTATCTCTTACTTTGAGATAGCATATACAGAGCCAACTTCCTACATTGGTGGATCAGCAGCGGGGTCTAAGACTTTGCATTTGCTGGACTACTCAGCCAATACCTGATCACACAACTAAATCCCAAACATTGTCATTAGAAACTGATTTTTGAATTTTGAGCTATATTTCTCATTTTTTAAAAGTCCTGCTAGGGCCTTGTGTAAGTCCCTGTTATAATTTTTTTCAGAGTTTAAAAGTTTGTAAAAATTTGGATTTAAGTTCTTGAGGTAGTTTTTAGATTCTTAAAAAGTAATCCCAACTTTTAGAGTGATAATGTCTAGCACAGATGAGATGGTGGTGGAATTCAAACTCACCCCTTACCTGCATCTAAGGATGTCAGAGTTAAGGACTCTCTGTAAACTAAAAAATATAAGAACTAGTCCAACCCTACCAAAGTAAAGATCCATGAGCTTTTGGCAGAGTTCAAAAGGGACCACCCCTCTGAGGATAATCCTTTAGATTGGGAAATTAGTGAACAGGAAGATGAATTCCCCCCACCTGTCCTAAATAGGGAGAACAGGGTTCCTCAAACCCTGACTCCACAAATCATAGTCAGTGAGACTGGTTCTTCCACAGGGGAGACCAGCACCTCTGAAAGCATTGAGGGCAGCCTCAATGAAGATGACCTCCTGTTAGCCAGGATGGCCAAAAGATTTGCTTTGGAGAAGCAGCTCCTAGTCATAGAAAGGGAATGAAAAGAGATGGGTTTAGGTCCCATCAATGGTGGCAGCAACTTAAATAGGGTCAGAGAGAGTACTGACATCCTAAAAATCCCCTAAGGGATTGTAACAAAATATGAATATGGTGATGATATCACCAAGTGGTTCACAGCTTTTGAGAGGGCTTGTGCAATGAGAAAAGTAAACAGATCTCACTGTGGTGCACTCCTTTGGGAAATGTTCACTGGAAAGTGTAGGGATAGACTCCTCACACTCTCTAGTAAAGATGCAGGATCCTATGACCTCATGAAGTCTACCCTGATTGAGGACTTTAGATTCTCAACTGAGGAGTATGGGATTAGGTTCAGGGGGCTCAGAAAACCTCGAGCCAGACCTGGGGTGATTTTGTAGACTACTCAGTGAAAACACTGGGTGGTTTGGTAACTGGAAAAGAAGTGCATGACTATGTTGGGCTTTATAACTTGTTTATGAAAGAACACATTTTAAGTAACTACTTCACTGAAAAGTTGCATTAGTATCTGGTAGACCTAGGTCCAATTTCTCCCCAAGAATTGGGAAAGAAGGCAGACCACTGGGTCAAGACTAGGGTAACCAAAACTTCCACTGGGGGTGACCAAAAGAAAAGGGTTACAAAGCCTCTCCAGGAGAAAGGGGGTGACACTAGAAACAAAGAAAAATAGTCCTCTGTAGGCCCCCAAAAACCAGACCAGGTGGGTGGGCCCCAAGACACAACCCAAAACAAAGGTGGGCACCAGGTAAGAACTGGGATGCCACTAAGCCATGGTGCCAAAACAGTAGACAGACAGGGCACCACACTAAGGACACTTCTTGTACCAAAAACAAACCCCCTAGCAAAATCCCAGGGGTGACCAGTGTAGCCATTGGGGATGACTCCTCAGATGAGGAGGTGTTCATAGCCTTCAACTGGAAAAAGGGTCCCGCAGGTGAGTTGGAGATTCCAGAAGGAAGTAGACACTTCCACCATCTACTGGTGAATGGAATCCCAGCCACTGCCTGAGAGACACTTGTGCCAGTCACACTATTGTGCATGACATGCTGGTGTTCTAAAACCAGTACCTCCCAGGTGAGACTGCCAGAGTAAGAGTTAGCCCAGACAGGATCACTGATAGGCCTGTGGCTTTTGTGCCCATAGAAGTAGGTGGGACTTTTAGCTGGAGAAGGGTTGTAGTCAGTACAGACCCCCCCCCCCTCCCTGATTGTCTCCTTAGGAATGACTACCCAGAGGTTAGTCAGAGCCCAAGAGAGGAACTGGTTCAGTGCCAGTCCTCTCCCAAGGATTCTGGAGGTGCTGCCCCTGCAGTTACTGCAAGTAGGCCCCAGAAGAAAAAGAAAAGAAAACAGCGTAGGAAAGGTAGACAACCTTTAGCCAAGGTTCCAGCAAGCCAAATAGATTCTGCTCCAGTAGGAGAGAACTCCAAAAGGGGCACTGGTACAGTCCAACCTGACCCACAAGAAGTCCTGGCTAGTCAAGCAACTGTTAAACCTGAGTGGGTGGCTCCTCAGTTAACAGAAGAAAGAGTGGAAGAAGGGTGTTTACTACAAGATGTAGTAACCCTCCACTCTAACACAGCAGACAGGCACCCTAAACCCAAAGAAGCCTGTAACTTAGCCCCTTCCCTTGTAGGTGAAGAGTTAAAGGTGTGGTTCTGGGCACTGACAGCTGTCAGTGGCCTCTGCTGGGTGTTAGACATTATGGCTACACTATCCTTGACGTGGTGGCCGGACCCCATGCCAAATAGCAAGTTAGGTCCCCTGACCTTGTTGGTCATGATGGGATTACTCCAGCTCTGGGGAACCTATTTGGGTAAGCTAGGGGTGACCTTGGCTAAGATAAGATTAGCAAAGGTGGATACCTCTAACCCCAAAAATAGAGAGAATGTTTGGAGACATTACAAACTCAGACAAGAGGTAATTCAGACTAGGTTATATCACTGTGGAAGTGGGTCTGTTCCCCAGAGGGAATGACCTGAACAGGAGGATGTAAGGCAGAGTAGGCACTGCAACAAGCCAGCCTATTTTCCCTACTCTTCCTCGCCTGACAGACTAAGAAGTCTCTCCCAGCTTTGACTGAGTCTCCTGGCCTGTGGACTGGGGGACTAAGGGACCCCTCAGCTAACACATGCACACTGCCATTGTAGATTGTGTGTGTTGGTGGGGAGAAAAAGGCTAAGTCGACATGGCATCCCCCTCAGGATGCCATGCACACAAAATATTGCCTGTGGTATAGGTAAGTCACCCCTCTAGCAGGCTTTACAGCCCTAGGGCAGGGAGCACTATACCACAGGTGAGGACATAGCTGCATGAGCAATATGCCCCTACAGTGTCTAAGTCCATTCTTAGACATTGTAAGTACAGTGTGGCCATACTAAATATATGGGGGCATATTTATACTCCGTTTGCGCCGGAATTGCACCGTTTTTTTTGACGCAATTCCGACGCAAAACTAACTCCATATTTATACTTTGGCGTTAGACGCGTCTAGCGCCAAAGTCCATGGAGTTAGCGTAATTTTTTAGCGTGGACACCTACTTTGCGTTAATTATATGCAAGGTAGGCGTTCCCATCTAAAAAATTTACTCAGCGGCATGTGCACCCTATTTACACTCCCGGGCAAAATTCACGCCCGGGAGTTGGCGGGTCAAAAAAAATGACGTACGGCCGCTTTTGCGCCGTTTTTTAGTGCCTGCAAAAGGCAGGCGTTAAGGGACCTGTGGGCTCTGAAGGAGCCCAGAGGTGCCCTCCCATGCCCCCAGGGAAACCCCCTGTCACCCTTGCCCACCCCAGGAGGACACCCAAGGCTGGAGGGACCCATCCCAGGGACATTAAGGTAAGTTCAGGTAAGTGTTTTTTTTTTTTTTTTGTGGCATGGGGGGCCTGATTTGTGCCCCCCTACATGCCACTATGCCCAATGACCATGCCCAGGGCACAGAAGTCCCCTGGGCATGGCAATTGGGCAAGGGGGCATGACTCCTGTCTTTGCTAAGACAGGAGTCATTTCTATGGGGGATGGGAGTCGGAAAAAATGGCGCAAATCGGGTTGAGGCGAAAAAATTGCCTCAACCTGACTTGCCCCATTTCTTGACGCCCAAGCCCCATATCCCCCTATGCCGGCGCTGCCTGGTGTACGTCGTTTTTTTCCACGCACACCAGGCAGCGCCGGCGGCTAACGCCGGCTAACGTCATTGATTAAACACGGCACCCGCATGGCGCTTCAGAATGGCGTTAGCCAGCGCTAATTTTTTTGACGCAAAACTGTGTTAGCGCAGTTTTGCGTCAAAAAGTATAAATATGGCCCATGGTCTGGGAGTTTGTCAAAAATGAACTCCACGGCTCCATAATGGCTACACTGAATACTGGGAAGTTTGGTATCAAACTTCTCAGAATAATAAACCCACAATGATGCCAGTGTGGGATTTATTAAACAATGCACACAGAGAGCATCTTAGAGATACCCCCTGTATTTTACCCAATTCTGCAGTGCAGGACTGACTGGTCTGTGCCAGCCTACTGCTGAGAGACGAGTTTCTGACTTCATGGGGTGAGGGTCTTTGTGGCCTCTGAGGCCAGAAACAAAGCCTGCTCTGGGTGGAGGTGCTTCGCACCACCCCCTGCAGGAACTGTAACACCTAGCAGTGAGCTTCAAAGCTCAGGCTACGTGTTACAATGCCCTAGGGCACTCCAGCTAGTGAAGGTGCCCGCCCCCTGGACACAGCCCCCACTTTTGGCGGCAAGTCCAGAGGAGATAATGAGAAAAACAAGGAGGAGTCACCTACCAGTCACAACAGCCCCTAAGGCCCCCTGAGCTGAGGTGACCCCTGCCTTTAGAAATCCTCCATCTTAGTTTTGGAGGATTCCCCCAATAGGATTAGGGATGTGCCCCCCTCCCCTCAGGGAGGAGGCACAAAGAGTTGTAGCCACCCTCCAGGACAGTAGCCATTGGCTACTGCCCTCCGAGACCTAAACAAACCCCTACATTTAGTATTTAGGGGCACCCAAGAACCCAGGAAATCAGATTCCTGCAACCTGAAATAAGAAGAAAGGACTGCTGACCTGAAAGCCCTGCAGAGATGACGGAGACAAGCTCTACCAGCCTGTCTCCTGACTCGAAAACCTGCAACAGCGACGCATATAACAGGGACCAGCAACCTCTGAAGCCTCAGAGGACTGCCCTGAACCCCAGGACCATGAAACTTCCATGAGCAGCGGCTCTGCTTAACAAACAGCAACAATCTTGCAACTTTTCTACAACTTTAAAAGACCTCACTGTTCCAGCCGGAAGTGTGAGACTTCATACTCTGCACCTGACGCCCCCGGCTCGAGATCCAGAGAACCAACACCACAGGGAGGAATCCCAGGCGACTGTGACCCTGTGAGTAGCCCGAGACGACCCCCCTGGACCCCCACAGCGACGCATGCTGAGAGGATCCAGAGGCTCCCCCTCACCGCAACTGCCTGTAACAAGGAATCTGACACCTATACCAAGAACTGCACCCGCAACCCCCAGGACCAGAAGGAACCGAACTCCAGTGGAGGAGTGACTCTCAGGCAACCCTCTGCCTAGCCTAGTCGGTGGCTGGCCCAAGCAGCCCCCCTGTGCCCTGCCTGCACCGCTAGAGTGACCCCCGGTCCCACCATTGATTCCTGTTCAAAACCCGATGCCTGCTTTGTACACTGCACCCGGCTGCCCCTGTGGCATTGACGGTGTGTTTTGTGTGCCTACTTGTGTCCCTTCCAGTGCTCTACAAAACCCCCCTGGTCTGCCCCCGAGGTCATGGGTACTTACCTGTTGGCAGACAGGAACCAGAGCACCCCTGTTCTCCATAGGCGCCTATATGTTTTGGGCACCTCTTTGACCTCTGCACCTGACCGGCCCTGAGGTGCTGGTGTGGTAACTTTGGGGTTGCCTAGAGCCTATGCCCAGGAACTGAGACTTGTAAGTGTTTTACTTACCTGACAAACTAACAATTACTTACCTCCCCCAGGAACTGTTGATTTTTGCAGTGTCCACTTTTAAAATAGCTTGTTGAAATTTTAACAAAAACTGTATATGTAATTGCTCTAATTCAAAGCTCCTAACTTACCTATGTGGAGCACCTTGCATTTTATGTATTTACTTCAAATCTTGAACTTGTGGTTCTGAAAATAAATTAAGAAAATATATTTTTCTATATAAAACCTATTGGCCTGGAGTTAAGTCTTTGAGTTTGTGTTCCTCATTTATTGCCTGTGTGTGTACAACAAATGCTTAACACTACCCTGTGATAAGCCTACTGCTCGACCACACTAACACAAAATAGAGCATTAGAATAATCTAATTTTGCCACTATCTTACCTCTAAGGGGAACCCTTGGACTCTTTGTACACTATCTCCTACTTTGAGATAGTATATATAGAGCCAACTTCCTACAGCCCCTGTCACCCATAGGGCCCAATGATAACCAATGTGAAGTTGCGCGGCGGTCATCGACAGCCTACCGCGACGGCGCACAACGCCAGCGCAATTACCTTATTTCCACTTGTCAGTCTTCACAGGTCAGGCATCTGCCATTTCAGGGGACCCCAGCGCATGGCACCTAACTGAGTCACAGCAGACATTAGCATGGCAACTGAATTTCGGATTCACATTTTGTATCTGTAAAGTAAAAAAAAACAGCATTAGTGCAATAGATGTGGGAATGTGACCCTCTTCTCACTGTTCTCTTCCACAGGCCCCAACCGCTGAGGCTGCATATGAGATGGCGGCATCTTCCGGTGTACAGACCCCTGGTGGATCTTGCAACAATGGAGGACAGACACATTATCATTACCTACAGACTTGATCGTGCCACAATCCAGGAACTGTGTGCCCAATTGAAGCAAGACCTGATGTCAGCTATCCGGTAGCCCACTGGTATCCCCCCTCTACGATTTCCTGGCAAGTGGTTCCTTCCAGACAACAGTGGCCATGGCATCAAGGATGTCTCAGCCAATGTTCTCTAAAGTGTTGACCAGAGTATTGTCAGCCCTGCTGAAACACATGCGCAGCTACATTGTGTTCCCCCAGTTGGAGGATTTGGCCACAATGAAAGCTGACTTTTGTGCACTGGGACATATCCCCAACATCATAGGTGCCATTGATGGTACACATGTGGCATTTGTCCCCCCCCCCCGGAGAAATGAGCAAGTTTTCAGGAATAGAAAAAGCTATCACTCTATGAATGCGCAGATGGTTTGTTTGGCGGACCAGTACATCTCCCATGTGAATGCCAAATACCCTGGTTCTGTGCATGATGCCTTTATCTTGAGGAATAGCAGCATCCCATATGTGATGGGCCAACTCCAGAGGCACCAGGTTTGGCTAATAGGTGAGCCCAAAGTTCCCACCCAGTATATGTTGGTGTATGGGTATGGGGTCGTCACTAAGGGTGAGTGTGTATCCAACAGGTATCCCTCGATATTTGCATGTGACTCTGATTACCCCAACCTCTCATGGCTACTGACCCCAGTGAGGAATGCCAGGACAAGGGCAGAGGAATGTTAAAATGAGGCACATGGATGTACAAGGAGGATTATAGAATGGACCTTTGGCCTCCTGAAGGCCAGATTCCGGTGCCACCATCTGACGGGTGGATCCCTGTACTACTCACCCAAGAAGGTGTGCCAGATCATCGTTGCATGTTGCACAACCTGGCCTTGAGACGCCAGGTGCCTTTTCTGCAGGAGATGGTCTTGTGGCAGCGGTGGAGCCTGTGGACAGTGAGGAAGAGGAGGCAGAGGAAGAAGATGTTGACAACAGGAGCAACATTATTCAGCAATACTTCCAGTGACACACAGGTAAGACATTGTACGCTCAATTTACATTTCAGTTAACTGTTAGACATTGTACAAGACAGCCTATGTCTCTGGCCACTGACTTTACCCTTTGCCATCTCTATATTCAGATCCCTGTGCCCCACTCTGGCTCCTACTATGTGTACTGCTGCCCACTACAGGTCATACCAATGTATATATAACTGGGCATATGGATTGAAATGTTTACAGCTTGTTAACTTGATACACATTGCAATCAATTGACAGACTCCGAACTTGTATTTGATCCAAGGGTATTTAGTTCAGTGTTCATAAGTAGAGGGGGATGTGCAATGTGCAGGGGTGATGGTGGAGAAAGGTCCAGTTAGAGTCCATTCTCTTGGTATCACAGGTGCATTGTCCAATGGGGCATAGGAGGGGGAGTAATGGCAGTTCAATGTGGACAGGGTGACATGGTGGGACAGAAGGATGACAGTCAGGAGAGTCTTATTTCCAGGCGGGGGTCTGTGACCAGGATGGTGTAGATGTTTGTTAGGTCATCCCTGATCCCTAGGTACTGTCCCTCCTGCAGCCGCTGGGTCTCCTGCAGCTTGGCCAGTATCTGGCCCATGGTCTCCTGGGAAAGATGGTATGCTCCCAGGATGTTGGAGAGTACCTCATGGCGAGTGGGTTTCCTGGGCCTGTCCTCCCCCTGTCGCACAGCAGTACTCCCAGCTTCCCTGTTGTCCTGTCCCTCTGTACCCTGAACCGTGTGCCCACTGCCACTGTCCCCAGGTCCATGATCTTCCTGTGTTTGTGGGGTTGCCTGGGGTCCTTGTAATGGTGGACACACTGCTGATTGGCGTGTCGTGGGGACAGTGGCATAGGCCCACTGGGTGGGTGCTGTGCTGGTGTTTCCTGAGGGGGGACGCTCTGTGGTGGTTTGGGACTGTGGCAGGGGAACCGACTGTCCAGAGGTCCCTGATAGGCCAGGTTGGTCATCCTGATCCAGGCGTGCAGAGCTGCTGTCATCACTGTGGACTTCTTCAGGGGGTGGACTGGTTGTAGCTGGCGCCTCCTCTCCGGTGACGTTGAGTAGGGGTCCTTTGGGGATGCAGTTAATGTGTCTGCGTGTGCCATCTTGTGCATGGGTGTGTTTCCCTGTATGGTTGTGATTTCCCTGTCAGCTTGGCCTTGTGTTCGTGGTGGTTTTGTGGGCTTTGTGAATCTCTGTGATGGGCATGCTGTGGTGATGGGTGTCCATGCAGGTCTGTGATGGGTGTCCATGAATAGGCGTTGCATGGAGGGCTTGGTATTGGGATGGGTGGTTTGTCATAGTGGGGTATGTGTGAGGTGGTGGAGTGATGGGGTGAGGATAGGGGTAGGAGTTTGTGATGGCATGCAGGTAGAGTGGGGGATATAGTAGTAAAGATTTGACTTCCCAGAGTCCAGTCCTCCTGCTACTACTCCCAGGCCCTCAGGATGCATGATCACCAAGACTTGCTGCTCCCATGTTGTTAGTTGTGGGGGAGGAGGTGGGTGTCCACCAGTCTGTACAGCTACCTGGTGTCTAGCATCCACGGAACACACCTTCCCCCATAGGTCGTTTCACCGCTTCCTGATGTCATCCCTTTTTCTTGGGTGCTGTCCCACGGCGTTGACCCTGTCCACGACTCTCCACCATAGCTCCATTTTCCTAGCAATGGATTTCTGCTGCACCTGTGATCCGAATAGCTGTGGCTCTACCCGGATGATTTCCTCCACCATGACCCTTAGCTCCTCCTCTGAAAACCTGGGGTGTCTTTGGTGTGCCATGGATGTGGTGTGAGTAGTATGTGTGAGAATGTGTGGGGTGATGTGTGGGCTGTTGTGTTGTGAGGTGCGTGGATGGTGTATGGGTGATGATATATTGTACCTCTGATTAAGTGGGTGCTCCTGGCTTGTCTCTCTCTTCTTGCTATTTTTTTTTTGTTGCTGTAAGGGGTTGTGGGTAATGTGGGTGTGTGTTTTATAGTGGTGTGGGTGTGTGGGTGTGGTGTGTGTATGCGTGTCAGGTGTCTGTAGTTTGAATTGTCCAATGTGGTGTAGTTTTCTAAGTGTGTGTGTATTTTGAGCGCAGCAGTGTGTACCGCCAATGGTTTATCGCGGTTGTAAGACCGCCGCAGTGATTCATGGGTCGTGATACTGTGGGTGTGTTCCTGTTGACATAATGGTGTGGGTTTTGCTGTCACCAGTTTATCACTGACCTTTAGTGTGGCGGACTTGTGTAGGTGTCTGTATAGTGGCGGGTTTCTCTGTGTGTCATAATACCAGTCACGGAATGTAGGTGCCCATCAGTACAGCAGTAGGTGGAATTTACCACCAGGGTTGTAATGAGAGCCTATATTTCTTAACTTGGCCTTGACATGGATGGTCACAACAAACATGCCTTCAAGTAGTGGCTGAGGCATAATGGTGGTCATTACAACCCTGGCGGACGGTGTTAAAGCAGCGGTAAGTCTGGCAACAGGCCGGCGGTAAAAAAATTGCAATTACGACCGTGGCGGAAACCGCCAACAAAGACAGCCACTTTAACACTCAGACCGCCACGGCGGTGCAAACAAACAGCGCGGCGGTCACCGCCAACAGACAGGCGGGAGACAATGTACCGCCCACACTATTATGACAGTCCAATCCGCCACCTTTTCCAGAGCGGATTCACCGCGGATAAAAACACGGCGGAAACAGGAATTTCGAAGGCAAAACGCTCACCTCTACACACCCCACGAGGAACGAGGACACCATGGAACCGGTACTCCAAATTCTACCTGCTATAGTCTTCCTGCTCCTCTACCAGAAGCACGAACGCCAGCGGCGAAGACCACGGTGAGTACTGCACCTACGGCACAGGGGAGGGGGGAGGCAAAAAACAGGGACACACACACGCAACACCCCCACTCCCACCCTCACCCACAACAACACACACACTAATACATGTTGATACATTACAGTTACACCCCCCAAGCCACCCGGAAGAATGCAAAGACAAAAGGAAATGATTGTAACAATTGTAATCTATTAAAATCCAGTACTCCAAAATATATATACACTATAAACAAATATATACACCAATAATACAAGTCCAGGTATTGCACCATTTATAGTCCGTGGACCATTGGGCCCAAAATGCATGGGCGAGGCCCACACTCGATACCCGATCAAAACAGAGAGAACACTGCAGGGGCATCAGATAGAAATACTGGCACCTCAGGGGGAAGGGAAGGGGGGGCACCTCAGCCGGATGAGTGCACGACGCCAGATCCACGAGGGGGCTCAATGCCCACTGATGTATCCTGGGGAGTGCAAAGCCACAGTCTCTCAAGTCTCTACAGTGGGTGGTTTGCCCACTGTTCAATCCTGGAGAGTGCAAAGCCCCAGTCTCTCAAGTCTCTACAGTGGGTGGTTTGCCCACTGTTCAATCCTGGGGAGTGCAAAGCCACAGTCTCTCAAGTCTCTACAGTGGGTGGTTTGCCCACTGTTCAATCCTGGGGAGTGCAAAGCCACAGTCTCTCAAGTGGATAACAGGCTCCACTGGTTCTGGAGGGGGGCTGGTGCCCAAAGTGCTTCATCCTGTGAAGGACAGAGGTAGTGGATGGATCTCTCCACTGGTTCTGGAGGGGGAATGGTGCCCAGAGTGCTTCATCCTGTGAAGGAAAGAGGTAGTGGATGACAGTCTCCATTGGTTCTGGAGAGGGACTGGTGCCCAGAGTGCTTCATCCTGTGAAGGACAGAGGTAGTGGATGGATGTCTCCACTGGTTCTGGAGGGGGACTGGTGCCCAGAGTGCTTCATCCTGTGAAGGACAGAGGTAGTGGATGGATCTCTCCACTGGTTCTGGAGGGGGACTAGTGCCCAGAGTGCATCACTCACCCCGTGACGGACCCAGTTGCGTCAGTGCCCCTGCCGCTCATGGGCTAGCGGTGCTTGAGTTGGCGGTGCCCTGTTCAGCGGTGCTTGAGTTGACGGTGCCCTGTTCAGCAGTGCTTGAGTTGGCCATGCCCTGTTCAGCGGTGCTTGAGTTGGCCGTGCCCTGTTCAGCGGTGCTTGAGTTGGCCGTGCCCTGTTCAGTGGTGCTTGAGTTGGCGGTGCCCTGTTCAGCGGTGCTTGAGTTGGCGGTGCCCTCTTCAGCAGTGCTTGAGTTGGCGGTGCCCTGTTCAGCGGTGATTGAGTTGGCGGTGCCCTGTTCAGCGGTGCTTGTGCTGGCGGTCCTTCATGGCCCAGCCGTGCTTGTGCTGGCGGTTTTTCATGGCCCAGCGGTGCTTGTGCTGGTGGTCCTTCATGGCCCAGCGGGGCTTGTGCTGGCGGTCCTTCATGGCCCAGCGGTGCTTGTGCTGGCGGTCCTTCATGGCCCAGCGGGGCTTGTGGTGGCGGTCCTTCATGGCCCAGCGGGGCTTGTGCTGGCGGTCCTTCATGGCCCAGCGGTGCTTGTGCTGGCGGTCCCTCATGGCCCAGCGGTGCTTGTGCTGGCGGTCTTTCATGGCCCAGCGGTGCTTGTGCTGGCGGTCCTTCATGGCCCAGCGGAGCTTGTGCTGGTGGTCCTTCATGGCCCAGCGGGGCTGGGGCTTGTGGTCCTTCATGGCCCAGCGGGGCTTGTGCTGGCTGTCCTTCATGGCCCAGCGGGGCTGAGGCTGGCGGTCCTTCATGGATCAGCGGGGCTCGGGCTGGCGGTGCCCTCCTGGGCAGCTGGGCTGGGGCTGGCGGTGCCCTCCTGGGCTGCTGGGCTGAGGCTGGCGGTGGCATCCTGGGCAGCTGGGCTGGGGCTGGTGGTGGCCTTCTGGGCAGCTGGGCTTGGGCTGGCGGTGGCCTCCTGGACAGCTGGGCTGGGGCTGGCGGTGGCCTCCTGGACAGCGGGGATGATGGCAGTCTTCTCCGCCGTGCAGCTCTTCCCAGACTTGCCGGGTTTATTGTGGCCCTTCCCCACCTTGGGAGGTGTCACAGCTCACTCCACACTCCCACTGGGACCCTTGGGAGCGGCTTTGGTGGCTGGAGACTTCCCCCTCTCCCGCCGGGCACTGGCCAACTTCTGATGCTTCACAGGTGGGGGACTGGATGTGCTGTGGCTCCGTGCCACACTGTCTGTCCTGGTGGCCGGTGCACTCCACATACCGGTGACTACAGGCACCACTGGTCCCGGAGATGTTGTGGCTGAGGTGCTACTTCAGGACCTATGAGATGGACGGGATGGGGGAGGTGTGGGAAAAAGGTCAAGGCTGGACATTAAATATTTCTTGGACACACTAAGGTTGGGTAGCTGGAGGGGGTTTGGGAGTGGAGGAAGATGTGGTGGTAGTAGGAGGTGTACGTTTGGTGACTTTGGGTGCAGGTGCATGCGCTGGACGCTGTCGTGAGGTGGATGGCTGTTGGGTGGGTGTGTGGCTGCGTTTGTGTATCTTGGTAGGGGGCGTCACAGACACACTGGGAGAGGACACAGGGGACGTGTGAATGGTAGTGGGGGTGGTGACTGCACGTGAGCGGGGTGTGGTGGTGGGTGTGCTGGTGATGAAGGTAGTGGCTGACGATGTAGTGCATGCAGGTGTGAGTGGAGACGAGACTGGGAGGGAGGAGGGAGACGACGAGGAGGGGGACACAGTGGAGGCAGTGGATGTTGGTGTGTCTGCATGTGTGTGTTGTTTGCGTGAGTGCCTGTTTGATGTGTGGTGCTTATGTTTGCCTGAGCTTCCCTTGTGTGGTGAGGTGTGTGCAGGCTGGTCAGATGGTGTGCTTGGGATAGGCAGAGGTACAGGGGATTGGGTCTGGGTGGAGGAAGTTGGAGGGGGGAGGCTAGAGACGGGGACAATGGCTGCCATCAGTGCTGAGGCCAGAGTTTGAAAAGCTCGGTGAAGGGCCGCCTGACCAGAATGAATGCCCTCCAGGAATGCATTAGTTTGTTGCAAATGCCTTTCTAAACCCTGGATGGCATTCAAAATGTTAGACTACCCAACAGTGAGGGACCTGAGGAGGTCAATGGCCTCCTCACTGAGGGCAGCAGGGGTGACTGGGGCAGGGCCTGAGGTGCCTGGGGCGAAGGTGATGCCCACCCTCCTGGGTGAGCGGGCACAGGGCGAAGGGAGAGGGGCTGCTGGGAGGGCGGTGCTGGTAGGGGGGGTGGCGGCTGTACCTGTAGATGCGGGGGGCACAGATGTTGCCACCAACACAAGGGAGCTCCCATCAGAGGACGTGTCCGTGTCGCTGGTGTCAGCTCCTGTCCCCGCCGTGAAGCTCCCCTCGCCCTCCGTCCCACTGGTGAATTCCGAGTCCGTAGTCTCACCCACCAGGGCCATGTGGGATGCAGCTCCCTCGTGCTCCGGTGCCACTGCTCCTCCGCCTGATAATGCTAATGCACACAAGAACAGGGAGACCACAAAAAGGGGGGGGACGACAGAAGAAAGACATGTTGAGTGCATGGATTACCGCTACCGTTGGTGGACAAGACAGACACAGAAGCCCCCTGCACTACGCCGCACTCTTGGGCTCCACTGTTCAATTCCTGGGAAATGGCATACAAGCCTATGGACGACATCTGCACACATAGATGACACAGGGGCATGAATAGCTGTACTTGGCAGTCTACAGAGGTGGGGTGGTGTGCCACATGGCCGGCCTTACGGAGGGGCCTTGCCTACGGAACTCGTCCTGGCCTAGGGAAACCCACAGCCCTCCTCCCCCACCCAGATAACTCCACTGCGCGCAAAGTCAGCAGAATGAGAGTGTACTCACCCCCTTGTGTCTGCTGTGATGCCCTCAAGCGCCCATCCAACTCCGGGTAGGCCACCGCCAGGATCCTGAACATCAGGGGGGTCATGGTGCGACGGGCACCCCTCCCACGTTGGGAGGCCATCCCCAGCTGAGCCTCCGCCGTCTTCTTGCTCCAGCGGCGAATGTCCTCCCATCTTTTCCGGCAGTGGGTGCTCCGTCTGTGGTAGTCTCCCAGGGTCCGGACGTCCTTGGCGATGGCACGCTAAATATCTTACTTCTGGTGGGCGCTGACCTACATGAAATGTACAGGGGAAGAAGAGAAGTCATTACCAACTGCACCGTCAAAGTGATTGGCCCCCATCCATACCCTTGCCATGTGGCACATGAATTCACCGTCTTTCATGCACGCAGCACTCTGCCCCCTTCCTTCTTACATCCAGCCCTCTCCACACAGGCATAGCCCATACAACATGCTCCATGTGTACTTACCTGTTTTTCTGGAGGACCGTAGAGTAGCGTGTACTGGGGGAGGACCCCATCCACGAGCTTCTCCAACTCCTCCAATGTGAAGGCAGGGGCCCTTTCCCCAGACACTCGAGCCATTGTCTCTTCCAGACCAAGGTCATAGCAGCACTTGCAGTGTAGGTCCTCTCCTGTCGAAGATCAGGTATCGAGTGATTGAACGGATAGAAAATGACGGTCACGTCCGTGGCTGTCACGTCCGCGGCGGTGCATACCATCACCGCCGGCGTACATCGTCATTGGCTCCTAGGACCCATAGGGTCCAATGTTAACCAATCCAGCATTGCGCCGCGGTCTCCAACTGCCTACCGCGACGGTGTACAACGCCAGCGCAGTTACCTCACATCCCATTGTCCCACCTTGCAGGTCATGTAGCCGCCATTTCAGGGGCCCACATCGCTCCATTTTCAACTGTGTCACACATACCTAGGCCTAGTCTCAACACACATACAGGCCACCTTTTGTGCATGATTGGTGTTCTGTGTAAACTGTGGGCACGTACCTCTGAGTTGTTTGACTCTGTGCTTGCTGTTGTCCTTCATAGGCACCGTCCGCTGGGACATGTGAGGAGATGGCGGCATCCTCCGGTGTACCGACCGTTGGTGGACCTGTCGACAATGGAGGAGCGACGTTTGATAATCACCTACAGGCTTGACCGTGCCAAAATCCAGGAACTGTGTACCAAGTTGGAGCCAGACCTGATGTCAGCAATCAGCCGTCCCACAGGAATCCCCCCTCAAGTGCAGGTGCTGTCAGTGCTCCATTTCCTTGCAAGTGGGACTTTTCAAACAACTGTGGCCATGGCATCAGGGATGTCCCAGCCTATGTTTTCCAACGTATTGTCCAGAGTGTTATCTGCCCTTCTGAAACACATGCAGAGCTACATCGTTTTCCCTCAGGTGGAGGATTTGCCTACAGTGAAAGGTGATTTCTATGCCCAGGGACATATCCCCAACATCATAGGTGCCATTGATGGGACCCATGTGGCTTTGGTCCCCCCCCACAGGAGTGAACAGGTCTACAGAAACCGGAAAAGTTATCATTCTATGAATGTACAGATGGTATGTTTGGCAGACCAGTACATCTCCCATGTGAATGCCATGTTCCCTGGCTCAGTGCATGACGCCTACATCCTGCGGAATAGCAGCATCCCTTATGTGATGGGTCAACTCCAGAGGCACCATGTGTGGCTATTAGGTAAGCACCTGGAAGCAAGTCAGTGGGAATGGTTGTATGGGTCTGGGGTTATCCCTCCAGGTTAGTGCGTGTATAACGGTTGCCCCTCACCATTTGCAGGTGACTCTGGTTAACCCAACCTGTCATGGCTACTGACCCCAGTGAGGAATCCCAGGACCAGGGCAGAGGAACACTATAATGAGGCCCATGGGTGAACTAGGAGGGTGATCGAGCGAACCTTCGGCCTCCTGAAGGCCAGGTTCAGGTGCCTCCATATGACAGGTGTATCCCTATTCTAATCACCAAAGAAGGTGTGCCAGATCATCGTGGCCTGCTGTATGCTTCACAACTTCGCTTTGCGACGCCAGGTGCCTTTTCTGCAGGAGGATGGTCCAGATGGCGGTGTTGTGGCAGCTGTGGAGACTGTGGACAGTGATGAGGATGAAGCAGAGGAAGAAGACATGCACACCAGGGACTCAGTGATCCAGCAATATTTCCAGTGAAACACAGGTAAGAATACCCAGTGTATGGTCACTGAGCTGTCACTTTCCCTTACGGTTTCACAGATGTGGGTCCCACTGTGTGACATCTGATTAAATTCCTCATGGACTAGAGCTGTGTGACATAGGTATGTTGACATTACTACTGTATTTCAAAAACATTTTGTCACTGTAATTGATAATACATTATTTCAAAATCGCAGACAGACTCCAAATAATTTTGTGCTTTAGGTGTGTTTATTTAAATGCAAAATATTGGAGGGGGTAGTTAAATGGAGAGGGGTGATGGCGGAGGAGTGTCCATGGCAGAGTCCAGTCTATTAGTCTCACAGGTGCATTGCCCATATGGGCATAGGGAGTGGAGCTGGGGTAGTTTAATTATGGACAGGGTGACAAAGTGGGACAGTAGGATGACAATCAGGGTGGTCTCATTTCTTGGCGGGGGTCTTGGCATTGTTCTCTGTCTTGTTCCTGGATCTGAGGGACCATTTGCGGGGTGGAGCTGATGGTTCTGAGTTCCTCCCTGAAGCCCATATACTGTTCCTCCTGCATGTCCTGGGTCTCCTGAAACTTGGCCAGTACCGTTGCATTGTCTCATGCTCCCATGATGGAGGAGAGGGCCTCGTGGAGAGTGGGTTCCCTTGGCCTGTCCTCCCCCTGTCGCACGGCAGCCCTCCCAGTTCCCCTGTGTTCCAGTGCCTCAGTCTCCTAGACCGTGTGCCCACTGCCACTGCCCCCAGGTCCCTGTTGTTGTTGGGGTGGTGGGTTATCCTGAGTTCCCTGTAGTGGTGGACACACAGCTGATTGACGTGTCCTGGGGACGGAGGTATGGACCCGCTGGGTGGGTGCTGTGATGGTGTTTCCAGAGGGGGGAAGGTTTGTGGTGGCCTGTGCCTGTGTGAGGGGAACCGACTGTCCAGAGGTCCCCGATGGTCAGGGCTGGTCATCTAGATCCAGTTGGACAGAGGTGCTGTCATCACTGTTGGCCTCTTCTGTTGGTCGTGTGGACATGTGTGGACCCTCCTGTCCGGTGACATTGGGTAGGGGTCCTGCAGGGGTATAAAAGGATGTTTGTTAAATCTGTGTGTGTAATGGTGTGCAATGGGTGGGTGACCGTGTACCCCAGTGCTAGCATTCCTGTGTGGGAGCTTGTGTGATGGTGGTTTAGGGGGGTGTATGGGTATGTGCAGTGGCCATGCTTTGGTGATGGGTGTCCATGCTTTGTAGTTGCATGCAGGGCTTGGTGTTGGGATGTGTGGTTTGTGATGTTGGGACATTTGTGAGTAGTTGGGGTGCTGTGGGTGAGGGTGAGGGTGGGGGTATGTGATAGCATGCAGGTAGGGTGGGGGATGTAATAGTAAAGCTTTGACTTACCAGAGTCCATTCCTCCAACTACTCCTGTGAGGCCCTCAGGATGCAGAATCGCCAAGACCTGCTCCTCCCATGTTGTTAGTTGTGGGTGAGGAGGTGGGGGTCCGCCGCCAGTCCGCTGAACCGCCAGGTGGTGTCTTGAGACCACGGAACGCACCTTCCCCCATAGGTCGTTCCACCTTCTCCTGATGTCCTCCCGATTTCTTGGGTGTTGTCCCACTGTGTTGACCCTGTCCACTATTCTGCGCCATAGCTCCATCTTCCTAGCTATGGAGGTGTGCTGCACCTGTGCTCCGAATAGCTGTGCCTCTACCCGGACAATTTCCTCCACCATGACCCTGAGCTCGTCCTCCGAGAACCTGGGGTGTCTTTGCCGTGCCATGGTGTGGTGTAGGTGATGTGTGGGGTGGAGTGTGTGGTGATAAGTTTGGTGATATGTAGTGGTGTGTTGTGTGAGGTGTGTGAAAGTTGTGTGGGTGATGGTGTTGTGTGCCTGTGGATGCTGTTGTTCTTGCTGGTGGTGTCTCTCTGGCCTTCTTTCTGAATTTTTTGTCGTGGGGGTTTGTGGGTGATGTGGGTGTGTGTTTTATATTGTAATTGGTGTGTGTATGTGTCTCAGGTGTGTGTATTTTGAATTGTCCAATGTGGGGATGTTTTGTAAGAGTGTGTGTATTTTGAGTGCAGCGGTGTGTACCGCCAATGGAATACCGTGGATGAAAGACCGCCGCGTGGATTCGTGTGTCGTGATAGTGTGGGCGTATTTCTGTTGGCGCGATGGTGGAGGATTTGTTTTCGCCAGTTTATCACTGACCTTTTGTGTGGCGGACTTGTGTGGGTGTCTGAATTTTGGCGGATTCCGAGATGTGGGTCATAATAGCTGTGGCGGAATTCCGCAGGCCGAGGCGGTGTGTTGGCAGTCTTCTGCATGGCTGCAAGCGGCTTTTACCGCCAATGTTGTAATGACCGCCAATGTCTCTGTTAAGCGCTCATGCAGGCTACACGGTGGTGCCAGAAGACCATGGTGGTCATTACAACCCTGGCGGCTGGTGTTAAAGTGGCGGTAAGACCGCCAACAGGCCGGCGGTAAAAAAAATGGAATTATGACAGTGGCGGAAATTGCCAACATAGACAGACACTTTAACACTCCGACCACCACGGCGGTACAAACAAACAGCGCGGCGGTCACCGCCAACAGACAGGCAGAGGACAATGTTCCACCCACAGAATTACAACCTACCAATCTGCCACGATTTTCCGGGGCGGATTCACAGAGTACAAAAACACGGCAGAAACAGGACTTCGAAGGGAAAACGCTCACCTCTGCACACCCCACGAGGAACCAGGATGACATGGAACCAGAGCTCCATATTTTTCCAGCCTTTATCTTCTTGCTCCTCTACCAGGAGCACGAACGCCGGCGGCGAAGACCACGGTGAGAACTGCACCTACGACACAGGGGAGAGGGGAGGGAAAAAACAGTGACACACACACGCAACACGCAACACCCCCACCCCCACCCTCACCCACGACAACACACACACTAATACAGCATGATACGTTACAGTTACACCCCCAACCCCCCCGGAAGAATGCAAAGACAAAAGGAAATGAGGTGAACAATTTTAATATAATCAAATTCAGTATTAAAAAAAATACATACACTATTTACAAATATATACACCAATAATATTAGTCCAAGGTATTCCACTGTTAAAGTCCGTGGACCACTGGTCCCCAAATGCATGGGCAAGGCCCACACAAGATACCCGAACAAGACGGAGAGAACACTGCAGGGGCATCAGATAGAAATAAAACAGGCACCTCAGGGGGAAGGGAAAGGGGGGGCACCTCAGCCCGTTGAGTGCACGACACCAAATCCACGAGGGGGCCCCATGCCCACTGTTCAATCCTGGGGAGTGCAAAGCCACAGTCTCTCAAGTCTCTACAGTGGGTGGTTTGCTCACTGTTCAATCCTGGGGAGTGCAAAGCCACAGTCTCTCAAGTCTCTACAGTGGGTGGTTTGCCTACTGTTCAATCCTGGGGAGTGCAAAGCCACAGTCTCTCAAGTCTCTACAGTGGGTGGTTTGCCCACTGCTTCATCCTGGGGAGTGCAAAGCCACAGTCTCTCAAGTGGATGCCTTTCTCCACTGATTCTGGAGGGTGCCTTGTGCCCAGAGTGCTTCATCCTGCCAAGGACTGAGGTAGTGGATGTAACTCTCCACTAGTTCTGAAGGGGGCCTTGTGCCAAGAGTGCTTCATCCTACTCGTGGCTGCCTTAGTAGCGTCAGAGCTTTTGGCGCTCATGGGCATGCGGTGTTTGTTGCGGCGGTGTCCTTGGCAGCTGTGCTTGTGGCTGCGGTGTCCTTGGCAGCGGTGCTTGTGGCGACGGTGTCCTTGGCAGCGGTGCTTGTGGCGGCGGTGTCTTTGGCAGCGGTGCTTGTGGCAGCGGTGTCCTTGCCAGAGGGGCTTGTGGCGGCGGTGGCTTTGGCAGTGGTGCTTGTGGCGGCGGTGTCCTTGGCAGCGGTGCTTGTGGGACGGTGTCTTTGGCAGCGGTTTAGCTGCTGGCGGTCCTGTCTTGGGCAGCGGTTCAGCTGCTGGCGGTCCTGTCTTGGGCAGCGGTTCAGCTGCTGGCTGTCCTGATTGGGGCAGCGGTTCAACTGCTGGCGGTCCTGTCTTGGGCAGTGGTTCAGCTGCTGGCGGTCCTGTCTGGGGCAGCGGGGCTGCTGCTGGCGGTCCTGTCTGGGGCAGTGGGACTGATGGCGGTCGGCTCCTTGGCAGCGGGGCTGCTGCTGGAGGTCCTGTCTGGGTCAGCGAGGCTGCTGCTGGCCGGCTCCTTGGCAGTGGGGCTGCTGCTGGCGGTCCCGTCTGGGGCAGCGGGCTGCTGCTGGCCGGCTCCTTGGCAGCGGGGCTACTGCTGGTGGTCCTGTCTGGGGCAGTGGGGCTGCTGCTGGCCGGCTCCTTGGCAGCGGGGCTGATAGCGGTCAGCTCCTTGGCAGCGGGGCTGCTGCTGGCGGTCCTGTCTGGGGCAGCGGGCTGCTGCTGGCCGGCTCCTTGGTAGTGGGACTGCTGCTGGCGGTCCTGTCTGGGGCAGTGGGGCTGATGGCGGTCGGGTCCTTGGCAGCGGGGCTGCTGCTGGCGGTCCTGTCTGGGGCAGCGGGGCTGCTGGTGGTCGGCTCCTTGGCAGCGGGGCTGCTGCTGGCGGTCCTGTCTTGGGCAGTGGGGCTGCTGGTGTCGGCTCCTGGGCAGCAGATCTTACCCGCCGTGCTGATCTTCCCAGACTTGCCGGTTTTCTAGTGCCCCTTCCCCACCTTGGAAGGTGTCGCAGCTGACTCCTCACTCCCACCTGTACCCCTGGGAGCGGCTTTGGTGGCTGGTGTCTTCCTTCTCTCCCACATGGGCACTGCCCAACTTTTGATGCTTCTCAGGAGGGGGACTGTCCGTGATGTGGCTCCTTGCCACACTGACTGCCCTGCTGCCTGGTGCACTCCATAATCTGGTGACTACTGGCACCACTGGTCCCGCCAATGTTATGGCTGAGGTGCTAGGTTGGGACCTGGAGAGTCGGGCCCTAGGAGACTGACGGGGTGGGGGAGGTGATGGAAAGAGGTCAAGGCTGGCCAGGAAAAGATTCCTAGGAACACTGGGACGGGTAGATGGAGGGGGTTTGGGAGTGGAGGAAGAGGTAGTGGTCGTAGGAGGTGCATGTTTGGTGACTTTGGGTGAAGGTGCATGGGCTGGAGGCTGTCGTGAGGTGGATGGCTGTTGAGTGTGTGTGTGGCTGCGTTTGTGTACCTTGGGAGGTGGGCTCACAGGCACACTGGGAGAGGACACAGGGAATGTGTGAATGGTAGTGGGGGTGGTGACTGCACGTGAGCGGGATGTGTTGGTGGGTCTGCTGGTGATGGACGTAGTGGCTGAAGATGTAGTGCATGCAGGTGTGAGTGGTGACGAGACTGGGAGGGATGAGGAAAATGAGGAGGAGGGGGACACAGTGGAGGCAGTGGATGTTGGTATGTCTGCATGTGTGTGATGCTTGCGTGAGTGCCTGTGGGATGTGTGGTGCTTATGTTTGCCTGAGCTTCCTTTGTGTGTTGAGGTGTGTGCATGCTGGTCTGATGGTGTGTTTGGGATGGCTGAGGTACAGAGGTCTGGGTGGAGGAAGTTGGAGGGAGGAGGCTTGAGACAGGGACAATCGGTGCCATCAGTGCTGAGGCCAGAGTCTGAAAAGCTCGCTGAAGTGCTGCCTGGCCAGAATAAATGCCCTCCACGAATGCATTGGTTTGTTGCAACTGCCTCTCTACACCCTGGATGGCATTCAAAATGGTAGACTGCCCAACAGTGTGGGACCTGAGGTCAATGGCCTCCTCACTGAGGACAGCAGGGGCGACTGGGGCAGGGCCTGAGGTGCCTGGGGCAAAGGTGATGCCCACCCTCCTGGGTGAACGGGCACGAGGCAAAGGCTGAGGGGCTGCTGGGAGGGTGGTGCTGGAGGGGGAGGTGGTGGCTGTACCTGTAGATGCAGGGGGCACAGATGGGCCCGCCAACACAGGGGAGCTCCCATCAGAGGACGAGTCCGTATCACTGATGTCAGCTCCTGCCCCACGTGGAGCTCCCCTCGCCCTCCGTCCCACTGGTGAAATCGGAGTCCGTAGTCTTGCCCTCCAGGGCCATATGGGATGCAGCTCCCTTCTGCTCCGGTGCCACTGCTCCTCCGCCTGATGATGCTAATGCACAAAAGTACAGGGAGACCACAAAAAGGGGGGGGGGAGACAGAAGAAAGACATGTTGAGTGCATGCATTACCGCTACAGTTGGCGGACACGACAGACACAGAAGCCCCCTGCACTACGCCGCGCACTTGGGGTCCACTATTTAATCCCTGGGACACGGCCTACAAAGCTATGGCCGATATCTGCACACATGGATGTCACAGGAGCCTGACTAGGTGTAGTTGGCACTGTTCCCAGGTGGGGTGGGGTGCCACAGGGTCTGCCTGAAAAAGGGGACTTAACTAGCACACTCGCCCTGGCCTAGGGGAATCCACAGCCCACCTCCCCCACCCAGACACCTCCACTGCGCACTGAATCTGCAGAATGAGAGTGTACTCACCCTCTTGTTGCTGCTGTGATGCCCTCAAGTGCCCATCCAACTCCGGATACGCCACTGCCAGGATCCTGAATATCAGGGGGGTCGTGCCGCAACGGGCACCCCTCCCACATTGGGAGGCCATCCCCAGCTGGGCTTCTGCCCTCTTCTTGCTCCAGCGACGAATGTCCTCCCATCTTTTCCGGCAGTGGGTGCTCCGTCTGTGGTAGACCCCCGGGGCACGGACGTCCTTGGCGATGGCATGGCAAACATCCTTCTTCTGGTGGGCGCTGACCTACAGGAATTGTACAGAGGAAAAAGGAAAAGTTATTACCAACTGCACCATCACAGTCATTGGCCTGCATCCCTACCCTTGCCATGTGGCACATGCACTCAACGTTGTTTCATGTACGCCTCATTCTCCCCCCCTATCTTTCATCCACCCCACTCCACACAGGCATTGCCCATACAGCATGCTCCCAGTGTACTTACCTGTTTGTCTGGAGGACCGTAGAGTAGCGTGTACTGGGGGAGGACCCCATCCACGAGTTTCTCCCACTCCTCTGTGCTGAAGGCAGGGGCCCTTTCCCCAGATGCACGAGCCATTGTCTCTTCCAGACTGAGGTCACAGCAGCACTTCCAGTGTAGGTCCTCTCCTGTCGAAGATCAGGTATTGAGTGATTGAACAGATAGAAAATGGCGGTCACGTCAGTGGCGGTGCGTACCGTCACCGCCAGCGTACCTCGTCATTGGCTCCTGGGACCCATAGGGTCCAATGTTAACCAATGCAGAATTGCGCCTACTTCGACGGTGTACAACGCCAGCGCAGTTACCTCATATACCATTGTCCCACTTTACAGGTCAGGCAGCTGCCATTTCAAGGGCCCACATGGCTTTATTTATAACTGCATCACACATACCTAGGCCTTGGCTCAACACTCATACAGGCAAATTTCGGGTTATGAATAGTTTTCTGAGTAAGCTGTGTTTACGTACCTCTGAGTTGGTTGACTCTGTGCTCGCTGTTGTCCGCTGTTGTCCTCCATAGGCACCGTCCGCTGGGACATGTGACGAGATGGCGGCATCCTCGAGTGTACAGACTGCTGGTGGACCTGTCGACAATGGAGGAAAGACATGTAATCATCACCTACAGGCTTGATCGTGCCACAATCCTGGAACTGTGTGCCCAGTTGGAGCCAGACCTGATGTCAGCTATCTGCCACCCCACAGGGATCCCCGCTCAAGTGCAGGTGCTGTAAGTACTCCATTACCTTGCAAGTGGGTCATTTAAAACTACAGTGGCCATAGCATCAGGGATGTCCCAGCCTATGTTTTCCAACGTGTTGTCCAGAGTGTTGTCTGCCCTGCTGAAACACATGCGGAGCTACATCGTTTTCCCTCAGGTGGAGGATTTGCCTACAGTGAAAGGTGACTTCTATGCCCTGGGACATATCCCCAACAGCATAGGTACCATTGATGGGACACATGTGGCCTTGGTCCCCCCGCAGGAGTGAACAGGTGAACAGAAACTGGAAGAGTTACCATTCGATGAATGTGCAGATGGTGTGTTTGGCGGACCAGTACATCTCCCATGTTAATGCAAAATTCCCTGGCTCAGTGCATGACGCTTACATCCTGCGGAATAGCAGCCTCCCTTATGTGATGGGCCAACTCCAGAGGCACTGTATGTGGCTACTAGGTGAGCACATGGAACCAATTCAGTGGGAATAGTTGTCTGGGTCTGGGGATATCCCTAAGAGTTAGTGTGTGCCTAACAGTTGTCCCTCGCCATTTGCAGGTGACTCTGGTTACCCCAACCTGTCATGGCTACTGACCCCAGTGAGGAATCCCGGACAAAGGCAGAAGAACGCTACAATGAGGCCCATGGGCGAACTAGGAGGATTATACAGCGGACCTTCGGCCTCCTGAAGGCCAGGTTCCGGTGCCTCCATATGATAGGTGGTTCCCTATTCTACTCACCAAAGAATGTGTGCCAGATCATCGTGGCCTGCTGTATGCTTCACAACTTGGCTTTGCAACGACAGGTGCCTCTTCTGCAGGAGGATGGTCCAGATGGAGGTGTTGTGGCAGCTGTGGAGCCTGTGGACAGTGAAGACGAGGAAGCAGAAGAAGAGGACATCAGCAACAGGAACTCTGTGATCCTGCAATACTTCTAGTGAGACACAAGTAAGAATACAAACCTGCCCACTACATGTACTTTAACACTACTACCTCTCTACAGTCTGTACTTTTCACCCAGTGTATGGTCACTGAGTTGTCACTTTCTCTTACGATTTCACAGATGTGGGTCCTACTGTGTGACATCTGCTTTGTTTCCTCATGGACTAGAGCTGTGTGACATAGGTATGTTGACATTACCATTGAAAGAGCATTTTGTCACTGTAATTGCTAATACACTAATTCAAAATCACAGACAGACTCCAGATTGTTTTGTGCTGTAAGGGTGTTTATTTAAGTGCTCAATATTGGAGGGGGTTGTTAAATGGTGAGGGGTGATGAGTCCAAGCTATTAGTCTCACAGGTGCATTGTCCAAAGGGGCATAAGAAGTAGAGCTGGGGCAGTTTAAGTATGGACAGGGTGACAAAGTGGGACAGAAGGATGGCAATCAGGGTGGTCTCATTTCTTGGCGGGGTCTTGTCATCGTTCTCTGTCTTTGTCCTGGATCTCAGGGACTGTTTGCGGGGTGGTTCTCCATCTGCAGGGGGTGGGGTGCTGGTGTCGTGGTCCTGTGGCAGTGCCACCTGTCCACTAGTGCCGGCGGAGGTGGTGGGCAGTTCATCGTCCAGGCTAGTGTCAGGGGCCCCTTGTTGTGCCACAGTGTCCCTCCTGGTGTTGAGGACTTCCTTCAGCATCCCTACAACGGTGCCCAGGGTGGAACTGATGGATCTGAGTTCCTCCCTGAAGCCCAAATACCGTTCATCCTGCAGCCGCTGGGTCTCCTGAAACTTGGCCATTACCATTGCCATTGTCTCCTGGGAATGGTGGTAGGCTCCCATGATGTTGGAGAGGGCCTCGTGGAGAGTGGGTTCCCTGGGCCTGTCCTTCCCCTGTCGCACAGCAGCCCTCCCAGTTCCCTGTTTCCCTGGGCCTCTGTCCCCTGAACCGTGTGCCCACTGTCACTGCCCAGAGGTCCCTGTTGTTGTGGGGTGGTGGGTTAGCCTGGGTTCCCTGTAGTGATGGATACACTGCTGATTGATGTGTCCTGGGGACAGAGGTATGGGCCAGCTGGGTGGGTGTTGTGCTGGTGTTTCCAGAGGGGGGAAGCTCTGTAGTGGCCTGTGACTGTGTGAGGGGAACCGACTGTCCCAAGGTCCCAAATGGTCTGGGCTGGTCATCTAGATCCAGTTGGACAGAGCTGCTGTCATCACTGTGGGCCTCTTCTGTTGGTGGAGTGGACATCTCTGGGCCCTCCTGTCCGGTGACGTTGGGTAGGGGTCCTGCAGGGGTGTAAAAGCATGATTATTGCATCTGTGTGTGCCATGGTGTGCAATGGGTGGGTGACCGTGTACACCAGTGCTTGCATTCCTGTGTAGGACCTTGTGTGATAATGGTTTAGGGGGTATGTGCAGTGGCCATGCATTGGTGATGGGTGTCCATGCTTTGGTGTTGCATGCAGGGCTTGGTGTTGGGATGGGTGGTTTGTGATATTGGGACATTTGTGGGGAGTTGGAGTGATGGGGGTGAGGGCGAGGGTGGGGGTATGTGATAGCATGCAGGTAAGGTGGGGGATGTAATAGTTAAGATTTGACTTACCAGAGTCCATTCCTCCAGCTACTCCTGCGAGGCCCTCAGGATGCAGAATAGCCAAGACTTGCTCCTCCCATGTTGTTAGTTGTGGGGGAGGAGGTGGGGTCCGCCGCCAGTCCTCTGAACCGCAAGGTGGTGTCTTGAGACCACGGAACGCACCTTCCCCCGCAGGTCGTTCCACCTCTTCCTGATGTCATCTCTATTTCTTAGGTGCTGTCCCACTGCATTGACCCTGTCCACTATTCTTCGCCATAGCTCCATCTTTCTAGCTATGGAGGTGTGCTGCACCTGTGATCCGAATAGCTGTGGCTCTACCCGGATGATTTCCTCCACCATGACCCAGAGCTCCTCCTCAGAGAACCTGGGGTGTCTTTGCCGTGCCATGGGGTGGTGTAGGTGATGTGTGGGGTGGTGTGTGTTGTGATGTGTGGGGTGATATTTAGTGGTGTGTTGTGTGAGGTGTATGGATGTTGTGTGAGTGATGGTGTTGTGTGCCTGTGGATGCTCGTTTATAGATGGTGGTGTCTCTCTCTGGCCTTCAGTCGCAATTGTGGTCATAAGGGTTTGTGGGTGATGTGGGTGTGTGTTTTATATTGTATTGGGTGTGTGGGAGTGGTGTGTGTCTGTGTATCAGGTGTGTGTATTTCGAATTGTCCAATGTGGTTGTGTTTTGTAAATGTATGTGTATTTTGAGCGCGGATTCGTGGGTCGTGATAGTGTGGGCGTATTCCTGTTGGCGTGACGGTGGAGGTTTTGTTTTCGCCAGTTTATCACTGACCTTTGCTGTGGCGGACTTGTGTGGGTGTCTCAATTTTGGCGGATTCCGAGCAGTGGGTCATAATGACCGTGGCGGAATTCCGCTGCCGCCGCGGTGTGTTGGCGGTCTTCTGCACGGCGGTAAGCAGCTTTTTCTGCCAATGTTGTAATGATCCCCCATGTTTTGTAGAAAATTTCAAGTGTCCAGGACTTTTTACATGTGCCCACTTGAATAATTTGGCCTGATAATGAAGATTGGAAACTACACACCATATTAGAGAATGACAGGCCTGTGTTTTGATTATGAATTCTGTGGCCTGTAACTATGCACAGGATGGAGATGAGTACCAAGTTACCATTTGTAATGCCTTTTCTGGCAGGGACTCTATCTAGTCACAGATTCCATATCTTTTGAATATTCTTAAGGCATCACACTGGATCCAGAAACTCTTCATCAGTACCTCTGGTTGGTGGTAGGTTGTGCTGTGTGTCTGTGTAACGATTCAGTTCAGAAATGATGTGCATAGCCTATAAAGGCATGACTCTTGTGTGCTGATGTAAGTTGCCTTTGAAACTCTCTGTGCTCACAGACACACAGCCCCAAAGGTAAATTGACATGAAAGTGTGCATATTTCTAGTATGAGGATTTTATTAATGGATAGAGTCCAGTCACAGAAAGGGAACAATCGCTGAGGACTCTGCTAGATACAGTTTCTACCAGAAAGAGCATTATTAAATATAAGTAACTTGCTCTTCTGATAGAGACTTCTAGCTGCAGATTTCTCACCTTTCAAATAGACGCCAAAGCCATACCTAATTGGAGATGGGCTGTGAATAGAGTCAAACTAGAAAGCCCTGCAGAACTGAGCTGGCAAAATGAAATTATCAGCTAACCTGACTGCCCAGATAATAGTGCATTGTGAATGTATAGTGTGATGCCCACATAGCCACCTGGCAAATGTCTAGGACAGAAACGCCACATGCTAATGCAGTGGTTGCATTTTAGGTCCAAACAAACAATAAACCATCAGATAACTTGGCCTGAATGGGGTCAATCTGCTGAATATCAAACCGAGCCACAAATTAGTCCCAACAACAGGCTTACACAGTTTTAGTCAAGGGACACCTGGTCACCAAGATGACAATAACAAGCTCTGGGGGAAGATCAAAGATGCTTAATTGTTGTCACTCGACCTCCCTGAATTGAGGGGGAGATTGCAAAGGCCAGGGTGCAGAACCCTGTCTTCCTGATACAACAGCAGGTCCTCCCAAAAGGACAGCTTGATTGGAGGACAGATGATTAAGCACAGGAGTTCTGGATGCCATACCCTCTGTGCCTAATCTAGGGTCACTAGGATGACTTGGGCTTAGTCCATTCTGATCTTCTTGAGAACTCAGGGCAGGAGTGTTATCAGTGGAAAGACACAGAGGAGTCCCAAGTTACATTTGAGGCAGAATGCATTTCCAAATGAGAAGCACCTTCAAAACTTCAATGCACAGATGTCTTGACATTGGTGTGTTCTCAGTGGTGGCAAATAGATCAAGCCAGGATTTCAAGAGACCCTGTGTCACCTCCAGGTGCAACTCGTTATTCGATAGGCACCTACAGCTGAGCTTCTCCACCCTAGAATCTAATGATCCTGCCAGATGGTTTACCACTAGGAAACTTCCTTGGATGTCCAGCCAGTTCCAGAGGTGCAGACCTCCTAGGACTGGGTCTGCGACCCCCTCCCTTGTTCGGTACAGTACCACATGATGGTGGTATTGTCCATGAGCACCTGAATCAGCCTCTCCTTAATAGATGAAAATAAGGCTTTCAACACCAAGTAGATGTGAGTTCCAGGAGGTTTATGTGGAACCAGGACTCTACCTCCCCCAGATGGCCACCCCAACCCAGAAGCAACACATTAATCACTGATATCAGCTGTGGGTGGGGAAGGGAAAGTTGTCTGCTGCTGACCTCATTGTAGGCCAGTAACCACCACTGTAGATCTTTTAGAGCCTGCTTTAAACCCAAATGTGGTTGGGGGTTCCCCTTGAAGTTGGGTCCTCTGACACTTCAGATCTCCATATGTCCCCTGATGTGCTGTACAGGCAGGATGCAGGAGGCCATTAGTCCCAGCAGCTTCCAAGTTGACCTCACTGAAATCTAGGACTGAGGCTGAAAGATTGGGTTCATAGACTGTCATGGACGTTCTTCCCCAGGGAAAAGACATGAAATCAAACTATGTCCAAAATGGCTCTAATGAAGGGGAGCATCAGTCAGTCAACACTTTGGCACACTGATAGTAAATCCCGAGGTGACAGGAGGTTTTTCGTAGTCTAAAGATGGTTACAAGTGATTGGGGTGAGTCACCTTTCAACAGCTATTTGTTAAGGTAAGGAAAAACAGGCACTCCTGATCTCTGAAGATGTGCTGCCACCACCACCATCACTTTAGTAAACACCTGAAGGGCGCTGGTGAAACCAAAAGGGAGCGTAGCAAACTGAAAATGCACCTGTTCCACAAAAATCAGCAAGTAACATCGCTGGGTTGGCAGTATGGGTGTATGGATACAAGCACCCTGCTGGTCTAACACTGCCATCCAGTATCCTTGATCCAGGGCAAAAAAACGGTGCCAGTCTGAGCATTTTTTATTTTTCCTTCTGGAGGAAAACGTTTAGTGGGAGCAAGTCTGAAATATGTTGGTGGCCCACAACTTTTTTGAACACCAGGAAGTAACAGGAGTAACAGTCATATCCGACTTATCGCACACGCACCCTCTAGTTGGCCGTTTTGGACAAAAGGGCTTGCACTTTGTGGTGCAAAACAGTCTTTCGTTGGTGAGATAAAAATGTGGCAGGACGGAAAGCAATGGGAGCAATCTGCAGCATCCACCTGACTGATACTATGGCCTGTCAACTCGGCAAGAATTGTCAGATCCTGCCTCTCATTGGGTGAATATGCTCCACTAAGGGCCCCCTAAAGAGGTTTTGTATGTGGGGCTGTAGGGGTTGTACTGGACTGGGAAATAGGCACCCTGACCGCAAAATATTAGGTGTGGATTTAGCTGGCAGTATGCAGTATGGCCTCTGCTGAAACTGCAAAAGTAGAGGTAAGGCTGTTACTGCTGGCAAGATAGGGCAGATAAACTTAGAGAGCATGTAGTGGTCCAACTGTCTTTGAACCACTCACTAGTGGAGTCTGCTTTCATCAAGGCGCAGGGGCTGCATGCCTTGGAGTTATGACTCCATCCCAGACACCAAAAGCACACCTGATGGGGACTTGTCACAGAGATCTGCTTGTGACAGTCCCTACAGGGCTTAGAACCTGTTGTTGTAGGGGTAACATCCCTTGAAAACTGTAGGGAATTAGTGGAATATCAAGGTCAAGTGTGTCTTACAATTGAGAAAGAGAGCTTCTGGTAGTGCTGAAAGAAAGGAACTACTGTCTGCGCACAGGAGTGGCACTAATATAGGCTTATCATTTCTAGAGTGTAACAGCATTGGAGGGGTGTCGCGTGGAACCACCTACCAGCACACATAGATATTGCAGAAAGATTTCCAGTTCCAATCTGATGCTTGGTGAATATTCAAAAGCTGAGAAACCTAAGGTTAGACGTTTCTATTAGAAGTTACTTTCACAGACATTGGAAGTGTATTGCTGTCATTCATGAAGCTAAAGGGAGGGAACCTAGACTCTGAAAAGGAGAAGAGGAGACAGGCTTCCTCTTAAGAAGTTAAGAGCATTATTTAGAGTTTGATGAATATTATACTCTATCATCAGCAAGGTAGATGTTCTGTCTGTTTTATGACAAATGCATTATAGTCTATGGCACTTGTAATACAGTAGATTAGCTTTACACTACATTTTAATGTGTAATCCTACCTGCCAAACTCTAAATAATGCTCTACATGTAATCATGCTCAATGACACACACAAACACAAATGTTAATATTTATGCACATAATTTTACATACCATACTCTTACATGTATTAGTACACTTATGCCATTGACAAAACATTGACATGCAACACAACATGTAGATATTGAGCATGGTTACTATTCACACACAAACCACTGGGCTTGCAGCTCACAGTCAATTCCGGGTAGGGTAGGCCACCCCAAGAATGCAGTCATGATGTGAAAACCTTTCAATTGATTGATATGAATGAGAATACCATTAGTGGGCAAATTACTCCTATTTAGTTGTCATTTTCCATTCATATGCAACAAAAGTGCATCTTGCTTGGCTTTAAAATATGTACTATGCAACCTCAGATAAAATTGTTATGACTCCAATTAGGAATATTCACTGGCCTACTAAAATATGATTAAACTTGTCTGTGTCTATTTTTTCGTTCTACTCATCCCCCATCTTTCCCTTTCTTTGGAGATTGATTGACTAAATGCATCTGTTTTTAAATAGACATAAATAAATCACAGCTAAGAAATGAACACATTTTGCCCTAGGCACTATGCCCATTTAATAATTAAAGTAATTCCCTTTTGATACCAAGGGAGACACTACAAAAAATAAGAAAGGTGCTATAGGATGGTTTGGGAATAACTGGATGATGTGAAACTGTCTATTATTAAGTGGGGTGGATAGTAGTCCACCACACAAATAAGGTAACTATCTTTTTAGTTCCAGTGAAAGGTTTCAGGAACTTAAACCTAGCTCAAACATTGTTAGCTATGGCACAGAGCAGAAAGGCTTAACTTAAGAAAATGTGCAAAGCATTTAGAATTAGCAAAACAAATTCAAAATTAACACAGTAAAAATCCTACTCAATTTTATTAAAATAGAAAGTAATTTGATGAAAAGCCTGACACCAAAAACAAGGATAATCCAATAAGAGTACCTGGAGACATGAACTTTTAATGTTTTAAAGGAAAATAACCCCAAAAAGCACTTAACACCAATTTTGGTCAGCTGGTCATGGTAGACTTGGACCTAGGTGCAATTTGAGGTTGATCGCGATGCTAGTGTCTGATGGATACACCAACCAGTTTTGACCCAGTCATAGGTTTTACCTTGGGATTTAGGGCCTAATTTAGAGTTTGGCAGACACATTACTCCATCACAAACATGACTGATATCCTCTCTGCTGTATTACAAGTGTACATGTGTACTTTTTGTGAAGGTGTGTTAGACTTTTCATCCTTGGCGTGGTCTCCCTTAACTTTTTGCCTCTGTTCCCCAGGTTGTTGATGTGCGCTGGACTCTGATTTTACTGTTTTGTTACTCTGGGCACTTTACCACTGCTAACCAGTGCTAAAGAGCAAGTGCTCCTGTTTAAAATGTGTATGTAATTGGTTCTCCATGATTGGCATATTTGATTTACTGTTAAGTCCCTAGTAAAGTGCACTAGAGGTGACCAGGGCCTGTAAATCAAATTTTACTAGTGGGCCTGCAGCACTGGTTGTGCCACCCACACAAGTAACCCTGTAATCATGTCTCAGACCTGCCACTGCAGTGTCTGTGTGTGTATTTTTAGACTGTAAATTCGACTTGCCAAGTGTACCCACTTGCCAGGCCTAAACCTTCCCTTTTCTTACATGTAAGGCACCCCTAAGGTAGGCCCTAGGTAGCCACAAGGGCAGGGTGCAGTGTATGTATAAGGTAGGACATATAGGCGGTCATTCTGACCCAGGCGGTCAAAGACCGCCAGGGCGGAGGACCGCGGGAGCACCGCCGACAGGCCGGCGGTGCTCCAATGGGGATTCCGACCGCGGCGGTAAAGCCGCGGTCGGACCGGCACCACTGGCGGGCTCCCGCCAGTGTACCGCCGCCCCATTGAATCCTCCAAGGTCCGACCGCCGGGATCCGGATGGCGGTAGGGGGGGTCGCGGGCCATAGTAATGTGGTTTATATGTCCTGACAGTGAAATACTGCCAACTTCGTTTTTCACTGTTGCAAGGCCTGTCTCTCTCATAGGATAACATGGGGCCTACCTTTAAATATGATTAAAGTGTATATTCCCCTAGAGAGTAGATGGACATGTGGAGTTTGGGGTCCCTGAACTCACAATTTAAAAATACATCTTTTGGTAAAGTTGATTTTAAGATTGTGCGTTTGAAAATGCCACTTTTAGAAAGTGAGCATTTTCTTGCTTAAACCATTCTGTGACTCTGCTGTGTTTGTGGATTCCCTGTCTGGGTCAGTTTGACAGTTGGGTTGTTTTTCACCTCACACCAGACAGTGACACAAAGGGAGCTGGGGTGTAACCTGCATTTCCTGATTAGCCATCTCTGCTAGGAGGGAGGGGTGGAGTGGTCACTGTCATCTGAAAGGACTTTGCCTGCCTCTGACAATGCCGACTACAACCCCCGGGTGTGTGTCTGAGGCCTTGTCTGGGCAAGGCAGGATTTCACAAGTAGGTGTGAGTCCCCTTTGAAGAAAGGTGACTTCAAAGACTAAAAGGGGTATAAGAAGGGCACCCAAATCTTCAGACTTTAGAGAAACACTTCTGGAACCAAGAGGAACCTCTGCCTGGAGAAGAGCTGATAGCTGAGGAAGGAGTGCTGCCCTGCCTGTGATTGTGCTTTGTGGAGCTTTCCTGCAGTGCTGCTTCTGCCAGAGTAAGAGGGCAAAGACTGGACTTTGTGTGCCTTCCATCTTGTGAAGAAATCTCCAAGGGCTTGAGTTAGAGCTTGCCTCCTGTTGTTTGAAGTCTCAGGGACAGCAAAGACTTCTCTCTGCCAGCACCTGGAGTCTCTGGAGAGACTCCTGCTCTGACAAGTGGTGCCCTATCCAGTCCCTGGGCCCTTGAAAGAAAAGCTGGTGGAAATCCAAGGAAATCGACTTCGGACGACTCTGGACCGACGCCGCTTCTGAATCCAGTAACGCCGCCTGCACCCGACAGCGTGACCTTCGTTGGAACGCGACGCTCTTCGCAGGCCCGATGCCACAGCAGCCCCGCTGAAGTCCCCGACTCCGTGGAAGTCGCCGCACCACGTCGTGACCGACGCCGCTCGAAGTGCACGGATTCAACGTTTCGCACAGACGCTGCGATTCCCGACTTTGCGCATCGGCTTGTTTTCACTCTTCACCAAAGGTTCTGTACTTGGGGGTCTACACGACTCCGTGTCCGGCACCGCTGGTGTCGGCTTGTTGGGAACGACTCCGTCACAACGCTGTGTTAACATCTCATCGAAGCATTTTTTGTTTCTAAGCGCTATTTTTGAGTTTAATCTCTAAAAATTCATAACTTGACTTGTGTATGTCGGATCTTTGTAGTTTTGGTCTTGTTTTGTTTAGAAAAATATTTCCTATTTTTCTAAACTGGTGTTGTGTCATTTTATAGTGTTTTCATTGAGTTACTGTGTGTGTTGGCACAAATACTTTACACCTAGCACTCTGAGGTTAAGCCTACTGCTCTGCTAAGCTACCAAGGGGGTAAGCAGGGGTTAGCTGAGGGTGATTCTCTTTTACCCTGACTAGAGTGAGGGTCCTTGCTTGAACAGGGGGTAACCTCACTGTCAACCAAAGACCCCATTTCTAACATTGGTGATCAGCGGTTGGGATTTGGAATTGTATTTGTACTTGACATACAGTAATTAAGTGTACCCTACTGTTTGAGTTCAGACCACTACGTGACCACATACTACTAGTCTTGTGATTTTTGTTTTTTTCTATTTGCACTGTTTTTGCTCTGCATTCAGTTTCTTTTCTCGCTGATCCTGTGATTGACTTTTCTGGAACTTCATTTGGGAACTTGTTTCTGCATTTGGAACTTTGCACTCTTTTTACCTTTCATCATGTCTCTACTTGGAGATGCATCAGTTGGAGCTGACTTTGACCTTGAGAAATTGGAGAGTTATACCAAAGCTCAGTTGAAGCAGTTCTGTAAAAGTTTTGACTGTCCCATTAAGAGCTAATCCAGGAAGGAGGAGCTGCAAAAGGCGCTGTGGGCCTGGGTGACAGCTAAGAGCACTGAAGGGCACACAGAGGATGAGGGAGATGAGGAGGATGAGGAAGAGTGTTCAGTAGACAATGGTATTGTGGGTGGGCCTGTTATGTCCAGGGAGAAGGTCTCCAGGGCAGCTAGCAGTGTCTCATCCAAGGGTCTGACACCTGAGGATTTACAGGACAGACAGGCAGAAAGGGAGTACCAATTGGAGCAGAGGAGGCTAGCCCTTGAGGAGAGGAAGTTAGCAATGGCTCATGAGCTTAGCTTGAGAGAGATGGATCATAGAAGCCAGTCCAGTAGAGATGGTGGCAGCAATCCTACAGTGCAGCCTGAGAGAAGGGTACACATCCCAAAAGACCTTGTGAGGGATTATAAGAGGGAGGATGATATCTACTTGTGGTTCAAGGGTTATGAGTCAGCTCTCCACATGAACCTGGTCCCTGAAGCTCATTGGGGGGCAGCCCTGTGGAAGCATTTTGAGGCAGAGGGGAGGGACACACTGACAGCCTTAGGGGATGCTCAGGATCTCACCTACCCTGTCATGAAGGAGGCCTTACTCACCCGGTATGGTCTCACCCCTGAGCAGTACAAGGAGAAGTTTAGATCCTACAAGAGAAAGGAATCCCAAACATGGTTGGAATGTGTTGATTCTTTTTGCAGGTCACTGGATGGTGGGGTGAAGGGCAGTAAGGTAAACACGTATGAGGGGCTTTACAATCTAATTGCTTGGGAGCACTTGTACAGTTTATGTTTTTCAGAGCTGCGCCAGCACCTCATTGACAGCAAGCTGACTGACCCCAGGAAGCTTGCACAGGAAGCGGACCGATGGGAGAGCACCAGGGTCCAGAAGAGGTATGGGGGAGACCACGCCAAGGGTGGGCAGGGTCCCTCTCAGAAGAAAGGGGGGGTATGGGCAAACAGTGGGAGTTCTCTAAAGGGCCCCAAACTGATTCCCAGGGTAAGGATTCCCAACCGCCCAGTGAAAAGAAGCCATGGTTGTCCAAAGGGAAGCCAGTGGCAGGTGGTGCCCCACGTAAGTGCTATGCATGTGACCAGGTGGGTCATGTGAGGGGGGACCCCAAATGACCCAAAAGTACACCGGCACCCACTGGTACACCGTCCCAGGGTTTGGCCAGTGTAGCGCTTGGGGAGGAGTTGGTTTCAGGTGGGTGGGAACCAGCAGAAATGACCCTTGTCTCACTAGGGAACAGTGAGATGGTCCAGAGCAGCCTAGTGCCTGATAACACTAAGAAGTACAGGCAATGGGTGACCATCAATGGACAAAGGGTGGAGGCTCTGCGAGACACAGGAGCCAGTGTGACTACAGTGAGGAGTCACCTGGTGTCTGAAGTCGCAGGGACAGCAAAGACTTCTCTCTGCCAGCACCTGGAGTCTCTGGAGAGACTCCTGCTCTGACAAGTGGTGCCCTATCCAGTCCCTGGGCCTTTGAAAGAAAAGCTGGTGGAAATCCAAGGAAATCGACTTCGGACGACTCCGGACCGACGCCTCTGCTGAATCCAGTAACGCCGCCTGCACCCGACGCCGTGACCTTCGCTGGAACGCGACGCTCTTCGCAGGCCCGACGCCGCAGCAGCCCCACTGAAGTCCGCGACTCCGTGGAAGTTGCGCACCACGTCGTGACCGACGCCACTCGAAGTGCAGGGATTCAACGTTTCGCACAGACGCCGCAATTCCCGACTTCGCGCATCGACTTGTTTTCACTCTTCATCAAGGGTACTGTACTTGGGGGTCTACACGACTCCGTGTCCGGCGCCGCTGGTGTCGGCTTGTTGGGAACGACTCCGTCACGACGCCGTGTTAACATCTCATCGAAGCATTTTTTGTTTCTAAGCACTATTTTTGAGTTTAATCAAAATTCATAACTTGACTTGTGTATGTCGGATTTTTGTGGTTTTGGACTTGTTTTGTTTAGATAAATATTTCCTATTTTTCGAAACTGGTGTTGTGTCATTTTATAGTGTTTTCATTGAGTTACTGTGTGTGTTGGTACAAATACTTTACACCTAGCACTCTGAGGTTAAGCCTACTGCTCTGCCAAGCTACCAAGGGGGTAAGCAGGGGTTAGCTGAGGGTGATTCTCTTTTACCCTGACTAGAGTGAGGGTCCTTGCTTGAACAGGGGGTAACCTGACTGTCAACCAAAGACCCCATTTCTAACAAGGTGTAACTCATTGGCCGAGCTCTAATTTGAGCCCACAGTCTTTATTACGGAGGTCGAAATGTACCAGCGGGCATGGCATCAGGCCATATCCGAGGAGGGCTTCACAAAGCTACATACTGTCTTGGTGAGATTCCACTAAATCAGATTTGCTGCTGTGGAGAAGCTCTGAACAGGGGAAACCAGCTGCTCCAGCCCAGCTCCAACATGCTGTGGGCAGTTTAGCTTGGCAAGTTGGTCCTAGTAATCAAGATGTTTTCTAGTCCAAAATTGTATAAGTTCCTGGTTTTCTGGGATGTTGGTTGTCCAGGTAAACACAGCCACAGGTCCCACGATCTCAGACACAGAACTTGGGAGTCAATCAGAGGCCACCCACAAGACCCAGGTCAGGTCCAGTTGGCACTGGTCAGCTCGGCTTTTTAGGATGACACCTCTTGCAACTTGTTGTGGCCCTGTAGCTTACACATGAGGTCAGCCACCTTCGTGTTCTGAAAAATGTGCCTTGAAGTGCCAGTATTTATGTATGGCACTAGCCTGTGAGTGGGGGTGACTCCTGGATCCTTCATAACCAATCGGGTAAAAAGTTCCACAGGTAACCCTACCAACATTTTCATCAGTTCCTGTCTGCCCTACTAAAAACAATACTGCAGTGCCCCTCACTCACTGAATTCAAGATAGAGAAACCAATCTCTATTTTCGCAGAGCCTGTGTGCCCACCTGGAGGTGTGGGCAGGTTAATGAGTAGTTCCATCCTCCTTGGCCATTTTATACTAACTACCTGTTTTGGGGACAGCTTTCCCACCAATGGGCTTTGTGCCTGCCTTACTGGTAGGACAGGCCATTGCCTCCAGGCTATTTTGGGCACTGTTTCTAGTACTGGACACATATGCAATGACACAATGCAATTCATTGCCATAGTCTTGTCGTTCTTTGTTTGAAATAATGAGACAAACATATCCGAAAATAATGCTATGTAGGTGAATAGTCCAGGACTTGGTGTAGTGTCTATAATGACCTGTAGGGAGGCGGTGAACCTAAACTATTGCATATCTTCAGGTCATGTAGAACATGTAATAGAAAGTGATATATTAATGGGGGCACATACTTTTCTCATGAAACAACATGTAACCTGAGCCTTGTTTTCACTGCTAAATGCAGGATGTAGGTAAGCCGCACACCTGTTCATTAAAGTCTTATTAAAAGGAGACTCAGGAGACAGGCCAATATATTTTGCCCAGATAAATTCCTTTTTGGAAAAAAGATGGAGGCTGAAAGAGGGCCGTGAAAGCATGTAGCCAACAAAGCAAAATTCAAATTTATATTAGAAGTGTGCTACATTTGGGTGATTTACAAAAGCACAATTATGCAAAAGTCTTCAAAATACCTTAAACTATGCACAATTATAAGAAATGCATCAAATAATTAAGAAAATAGCATGAAACAGTATACAGTGTGATGCATTTTGTTTGATTACAGAGTGACTGCAGTCTGAATCTTCCTGCCTTGGGTTTACTAACATCCCCCACCAATCCAGCTCCACCCACCTGATTCTGGACCATCTCTCCCATACTGTTTAATATTTGTCAACTTTCATTTAATTTTTAATGTAATTTTTTTATGTCTTTTGTCTGCACCTAGGATGTTGTTTTTTTTTATGTTTTACTCATCTGCTGAGGTGTTTATTTTGTCTTCCTCGCCACCATAACCCCTAGTGATGGAAGAGGCGGGCTATCAGTTCTCAATGCCAACACAACATATTTTCAGAGGAAAAAATAGCAGCACTACCCTGCAATAGGAATAGATAAAACTAGGGAGAATGGAAGTCATTGTGAAGGACTTGCATTGTTCCTAGTTTGATCTATTCCTGTCACATCAATATGCCCAGCCACACATGTTGTGACATTTTTACCAGGGAAAGAGAGAACACTGGATGAGTGTTAAAAATATTGTGGATGCCCATAGATTCTGGAACCAACACAGGAATGTGAGGAAAGTGTATGATCATAGAAAAAGTTTGAGGTGTGCCAGGCATTATGGGTCGTAAAAGGTTGTGAGATCTTTACAAGCCTCAACTCTGCATAGTGTTCAGTTTGCAAAAACTTCTGGTTCTAATTGGGTTCCCTGGGTGACAAATGAGCCAGACCAAAATACTGCAACTACCACTGTTGTCTATGACTTCACATTGTATTTTGGGGACTTTCATGTTACAGACACTAGTCAGAGCCACACAACAAGTGAAGTAGTGTTTTTTTTTATCAAGAGAATTGTAGAGGTGCTGTGGTAAGAACTTTTTGGACACTTCAGATTCTGCACTTTTCTGTCACTGAAAACAAAGGGAAATGTTTAATATTAGGCAAAGTTTGAAGTTTATGGGAGTTATGGATGAGAAAATATCATGGGATCTACCCAAGTCACACCACCCTGGACTCACCTTCACATGTAATTGGTAGAAATGGGGTATTTGGTTGGCAGTCAGGTTAACACTTGTCCAAGCAAGGACCCTCAATCAAGTCAGGGTAAAGGAGAATCACACTCAGTTAATCCCCATTCATCCCCTTAATAGCTTGACAGGCAGTAAAACAGTATAAAATGCCTCAACACCAGGTTAGAGAAATAGCCAATATTTATCTGAACAAATTAAGGCCAAAACTAGAAAACTCCACCGTACACAAGTCAAGTTATGAATTTAAAAAAATAGCGCTTAGAAACACAAATGCTTCAATGAGGTGATATCAAGACGTTGTGATGGAGTAGTTCCCAACAATCCAACTCCAATAGCGGCAGTCCCAGATTCACACAGAACCCCAGGTACAGTACCTTGTGAAAATGAGGAAACAAGCTTGTGCACGGAGTCGAGGAACGCATCATCACTGGATCTGAGGCAGCCTTGTTTTTGGTGCTGTGGAGTGAAGGAGGTGTCACAAAGAGGCATTGGGTCTTTGCTGCAGAGTGGTGGAGGTGAGACGGTGTTGGTGTGAAATGTTGGATATGCGCACTTCCGGTGGAGGAGAAGTTTAGATCCTACAAGAGAAAGGAATCCCAAACATGGTTGGAATGTGTTGATTCTTTTTGCAGGTCACTGGATGGTGGGGTGAAGGGCAGTAAGGTAAACACGTATGAGGGGCTTTACAATCTAATTGCTTGGGAGCACTTGTACAGTTTATGTTTTTCAGAGCTGCGCCAGCACCTCATTGACAGCAAGCTGACTGACCCCAGGAAGCTTGCACAGGAAGCGGACCGATGGGAGAGCACCAGGGTCCAGAAGAGGTATGGGGGAGACCACGCCAAGGGTGGGCAGGGTCCCTCTCAGAAGAAAGGGGGGGTAAGGGCAAACAGTGGGAGTTCTCTAAAGGGCCCCAAACTGATTCCCAGGGTAAGGATTCCCAACCGCCCAGTGAAAAGAAGCCATGGTTGTCCAAAGGGAAGCCAGTGGCAGGTGGTGCCCCACGTAAGTGCTATGTATGTGACCAGGTGGGTCATGTGAGGGGGGACCCCAAATGACCCAAAAGTACACCGGCACCCACTGGTACACCGTCCCAGGGTTTGGCCAGTGTAGCGCTTGGGGAGGAGTTGGTTTCAGGTGGGTGGGAACCAGCAGAAATGACCCTTGTCTCACTAGGGAACAGTGAGATGGTCCAGAGCAGCCTAGTGCCTGATAACACTAAGAAGTACAGGCAATGGGTGACCATCAATGGACAAAGGGTGGAGGCTCTGCGAGACACAGGAGCCAGTGTGACTACAGTGAGGAGTCACCTGGTGTCTGAAGTCGCAGGGACAGCAAAGACTTCTCTCTGCCAGCACCTGGAGTCTCTGGAGAGACTCCTGCTCTGACAAGTGGTGCCCTATCCAGTCCCTGGGCCTTTGAAAGAAAAGCTGGTGGAAATCCAAGGAAATCGACTTCGGACGACTCCGGACCGACGCCTCTGCTGAATCCAGTAACGCCGCCTGCACCCGACGCCGTGACCTTCGCTGGAACGCGACGCTCTTCGCAGGCCCGACGCCGCAGCAGCCCCACTGAAGTCCGCGACTCCGTGGAAGTTGCGCACCACGTCGTGACCGACGCCACTCGAAGTGCAGGGATTCAACGTTTCGCACAGACGCCGCAATTCCCGACTTCGCGCATCGACTTGTTTTCACTCTTCATCAAGGGTACTGTACTTGGGGGTCTACACGACTCCGTGTCCGGCGCCGCTGGTGTCGGCTTGTTGGGAACGACTCCGTCACGACGCCGTGTTAACATCTCATCGAAGCATTTTTTGTTTCTAAGCACTATTTTTGAGTTTAATCAAAATTCATAACTTGACTTGTGTATGTCGGATTTTTGTGGTTTTGGACTTGTTTTGTTTAGATAAATATTTCCTATTTTTCGAAACTGGTGTTGTGTCATTTTATAGTGTTTTCATTGAGTTACTGTGTGTGTTGGTACAAATACTTTACACCTAGCACTCTGAGGTTAAGCCTACTGCTCTGCCAAGCTACCAAGGGGGTAAGCAGGGGTTAGCTGAGGGTGATTCTCTTTTACCCTGACTAGAGTGAGGGTCCTTGCTTGAACAGGGGGTAACCTGACTGTCAACCAAAGACCCCATTTCTAACAAGGTGTAACTCATTGGCCGAGCTCTAATTTGAGCCCACAGTCTTTATTACGGAGGTCGAAATGTACCAGCGGGCATGGCATCAGGCCATATCCGAGGAGGGCTTCACAAAGCTACATACTGTCTTGGTGAGATTCCACTAAATCAGATTTGCTGCTGTGGAGAAGCTCTGAACAGGGGAAACCAGCTGCTCCAGCCCAGCTCCAACATGCTGTGGGCAGTTTAGCTTGGCAAGTTGGTCCTAGTAATCAAGATGTTTTCTAGTCCAAAAGTGTATAAGTTCCTGGTTTTCTGGGATGTTGGTTGTCCAGGTAAACACAGCCACAGGTCCCACGATCTCAGACACAGAACTTGGGAGTCAATCAGAGGCCACCCACAAGACCCAGGTCAGGTCCAGTTGGCACTGGTCAGCTCGGCTTTTTAGGATGACACCTCTTGCAACTTGTTGTGGCCCTGTAGCTTACACATGAGGTCAGCCACCTTCGTGTTCTGAAAAATGTGCCTTGAAGTGCCAGTATTTATGTATGGCACTAGCCTGTGAGTGGGGGTGACTCCTGGATCCTTCATAACCAATCGGGTAAAAAGTTCCACAGGTAACCCTACCAACATTTTCATCAGTTCCTGTCTGCCCTACTAAAAACAATACTGCAGTGCCCCTCACTCACTGAATTCAAGATAGAGAAACCAATCTCTATTTTCGCAGAGCCTGTGTGCCCACCTGGAGGTGTGGGCAGGTTAATGAGTAGTTCCATCCTCCTTGGCCATTTTATACTAACTACCTGTTTTGGGGACAGCTTTCCCACCAATGGGCTTTGTGCCTGCCTTACTGGTAGGACAGGCCATTGCCTCCAGGCTATTTTGGGCACTGTTTCTAGTACTGGACACATATGCAATGACACAATGCAATTCATTGCCATAGTCTTGTCGTTCTTTGTTTGAAATAATGAGACAAACATATCCGAAAATAATGCTATGTAGGTGAATAGTCCAGGACTTGGTGTAGTGTCTATAATGACCTGTAGGGAGGCGGTGAACCTAAACTATTGCATATCTTCAGGTCATGTAGAACATGTAATAGAAAGTGATATATTAATGGGGGCACATACTTTTCTCATGAAACAACATGTAACCTGAGCCTTGTTTTCACTGCTAAATGCAGGATGTAGGTAAGCCGCACACCTGTTCATTAAAGTCTTATTAAAAGGAGACTCAGGAGACAGGCCAATATATTTTGCCCAGATAAATTCCTTTTTGGAAAAAAGATGGAGGCTGAAAGAGGGCCGTGAAAGCATGTAGCCAACAAAGCAAAATTCAAATTTATATTAGAAGTGTGCTACATTTGGGTGATTTACAAAAGCACAATTATGCAAAAGTCTTCAAAATACCTTAAACTATGCACAATTATAAGAAATGCATCAAATAATTAAGAAAATAGCATGAAACAGTATACAGTGTGATGCATTTTGTTTGATTACAGAGTGACTGCAGTCTGAATCTTCCTGCCTTGGGTTTACTAACATCCCCCACCAATCCAGCTCCACCCACCTGATTCTGGACCATCTCTCCCATACTGTTTAATATTTGTCAACTTTCATTTAATTTTTAATGTAATTTTTTTATGTCTTTTGTCTGCACCTAGGATGTTGTTTTTTTTTATGTTTTACTCATCTGCTGAGGTGTTTATTTTGTCTTCCTCGCCACCATAACCCCTAGTGATGGAAGAGGCGGGCTATCAGTTCTCAATGCCAACACAACATATTTTCAGAGGAAAAAATAGCAGCACTACCCTGCAATAGGAATAGATAAAACTAGGGAGAATGGAAGTCATTGTGAAGGACTTGCATTGTTCCTAGTTTGATCTATTCCTGTCACATCAATATGCCCAGCCACACATGTTGTGACATTTTTACCAGGGAAAGAGAGAATACTGGATGAGTGTTAAAAATATTGTGGATGCCCATAGATTCTGGAACCAACACAGGAATGTGAGGAAAGTGTATGATCATAGAAAAAGTTTGAGGTGTGCCAGGCATTATGGGTCGTAAAAGGTTGTGAGATCTTTACAAGCCTCAACTCTGCATAGTGTTCAGTTTGCAAAAACTTCTGGTTCTAATTGGGTTCCCTGGGTGACAAATGAGCCAGACCAAAATACTGCAACTACCACTGTTGTCTATGACTTCACATTGTATTTTGGGGACTTTCATGTTACAGACACTAGTCAGAGCCACACAACAAGTGAAGTAGTGTTTTTTTTTATCAAGAGAATTGTAGAGGTGCTGTGGTAAGAACTTTTTGGACACTTCAGATTCTGCACTTTTCTGTCACTGAAAACAAAGGGAAATGTTTAATATTAGGCAAAGTTTGAAGTTTATGGGAGTTATGGATGAGAAAATATCATGGGATCTACCCAAGTCACACCACCCTGGACTCACCTTCACATGTAATTGGTAGAAATGGGGTATTTGGTTGGCAGTCAGGTTAACACTTGTCCAAGCAAGGACCCTCAATCAAGTCAGGGTAAAGGAGAATCACACTCAGTTAATCCCCATTCATCCCCTTAATAGCTTGACAGGCAGTAAAACAGTATAAAATGCCTCAACACCAGGTTAGAGAAATAGCCAATATTTATCTGAACAAATTAAGGCCAAAACTAGAAAACTCCACCGTACACAAGTCAAGTTATGAATTTAAAAAAATAGCGCTTAGAAACACAAATGCTTCAATGAGGTGATATCAAGACGTTGTGATGGAGTAGTTCCCAACAATCCAACTCCAATAGCGGCAGTCCCAGATTCACACAGAACCCCAGGTACAGTACCTTGTGAAAATGAGGAAACAAGCTTGTGCACGGAGTCGAGGAACGCATCATCACTGGATCTGAGGCAGCCTTGTTTTTGGTGCTGTGGAGTGAAGGAGGTGTCACAAAGAGGCATTGGGTCTTTGCTGCAGAGTGGTGGAGGTGAGACGGTGTTGGTGTGAAATGTTGGATATGCGCACTTCCGGTGGAGTCGATGTCCGGTGGTCACGGCGCTGTGCGGAAACTTCCATGGAGTCGCGGACTTTAGCGAGACTGCAGTGGCATCGGGACAGTGCGGTCATCGCACTTTAGCGAGGACCACGGATTTGGTTGCAGAAGGCGTAACAGGATTTGTCAGTGGCATCGGTCAAAGTCAGTGTTCCTAGACCTTCTTTGTTTTCCACAAGATTCTCTTTTCAAGGGCCCAGGGACTGGATTAGGCACCACTTGGCAGGGCAAGAGTCTCCACAGGGAGTCCAGGTGCTAGCAGAGGAAGTCTTTGATGGTCCTGAGACTTCAGAACAGGAGACATGCTCAGTCAAAGCCCTTGAATATTCTTCTCAAGCAGAAATGTACCACAAAGTCCAGTCTTTGTCCCCTTTCTCAGACAGAAGCAGCAACTGCAGGATACGTCAAACAAGTACAGTAACACAAAGGGGCAGTACCTCTCTAAAATCTGGGGTTTTGGGTCCACTACTATTACCCCTTTCTGCCTTTGAAGTAGGCAAAGCCTCTGTTGTTCACAAGATCCTGCCTTGACTAGGCAAGGCCTAAGACACATGCCAGGAGGTAGGAGACTGCATTGTGTGAGGACAGGCACAGCACATTCAGGTGTAAGAGACCACTCCTCCCTCCACTCTAGCACAGATGGTTCATCAGGAATTGCAGGCTACACCCCAGCTCCCCTTGTGTCACTGTCTAGAGGAGAGGTGCCAACAGCCCAACTCTCAAACTGACCCAGACAGGGAATCCACAAACAGGCAGCGTCACAGCATGGTATAAGCAAGAAAATGCCTACTTTCTAAAAGTAGGCATTTCAATCTAAAAAACAACTTCACTGAAAGATGTATTTTTATATTGTGTTTTGAGACTCCAAGCTCCATATTTCTATCTGCTCTGAAAGGGAATCTGCACTTTAAAGGTATTTAAAGGCAGCCCCCATGTTAACTCATGAGTGAGATAGGCCTTGCAACAGTGAACACTGAATTTAGCAGTATTTCACTGTTTGGACATGTCCCACCTTCAACATATACTGCACCCTGCCCATGAGACTACACAGGGCCTACCTTAGGGGTGCCTTAAATGTATGAAAAGGGAAGGTTTAGGCCTAGCGAGTAGGTACACTTAACAAGTAGAATTAGCAGTTTAAAACTGCACACACAGACACTGCAGTGGCAGGTCTGAGCCATGTTTACAGGGCTACTCATGTGGGTGGCATAACCAGTGCTACAGGCCTACTATTAGCATTTGATTAACAGGCCCTGGCCACCTCTAGTTCACTTTACTGGGGACTTACCAGTAAATTAAATATGCTAGTCATCAATAAGCCATTTACACATACATTTTACATAGGAGCACTTGCACTTTAGCACTAGTTAGCAGTGGTAAAGTGCCCAGAGTATCATGAACAGCAAAAACAGAGTCCAGCACACATCAACAACCTGGGGAGCAGAGGCAAAAAGTTAGGGGAGACCATGCCAAGGATGCCAAGTCTAGCAGTACTTTTGTGAGCATTTTGCATTTTGAATGTTTCCGAAAGTTGCGTTTGAGCCTGAATACTGATTCCGCATGGAATTTTTTTTTGGGATCTACCCTCACTTTGGCAATCCACATGTCAAAACTATGCCCAAATTATCCAAATGTCCTCTTCATTGCGGGTGGGATGGGTATGCACTGCATCCCGGGGGGCATAATGATAGCTGTATCCATACTAGGGTGTAGGGACAACCTGTGTACATGTCTGTGTGGACCCCCTCAAACCCTTTCCTTTTCTGACCATTTCCCCTGGTAGTCTCGTGGACTTTCTACCCCACCAGGGGCAGATTGGATTTTAACCCCCCTATGTTCTCCTGAGGGGGTGAAATTCTGACATCTGGGGCGGTGGGAGACAGCACAGGCCTATGCTCATGGGGGGCATTGCCCATTAAAACAGCAAAACCAGCATTTCCAGCTGTCAAGTAGACTTCCTGCCCCTCTTGGGTCACAGATAGGGTATAACCACCACTATTCACCTCAAAAGGGGGATGAAAGGCTGGTGTGACTGAGGAAAGCACAGGCCCATGGCCATGGGGAGCTTCTCCCTTCAAACTAAAACATCATTCCATGGTTCATAGTGGGATTTGAGATGCCTTGAGTCAAGTGTAGTGGATCCCTGATTGTGCCCAGGACGAACCCAATGCAGGTATCCACTAGGTAGAGGCATTCCAATGGTATCTCTCCTGTGTCAATATGTACTCATGGGGCAGTGTTATGCCAACAACACTGATCAAAAATTAAAGCAGACTGCACAATTAGCATGGTCTGCTATCTGTTTTGTATTGCTGTGACATCAGTGCACTATGCGCGGTGACATTACAGCAAAACTAAAAATAATCACAATCAGGACATTCAGGATTGTGTTCCCCTGCATCCTGATTTTGAAAAAAAAAAATCTTATTTTGAAAACACAAACTTTTTTTACAGCATCGAGGACATTCCATTGAGATCCTCCACACTTAATAGGTAGTTACAGATTAATCACAAATTAAGTGTCTGGTGAAAGTGTCACCCCATCGGTTAATTTATTTATACTTTCCATCTATTTAATATATATATATATATATATATATATATATATATATATATATATATATATATATATATATATATATATATATATCTATATATAGATACATAAATATATAGATATATATATATACTTATATATATCGATACATATATATATATATAGATATATATATAAGTATATATATCTATATATACATATATATATATATATATATATAGTCAAGTCAAAATAACTTTATTCGGCAGTTGCCATAAAAGTACAAACCGAGACACATTTACCGATCTATAAATAGTAAAAAATAAAACTTAATACCATTGCTGAAAACACCACATGAGCATCCAATCTAAAACCCCTTAACATACAAAGATAAATATACAAGACATAATTAAAAATCACAAAGTCAAAAAAGTACAAATATTGGCTTTAAAATGATATACTCTATGTGCATACATTTTTTAAAAAGGAGTAGGCCTTTTCCTAATACTTAAGGAAGCTGTGACAAAGTCTAATACATGATGACAAATTTGAATATCAGACAATCTCTGAAAATATAGTAGGGCTTCCTTAAAATGAATGGGTCTAAGAAGACGTAGCGTAGGTAAAATAAAAGCCCCTCTAGGAGTAGCGTATAAAGGGCAAAAAAGAAAAAAGTGCTAAATGCTCTGAGTTGATTTGGAGTCACAGGGACAAAGTGGTAAATCCTTTTTCCAGAAACATGGTTCGGGGAAAGCTACTTTAAAATGAATTAGATTAAGTCTAAAAAGTGTTAAAAAGGAAATTGTTCTAAAACTCGAAAACCAAGTCAAATAGGGTTCAAGGCATGGAACGGTCACGATCCGAGAGTAGGAATCAAAGGATTTCAATTTCAGGGAATTATAAAATCTCAACTCTGATATATATATTGTGTATGCAGGTGGTCGTGGATTAATTATTGTACATGTTCCTAATATTAGTGTGTAAAATATATGTAAACAATGTGCGGCTGTTATACTGCACAATCATGTGCTTGCAGGTGGTACTACAATGAATGGCCTTTTATTCTTCCCTCAGACCATTCAGCCATCCCTCCTATACTCCAGCACAGGAGTCCCAAGGAAAGGCCTCAGAACTCTTACTTGGTGGAGATAAAAGCATAGATGTGTCTCCAGGAGAGGGAGGTCCCAACTATGGCCTGCTGCTGGCTAGTGAAATTGGAGGAGGAAGGGGAGGAGGAGGAGGCAGTGGCCTCTGCTGCCATCAGTGTCCAGCCCAAGGAAAACAGAAGAAGAATGTTTAGGATTATTTTTTGATGGTTTAGGGAAATGGGTTGGTCTGGTATAGATGGTGTGGTTGGGAACAGACAACTTTTTGCCTTCATCCTGCGTGTTAAAGCTTTCCTACATTTAATTAGCAAAATAACTTTAGTTGTAAGCCCCTAGTACATATTGTGCTACATGAAACCTGAGCCGGTCAATTAAATGCTACAAGTGAACCTGCAGTACTCAATGAACCACCAACTAAAATAGCAGTTTAAAACATCTCAGGCCAACCATTGCAGCCCATAGTTCAGATTTAATCTGCCATTTCCACCTGGCACAATAAAAATGTTGCCAGGCCTAAACTAAATCTCTGTTTTTAAAAGGGATGGGCAAAGCAATTCACTCTCCTTGCAGAGTTTGCAGAATTCGGGACTCCATGGTATGCTGAGTAGAGTGGAGAATCCTAAATTCTGCCATTTGTCATGTGGCAAAACGTTTACCCATTAGCACACATGAGGCTGGTTTTTGGCACATGCTGGTGAGTGCCACAATACTCTCAGGCTTCTTGCAAACAAGATTTGTGCCCACAAGTGCAGCTTCCAGACGCAATGGTGCCTTTATTATGCAGCTACAAAGTGTGAGTGACTGCAAGCAACCACATGTGCACTTTGAGCAGATTCTCTACTGGAGAAGCAGATAAATTGATTCAAAAAGATTTTTTCAAGTGGATTTTCCAGCCCAATGGACCGTTCCAGTCAACAACTTCCTGTTCCTGTCCTGTCCTATTCTTTGTCCATCTTCTGGTCACATTTGACCTGTATTTCGAAGTGTAGGGGTTGCTCTCTTTGTTTGCTGCATACATACCATTGTATTTAAGGACTTTCTTTTTTGTGACACAGGTAAGTTCAAAAACAATTTTATAAGGATGTTGGTTGTTTGGTAAGGCATGCACCAATATTTCTTTGTACTTTTATTTGATTTTTTAATTTCATTGTAGTGGGTGGCCTGGCATTTCTGTAGGGGCCTACTTATTTTTTTGAATTTCATTTTTCACATTTTGTAAATGAAAAATATTGCACAGTTCAGTACCTTTTCTTCATGCCTGTTATATTACCAATAATAATTTATTTTACCATGTGGCCTAGTCTGCCAAGGGGCCATCCAGCCAATAGGCTCAGTACTATTCAGCACTGAATAAAATAACTGATTCTGTGGTATATGTTGTTTTATTTAAAACATAATCTATAGCAGGGGTGGCATTGGATTAGATAGTCAGTGGGATTTTGCAATAGGCTTGTATGTGTTCTTTGTTCTACGTTTTTCCTTGCTTGCTCTTATTTGTTTGACCTTGTTGACAGAGGCCATATGATTAGCCATCCAGTGTGCTTTTGCCATAGACATGCATGTGTTCATTGTGGTCGATGCCTCCTTGTTCACTGTTGTAAGTTTTACCATGTGGCCAGTGGGACATTTTGTGTAGCCAACGAGCGTGGTATGCGATAGGCTTGATTGCTTTATTTGTTCTCCATTCCTCCTTGCTCGCTGTTGTTGTTTGACCATGTGGCCAGTGGCAATTTTGTACAGCCAGTCAGCATGCTTTTGCCATAGCCTTGCAGTGGTTTTTGGTTCTCCATGTGTCCTTGCATGTTGAGCCATCCAGTGTGATTTTGCCATAGGCTTGCATGTGTTTTTTGTTCTCCATGCCTCCTTGCTAGCTGTTGCTCGTTTGCCCATGCAGCCAGCAGCCATTTTTTGCAACCAACCAGTGTGTTTTGCCATAAGCTTGCATGTGGTCTTTGTATTCCAGTCTTCCTTGCTTGCTGTTGTTACTCGAACATGTGGCTGGTGGCCAATGCGTTCATCCAGTCAGTGTGCTTTTGCCATTGGCTTGCATGTGTTATTTGTTCTCCATGCCTCCTTACTTGCTGTTGTTGTTTGACCATGTGGCCAGTGGCCATTTTGTACAGCCAGTCAGTATGCCTTTGCCTTAGCCTTGCATGTGTTCTTGGTTCTCCATGCGTCCTCGCATGTTGAGCCATCCAGTGTGATTTGCCCATGCGGCCACCAGCAATTTTTTGCAACCAGCCAGTGTGTTTTGCCATAAGTTTGCATGTGTTCCTTGTTCTCCATTCTTCCTGGCTTACTGTTCTTGTTTTATCATGTGGCTGGTGGCCAATGTGCAGCCAGTCAGTGTGCTTTTGCCATTGCCTTGCATGCGTTATTGGTACTCTATGTCTCTTTGTTCACTGTTGTCGGTTTTATCATGTGGCTAGAGACCATTTTGTGTCACCAGCCAGTGTGCGATGCCATAGGCTTGATTGGGTTCTTTGTTCTCCATGCCTCCTTGCTCGCTGTTGTTGTTTGACTGTGTGACCAGTGGCCATTTTATGCAGCCAGTCAGTGTGTTTTTGCCATAGGCTTGCTGTTGTTCTTTCTTTTCCGTGCCTCCTTGCTTGTTAGTTCACCCTGTGGCCAGTGTGATTTTATCATATTCATACATGTGTTCGTTGCTGTCCATGTCTCCTTGCTTGCAGTTGTTGGGCTGACCATGTGGCCGGAAGCCACTCTGTGTACGAGTCAGTGTGCTTGTGCAATAGGCTTACATGTGTACTTTGTTCTCCTTGCACCCTTGCTTATTGTTGTTGGAGTAACCATGTTGCCAGAGGCCATTTCGTGTAGCCATCCTGTGTGCTTTTGCCATAGGCTTGCATGTGTCCTTTGTTCCCCATGGCCCCTTGCTCTCTGTTGTTGTTTGAGCATGTGGCTGGTGGCCAGTCTGTGCAGCTAGTCAGTGTGCTTTTGCCATAGCCTTGCATGTGTTCTTGGTTATCTATGCTCCCTTGCTTGATGTTGTTGTTTTGACCATGTTGAGCCACCCAGTGTGATTTTGCCATAGGCTTGCATGTGTTCTTTGTGTGCCATGCCTCCTTCTTCACCGTTGTTGGTTTTACCATGTGACTGACAGTGTGCTATGCCTCAGCCTTGATTGTGGTCTTTTTTCTCCATGCCTCCTTGCTCGCTGTTGTTGGTTTGCCCATGTGGCCAGCAGCCATTTTTTGCAGCCAACCAGTGTGTTTTGCCATGAGCTTGCATGTGTTCTTTGTTCTCCATACTTCCTTGCTTGCTGTTGTTGTTTCACCATATATCTGGTGGCCAATTTGTGCAGGCAGTCAGTGTGGTTTTGCCTTTGGCTTGCATGTGTTATTTGTTCTCTATGTTTCCTCGCTTGCTGTTGTTGCATTGACCATGTGGCTAGAGGCCATTTTGTGTAGCCAACCAGTATGCTTTACCAAAGGCTTGCATGTGTTCTTTGTTCTCCATGCCTTCTTGCTTCCTGTTGTTTTCTGACCATGCGGCCAGGGGCCATTTTGTGCAACCACTCTCTATTTATTGCAGTTTTCAAAGCCATTTTCCAGAGAAATTTATAGGAAAGAGCTATGGATTTTTAATTTTGTTCATTTTTTACTTTTCCCTGCTATGGGCTTAATTTTCTTGAGGATCATTATTTTGTACATGTATATTATGAATATGGTTATGATGAACACTGCTTTATATTACATGCATTTCAGGAAACAGAGCAATGTGGAGAGCAGCCACAGCCACCAATAGTAGATGTTCCTGAAGTTGGACGAGAACAGGAGGTTGGTCTTGCTGCCAAGCTCCTCTTTAAACAGTCATTATCTTCCAGATCTACAACAAGAAAAAGGAAGGGTACTCCCCCATCTTCTCTAAGCACCTTTTATGAGGATCTGGACATGGATTTGTACCCAGCAGAATCCGAGAGATGCCAGGAGAGGCAAGGGAGAAGAAACGTTCTTGAAAGGCTTAGATTTTTAGGAGGGAGTTAGGAGAATGACAACAAGCCAGTCATTGTTATGAAAGCTGGCACAGAGGAAACCAACAATACCCCTCCTATTCAACATGCTCCAATGGATGTGGCACCACCACCACCACCACCCATATTGTAAGGCCCCTGCTGAGACCTGCATCAACCCCTACCTCAGTAGAAGTAAGCACTGCAGAAAGGCAATTGACAACACACCCACCTACCTTTAGTTTTACTTCAGGCAGTAGCACTGACAAACTAAGAAGGTTCTGCTCCCCAGTTTGGGCATTTTTTAAGATTTGCAAGCAGGAGGATAACATTGCAATAGGCTCTATTTGCTATGCAAGTGTTCATCAAGATAAGCCTGGCTAATACTGTGGCACTGGTGGACAATCAATCAATATGAAAAAAAACATAACACAATCTGGTGGGAGGAGCATCAAAAAATATTGCTGTACATGATAGTGATGAAATTGAGGAGAGCACAGAATCATAGGCTCCAGTCACGGTGGGAGGTGATGAGGAAGAAAAGGGTGACATCATTATGCAAAGCAGCCCTGACCCCACCAGGGCACCAGTATTACCCGCCTAAACAACCTCAAAATAGCACAAGAGTCAGACACCATTTCATACAGTGACGCCCCAAGTTCACTTTGAGTCTACCACCTCCTACTTCTCAGACGTCGCCTGTGCCAGTGGCCCAGAAAATAAGAAAATCCAGCCTACTATTAGAGGATTATTAGGCAGGAAGAGCCCTATGCCTGCAACCAACCAATGGCTCAATAGTACAATTGGAAGCTGGTTAAGATCTTCTCCCTTTTTCTTTTTTGGAAGGAGTGGGATTTTTAGAATTTGTGGAAGCCATCTGACTTAAATTGAAGGTTCCAAATCAGCCATTTTCTTGCCATAGTTACTTTTCCAGCACTCCATCATGATGTGCTGAAATTGGTTGCACAAGCTTTGCAGCAAAGTGCTGGTCACACTATCCACCTGACGACAGACATGTGGACCAGCTGTCAAGCAACTGATTACATGTGCATCACTGCACACTGGATCTCTTTTGCGGGGATTAGGCAACAGCTATCTACAGGTCTCAGAGCTGAAGATACTTTTTATGGCATTCAGGAGCATGCAACTGTAATCATGTTTGCCGTGGATAAATCCCAAACAACGTCAAACATGTTGGAAGACTTTAACAGCAAGGTGTCAGAGTGAATGCAATCCAGAGGACTCAGAATTGGATATGGTGTCATGGACAATAGCAGCAATATTGTCAAGGCCATGGCAGATGGTGGCTATTTCATGGTCCTGTGCTTGGTGCATTACATTAACCAGTTGTACAGGACTTCCTCCAAAAGGAAGACAGTCAGCAAAATAGTGACCACTGGCAGAAGAGCCACACTCATTTCAGTCATTCTTTTAAAGTCCGGAAGTAGTTGAGGATTATTCAGTGTGCTCATAGAGTACCAGTTAAAGCCCTCATACAAGAGATGTCAACATGTTGGAATTTTACCTATTACATGTTGCCAACATCTATTGGAGCAGTACAGACAGATCGATGACTATGTAATTCAATGAGGAAGGGATGTAATTTGGAAACATATAACCATGGAGGCGGACAAATGGGGCCTAGTCACATGCCTGATAAGATGCTACTCCCTTTTGAGGATTTCCCACAGGAAGCTAGCAAGGGGGACAGTACGATGGGCCAAGCTATCCCCTTGTTGCATCTGTCACAGGTCTCTGTAAGTTTTGCACTCGCAGGTGTGAACAAAAATGCAGAAACGCATAACTTGTTTAAGAGCTTAATCCTTCGCTTGGCTGTTAATACAAGGCTGAAAAATGACATTATGTTGTTCAAAGAGTATGTCTGTAGTGCACTGCTTGATTCATGGAAGAACCAAATTCTGAACACTTTCATTCCTTTTTCCAAAGGGGATGTTACAAAATACAAGAGGTGGATTGTAGAGCAAGTCGGAGACCTAGAGGAAGAATAGCTACAAGTTACTAGAGTCCCACTCCCAGGCAGAAGTTCTGGGGTGCTGCCTTTAACTTTCAGAGAGGGCAGTCTTGTCTCACAGCAGCCAACACCAGCAACAAGAACATCAACAGCAACCACAACTACAGGAACAGAGGAATTTGGCCCCAACTATGCTTTGGCTTGATTTCAAGGGGCAAGTCCAGTATAGAGGCAAAGGCAAAAGAGAATGAGCAAGTAGCAGCACCATTGACCATTGCGAAGATGTTCCAGGAGTATCTAGATGACCCAAAAGAGGTCTATGTGAATCGAAACCCATTGGTGGATTGATATGCAAAGATGCACCAATGGCCAGTGCTCAGGAGGCTGGCAATAAAGTATCTGGCTTGACCGGCATGTGTTCAGTGCAGCTGGCACAGTTGTCACAGTGAAAAGGACCCATCTCTCACCTCAAAATGTGTCGAGATTGACCATGATCAAAGTGAACGAACATTTCATACCACACAATTACACTGTTCCTGAAACATTACAGGAGGAAGAGGAGCATGATTGATTAGACTCAGGTGTGTTAACTGACCAACATCTGGGTGAACCATCTGAGTTTGAGGACTAATTCTACTTCTCTGACTGAGAATGCCAACATAGTACTTTTTAATTATTTACCTTGTCGTTGAACTTACTTTGCCAAAAAATAATAGATATATCTAGGGGAACATTATGTTTCTGACTGATTTATGCTGGCCTAGCATTTTTAGTCACATGCAAGGCCGGATTGGACCTGGACCAGTATGCAGTGAACAATTCTCAGAAGCGAAAGAGATTGGTTGGTTGCTTTTAGGTGCACAAGAAAAGACACGTAGTTAGTGAAACATGACATCTTTGCAGGATGAAACAGTACAGACAAATGCAATATTAGTATAAATGGATGTCTGTGCAAAAAAAAACAATTTACTCAAACATTGTAAAGTCAAACCACACCACTGCAACATAAAAATTCAGTTCAAATCAGGCAACACAACATGCAGATATAGTTCTTTGCTTTATCGCCATCTGTTTTAAAGGAGGGTAAAAATACATGGGTAAATGGAATAATCGTTAAAAAACCTATGGAGACAAGATGGTCAAGGGAAAATAGAATAATCATAAAACAATTAATTATGCTTCTGATGTGTCTGAAGTGCTCTGCAGCCAGGGTTCCAGGAGGAAGTGGAACTATTATACACCGAAAGAAACTGAATGCTGTAGTGCGGCTTTGTGCCTGTGGTAGATGGATGCATGAAGATATGGATGAGTGGAAGGATGGATGGATGGAGATGGAGATATGGATGGGTGGATGGATGGGTGGATGGATGGATCAAGGAAAGTTGCAGAATTAAATAAATTAAAAGACTAAAAAAAATTTAAAAATACAAAAATCTAAAATTATATTTTTTTCAAATTAAAATAAACATAATTAAACAACAATGAAATAAAGAACAAAAAATTAAATACAAATGTAATATTAGAATCAATATTTTCAAAAGAATTACAATAGAAAATTATTATAAAAAATCAAATTAAAATTAAAATTAAAACGATCAATAATTGCTGATGTTTGTATGGGAGGACAAGATGAAAGAAACTTATTGTTAGGAAAGGCAGTACAAAATACCAAAATGCAAAAAAGGAGGAAATAATATAGACAATGTTCATCAGATTTATATACCTTTAGTACACATATACCACTATGATCACCAAGCATATCAATAATAAACTGGTATCATATTAATTCATTCAAGCCTAAGGCAAGGGCACACTGGATGGATGCACAAAATAGCTGTCAGCCACATGGTCACACAACAATAGCAGCAAGCAAGGAGGCATGGGGAAAAAAGAAGAACACATGCAAGCCTATGGCAAAGGCAAACTGACTAGATGCACAAAATGGTCTACAGCCACATAGTCAAGCATGGTGAAACAAAACCAGAGAGCAAAGAGGCATGGGTAACAAAGAACCCATGCAAGCCTATGGCAAAAACACAGGCTGGATGCAAATAACAACTCCGAACAAGGAATCATGGAGAACTATGAACACATGCAAGCCTATGGACATAACTACACAAAATGGCCCCTGGCCACATGGCATGGAGAACAAAGACAAATGGTGTATGATGACAAACACACACACACACAAACACAATGGCCAGAAAAAGTAGGCAAGATGGTAACACTAACAAAAACACTAACATTAATTCAGCAATTCAAAACACAAAAATTTATTGAGCTATACAAATATCATAACTAACAAGCTCCTATGCCATCAAATTATCCCACAACATATAAATGTTTTGCAAAAAAAATGAAATGCAAACAATAGCCAACATTTTGTAATTTAATGCAATGTTCTCCATTTCCCAAATTAAGTTTGAAAAACATATACCACTGAAACATTTATTTCATGCACTGATGACTACTGATACTGAGCTTTCTGGCTAGATGGCTCTTTGGAAGTCTAGGTCACATAGTAAAATAAATTAGTATTGCCAATGACATAAACATGCCAATGTCATGAACCTGGAGAAAGGGTACAGAGCTGTGCAATGTTTTTCCTTTAGAAAAGATGAAAAATCAATGAACTGCAAAATAAATAAGTCCCTACTTTCACTCTAGACCACCCAGCACTATAAAGTTTCAAAACAATTGAAAGTAAAAAAAAATACTGATTCATGCACAAGCAAACAAACACCACCTTTATGCAATCGTTTTTTAACTCACTTGTGTGATATTGCAAAAACAAAGTCCTTGGATCCAAAGGTAAATTCCAGAGACAAAGAGAGTGATCCTTTCATCTTGAAATCAAAGTGAAATGTGACCGGGAGGTGGTCAAAGCAATGGTAGGAGCCTGCTGGACAGGAACAGGAGGTTGGAGTCTTTGGGGCACTTCCTTCCTGTTTAAAAAAGGCTTCTCACACTGAAAAACAGCAAGAAAGGTCAATTTAAGAAGAAAATCAACTCAAAACCCTCTTTTTCACTAGATTTAGATGCATCTTGAGTAGAAAATCACAAGCTGCACTGTTGTGGCTGCCATCACAGCTGGAAGCTATGCAGAAGAGAGGGAACACAATGACCCTGGCCTGACCTGGATTAAATAACAATATGTGAAAAAGAGAACGGTCTAAAGGTAGGGATAAATTCAATCGGTATTTTTAAAGAACAGTGCTCAATGCTGTCTTTGTGGATTGATTACTTTCCAATATTTATTACAACGGGTTATGTGCAAGGCAGAAAGTGGCTCATCAGTGAATTATACCAAATACAAAGTATTCACAAGACAACACATTACACACATAAAATTATATTAACATTTTCTTCTTGGTTCATCTGAGGCAAACATATAGCTTCTCAAAGTCTTGAAACTGACCATACCGTCAGTAGAGGGTTGTGCCCAACAACATTTCTTTGTTAGAAACTGGTGGTTACAATTTAGAACTTGTGATTGTAATCCACTCTGTTGCGATGATTGGTGGTTCACGTACGGGCAGCTGTCAAATACCTATATATTTTTTAAGGTATTTTGCAGTGCGTGTTAAGTAGTTTTTTGTAAAGATGCCTCCAATTAAAGAACACTATCTCGCCGGTATATGTGTCAATGCGTTTTGGCCTCTTCAGTCAGGGCCTCATCAGGACTATTGAGGGGCAACGTATCCTCTACAAAGATTAAGAACAGGGAGACTGACTAAAAGTATAGTTAATCAATAACAAACGCTAGAGAGCTCTACTATGTACATCAGTGCTGGACTATCACCATAGAATCCCTGTGCACAGAACTGCATATACCCGTGGGGCACACATAGTTGCTACAATATAGTGTCTATGGCACCAAGCTGGTGACAGTGACTATAGAAGTAGAACTATAACAATATAAAAACATGCTAAACTCAAGCATGCACAATCAGGAACCATCAAAAGGCAAGCTCTGGGCAATACCTGTTTACTGTAGTGTCTATATTCTACGTCAGGAGGCACCGCGTTTTTTCAGAATCTAATGCTAAGTGAGAAAAAGTAAATAACTCACTAGCATGTCTTGAAGTGCGAGTTAATGAAGAACAATCAAAATGGGGACTCACTGTGCCACTAGGGGTATGGGAAATCCTCGTGATCAATTGCATGGGCGGGGCACGAGTGTGCCATGCTTTTGGCCTGGGAAGGCTGCCAGGGTGAGAGCAGAGTAAAATTACTAGATCGCCAGGGTAAACAGTAAAACATCAGTACTTGAATGCCGGCGGGTCACCACTTACTTGTTCTGTCCGCGTAGGCTGTGCGGCTAACGAACGGCATCCAAATGGACAATTCTCACCTGTATCACAGCTGGAAGCAGCATGAGCAAGCCTAAAGTCTCACGCATGCTCACTAGTGGCCCAAAAGTATTGTGGTGGTAGTTCGCAAGAGGCAAAAACAAATATTGCACTTGTGATCAGAAGAAAACTCCACTTTGCGCCAGATAGTGTGAAATTTAGGAACTCCGCTCTACTCTGTGTAGCACGAAGTGCCTGAATTCTAAAAAATTTGACAAGTGGTGCTGAGTTTACCAGCCGGGCCAAGGTGTTGGAAGTCTTAAAACTGCAATTCGACCTGTCAAAATAAACCCTTTTGTCAGGTCAAAACCTTACATTTACATATTGCTAAGTCACCATAGTGAATGCCTTATAAGCCCAGACCAGGGCTTCCGGTATTTAAAAGTAAAACATGTATAAATCTAATATTACACATCTCCTTACAGTGGAGAAAGCCCCTGAAACTGTTTTAACTACAGCAATGGTGACTGCGCTACAGTAAAGTACTGGATCACATTATTACATTTAATAATGCTATTTTTCTTACGAAATAGATAGGAATATAATTCAAAGTTATTTCAAATCCTATTTAATGATGCAATCAAATTTGTAAAAAATAATAACAAAACAGTACTTTTAGGTAGCCCCTTGGGCACATTTGCACAAGCTCTAACTGTCTCCTGGCAGCTAAACAGTCCCCTAGAGGAGGTGTGAAAACTGATCACAGAGCCGGACAAAGGTCTAAGGTGTGCAGAGGTTTGATAGGTCCACTGTCACCATGACCATCTGGGCTCTTCCCAGAGGCCTACCGTCAAAAGTAAATCTTAGCTGACACCTAGGAAGGCCCTTCTCAGTTCCTCCAGCCAGGCAGGTACCAATCCAAGTGGGAGAGAAGCTGCCCCGTGAACTGGTTTATAGTGATCACAGAGGAGGTGTTGGTAATTTTCCTAGCTACACCTCTGGTATGGGCACACAGGCTCTGCACAAGGGGAGAAGGGTTTCATTATCTTGGTTTTTGCAAGAGAATGGCAGCTCGGTATTGTTTGAAGTAGGGCACACAGCAGCTGTTAACTCCTGTGAACTTTTTCCCTATTGGTCTCAGAGGGACCAGAAGTCAGCCCAACGCATAGGTTACAGCCAGGCATTAATGTGGCACCACTTGGCACACTCTTCAGAACACTCTTGACCTGTAGAAGAACAATGGAAAGATTGCATGTGTTGTTTGAGACCTATGAGCAGTCCTGAAGGGCTGTACCTGCTCCCACGTGAACCCAAGGCAAACAGATGGACCACAAGGGTAATTTGGTTGACCTCCTGTTCATCTACAGGGACACAACAAGCTTTTTGCAAAGTGTCCAGCTGCCCATTTCCAATTGGACCTGCCCTACACCCACTTGTTTATTGTGCTGAAGTGAGGCTTGACCCTCAAGTGCCTGAGATACTGGGACCCCTGATTGTGTTCAAGTGTACTCTTCCAAACCTCCTGAAAAACCTGGGTCTTAAAAACATTTGTGCCCCAAAGACATCCAGAGGATTGGGACAAACCTGCCAAGCAAATCTATTAAAGGTGCATTGTCACTGGGCCAAATATTCATGCTGGTCCCACTTGGACCTTTTCTGCAGCAGCAAATCTGTTTCAGAGGGATGTCACGAAGAATTTATCTGGCCTCATGGAGCCCTGTTCTGCTACAGTACGCAGCTTTGTCCAGCTGGAGGAATCAAAGTCTCAAAAATGTGACTAAGATGTAGAAATCTTCACTAGGTGAAGGTAACAAAAGTATCTAGCCAGTAGCTGAACCTCCATGGGTGTGAATTTTTAATTTCTTCCAGCTGGAGCTTTCCCACCAAACGTCAAATGCTTCACTGGGAAGTCATTAGATGCCTATTTGGCCTCATGGAGCTGTAGTTGGCCACAGGCTGCTGACTCGCCCCACTTGAGATTTTTTACTTCCATTTCAGAGTCTAAGAATGAAGGTAAAACTTCCTACTAGGTCGAACCAGGTTTCTGAATCTGACCCACGCTCCATCACGGTCTGCATTAAATCAAACCAATTCATCAGTCAAGGACAATCAGAGGACCACGTTGGTGCTTATTGCTTTTTGGCACTAATTTTACCTAAACCTTTAAAACTCATATCCCTCGTTCCCCTTATTAGATTGTTGTCATTTAGATGTCATTGTGTGCATTACTTTATTCTCTATTTTCTTAAATTTGAGTGGTATTTTTTTGTTCTGTGTGTTTGTCTTTTGACTGCTTTGGTACTTATAATGCTTTCCAAATGGTATTAATTTAGGCTTGTCTGCTCTCTTTCATAGCTATCTGGGGTTGAGTTCAGGTTTACGAATAGTGACATTATTCCTTGTGGTGGACATCCACCCCAACTTTGAATCCACTTTCTTGAACTTTAAAGGTCCTACCTATGGTTTTGATTATGGTGGTTAGTTGTTCCTTTTGTTGAACATTTTACTTTAATATCCATACAAAGGAATGCGTCATCTACCTATCGTCAGTAGAGGTACTGAGCCCTAAACCTAGCCCACCACAAAGACATTGCCCAATTGTCTTCCCTCAATGCTCTACTCTCTACTTTACTTGAGCTCACTTACCAGGCTAACCTCAGTATAGGCCTCAAGTCCACCCTCCTGAAATCAGTGTTGGAAAATTGATGATGCATTACTTCACTATAGGAAAATGTGTCTTTTTCTATGGTCAAGAACATTTTTGTTTGGACTGATGATGCTGGTTTCTTTGACAACAGGCCTTGATGAGCATTCTCTGTCCCCCAAAACTTAGCCACACTCCTGATTGTTATACTTGGCTTACCTTTCATTCTGTAGTTTATGGTGCCAAAGTATACCTAGGGTCTGTAAGTTGAATGACACTAGTGGACCGCAGCACATATTGTATACCACTAAAGTGACAATAAAATCATTTCTATAGGTCTGCTACAGCAGTCTGGTAAAATAAACCAGGCAACCTGGCAAAATAAAACTTTTGCAAACCTAAATCTTTCTTTTTAATACTTATACGTCACCCCTATCATAGGCCCTAATTGCCTATAGGGAAGGGTTCATGGTATTTAAAATGTAGGATATGAGGACTTAAATGTTAAATGTCCTGGCAGAGAAACATATCATTTGTCACTGTGGTAAGGCTGGCACCCAAAGGAAAACACAAGGTTAGATTATAACATCTTTTAATCACTAACTTCAGTTTGAGCACATCTAGAAAAATCGTTTAGGAACTCATTTTAATGGTAATTTAAAATCCAACTTAATGGTCAAGTCAGATTTTAGATTACTGTTTTGAAAATAATGCTTTTAGCAATTTATTGTTTTCGTGTCCGAGCCATATGTGCCTTTTTTTTCCAGCGTTCAGTGTCATCTGTACATTGATGGATTCCCTGTCATGAAATATGCATTACTTCCAGAGGTCACTGAGGTATTGGTGCTCTTGGATATGTGTCAGAGTATACTCTTCCTGCCTAACCCTAGAGGCTGGGACTTAGCAAATCTTTAAATGCTTGTGTGTAGAGAACCTACAGAAGATCAAGACCAAACTGCCAAGCTGATCTGATGAAGGTGCGTTTTCACTGGGTTAAAGATTGAGATATGTCCCACTTGGAGATTTTCCACAGCTTCAAATCCATTTCAGTGGGACATCGTGGTGAAGGCATCCAGCATCCAGGCTCGTGGAGCCCTGTTTGGCTACAGCAAGCAGCGTTAGCCCTCTAGAGTAAAACAATCTCCAAAAAAGTTACAAAGTGCCTGATTTAGATATTGGTGGACAGGTTACTCTGTCACCATGGTGATGGATACACTGTCAGCTGAGATCTAAGTCCTGTAAGATATAATGGGATTTATATTTCAGCAGATGGGATATTCATTACAGTTGTGACAGAGTAACTCATATACAAATATCTAAATCAAGCCCTAAGTCTAAAGAAGGAAATATTCATTGGGCAAAGATGCCAAGAGTATCTAGTCTAGAAGAGATCTTCCTTCGGCCTGAATTTTGAACTCTCCCACTTGGAGCTTTCCTGACAAAAATCAACAGCTTCACCAAGACTTAGTCCGATGGGTATCCAGGCTTGAGTAACCACCTTAGCCACAGCCTGCTGCTTTGCCCCGCTGAGGATTTTGAACTTCTATTTAGACACTAACGGTCTGATTTATATCTTAGTGGTATAGATACTCCATTATAATAGTGCCTGAGTATCTATACCACCAACATAATGGTCCGCCCACCTGATTTAAATGAGGTTTAATCACCATAGGTTTAATCTCTCAATGTCCCTATGGAGTCCATTCATTCTGCCCCACCAATTTATATGGGCAGTCTTAGACATTTCACTTCCCGCCACTGCCAGGAACACTCTGGCAATAAGAAAGAGTGAAATTGGCTAAATGCTCCCTCGCCATTAGAAAGGACTCCCATGGTGAAGGAAGAATTGTCTTTTTTGTTTTCGAAAAGAAAATCCCATTTTAGCTTTTTCTTTTTGAAAATAAAAAGGAAACCAGTTTGATGCAAGGGCCCCTCATATTGACGGAGCCCTAGACCAAACTGCAAAACACGTTGACAGTAACTGCCATGATGGCAGCACCCTGGCAAAGCTTTATAAATTATTTCCAGCCTGGCAGGCATTTATACATTTGTTGGATGTCATCTCCCATAGGACGACAGAGTAATTTACTCCATTGCCCTAAAGGAGAAACATGCCACCGACCTAAATATCAATTGGGTCCTAAGTCAGAAGGTAAAACTTTTGACTGGGGCAAACCTGGTCTCTGTATCTGACCCACTTACCATTGCCCTTAATCATTACCATTTTTTCATTATAGCATAAACATTTACCGGGAGGTGATGCTTTGAGCTCTTTGGAACAATTTTTACCTCTGATTCCCTTCATTAGCTTTTTGTTGTTTTGGTATCATTGTGTTTAGTAAAATATTCTCAATCTTTGTGAATAGGAGTGTGATTTTTATTGTTTTGTTTTTTCTGATTTTTCGCTGTTTTGATACTTATAAATACCTTACACATTTCTAATTTAAGACTGCCTGCTCTGTGCCATAGCTAACAGGAGTTGAGTTAAAGTTGTAAATTACTGAAACCTTCCCTGGACCTGACAGAAATTGTGACATTATTACTTGTGGTGGATTACCAACTTGTCTCAACTAATAATATACAATCTTATTACTTGCCTGTCCTCTTTGCAACTTGCCGTCACCTGAGAATGCCTACACTTTTATCATTCAGTAGCCAGTAACATCTGTGCCCTGTCCTGCCACCTATACCTGGTCACTAATTACCACTAAAGACAAACGCTGCATACAATAATCAATGGAATACAGGAGTTCTATTTATATAATGCGGACTGCAAAGCTCAATCCAACCCAGGACCCAACTGCTTCCTCCTTCCAGTTTTTAACTGAAATGAAAAGTATTGTCTGCTACCTATCCCTGTTACTGATGTTGATGATATAGTGTTTTTTCAAGGGGAAAAATTGCTGGTGGCCCCAGCAGACTTAAACAAGGTAGACACCATGGCAAATCAAAGGTCTTCTTAATCAGAATGGAGCAGGTGAATCAGCAAAGAAGGATTCTTACTCTACAACATGACAGAAAAAGAGAAAACAGAGAGAGCCGAAACTCCAAGACAAAGTCCAACGTAAATGGTCTTTGTCTTGGAATAGTCCCATTGTAAGGAGGAAACGTCTACTAAAGTAAGCATAATGATTATTCAAGTCACTGGAGGAGGTCAGCTTCAGGGGAATCTTCAGGTGAATTCTTTCTCTTTGGGGTGTAGTCTGTGGGAAAAACATGCACACTACTCATTCTCTGCACTATGATCTTCTTTTTTGGCTTTGAAGAGAGGGATGATGTGGGCAAATAAGCACTTTCTTGTAACCTCACCCTGTACCCGTTTTATGCCAAATACACCCTGCAAAGTGTGAGATCTGTTGATGGATGATGGAAATAGATAACATCACTATAGATCTCACAATGTCGGGGAAGAGGGTTAGGGTATTGATGCTTGGAATGCTGGGGGAATTAAGGGACACTTCAGAGAGACAAACACAACATTCAGCAAATAATCATCTTGTCTCCAATAACCACTAAGGATTTGCTACTCAAGCCACTAGTTTGCATTATTATAGACAAGTACTGCCTTTCAGTTTCGAGTCTACAGCGATTGGTCTCTTTGAGTATGTTGCTTCCCTTAGAAGGAGATAGGTGTTTGTACTTCTTTCCTGCATGTTTGTCAAGGCATTCACATTTCATTTTTCCCAAGAAGAGACAGACCTGTTTAATAAGAAATTAAATTGTAAACTGAGAAATGCCAGAAGAGCCTAAACATGCTGAAGTGCAGGTCCCTGAGTGTGGTACACCTGTCATGAAATGAAGAAGACTGTTAGGTTAACCTGCTCAGTCTTTAGCAGCCAGCAAACTCCCACTGTAGTTATAGTTATCTAGGCTTGGATCCCAAATAACAATGATACACACAGTTTGAAAATAATTATGATAAAAGTTAAGAAAAATGATTCTGTAAACAAATGGTCCAATTCATTCTTCTGGCATTGTCCGTCTTGGGAGCAGAGGTGAATCACAGAGCCAGAGCACCTTAGAGGTTATATCTCCTTGCAGAAGAGAAGGTCTGTAAAAGGAGAAATTAAAATGAAAATAGTCATAAGTAAAAATGGTGCACGAGGAGTCAGTGGGTAATGCATAAGCTAGCTTGTAATTAACTAAGGGACGATCAAGAACCAATGATCCCAGACAACTAGCTGCAAGTACCCAGAAGAATAGATCACACAAACAGCAAAAAGCTGTACTTATCACCACATCCACAACAACCAGTTAGGATTTGCTACTCAAGCGACTAACTTTAATTTTTACTAACTGCCCATCCCTTTACATTTCCAGTCCACAGCAATAGGTCTTTTTGAGTCCTCTTTCTTTACAAAGAAGTAGGTAGGCATTAGTCCTTCTTTTGTATGCTGTTTGCAAAAAGAGCAGATTTTATTTGGTGCAAAACTAGACAGACCTATTAAACAAGAAAATAAAATGTAAACTGAGGCATGTCAGAAGAACTGGCGGGTGCTGTAGTGCAATTACAAAATGATACTCAAGTAAAATTGCCAGTGTTCATCCTGAAGGAAAACAATTGATCATCACCAAAGCATGAAATTCAGTTTCCTGGGTGTCCCCATCCCATCAATCACATGAATCATCATCTGTCATTCATTGATGCAGCCTTACCTGTTTCCAGTGTGGTATCTATGCACCTATTTGTGTGTGTCTTTTTTCCCATGGAAGAGACATTCACAAGCTGAGTAGATTCTTACACCTTCACCTACAGCTGAGCATGGTGGATTCAAGGTAAGACATGGGGTTAGGCATCCTGTTTTTTTTTCAGGAAATGGTCTAGACCACAGAAATCCATTCCTGACGTATAATCCGTAGATTTCTCTCTGCAGATTCTACGATTGATGCTGAGGTTGGATTAATTATTTTCTTTGTCCCACCTCACCGCTCACTCACCAGACGAAAATTACTGCAATCTCTTTGATTGTTTATCTGTGCCATGCACATTGGTCCATTTAGGATTATACACAATAGTTGCACACCAAATTTAAAAGATACATTATTTTTTACAGCCAGCAGCTCCAGTCTGTTCTGACCTTTTTTCTAATCCTAAAACTAGAGCTTAGCCTCAAATGTATAGAGGTTGCTGGAGGATGATCACTCACCACACTTGTGATGATTGAGAAACTGTCCTCAACCGCAAGTGTGGAGCCCTTTAACTTTACATTTGGATCTGAAATATTTATCCATTCGATGGATTTAACACATACCCGAACAGTCTGCTTGGGTATAACGTTAACGTTTCCTGCTCGTACTTGGGCTGATTGCATTGTTCCTGCATGCTGATTGTGTTGTTCCTGTGCTTCTATAACAAGATTTTTCCCTGAACAAATATCTTATTGGAGGCAACGAAGTAGTATACTTTTAGGGTGTTACACAGAATTGCAGAAACTCCACCATCCCAGTACGCTATAGCAACGCTACCTGGAGTTCTAGGAGCACCCAATTCCAAAGTCACTTCGCACACGCAGGAACCACTCTGCAACTGGAGAACCGAGTATGGAGCATGTCAGCCTGTCTCACATTCCTTTTACAGTAAAAATACATTATACAAACTATCTTGAGATGCTTAATTTGGAGAATGATCCCCTAAATAAGTAAAGGCTTTCTTGAGGAAAAAGGATGAGAAGGCAATGAGACAAATGGGTAAACTCTCTCGCAGGTGCTCACAAGGGGAACATGAGGGAAACAACAAAGATTCAGTTTTTGCCCTCTTGGTGCAATAATCTCTTTCCTGATAGCAAACTGTAGGCCTTGAAATGTAACCTCACTTTAATTATTTTAAAATATATTTTATTGCATCCTAAAAACATCTGGGACTGTATGATGAAAAGCATACTGGGGAACAATGGGCATGTGTGCTCTCTTTCTGCACCTCAGAAATATCTTGGTATTAGGGACAGATTTGCAGATACTCATACATATGAAACAGATGTTACAAGTACACTGTTAGATCTGAAGGTCTAGTTCCCTTACTTGCGGATAGGAGTGGATCATTACAAATGACACACTTTCCCTCTGTGCTTTATTACAGACACATACATATAGATGAGTGTTATTCATACTGTTGAATTAAAACGTGTCAGTTAGCATCAGTATGCTGCAGTCAACTTGCAGTGACAGCTAATAATTGTTGCTGAATAAAAGTGCATATGTATTAAATGTGAGTGAGCTTTTCTCTCTTTGTGAACGTGTGTCATTCAATTTCAGGAAAATCATCTAAAACGAAGCCTCAAGTATGGTCCCTGTATGAGCAAAAAAAAGTAATATTTGTGTACACTCAGTGATGCAATAGTCAGCCTGTTTTTATTTTTGTGTACTTTTCCAAGGCTGTCAGTCAAGGTCATGTGTATGTTAATCATTAACTGAGAATGTGATTGTATTTTAGTGCTACATAAAAATGTCAGGTTGTTTTCTTAATTTTTTATGCATAACCTAACCAATTAAATGAATGAGAAAGAAGGTGCCTCCAAAAGTATCTTTTTTTCCAGAATATTGATGTGTTTATGTGTTTGCGAAACTGTTCACCCCTTCCTTCTATGTTTTATCATATCATGAAATGCAAGTGGCTTTTGTACCCTGAAACGTAAAAAGGTCCTTCATTTTGGAGAAAAAGCAGTGCTTTCTGGGCCCTCATTAAAACAGTTCATTAATTTGTACTTCCCTTTCCTTTGACTTTTTTCAAAGATATACCTCATGTTAGATCTCATGTGCTTTTTCACTGCCCCCACCTGCAGGAGGGATCCTTCTCCACACTTTCAGAAGCAGGTCAGTTGTCGCTTGCAAAATGAAAGGCAGGTAAACTGCTTAAAACAGCAGGTTCATCTTTCACTAATACACTGCTCTCAAGGCAGACCTAAGTCGATGGCTGCACTATATCAGTACATTAATGGTGCACTGACAGTCTGGGCTCAATTCCCCCACTTAAAGGTACGCCATGGTTAAAACACAGGCCAGGGGCCCAATATATAAATGGCTTCTTATTTATTCACTTCTATCCTATCTTGCGAGTCTCTACTTTTGAGGGCAACAGATGTTGTATGCCTGACTATAGAATAGTACTTGTTTCATTTGGCCACTTTTTGGTAAATAAATTAAATATGGCTTACTCTTTTTCACTGGTGGTAAATCTAGATAGCGTTCATCCATTATCATTGTGCCACTGGAAGAGAAAATATGTGCAGAAAGCGTCAAAAGTGAGGAAAAGTGTCAAAATTGCAAAGCTGAAACACATGTGAGATTATAGGCTACTGAATAGAAAGCATTTGTATGCACAGAAAAAAAAAGTTTGCAATGCATGCACATGCATGCAAATGTTCATAAGCACACAAAATCAAAGACGTTTGCCAGTCTATTACAAAGCATGATTTACTTAAAAAAAATACTGATTAACTTCTCCTTTCCTAAATCCTGGATATATTGTTAATAATAATGCAAGATTAATTTTGTGGTAACTAAGGATTCACATGATCACTATGTACACAGCTAACTGTCATAATTTTAGCTACAAAAGCATACCTCCAGATTATGCGACAGATAAAAGCAGAGCTCATTTTGTGACACTTCCGGCCAAAATCAAGCCTTTTTTTTCTAAGCTGTCACTAAATGAAATATCCCCCATTAGGTATATACCTCCGGGTAGACTACATCAAACCTATGTATAATCCCATCACAGCATATAAACTTACATAAACAGCCACTGAACGACCAATGTGGTTTCCCAGCGAAATTATCAGGATTATTATCCAGTTAAGGTCCCAACCGGAAGCTAGCTATCTGAAAGTCTTCTCATGGTTCTGCAATGATATTATCAATCCACAATACTTGCTGTCAAATAGTACAATTACCATGGTTGTGCCTGCATTTGGGCACGATTACTGTGCAGACGAGGGGCATGGAAACTAAGTTAAGTGGGTAAGTATGTCCTATGACAATCAGTTGTATAGTATAGTGACAATTTTGTGGACTCAGGGGCACATTTATACTTGTTTTGCGCCAAATTTGCATCATTTTTTTTACGCAAATTCGATGCAAAACTAACTCCATATTTATACTTTGGCGCTAGACCCGTCTAGCACCAAAGTTATGGAGTAAAAGTCATTTTTTGAACGTGGAAACCTACCTTGCATCACTGAGATTCATGGTAGGCATTCCCATGCAATAAATGACTCTATGGCCTTAGCCCCATATTTACCCCCCGTGCTAAAATCACGCACAGGGGGAGAAGGGAGTGCTTGCTTTGCACCATTATTTAACACCTGGGTCAGGGCAGGCTTTAGGGGACCTGTGGGCCTCTTTCCATGATGGAACACCATGGAATAAGTCCGCAGGTGCCCTCCCCAGGCCTCAGGCACACCACCACTCACCCCAGAGGGACAGCGGAGGATGGTGGACCCCATCCCAGGTACGTATAGGTAAGTACAGGTAAGTATTTTATTTTATTTTATTTTTTAAAGTGCCATTAGGGACTCTGAAATGGACCCCACTACTTGGCACTGGGTGCAATGGCCTTGCCCAGGGGACTCTGGACACCTGTACTGGCCACAGGCTGATGGCCATGACCCCTGTCTTTTCTAAGACAGGAGCCATGTGGTATGGATGGTTTTGCATCACAAAATGATGCTAGGCTGGTTAGAGTCATTATTTGTTTTCTCTAACCTGCCTAACGTCATTTTTTGGTGCAAAACCCCCTTCTCCCATACCGCCACCCACAAGGCAAACGTTATTTTTTTTTACGCTAGCCTACCCTTTGCACCAGCTTGCACCATTCCATAAATATGGTGCCCAGCTGGCGTTCAAGAATGGTGCAAGCCAGTGCAAAACTTTTTTATGCAAAACTGCGTTAGTGCAGTTTTGCACCAAAAAGTATGAATATACCCTTAAATATTTTCTGACAAAATAATGCGTCCTGAATATTTTTTACAAAAAATAAATTCCAGAGGAAATAAAGATAGAAATTCTGCATCCACTGGGATGATATTGTTATAAACAATGCAAAAGACTTGGTTTTTATAGCAGACAGTATTATTATCAACAGCATTTTGACATACAACCATGAATCTTTCACAGAAATTCTGCCTGCAAAAAAATATATTATTTTAATATGATTACACACTAGGCAGTTGTGGTTGGTGCCATTTTCTCTGAATTGTTGAAATCGCCTGCATTTGGAGTGGTCGCCACCAGTTCTACTGACCATTTGTATTTATATTTAATATTTATCAGGCACACCTACGCCAAAGGTTACTGACACCAAAATAATACAGATAAAAGAGAAGCCATACTAGTTACTAAAGGGAGGTTTTCAGTGCCTTACAAAATGGGGGAAGTTAAGTAATGGAACACATTTGAGTGGGGTGCGTGTGACATTCTCTGGGGGCTATTACTGAGAAGGCTTTGTCACCAATATTCTTGGTATGGGTTTTCAGGATGTCAGGTATGCAGGGGCCTCTAGATCTTAGTTGATATGGAAAAAAATGGTCTTGGGAATTTGCGATTTTGAGTCTAAGAGGATACGATATACAATTAACATGGCCTTGAAAAGAGAATACAGCATTTTTGGAGTGTAAATGGCGCTGAACAGGTGCTTTTGCATGGACTTTTTAACCATCATTAGGTCGAAATAATTCCCATAGTCCGCGTTTAACATCACTAATGCTCGACATGATAGCGTATGGCAAATGACAGCTACTGTCGATAAAGAGGAATCTATTTAACCAATTTCAACTGTCAGAAACAGGTCCAGGCTTTCACTGACACCCGATGCTCCAATGACAGATCTGCTTTGAAATGGAAGTCAAGGTTGCAAGCAGTGTGAACGGACCCCTTATTACTGTCCAGTCAGCCGGAGGGAGGTTTGAGCTGTCACTTCTGGTAAACATGAGCTCGGTCTTAACCAGTCTTAACTCCAAAAAATTCGTAGACATCAGTTTCTGTTTCACTGTGCGAGTGTGCACAAGTCTGGGAAATGGAAAAGGATGAGTGGATTTAGACTATTTCTGAATGTGTAACTTATATAGGCGTTGCACATAGTCTGCATTGACGTAGGATTGCACGACGAATCTATGTAACGACATGCTAGTGGGGCCCTATAAATACCAAAAAGAAGCTGCGATAGAATAGACCCATGTATCAATCTTGGCTTTGCAGTAAAAGGTGGCCTGAACACAGCTTCAGGCCATGCTGAGGGAAACGAACTCAGCCATCGTAATGTCAATGGGCCATTGCACGTATTTTTTAAGCTCTGAAACAAAATGGAGGACATTTGGACATTTATCAAGAAATCATGCAACGCATCAAGCCACCTTGCTGCTCTGAGCTGCACTGCGTTTTAGGGAAAGAGCAGGTATATGCCATATTTTACATTACACAATACATTTCTGTATTTTCCTTGTGCTAGTTCACAATGTGCCACCCAGAGCCAATGCAGGCACTCTTGCACAATGGTGCAAGGGTCTCTGCAATGCAGACAGGACTGTTTTTGTGCTGGAAGGGACACCTCCACCCACAAAGACAATCCTCAGAATGCTAAGAATGCAGCACACATGGAATGAGGCAACAACAACTAGAAATAAACATATTTCTCTTTGTTATGCCTCTCATTGAGAGGTGTAGCATTTTGATGCATTCCTAGGTTTACCACTAATGGTAAATCTTAGAGTGTGCCAAAATCCATGGGCGGATGTGTTGGAACACCCACACTCCATATGGTCAGAGTAATGTAACGCTGCAATTTGTGTTGTTTCGTGTTGCTCCGGATTTATCAATCCATTCAGGGCCATGCAAGGTAGCTTTGCGTGGATTGATAAATCCAACGTAGGTTTTGCATCACACTTGTGTCCCCTTGCATAGCACAAGGGCGACACAAAATCTACATAAAAATGTCCAGGGGTGACCAATGATGTCAAACACTACAGAGAGGTCCAATAGGAAGCTTCCCCAAGTATCACACATATGGGGGGTCATTCTAACTTCGGCGGGCGGCGGAGGCCGCCCGCCAAAGTTCCCCCGCCAGAACACCGCAGCGCGGTCAAATGACCGCCGCGGTGATTCTGACTTTCCCGCTGGGCGGGCGGGCGACCGCCAAAAGGCTGCCCCCCCCCCCAATGGGAAAGCACCAGCAACGAGGAAGCCGGCTCGGAATGGTTGCTGGTGTGCGACGGGTGCAGTTGCACCCGTCGCGATTTTCAGTGTCTGCCACGCAGACACTGAAAATCAATGTGGGGCCCTGTTAGGGGGCCCCTGCAGTGCCCATGCCAGTGGCATGGGCACTGCAGGGGCCCCCAGGGGCCCCACGACACCCGTTCCCGCCAGCCAGGTTCTGGTGGTGAAAACCGCCAGAACCAGGCTGGCGGGAAGGGGGTCGGAATCCCCATGGCGGCGCTGCTTGCAGCGCCGCCGTGGAGGATTCCCTGGGGCAGCGGGAAGCCGGCGGGAAACCCTTTTCTGGCTTTACCGCCGCGGTCAGAATGCCCCCGGTAGCACCGCCAGCCTGTTGGCGGTGCTTCCTCCGTCATAGACCGCCAGGGTAGGAATGACCCCCATGGTGTTTTACTAATGGAAATTAGTCTTTGTTTCCACATTAGCATAATGATACCTTAAATGTCACACAGTCTCGTTATCCGTTGGGGTCAGCAGCGCATTTTCTTGTGAATAGTGATGTGCTGGCATAGGTAAAATTATTGTAGGACAAAACGAGCAATAAGCAAATGCTCCACTCCTACGGTCAAAGAATGGTTGATGTCACAATAAAGGAGTCTCTATGTTCAAAGTGTATCATTATGTGACAGCGTAGCCCCTCGGCTAAATTAATGGGCTTCTTAACTGCAGAGTCACATGAGAGGCTATAATATGGTTTTTGACTCAGAGATTGCTCCTGAGAGTGCTCTTGACACGCGCACATTGACACGCCACTGATGCATATAAGTCCTTGTTTGAGAAGCCACTATGACACGAACTTTAAGACTGAGTTGCACTCCTCCTGAGATGGTGTAGCTCCCTGCTGCATACCGCATATGAATAACCTGGAGATTAGTGACACTGCTTTTAAGTGACTGACAGAGCCAATACAGAGATTGATGTGCTTGTGGGAGTGAAAAGGATGGGAACGATTTGCGAGATTGGGTGAAACTGGATTTAGTGATATGGGTTTATTTGCTTGATCTGGGTGACACAGGCTCTATCTTTGTGGCCTAGGCAAGGTGAGCAGGCTCAGGGTGCACTACTGTGCCAACCCCTTTATTTCCAAACAATACTCTCTTAGCAGCGCTGTTTAAGGGAACAACTCCTTAAGGGCTAAATGAAAGAAGGAAAAAGACAGAAAGGAAGTAGGAAGAATGAATTGTGGAATGATGGGTGAAACGGAAGGGATATATGTTAGAGAGGCAAGTCCTGATTCTGTAGCTAGCATTTCCAGAGATTCAACTACAGCTTGCCAGATCAGTTCTGCTTTGTCAGAGTTTATCAGTCCTGTCCATGCGGGTCCATCTTGTGTCTGCACATTCAGAGAGTTTAGCAGACCCGCCCAGCAACCCCTCTACTCTCTTCACCTCTTCCAGAGAGTGTATTAGCCGTTTACAAGACAATTTGTCTTCTTTTCCTTGGTTCTAGCCTTTCAGTCATGTATATGCGTGTTTCCCATTACATTATGTGCACGGGCATGCATGTGAGGGGCACACTTTGGAAAAAGGGCTTCTGGAACTTTGGTAGAATATATATATATATATACATATACTGTATATATACAAACAAAGGATTCATTCATTCCATAAAACGTTCAGACCTAGAACTAATTGATTTTTCATCAGTTCAGTTCGGAAATCTTTACTTACTGTAGCTAGTATGACGGAATGTGATGGCATAGCCATATTCCATATAGTGACCTTGTGTTGTTCATTTGAAACCGTTGGGAGGTTCTGGACCTTTGACTAAAACCTCAGCATTTTAGGGTCTTCTGTACCTGCACCAGTGTTGGACTGGCCAAAAATCGTGCTGAGATAAATCTGCCTGCATTGAATGCTCTAGGATCTAGCAGGTCACTTGCTGGTTTAGTGGTCCATTTTGTTGTTTTACGTAGCATTAACTCGGCCCAAAGGAACAGAACCATTAAACATGACCACCAGCTTATGTTACCCAAGGTCAGAAAAACATACAGGTTAACTGATCTGCAGAAATTCACAGGATGTTTAACTGACTCAGTTACTAAAACATGGTACCCTAGTTCCAAAGTTGGCAGTTCTGACCATGATGTCCCAGCTTCTCCATTACAGTATGTGATCACATTCCTCCTTTCTTGGTACACGTGTTTCTGAATCTGTGTTGCAGATTATGGCTTCTGTACTATGGGCCTGATTACAACTTTGGAGGAGGGGTTAATCCATCCCAAAAGTGACGGTAAAATGACAGATATACCACCAGCCGCATTACGAGTCCATTATATCCTATGGAACTTGTTATACGGCTGGTGGTATATCAGTCACTTTACCGTCACTTTTGGGACAGATTAACACCTCCTCCAAAGTTGTAATCAGGCCCGATATCTCTTCCTTCCCAGTCAACATGTTCATGGTGAGTAAATCACACATGTAGCAGCGCAGCACTGGCTCTTGAGGTGCAGGGAGGGCAATGCTTCAGGGGCCTTCATTCATCTTAAAATGTCTCAATATCTTTGAGAATTTGGTCATCTCTGGACTTTTACCACATTTCAATAATGGATTAAGCCACAACACACATGCAACACAATGCCTAGCCTTTTACAGAATCCCAATCAATTCTGTCTGACATTCCCCACTCTAAAGATAAAAACAAGCATAACATTTATTGCTCAAATGGCCCTAAACTATTTATTATGATGCAATTATTGTTTCCAGGGTGATCCTTTTAGAAATGGGAAATAGGTCATTGTAAATGCTTACATTCCTAAAGAATATCGTAGCTCTTTTAAGATTGTCTCTCAGCAATTGTGAGAATGTGCCCCTTTTTGAGTGATAACCTCCATTTTTTTTGGCCTGATGCTCCTGTTTTTTACTGCACCGTGGGACATTTCTAACCAGGTCTACGTCCACAGGCTCTGACCCCTAAAACATATACAAATTTGGTTACTCCTAATAGGCCTATTTAACTTTTATTTTATTTAGCAGCATTTTTTAGCAGGGGGATATAACAGCGCTGTAACCACCCACGTCATGTTTACTGATGCACTGCGGAGAGGGGACAATAAGAGATAAAGTAGTTTTTCTGGAACAAGCCAAGTTTTAAGCTTCTTTGGGAATCTAAGGTGGTCATTTGTACAGCGGAATCCAGGGGTAGCATATTTCTGTGGGCTGAAGCAAAATGGGTGAAGAATCAGCCTCTGGCTCCAGCTGTTTAGTTTTGGCTAAGGCTAGATTAGCAGATCTCAGGCTTTTTGTGGGTGTGTAGTAATCCATTTTAGATCGAACGATCATAAGACCTGAGTTATGAAGACCCACGTGGGCATGGAAAAATATGAATTTTGCCCTCTTTCAGATGGGGAGCCAGTGAAGTGTTTTTAGGCAAGCAGAGGCAGAGCTGTACCTGTCTTTGTTGCAGATGAGTTTTACAGCCATGTCTTGTACCACCTGCAAGTGGGTAAAGAGATAATCAGCCATCCCCATTTACAGGGTGTTTCCATTGTCCAATCTACTGACCAAAAGGCTTAAAGAGTTTGAGCAAGCCATAGCATTTGCTGCATGTGGCAATGACTTGCTCCTGCATTGATAAAGACTCACCAGTAAGGACCCCAGATTGTTCACAGCGTTTTTTGGGCTCAGATAAGGTTCCCAGGGAGACTGGCCACCATGATGAATTTCAAATTTTGGGGGGCACTTCCAAATAGTAGAACTTTAGTTTTTTTGGCATTTAGTTTTAGATAGTATACCCTCATACAGCTGGCTACCTCTGCGAGGCAACTAGAAAGATAGCCCCAGATTTAAGAGTGCCTAGCGCCATTCTAACGACATATTAGAGTCATTTTTTTAAACTAATGTGGCGTTAGATGGCCAAAAACGCAGCACCATATTTACAAAGTGGCACAATACATGCATTGCGCCACTTTATAACCCCTTGCACTACATTATGCCTGCTCCAGACATAATGTATGCAAAGAGGGCATTCCCAATTAGGGAGGCAAACAAATGGTGCAAAGAAATCTAAGAGATTTCTTTGCGTAATTTTTTTTGGCACTTTGAACACCTGCTCAGAGCAGGCGTTAAAAGGAGGCTCCCATTGGTTTCTATATGCCTCTGGGTGCTTTGTAGGATTAGCATCAGATTTTTTTATGCTAATCCTGCAAAGTGCCAAACTGGCATCAAGAAGCCTGAGGCCAAACTAGCGTCAAAAAGACTACCCCCATAGTGCGCAGTATCTTAGATATGGCGCACATATGGTGGCGTTGGGGGGGCGCTAGGAGCTGCAAGAAAAGTGGAGCTATACTAAGTGCTGCACCACTTTTCACAATTCTGCCCCATAGTTTCTTCATATTTATCCAATATGGATATGATCAATTGAGTGTCATCTGCATGTGAGCATTTCTTGAATCCCCACTAGCTGACCAGCTTAGCATGGCATGAGACGGACACATTGAAAAGTGTTGGAACTTTTAACGCGTCCCTTTATGATAATTTATTACACATCAGGACACATTTTAGGCCAATGAATCTTTTGACCCAGTTGAGAGACACCTTAGCTAATCAATATGTCAATCAATACGTCAATAATGTCATCAATATTTACCACAACAATACATTTCAAAGTCATTAATCAATTCAAAACTACTACCATGACCTTGCAGTCATGAATAACCACACCAGTTTAGTAGAATTTTATGAAGTTTTATTCCCTATTAATTACAATTCTAAAAGCAGATACGTCAATCTCAAAACCAAGAAACATAATAGCATAGTCACGATATGGCAACTTTGGTAAGATTTCATTAAGGCGAGTATCACAAACATCAGAACATAACACGGCGTGAACATACATCAATTTAGCAGAGTGTCAATAACGCGTCAATTCAACAAAGCATAGTTTCAGTCGTTTGTCTATTTGCGTCAGTTTACTGAACACCTGTCCTACCCGCTGATTAGCATTAGCATGTTGGGCTTCATGCAACACGTTTTTTGAACACCAATTTGGAAAACATCTAACTATGGTCTCTGTCAAAAGTAAGCAGTTGGTACCTAGAAAGGAAAAGCAAACAGACATATCACAAATGCATTGTCATAATTACCCTCCAAGGTTTAGGTCAGCACACAGGTTCAGCCTTCGTCTTCAGGACATCAGTCAAATCGCCATCAGTCAGGACTCAGCTCCGGGGCAAAAAGGGGCACTTCCCTCATAAGGAGGTAAAGTGTAATATGGACAAATCTAAGGGTGAGGATGGTTTTAAGTAAACCAACAAATCACCAAACAGAGTGACAAAGTTTCTGGATGAAATCAATAGCATTCCCTAACCCACTTAAATGGCTCCCCGTGTCATGGGTTTTTATCCCTTTTTCGTTGTATATTCCCCCAAAATTCTATGGGACATTTGTTATACCCCACTACCTTTCAGAAAACACATTAGGTCACCTAACTTTCACCCCATATTATTTTACAAGTCTTTGATTGGTTCTCCTATTCGATGTCTTCAGAGGTGGCACGTCCGGTATGATTTAATCTTTCTGTAATTCTTTGCACATCTTTTGGTCAGTAGCTCCATTGTTTTTACCTGTTTGAATGACCTTGTACATTACATTAATCTACACTGTTTCATTTTGTTTTAACATCACCCTACAAGCAATGAAAAATTCATGGGAATGGATCTAGCATGGTTACATTCGTCTTCTAGTTTGAAGAAAAATAAAAGGTTGTGTCCTTTTGTGAGTCAGCACTCTGCAAGATAGGAAAAATACATTTAATATGAGAGCCAAGCAGCTAAGCTTCGGCTCATGCTAACTTAAGGCCTATAAGGATTTCAGCACAAATTCAATGATATAATTATTAATAATTAGTATAAACGTATTCAATATAATAATAATTCATAAACATTTTAGTCATCATTATTAGTCCACGTATACATTGGCGGCCACTCCCTGTGGTCACATTTCAGGTGCACGTTTAAGCAAAATGACTATTACAGTTTCTATGCGGCATTATCACACATTAATTCATAAACATTTCATGTTAATAAAGATTATTTAAACTACGCTCTCTCAGACTCAAAGTAGAGTCCTGTGGTACACCGCATTTGGAGATGTGGGGAGAATTTCTCACTGTATTCAGCTGGACATATTAGGTCCTTCTACTCAAGAATGAGCCAAACCAACAGAGGCTGTAGAGTGGAACTCAACCTCGTGGAGTTTGGCATCAATTGGCTGTGAAATACCTGAGACAGATCAAGTAGAATCAAGTCAACAGCTGTGCACTGATCTACTTCTAATTGGGGTTGGAGGATGAAATCCGATCTGCTGGTGAAGGTTGCGTAGCGTTGCCCACGGAGTCTCGAAACACTAAGCAGAGCAGCACTGAGTTTTTACTCTCTCACGGCTCACTGATGTTAGGTTGCTGAGCACGAGTGAGGAAAATGACATGCTAGACCACTTCCCAGAGCGATTGCTCAGTGCGGGCAGACATGGAAGGCCTCTACGGCTCCCGTTGAGAAACCTGCTGCTCACATTGAGGAAGGTGCCATAGTGTAGAAAATCTACTAGAGCGGCAGAAAGAAGAAGTACCTACTTGTGTTGTGCTGTTTGCGCTGATCAGTGTGACTTACCACACTCCAACTCTCGCAGACCTCTGTGGACTTTTTTCAGCACTTTCCAGAGTTACACGGAGCAGAACTCTTTAAAATCCATTGAGGCCTACTTCTATTCTTGTGTTATCCAGGATAGTCAAAAGAGTGGATTCTGTACTGTTTGTGGCTCTGAATCCTGTCTGAGAAGGGTCCAATAGATAATGGTTTTCTAGGAATGTTGTCAGCTGACTGTTGACGAGTCTTTTCAGGACCTTGGACATGTACAGGAGCAAAGAGAGGGGGCAGTAGTACAATAGGACAGAGGCATCTAGTCTTGCTTTTTTGGCTAGAGGGAGAATTAGTGCTTGCTTTCATATGTTGGGGTACTCAGCATTCGTCAGGGAGGAATTACAAATTTGAGTCAGATGAATGGCTAGAATGGGGCATGAGCGACCGAAGACAAAATGGGGCCAGGGAAGAGTCAGGAGTCTAATTGACTACAAGCATCATCTGCTCCCTTGATACATTAGCAAAGTTTCCCACGTAGGTTCTAGTGTTTGGGTGTGGTCCTAATTGGTCCCAGAGAAGTTATTTTAATGAAGGTAGAAAATCAAAAGTGGAATGCATATTATGAGTTTCCCATCTGAAATAATTAGCTATTGCTTCACAGTGGGGAATTGAGAGGGAGATGACTCATTAAAGGCTGGTTGGCTGGAAAAGTTATTTTACAATTTTGAAAAGTGAGCTGCTATTTTCTTCTAATGTTCTGATAAATTGTTTTTTTTCACTTAAGCAATCTCTGATAATCATTTAATTGCTCTTTATATACTTGGTGATCTGAAGGTTTTTTTTAGAGTCTCCATGGTCTCTCTGCAGGTTTAAACTTCCTTCCTTTGAATCTTAACTTAGGGGAGTACTATTTTTTAGATGGATTTCATCTGTGGGATGTTTTAGGTTTTCAGGGGGTGCAAATACCTAGGGCTTCATATATGACTGAATTAAAATTCACCAGGTAGATATCAAGGAGAGTATCTGTGCTGAACTGGGGCAGAGGGGTAAAGTGATCTACGAAGTATTTGAAACTAATATTATACCAGGGCCTTCTCAAGAGAGGGAATATTGGAAGTATGTTTTTGCATTAAAGGGAGCAAGATTGAAAAACTAAAGTTAGAGTAGTTTGACCAGGATAGCAGACGCAATGTCAGTGTTTGTAATTACATCAATATTCAAGAATAAAAGGTCTAATGTACAGCCAGATACATGTGTGGAGCCAGACATTCTTTGATTGAGATGAAGTATTTGTATGTCACTTTCTAAGTGTTTACAGAGGAAGCCTTCTAAATTCTCAAACTGTACATTAAAATCTCCTATCACCTTTTAATGTTCGTGCTTTATAGTAAGTGCAGAGAGCCATGCAAGTAGGTTTGTGACCTATTGAAAGTTATAACCTGGGGGTCTTAATGGGACCATACCTCCAACCATCTCTGCTCTTTGAGACATATTTGGAATGCTAGACATTTGCTTTCAATCCAGAGTGAGCTGGATTCAATGGAGCCTGTGTACATATTCTTGAAGATAATGGCTAAGCCACATCCCTGGTGCCCTATTCTACCCCATTTGCAAATCTTGTAATTTGAGGGCAGTAGGATTGCATTATCCGATAGGGAGTATTCAGTGAGCCATGTTTCAGGGATAAATACCACATCAGGAGTGGAATCCGTAATAATGACCCATATCTCAATGCAATGTTTAGATAGTGATCTTGCATTAAAAGACAATCATTTTAATGTGTGTACCACTGGAGAATGAGATAAATTTGGTGGGCTGTTGGGAGGTTCCTTATTTGGCAAACTTCCCATTTGCAGTTACGACAGGACAAAGGGGCCTCAATCTGCCCTGGAGTGCCCCCAAGCAAGCACCCAAATCATGTGCTTTTGGCTTTCTTAAAAGTAAGAGGGTGTCCCACAAGTAGGAGCATATTACCTTATTGTCTGGAAAAAGACCGCCAGGGGTTCTAGTACCATCCAAGCATAGATAGGTGCAGACAGGCTTGCCCTTAGCACACCATCAGTGCAACTGCTACACACATCCAATGGGCGGCCGTGCAGCACCCCTGTTTATATTCCCCTCCCTCATTCAAAAACTAGACCGCTGACCTAAGATGGCGGTTCACCACCTGAGTTCTAGCATTTGAGCAGTAGATTGGAAACTGACTAAAAGTTCTGAAATACACTGATATCGAAATCAAGTCAACATCACAGTTCAACTCAATATAGAATTTCAGAAATAAAAAGTTAAACATCAAAGATTGGTTCCCCTTTTATCAGTGTGAGAAGATAGAACCAAAGTGATTAGTGCTTAGCAGCAAATGGCTGGTGAAAGTGCCCAGTGACTTCAAAAATGCATCTAATAGCAGGAAAAAAAAACGTTCCTATAAGGCCATAGTTCTTGGTGTCCCAGCAAGCACTGATGGCATGGAAAGTGAAATGTCACTTATGTGCTAGAGCACTAGCGTGCCTTTTACTAGTGTGACAAGACAAACATGTCTCAAGGCTTACCATTGAAGTCTGGCTGCTGCAGTTTTATAATGTAGTTTCAACTGTCCAAATTACCCTTTCTGACAGGAGACAAGCTCTCTTTTGAATATTAATAGGCCACTCCAAGGTTGGGTGCATAGTGTTTAAAAGAAGGGCATCAAGGAATTTAAAGTTAACATGCCCTTAAAGTGATTAGCCCTCAAAAGCTATTTTTACTGTAGGAAGGCTGGGTGGCTTGTAGAAAAAATGATTGGGAAACAATGCTAAATTTGAATTCTACTAGCTGAGCAGAGACTAGCTAGAAAAATGATTAAACAACTATTTTTTTATATTTATTAAAGGCCTAACAATGATCAAGTTTGAATTTTATTTGTATAAATAGTCAAAAAACTGACTCTCAAAAATGTGCTTTTTCATTGCCTGAAGCTCCTGGAGTGTAATTTGCATCAGTCTCCAACTGTCATGCATAGCTTGATGAGCAGTGAAAATTTCTCTAAGAACAAAGACAATAGTCTGGTTGTGGGGACCTATTTGTGTTCCTCTGCTGAAAGACAAGTTAGGCTGGGCCCAGGAACATAACCTACTTGATAGAGGCCTCCTTTTTCACAAGCACATGGCAGATGACACCTGGCAGGCCCTTTATTTTGCCCTGCTAGTCAAGGAGGTTCCCAACCTAGGGGTTGGAGAACTGCGCATAGAACTGGTTTAGAGCGATCAAAGAGGCCTGGGGATTTCTCAAGGCTGGTCTGTTTAATTCTCCTCTATTTGTAATAAAATGCCTGCGTATTAGACCTAGCAAAATTTAAAGAAATCTATCATAATTCACATAATTTCTGGAATCCTAAATTATCATTGCTATGCAAAATTCCCAAAATATTGTCATTTGTGTTACAAATTTGCTACAATTTCACCACTTGTGGTAAACATTTCCCACAAGACCACAGGAACAACAGAACATGAGCAACTTTTTTTCTGGTGCTTTAGTTTTTTCCCACTATTTTTTTAGAGCTAAATGTGGCTGTGAATCAAATGTTTTAAAAGGACACAATTCGTGCTAAAGCATTGCACAAAATGGCAGATTAACATTTTGCTTAGTAGGTGCAATCATGCTGAAATATTGTGTATTTGCTCTAAAGCAAATTACACCCCCCCCCCAATATGGATTTAGCGATCTAACTGAGACTGTTTAATGTTAATGGACAAACCAGATATCTCAGAATATTGATGATTTAAAATAATAAATGGATGTATGAGCCTTGCCAAAGTCTCTTCTTGTGTTTGAAAATGCCACACACATATGTTGAAATGCTGCCAGAGAATTTATCGTCACTTGGCATTTCAGGTACCAGCTACAACTGGAATTGCAAGACACTGGCCGGTTTTCTTCTCAGATGGCTTAAATACTCAAACATAGTTGTACTGACTTAGAGCATTTGAGTTCTTTAGGAAGACTTAATTTCACTGTGTATCCTGGGTGGCCTCATCTCAAATGCATCAATTGTAAAACCTATGATTTATCATTGTGTGGAAGCAACAATTTACCATGATTTTAAAAAGCAGCAGTTCAAGCTGTAGCTGGACAGGAAACAATTAAATTGAGTGAGCCATGTGGTTTATTTGTGTTGCTTGAATGTGAATTGAAAAAACGAAAGACAAGAGGTGTTTGGCAAAATAGGAACAGTTTGTTTGGTTAACCAATACCACCAGGAGAACAGTTACAGAAACTGGGTATGAGGACTGTCTCAAAGTACAATTGATGTGAGCGGTGTTTTAGACATTTCTCTGAGTACCATAAAACAATTAAAAAATTCCATTTTTGGTCAAGAAAGGGAACAGTTGTCTTGGGGTCATAAATATGGTGCTGACAACAAATGCAGGTGGACCTTAACCTTGCATGGACACGATGAGGGCCAGTGGGTAATGTTTTCAGATGTTCAGGTTGAGGGGAGTGTGATCGCTGTGTGTTACTGTACGTGCTGTCTTCTGATTGGCTAAGTATTCCTAACTACATGTGGCATCTGACTTTATGGAGTTTTGGGAATGCCCGTACCCCTCCAGCCATGTGTACTCTATTGAGACCAAGACCATAGTGGTGCTGCTGAGCCAGTCTTTGAGATTGATCTGACGTTCCTGTGCATTTGTCGGCCGGCTACGTACTGCCCCACTTGTGACCTGTCAATCAGTAATCTCAGGCCTAGGTCTCAGAGCCTGCCTGACCATATACTTTTGAATCAGGATAGAAGAAGAGTTCATGAAGGCTGAATTCAGAAACAGTGATCCAATTTATTTTTTATATGTGAATGTATCATGGTGCACATTGACATTGATATTTCTAATATTAACATTCCCCCTCTGGTTCAATTTTCAACTGCACTATCTTCCCATGACAGTCATATTATTGGCGGCTTGCTCTCCTACTTCCCTAGCTACTTACATTCTACCCAATGTGAAGACTGTGTTTTTACAGCAGGAAACCCCCACATGCAGGAAAACACACAAGAACAGTAATAGTATGAAAGGGCAAAAATAATGTGCACAGACTGGTCAGCCACCGGGGGAGTGAGTTGAACCAGTTTGTGACTCCTGCTCAGGGCACCTCCTTCCTCACGCATGTCTTTTTGTAAATGGTGCAATGCTTGGATGGCACATGTCAGAGTCCTGTTGTCATAGCCTGGTATAAACGTGCAGCAGCATGCACTGATCATGACACACATCTCTCTTTCCATTGCAGAAATTGAATCAAACACATATGGATTTTGCATCACCATGAGGTGGATAACACTGAGTTCTTCCTTGATCAAATTAAGGTCAAGCTCAGTGCTGTTCATCATTTTGAGTATTTCCCACCTGGTTATCTGTTGTCAATGAAGAAGGGTATGGACCCTACCGCTGATACTTGTGGATTAGAGAACAGTCTGAATTCTTCTGGGATATCCTTGTACTGAGCCGAGCCAAAATAATCAGCAGTTCTTTTTCCTAGAGCCTGATGCAACAGAGTTGTCTTCTTTCTTAGAGATCGTTGGTACAACTCTGACAGATCTTCTCTGGGAATGACCAGGGTCGGGTTTATATGCTGATGAGGTAGCAGAGGCCAATCTATCCAAGGATGATCTGAGAATAGGCAAACCTGCTGCATTGCTAGTGAGTGTATATCAGCATGGATGTGCCCCATTGCATGTCCGGAATGTGCAGGATTGTGCAACAGCCTTAATTTGATCCCAGTAGAACTGTTCTTTTGCCTCTGAAACACAAGAAATAAAGTGTGGGTTTCCATATAATTAGGGGTTGCTCCTTCCCTTCTAGCCACAAATATCTATCACAGAATCTCAGATTTTCTGACATGGGGTATCTATGCTGTTATTCAACCCTCCCCTTTGAGATTAATTTCCCTTCATATCATAGAGGTGGACGGACCTACACTGGAGGTCCATGTCTGGTGTCCGTTTGTCATTACCGAAGACAGACAAAGATACATTAAGGGTCACCCTGGGACCATAGATGGAAGAGGGAGTGGATGTGTTCATGCATTGGTTTGATTGTTTTACTACCTCCAAGAATCTCTTTTCTGAAAAGTCTCAGGGCCAAACAGTGTCCTCCCCTATGGTGCCCTTCTAGCTCAATTTGAATATTGCTAGGCTCAGTGAAAAGGTACAGTGCTGTGAGATTGGTCTTGTGCTGGGTCAGATTCACTACTATTTTATGTGGTTCTACTCTGTTGGGTTGTATTTTGGCCTTAATCCTACATTGGTATAGATGGAGAAGGCATTTTACTTTTTCAGGGGCTACCTCATTGGACAAGTAAGCCTCACTGCGCCTACTGCATGCAGTATCAGCGAACTGATGTAACATGACCCGGCTGATGTCTTGAAGCACACATCAGGGCATATGCTGAAACCATGTATTATGTAGGAGGGCACTGTGTAGCATGAGTGGAATGCTAGTCCTTCCACAAATGCTGTGACAATATCTGGATAGACTCCATTTGACTACGTCATTCTTTGGCAATGAATAGATGCTGCAGCACCCCTAGGAAGCATTTCATCTTTGCATGTGGCATCTCCAATTAGTTCTTAGATGTTCCAGTGCTTTTCCTTTGGGGGTGTGTTTCTTCCACATTTCATTCATATCTGTTATAGTGAGGTATCGGAGGGTGACCCCACTCGAGGTATCTTTTTGAAAAAGTGGGTTATTATCAATGGGCGTTATTCATTTTTATGGATTGTTGAGCCTACTCCTTTTCCGTGCCTGGCTAGGTGTAAGGCAGTAAAGAATTCTTTATGGAGGATCTTGGAGTATATGGGTGATTTTAGTTCTTTATTAGCCCTCTGTGGGCATCACCAGCCCTCCAGTCTCCTATCCCTCATAGTTGTCTGAACAACTAATTTTAAGGTAAGGTTTTCTTTTTGGTTTTTATGGTTTATTAGTTGTTTAGAATATATATATATATATATATTAGTTGTTCAGGCAATTGTTATTCAGGCACAATTGTTGTTTAGACAGTAGTTGTTCAGTACTTAGTTGTAGAGACTTTTTAGTTGTTTAGCAGTAGTGGTTTAGGCTATAGTTGTTTAGGACCTAGTTGTTCTGTCACATATTCCATGTCTATACCCACTTAGACCCAGCTTGTGGCATGCAACATGACAATCACTTTTGGGTTATCTTTGTGCTGGTTTTTATTGGTCTTTGGTTTCTTACCTAGATCTTTTCATGATTTATTATATTGATTGTCATCAACTGGAGGGGGCTGGAAACGTGTGATGTGGCCACCATGTGCCTCTGATATTGTGGAGTCTGACATTGGGACTATTGCTTCCTCCAGACGGTGTGTGTATGGTCTTCTGTGTTGACTGACTGCTAGGACTTAATGGGGGTGAGCGTATCTCTGCATTTGTTTGTGCTCAGAGCTGTAATGGATCTCTTTTGACTCCTTTATTCTCAGCATCCCCCTCTCCCTTGGTGGAAAAGGAAGAGGGGAAATATCTCTGCACAGAGAGTCTGGCACAAGGCAAAGAACTCATAGATTTGTGCCAAAATGATGGTAATAGACTAGAGTAGCTGGTTGTTCTGGTGAACCTCTGCACTTGACCCAGCATCATGCAGTGCTTTGCAATTTTTCAGATTATGTGTGTCTACTGTGGAGCTTATAGGGTCTTCACTATCTCAAGTGTACTGGAATCCTGGCTCCTTTCACTGGACATCAACTTCGCTTCGGAAATAGAAAGGGGGCCTCCATTTGGTTGGAGTTTGTTTAGCTTTCTGGGGTACTGTTGGGACCAAATATCATGAAGAAATTTCAGACCCAGGGTTAGAGTCCGAGAACAGAAACCTTTGAAGTTGGTGATGGCAACCTGTCTCAATTGACCTGTGGGGACCTGAGTGCCTTATTTTAAGCACTGGTGGATGAGTTGCCCTTCCCCCCCTCATCAGACTGCCCTCCCGCTGAGGAATGGCCAGTCAGACCCACTCTAGGGCAGCAGAGTGGGGCCTATGACCAAAGCTGACAAATCCATCCCCCTCCCTCCTGTCTGCACCAAAAAGGCAAACCCGTCTGTGCCTACCCGCGTCTGGATTGCACCCAGTGCCAGAGACCTTAGATCTCACAGCATCCACTAATATGATGCCGGAGCCCTCTATGCAATGAATCCTAGATGTAGTATCATCTACCACCTTGCTTCACCCAAGGACACCCACGGACTGTTCTCCTGCTGCCACTGCCACCTCACCTTCTCTATATGCGAACGCCAATCCGCCCCCTGGAGGACCTGTCGAAGCCACCTCCAGAGCACCTAAAGTGCATCCTCCTCAACGTCCACTCTCTACACAAGCACGCCGTGGAGCTTTGGAACCTGATAGACACCACCCGCCTGGACATCGCCTTCCTCACAGAGACATGGATAAACTCAACCTCCGGAGCAGACATTGTCATCGCCATCCCCAGAGACTACAAGCTGCTCCACACAGATCGACCCTCCAGACCATGAGGTGGAATAGACATCTCCCCAAGACCACATTCCAACTAATGCTCAACACACAGGAATTCTCCCCACTAAAAATGGTGGCTATTTGGCTCTTTGCTCTTCTTTATCAATCAGAGCACATGGAACATAGATGGTCCCAGATGTGCCCTTCTGCAGTAGTGCATTTTGGTTTTGGGTAACTCTGCTGGTTTCTACCTAACTTAGCTTTCCCATCCGCCCAGACATTCCTGCATGTAGGGGAAGTTCCAATTAGGATCTCCCCGTCTGTGCCGGATTCAGTCTTCCACAATGGCATGTCCTCTGGTTTGAATGATCCCTCCTCAGGCCAGTGTCTATCACACTGGTCTTTCTATCTTGATACAGTGGGATAGCAGGTGACAAAAGGACTGCACAGAGATCACACCTTCCTCTTGAGCCACTATCTTTCTTGGAGTTAGTTTGTCTGTCCTGCACTTTCAGGAAGGGTAGAAGATGTCTTTGTCGCTGCTCTCCTCATGTGCACACAAAGGTGCCATCTTGGTACTCCTGCATCTAAGTTGAGTTTTCACCAGACTACCTTGATCTCTTATTTCCTGGTCAGCCCCTCTCCATCACTGATGATCTGGTGAGGCTTGAATACCAGCCAAAAGTCTCTCCTCATGTTCTGCCTCTGACTCTTCCCTGAACAGTGCTCTGTACCTATCTCGGCACTCCTACTGTGGAGGGAGCACCACTCTACTCTCTTGTTCCATTTCCAGGATGCAAGCTCTCTCTCTCTCTCCCCTCCATACTTTGGGTGTATCCTCTAAATCCCACCTATGTTGCCTCTTTCATTCTGAGCTTTGTGCTGTTCTTTTTTGGTCAAGACTTGCACTCAAACTCACTTTCTGTTGTTTCTTCAGCTACCTGAGCAAACCCTGTGGCTTTCCCCTCGTTATTGGATCCTGGGGGACTGAGAACCCCTTGCTCAGACTCTCTAATTGTGTCACTGTCCAAAACCGCTTTGAATGTACGAGTCACTCCAGTGTGTTCACCGAAACCGGTGGGGGGGCATGCCGCTGAGGTTCAGGGGGCTCAATGCGATAGACAGGGGGTCAAACTTTAGGGAGCTCTAGAGTTGGAAGTTGGTGGCGCTGGGATTGTCTGGGCATGCTAGCCTGTTAGACAGTCATGCCTGGAACTAACAGTTTGTTGTTGGGTAGGGGACCCTTCAGCTCCCTTGAATGGCAGATTGGTATGACCTAAAGCTGGGAAAGCAGGCATAGGGGGAGCATCTCCATTCATACAATGGGGGGAGGTGCTGGCATCTCGCTTGCTGACTGTGGGTTTGTTTTATCAGTCTGGGCCTCTTTAAAGATGGCCCATAAATCTAGTACTACTTCTCTCCTGTCCTTCTTTTGCCCTATATGCTTGATCCATATGTGTGCCCTCATGTGTTCAATTATGTTATTGTCAAAGGTTCCCTCCATTGGACAGGGAACTGCGTGTGCCTTAGTGTGTGTATGCCATCAGTGGAAAAACTTGCTATGTTTTTTAGAATGTGTGGGCAACCTGGTTTGTATGTGTTTTAGTGGCGACTCTATAATAAGTTGAGCAGCTTTTAGGGGACACATACACTTCTAGCTTTTTTGGTTTTAGGGAATCTTAAGGTAAACACATCTAGCTTTTTTGGTTTTAGGGAATATTAAGATTTACTCTGGTCATGGGGAAATTGTGTGAATTAGCAACACCTTCATTTGGCACACTGAATCATCGACAAAACACCTAACCCAGCGGTCCAAACAATAGACATCTCTCAAAATTGAGTTGCCGGTCCTATATCACACCCAGGGCCTTTGCTTACCATCTGTGTCATGCTCAGAGTTCCAAGTGGTCCCCCTGCATCACACCCAGGGGACAAGCATAACACCTGTGTCACCCCCTGCAGCCCAAGTGGAAAACAACATTCACCTTTCCTAGCATGCTGACAATTGAAAAAGGTGACTTCCACAGCAATGCCTCTGAGACTGCCTTGTAACTAATCAGTTCCAACACAAAAGAGGTAACATGCCAGATTCTTGACAGTGGCAGAGCGTTCAGGTTAAACTGTTACGTTTTCCTAGTTTGCCATACACCAAATGCTGGGCCTAAAGCTCTAATGTAGTCTCTTACCCTCTGACAACAACTTAAGGATGGACCTTCGCCCCATGGATTCAGCAGGACTTCCAATCTATTGCAGCATCTGCTCATCTTCTTGCTGCTCAAATGTGAATCCGTCCTGACAGGGTCGTCTTTCTTTGGCAGCAGTGAGGTCTGAGATACCAATGAGCTCCTATCTGGTTCTCCAAAATGTTGCTTGAATGTAAATTTACTTTGAAAAAAAGAAAGACAAGAGGCATTTGGCAAAACAGGAACAAGTAATCCATTATGAGTATATGAAGAACATCCATCTTTTTATTATCAGGCTTTTAGCCAGCCCATTCATTTAAATGAATATTTAACTCAGCTTGGTCCTGCTACATTTTCACCTTCACTCATAAGAGTTTCTATCTTGGATTTGCAACAAGCCCTCCTTACTTTTGGGTACAAACTATATAGGACCTTACATGATCCTCAAAGGATCTTCCTTAGGCCTTGTGAAAAAGCCCTTGGCAAAAGGTGAAGGCAACAAAGCATGTCGGCTGGCTTCTAAATGGAAATGTGTATATTGCCTGCCTATTACTGACACGATTGGAGATATCTAACCTAAATGATAGATATAATTCATATCACAACAACAGGACTCTCTTTACTGAATACAATGTTACCTCTGATGAACATCTACATGAAAATAATAAAGAAACTAAGTTTGAAAATTATTTTGGAAATATGCTATGTACTGGAATCCCAGATATAAGCCTTCTGCTCTCTGCTGATGAAGGGCTAAGCCCACACACACATGCCCAGAGATATATAGCACTAGATGCACCTACTAAAGTGAAAAACTACAGACTACTTAATGAAGTAAGAACAGACTTGTAGTACATTTACCATGATGCCATGGTGCTGTGTGCATGCTGGAGTGTGAGGGTGGGTGCTCCCAACTTTTTCCAGTTTAAAAGGGCTCCCTTGAGCCAACGAGCTGACAAGCTCTGGTTGAAGCACCTGCATGCCAGTGAGTGGTACTGAAACCTGAGAGTACTTTTGGCAACATTTCCAGAAACCCTAGATATAAACCTGCTGCTGATCCCTGCTGATAAATGTTTAAACCCAGAACCACATCACTAGTAGCACCTACTAAAGTGAAAAACTACAGACTACATAATGAAGTAAGAAAAAACGTACTACATTTACCATGATGCATTGGGGCTGACTGCATGCTGGCGTGTGAGGCAGGAGGGTGCTCCCAACTGTTTCCTGTTTAAAAAGGGCTGCCTTGAGCCAACGAACTGTGAAGCTCTGGTTGAAGTACCTGCGTGCCAGTGATTGGTAGAGAAACCTGAGAGTACTTTTGGCGGCATTTCCAGCAATCCCACATATAAATCTGCTGCTCTCTGGTGATGAAGGGCTAAACCCAGAACTGCGTCTCCAGTGATATGCAGTACTAGCTGCACCTACTAAGGTGAAAACGTGCAGACTACTTAATGAAGTAAGAATTAACTTGTAGTACATTTACCAGGATGCCATGTAGCTGACTGCACGCTAAAGTGTGAATCAGGGTGCTCCCAACTGCTTCCTGTTTAAAAGGGCTTCCCTGAGGTAATGAGCTGACAAGCTCTGGTTGAAGCACCTGCGTGCCAGTGAGTGGTACTGAAACCTTAGAGGACTTTTGGCAGCATTTCCAGCAGAACCTGCTGCTCTCTGCTAATGAAGGGCTAAACCCAGAAGCGTGTGTCCAAGGAAATACAGGACTAGCTGCACCTACTAAGGTGAAAAACTACAGACTACTTAATGAGGTAAGAACAAACTTGTACTAAATTTACCATGATGCCATAGGGCTTACTGCATGGTGGAGTGTGAGGCTGGGCGTTCCCAACTTTTTCCTCTTTAAAAGGGCATCCTTGAGCCAACGAGCTGATGAGCTCTGGTTGCGCCACCTGCATGCCAGTGAGTGGTACTGAAACCTGAGAGTACTTCTGGCAGCATTTCCAGCAACCCCACACATAAACCTGATGCTCTCTGCTGATGAAGGGCTAAACCCAGAACGGCGTCTCCAGTGATATGCAGCACTAGCTGCACCTACTAAGGTGAAAAAGTTCAGACCACTTAATGAAGTAAGAATGAACTTGTAGTACATTTACCATGATGCCATGGGGCTAAAGGCATGCTGGAGTGTGTGGCAGGGTGCTCCCAACTGTTTCCTGTTTAAAAGGGCACCCTTGTGCTAACGAGCTGAAGAGCTCTGGTTGAAACACCTGTGTGCCAGTGAGTGATATTGAAACTTGAGAGGACTTTTGGCAGAATTCCCAGCAAAACCTGCTGCTCTCTGCTGATGAAGGGCTAAATCCAGAAACACGTGTCCAGAGATATACAGGACTAGCTGCCTCTACTAAGGTGAAAAACTACCGATTAATGTACAAATACAAGTAAGAACAAACTTGTACTACATTTACCATGATGCCATGGGACTGACTGCATGCTGGAGTGGGTGGCAGGATGCCCCCAGCTGTTTCCTGTTTAAAAGGGCTCCCTTGAGCCAACAAGCTGACAAGCTCTGGTTGAAGCACCTGCATGGCAGTGAGTGGCACAGAAACTTACGAGGACTTTTGGCAGCATTTTCAGAAACTCCAGATATAAACCTGCTGGTTTCTGCTGATGATGGGCTCAACCCAGAAACTCGTGTCCAGAGATATACAGCACTAGCTGCTTCTACTAAGGTGAAAATCTAAAGACTACTTAATGAACTAAGAATGTACTTGTACTACATTTACCATGATGCCATGGGGCTGACTGCATGCTGGAGTGTGAGGCTGGGTGCTCCCAACTGCTTTCTGTTTAAAAGGGCTGCCTTGAGCCAATAAGCTGACGAGTTTTGGTGGAAGCACTTGCCTGCCAGTGAGTGATACTGAAATCTGAGAGAACTTTTTGCAGCATTTCCAACAAGCCCAGATTTAAACCTGTTGCTCTACGCTGATGAAGGGCTAAACCCAGAAATGCCTGTCAGGAGATATACATCTTTAGCTGCACCCACTAAGGTGAAAAACTACAGACTACTTAATGAAGTCAGAACAAACTTGTACTACATTCACCATGATGCCATGGGGCTGACTGCATGCTAGATTGTGAGGAAGGGTGCTCCTAACTGTTTCCTGTTTTAATAATACATATAATTAATATCACAGCAGCAAGACTTTGGTTACTGAATACAACGTTACCTCTGATGAACATCTACATAAAAATAATAACGAGACTAAGTTGAAAATTATTTTGAAAAAATGCTATGAAGAACTTGGATGCTAATATGACATTTAAAGTACTATTGTTCCTCAATCTAATCTTTTTCACTTATTAATTTTGTAGGTTAGTATTCCTGTAGCAGACAACACTATATCCAAAAACTGATCAGAGTGGGGAAAAGAATTGGAAAACAGTGTTTTACACTTTCTGCATGCTATTCCCCATTCCAAATTTCACACCTCATAATGTCCTGTTAAAGACATGATGACAACCATACCAGGGTACTTATAATTAGTTGCTAATTCACAAATTACCTGGGAGTATTCTCTTTTTGTCCTCATTTTTGCCTGCCTCTCTCCATCTTCTGACCTCTCTTTTGCTGGTTTTGGGCAATTAATCACTGCTAACCAGTGCCAAAGTGTTTGTGCCTACCCCCCTGATAACATTGTCTCATAGCAATTTGGAATAATTAATTACTTATAAGTCCCTAGTACAGAGCACTACATATGCCCAGGGCCTGTAGATTAAATGCTACTACTGGGTCTTCAGCACGGATTGTGGCACTCACTTAAGTAGACCCTTAACCATATCTCAGGTCTGCCAGTGCAGTTTTGTCTCCCACTTCAACCTGGCAAGATAAACATCTTGCTAGGCTTAAATCCTCTCTTTTAATACATATGTTACCCCTAACATAGACCCTATATGACCATTAGGGTAGGGTACAGGGTATTTTAAAGGCAGGGCATGTACTTTTAAGTTTTACATGCCCTGGTAGCGAAAACGTTTACATTCGTTGTTCAATACCACAAGAATTACCTTATTGTGTAATTCACAATCTAGAAGAGATAGGTTTGCCAAGTTTGGTGTTTATGGACTCACAATTCACAATCATAACTTATGTTGAAGTTGGATTTTAAATTTCAGTTCTGAAAATGCTACATTTAAAAAGAAGACATTTTCTTAATTTAGCCATTTGGTGCCTAGGGCCTGTCTCCAATACATGTCTCAGTGTGGTGACAGTTTGGCTTGTGCATTCTCTACACACAGCCACACACAAAGGGCAGGATATGAGGAAGGGGGCTAGCACTTACATCTGTACGGGCAGTGTCCTGTCCCACACAAACTCTGCATGTCATCCTGTAATGTGTCTGGAGTCTCAGTACATGTATGGACCTGTGGATACTATGCCAGGAAGAAGGACTGCTGTGCTACAATACGGACTGCCAATCTGCTGAGCTGCTACTCTGCTGGCTCCTGCTTTGCTGAGCTGACCTGCTGCTACCTCCCCTCATGCCTGGAATTGAGAAAGACTGGATCTGCCTCTCTTCTTCCTGAACAAAAGTGACTCCAAGCCTTGCTGGCTAGCCGCCTTTTTTCTGAAATCTCTGGGACACAAAATATTTCAATTAGACCTGATAGCCTTAGGCAGGCCTTCCCCCCAACCTTTTTGCCTGCTCCCCTTTCCAGTTTCCAACCTAATTTGTTTCTATCTTTAGGACGTTGAGCACTTTACGACTGCTATCCAGTGCTAAAGTGCATGTGCTCGCTCCCGTAACTCATCGTAACATTGACTTAACCTCCAAATGGCATACTTATTTCACTTATAAGTCTCTAGTAAAGTGCACTACATGTGCCCAGGGCATGCAAATTAAATACTGCTTGGGGGCCTGCAGCACTGATTGTGTCAGCCTCTTAAGTTTCTTCTTAACCATATGACAAGCCTGCTATTACAGAGCCTGTGTGAGCAGTTTTAAGCTGCCAGGTTGACCTGGTAAGTTCAACTTCTTCCCTTTTTATACGTATGCCACCCGTAAGGTAGGCCCTATATGACCCAGGTGCAAGGTATTTAAAAAGAAGGACATATACTTTTACGTTTTACCGGCACTGGTAGTGAAAAACTCCCACATTTCTTTTTCATTACTACAAGGCCTCTCTCCCCCATAGGATTACATTGGATTACATTGGTATTACCTTATTGCATCTTATAAGTGTAAAAAATAATCTGAAAGAGATATGTTTGGTATCTCTGAACTCACAATTTAAAATCACAACTCATGGTGAAGTTAGATTTTAAACTGCAGTTCTGAAAATGCCACTTTCAGAAAGTGGGCATTTTCTTACTTAAGCCATTTAGTGCCTACGGACTGTCTCCGACACATGTTGGCGGTAGGGTGACATGTGGGCTTCTGCATTCCCTCTGGACAGCCACACACAGAGGTGTGACTGAAAGGACATCAACTTTCTGATGGGCTGCTGTGGGCAGGATGACAGGGAGGGACTGGCACTCACACCTGAAAGGGCAGTGTACTGCTACACACAAAGAGCTGCATATCCCCTGTAGTGAGTCTGGAGCCACAGCAGGAAGGGAGGGCCTCTGTGCATTTCAAAGACAGTTCTGTGAAGTGTCCCCACTTCAAAGGTACTACTGGGTATATAAACCGGACCTCTGACATCACCCACTCAACACACTACAGGACATGTGAAGTACTATGCCAGGAGGAAGGACTACTATCCTGCTACAAGGACTGCCACTTTTGAGTGATTATCTGGAAGAACAGCTTTTCTTATGTGCTGCCCTCTGCCCTGCTGAGGAAGAAAAGGGCCCATCTCACTTGAATCCAGAGTATCTCTAAGGGCATGTTGTCTTGCTTCCTGTTCTGAGTCTCAGGGAAACAAAGACTTCTCATCAGCCCACAACAGCACCTGGACTTTGCTTGCTGCAAATCATTCCCTGCCAAGTGATGCTAATCCAGTCCTGGACCCTTGGAAGTGGGTATAAAGTGCTGCAATTGCCAAAACCTGCGTATCGATGCTGTTGCGCAGAGCAGAAGTGGTGCATCTCTGTCAATGTTGATGCATCGCTGTTACTGTGAGAATCAAGAACACCGCATCACTGTTGATGGTGGTGCTTCGCTGCTGCTGTGGGGATCGGGAGCATTGCCTTGCTCACTGTGCAACACATCACCTCCGACTTTGCGTGGCTCAGAGCCAATGCTTTGTCTACATCTTCGGTGTTGATGCCAAAGCATTGCTTCCTTTACTCCTCGCTTCCTGTTCTTGATGTCCATGCATCTCCAAACCAAGGTACTGTTTCAATGGGTCATTTTTCATTGTTATGGTTTGAAATGTTGCACAAAGACTTCACACATTGCCTCTTAAGTTAAGCCTGCTGGCTCTGTGTCAAGCTGGCAGAGGGTGAGCACAGGTTAATTTATAGTGGGTATCTGACTTACTCTGACTAGAGTTGTGGTTCCCGCTTGGACAGGGTGCCTAGCACTGTTAACCAGAAACCTAATTTCTAACACTGGTAATCAGTTGTGAGGATAGGACTTGTGTTTGTGCTGTGCCATACAGTAACTTGGTGCACACTACTCATTCACATCCAAACCATTTTGAATTGTGAATTCTCTGTGACCAACATGTTTTAATTGTTCCTCAAATTCATGTCTCTGGCTGCAGATTCTATCAGTGGAATCATGGAATTTGAGTTGGCCAACTTGGAAACCTGACTGTGATTGTGGTTCCTGCTTGGAAATGGTGCTTGCCTCTGCCAACCAAAAACCCAATTTCTAACAAATAGAAAATCTGTTAGAATTCAGAATGGATTGGAAAGGCATGTCTTAGGGCCCGAGTACACTGTGCACACTGTGCCACTGCAACAAAGCTACTCCTAACTGAAGAACCCCATGTCAGGGTGAAACTGCTTTTTGGTTACTTGTGTTCCGGTTCTGAGAGGACCTGGGTTGGCAGTTTGGGCCTGCCTGTTTTTATGGAGCAGGGCCAACAATGGATTAGAATGCTACCCCAAGTGATTACCAGTGGTTAGACCTATTTCAAGCAATGGAGTAGCCAGAAGAATAAAATAGCACTCATTTTGAACCAAAGCTCTTATGGCCCCTAGCAAGCGAAGCAAGTCATTGTGGTTCTCCACAGAAAGGATTGCTTGTCTCTTCCATCCAAGTATCTATCCATTCATATTTTCTTCCTTCAATCCACTTGCTGATATCCACCATTTCACCTTTGCATTCTGACATCCATTCATTCTTTCATACAACATTCAGTCTATCATCATTCTGACCATCCATTTGCCCTTCCTTTTCAAAACCTATCCATCTATTTTCAAACCTATCCATCCTTTCAATCAATCCTCCATCCTTTCACATATCCATCCCTCCTTTCATCCATGCATTGATCCTTTCAGTCATCCATGTACCCATCCTTTCGCTCATCCATCCACCCTTTCACTCATCCATCTATAACTTCACTCCATACATCCAGCCACCTTCCTCTTCACTCATCCATCAACACTTTCAGTCATTCAACTATCCTTTCACTCATCCATGCAACTTTAGATCCATCCATCCTTCCTCCCTTTCACACTTCCATCCACACAGCATCCTTTTATTCATTCATCTATCCATCCACCTTTTCACTCACCCATTCATACACGGCTTCGCTCACAGATCCATCCAGCTGTCTATCCATCCATTTACCCTTCCACTCACTCATCCATCGTTTCATTCACTTATCCCTCCATTTTCACTTTCATTCATCCATCCATCCACCCTTTCACCAGTGATCACCTATCCTCATTTTCATTTACTCATTCATTCATGCATTCATCTATTTGTACATCCACCGTTCCACTCATCCAGCCATCCAGCCTTTCACTCATCCATCCATCATCCTTTTAACCTATCCATGCATTAATCCATTTACCCTTTCACTTATCTTGCATCCTTTCACTCACTCACACATCAATTCTTTCCCTCATCATCCATCAATCCACTGTTTCACACATCCATATATCCATCCATTCCACAAATCCATCCTTCTCTTCATCCACTAATCCATCCTTCCTCCCTTTCCCTCCTTCATCCTTACATCCATCCTTTCACTCATTCACCAAGTCATCTTCCTATCCAGCCCTTCAACTCTGCACCCATCAATCTCACTTACACAATCATACATTCTTCTCTCCATCCATCCTTTCATTCACTCACCTTCCCAACACTTCACATTAATTATGAGCCCTTGTCAGTTGAGTTGCAGACAGAAGAGGCCCTTTATAACCCTACCGCTGCTGTAGCTGCCTAAGCAGGGGTGTTCACGACCCCCCTGATTGCAAGAATCTCCCATCACTTTTTGATGGTTTAGCTATGCAAATTCTGCACATGTAAACACTGGTGTTGTGCAGATTCTTCCCACCAACACTATGCAATTATGAGGTAATCCCCATGCAGCAGAAACTAGGTATTCAAATTTTGTGGGCCAGATTAATTAAGATTTTAGCCACCCTTGCGCAAAGGGGGCACAAAGACGACACAAAATCCAAGTGTGATTAATCAAGCCACACAAGGCCACCTTGAGTTGCCCTACATGGCTTAATAAATCTGAGACAAACACAAGGCAGTGTAAATTGATGACTTGTGTTACTCTGCCCCAGGGATGCATTACTTGGGTTGCACGTGGGTGTTCACACTACTCCATCCAGGTTTTCTGGGGCATTCCCAGATTTACCATTAGTAGTAGACTTGGAAATGGATCACAATCCTATGCCAAAATACAAAAACACTCCTGCATAAAAACAATCCTGACTGCATTGCAGGCACCTTTGCACCATCGTGCAACAGTGCCTGCATTTGAGCTAGGCAATCAAAAGTGTGCCAGCACTCGGAAATGACAGGAATGCACATGCAATGTTAAATACAGTGCATTCCTGCCTTTCACTTTCATGCAGTGCAACAATGTGGTTTTCTGCATTGTATTGCATGAATGTTTGGTAAATGTGGCCCTGTTTTGTCAGGTGAAAATAAACACTTACTAACCAATTCCAGTGGAATAGTTTCATCCATGGGAGCAATTGGCCTATGCCAGAGGAGGGCATAGGGAGATTGTTAGTGGACAGGGCAGGCAGTTGGGTATGTTCCATGTTCCTCCATTGCCAGAGGAAGTTGTTATGCCAGCCCTGGTCTGCGTTTGTGCCCACAGCCTCTGTCTGGTCAATGCATTATTTTAATGCCTGACTCTTCCACCCTCTAAAAGAAGGTCCAGTTTTCCCTGACTTGAACATTTTATATGCAAGGACACTTGGATTCATGTCATCGGGAAGAGTGGTCACACACGTGTAATATAACTTCAACCAATTTGCTTTATTGATAAATGAAGCCTAATCTTCATCCAAACAATTAATTTACTTCAGAATTTTAGTGATGTAAATTATTCAGAAGATGTAAAAACATCCACAAGTCAATTCCATGCATCTTAATTTACAGATTTGAGGAGGAAGGGATATACACTAAGGGAAAATTATATATCAGTCAGAAGAAATACAATTTACACAGTTGAGATGTAGTTTTCTAACTCTCATATGTGTAATGTGCTTAGTGCAAAGGGTTTTTAATTCAGGCATTATTAGAAATTAGGTTTCTGGTTGGCAGTCGGTTTGCACCCTGTCCAAGTAGAGACCCTCACTCTAGTCAGGATAAGGGAGATACACAGTAATACAGTGAAAACACTAGAAAAGGACACCACACCAGGTTTAGAAAAATAGCCATTATTTATCTGTGTCAAGCAAGACAAAAATGAAAAATATTCAATATACAGTAATAAAGATATGAATTTTACAAAGCTACTTAAAAATACAGTTCCTTGAAGTCCATAGCTCAATGTGGGGCTATCACTACATTATGAAAAACAAATCCAAGAGTTCAAGCCGGCCCTGGCATCGCGGGACAGCTACAGTGTTGGGAAACCCTGCAAAAGGTACTTTTGACGTGCAGGGCATTGTGATCCTCATGATGAGATCCAGTTTGCAGTATCGCTGGCGTTCCAGGTGTCAGTTCCGGAGGTCGGTGAGAGGTTCGTCAGGCCCTTGAAGTCAAACATGTTGCAGATCGAACTCCTGGCTGAGGACAAAGTTAGGAGCGCTGTTGTTGACGGCGTAGGGGCTGCAGTGCAAAACGGGACAATGCAACATGCCATGCCCACATGTTGTGCCCACAGGTACCTAGTAAGGTAGAGCATGTAGGTTTAGGGACCCCAGCAATGGTAGTGCACCCATAGGTGCACTGCTGAGGTGCCTAGTGTCTTTCTAAAGGCAGGCCTGTCTTGTTGGCTGCCTTTAAATTAAAGTTACATGCAAATTTGACTTTGGAATTAAAAGTACTTCCAAAGCCTTAAACTACCTTTTTGTTACATATAAGTCACCCTAAGGTGTCCCCTGTGTGCCCTTAGGGCTGAGTACCATGCAAATATAAGCAGGGACCTTATAAAAATAGTTTTATAAGCCCTGGCAAGGTAAAACGGCCAAATTTGTTTTTCCATTGTTGTAGTGTGTGGTCTCCATAGGCTAGAATGGGGAGACTTTATTTTAATTTATAAAGTCCCCTTAAGTAACAGATACCTTAAGTTTGGTATCAAATTAATTGTTATATTAAATCCCACACCTTACAATTGTTGGATTTAATGTAACTTGTTCAGGTAAAGAGTTTTAAACTTTACCTGAAAAGTTGCCAACTTCAGCCCTGCTGTGTTTTGCTGCTTTGCTATGATTGGCCAGCCTCATCTTTGATGAGGAGATCTCCCCTAAGCAGATGGGGAAGCAGGAAGGGTGAGGGCTGCCAAACTGGTCTTCAAAGGCAGGGAAGGACATTTGGAGCAACCCAGCACCACCCTCACAACCTGCAAACCCAGACAATTAGGTGCCCCCTTGATTAGATTAGGAGAGGGCAGGAGAGGGGTGTGTTTAGGAGTTTTGGCCACACAAGTGGGTGGGCTCAGCCAGGTGTAACCTCCAAAAATCATTTTCAGCCATGATGGATTTTTGAGGACTGTTGCTCCCTGGGATTGATTTTTGCCACTCTTCCCAGGAAGGGTCATCACAGCGGGAAGGACCCTGAACCTGATTGGAGAACCAGGACCCCCTGTTTTTCACCTAGGACCAAGGATAAAACTGGCAGACCTGCACCCACACCTCAGATCCCTACCAGGAAGAACTACAGGAGGAGAAATACTGCCCTGCTGGACCCCTGACCTGTACCTGGACACTGCACTCTGGAGGACTGCAGCAGCTGCACACTTGGGCTTCATGTCAAGAAGGACTTTGCCTGGCTTCAACTGATTCAAGGAGGGACTCCCTGTTTGCTAAAGGTGAAGACTTGCTAACCAGAGTCCCCTGCACCAACTCCTGAAGAAACGGACCAGCTGACCACTGTCCAGTGGCCAAAAAGTAGTTTGTGTCAGGTGTATTCTGGGAGTTGTAGTCCGCACCCTCAAGGAGCATCTCAGAGCTTCTGGAACCTTGGGGTGAGCTGTGGACCTCAAAAGAACCTTAAAGAAACATCTGGAATAAGATCCAGAAGTTTGGAGGAGTTTGGAGAACTTTTGGGAAAAAGCTCCAAAGAGGGACTGACCTGCCGCAGAAACTCAAGTCGACTTGCCTCAACTGTGACCCAGCCTGACTTGCAGGTTTGTCCTGGTGAAGAAAATCTCTGAAAAAGTGACTAAGTCTGAACGTAGGAAGTTGACCGGGAACTCCCAGGCAGTGTATCCGAAGAGAGCTCCAGGGACGTCAGATCAAGATTCACGATTGCCCCGGTCGAAGGATTTTGATCTTGAAAAATCAACTAAGTCCAAAGGTAAAAATCTCCACTGAGGGCTCTCGCGATACACATCTTCAGACGAGTTCCAGGATGTCGGATTAGACTGGTGACTTGGTCCTCTGAAGAAAATCTCCAGAAAAACGACGAAGTCCTAAGGTAAACTTTTGACTGAGGCCTCCCGCTGGCTGTAGCCAAGCATGGCTCTATCGCGGTCGGCCTTAAACTTTTACTTTGCCCCGTTTGATGTGCGACCAGATGACCAGATTGGCGCTACTTGTTTCTAAACGCTAAAAAGCATCAATTCTTTAAAAAAATCATATCTCTGGTTCCCTTTATCCGATTTTATTCTTTTTGGTGCTATTTTAAAGCTAAAGGTATTCCCTATTTTCATGAATTGGTTTTGGGTTTTTAAACTGTTTCCTGTCTTTTATTTAATTACTGTTTCGTGATATTTGGATGCTTTACTCTTTGTCTCCTAAGTTAAGCCTTGTTGCTCATTGCCAAGCTACCAAGGGCTGAGCTAGGTTTAATTTATTGAGACCGAACTAGACCTAAGTGGAGGTTAGTGGCCTATTGCTAAGTGTTGGTACTTATCTGCCCTTATCAATAACCCATTTTCCAACAATGGTGTAGGCAGCGGCTCAGTGACGGTGTTCTACGGCATCAGTGAGACCAGGGCTGTAGTGTGACGCAGGGCAGTGCCACGTGTGGTGTATCCAGGTCACATTGCAGGCAGCGGCGGCATCGCTGCTGAAGCACTGTCATCGGTAGCCCCAAGGCGACGGTGCAGCGCGGGGCAGGCTCAGTTTGGTGGCCACAAGTTGTGGTGCAGACAGGGGCATCTGTTGATGATGCTGGAGTCAATGGCACTGGCGTCGGTGGACCAGGGATTCAGTGCGGGATGGGATGGTGCGTTGTGTACCACACAAGCAGTGTCCTCAGGCCACAGTGCAGGCAGCAACATCAGTGACAGCATGGAGCGTCATCGTCAGGGACGCTAAGGCTGTGGTGTGAGCAAGGCGATGAGGAGTGTGGGGCCCAGAAGTCATGGTGCAGGCAGCGGCTCACTGACGGCATTGGGTGGTGGCGTCGGTGAGACCAGGGTTGCGGTGCAACATGGGTCATGGCTCCCTGCTGCGGTGTCAGGTCACGTGACAGGCAGCAATGTCTTTGATGGCATTGCAGTGGCTTTTCTTCTGCTGCAGTACAAAACACACAGTTCCCAGTGCTATAGGCAGATGAAGTTGAAGTCTTTGATATCCCTCAGACTTCCAACAGGAGGCAAGCTCTACTTCAAGCCCTTGGAGAAAATGCGCAAGCAGGATAGACAGCGAAGTCCAGTCTTTGTCCTCTTTAAAGTCAGAAGCAGCAATGGCAGGCCAACCCACCAAAGCGCACGCAGCAATGGGACAGTACTCCTCCTCCAGCTCTTCTCCTTGGCAGAGGTTCCTCTTGATTCAGATGTGTTGTACCAGTCTGGGGTTTTGGGCCCACTACTTATGCCAGTTCTGGCCTTTGAAGTAGGCAAACCTCAAAGGAAAGTCTCTGTTGTTCACAAAATCCTGCCTTGCCCCAGACACACCCAAGGGAGTCATAGACTGCATTGTGTAAACTGTAAACGTTGCACTTGTATAGCACACTACTCACCCGTTAGGGTCTCATGTGTAGGAAAGTACCATCTTGCCTGGCATGTTACCCCCATATTTCACTGTATATATGTTGTTTTAGTTGTATGTGTCACTGGGACCCTGCCAGCCAGGGCCCCAGTGCTCATAAGTGTGCCCTGTATGTGTTACCTGTATTATGACTAACTGTCTCACTGAGGCTCTGCTATCCAGAACCTCAGTGGTTATGCTCTCTCATTTCTTTCCAAATTGTCACTAACAGGCTAGTGACCAATTTCACCAATTTACATTGGCATACTGGAACACTCTTATAATTCCCTAGTATATGGTACTGAGGTACCCAGGGTATTGGGGTTCCAGGAGATCCCTATGGGCTGCAGCATTTCTTTTGACACCCATGGGGAGCTCTGATAATTTTTACACAGGCCTGCCACTGCAGCCTGAGTGAAATAACATCCACGTTATTTCACAGCCATTTAACACTGCACTTAAGTAACTTATAAGTCACCTATATGTCTAACCTTTACCTGGTAAAGGTTGGGTGCTAAGTTACTTACTGTGTGGGCACCCTGGCACTAGCCAAGGTGCCCCCACATTGTTCAGGGAAAATCCCCCGGACTTTGTGAGTGCGGGGACACCATTACACGCATGCACTACACATATGTCACGACATATGTGTAGCGTCACAATGGTAACTCCGAACATGGCCATGTAACATGTCTAAGATCATGGAATTGTCACCCCAATGCCATTCTGGCATTGGGGAGACAATTCCATGATCCCCCGAGTCTCTAGCACAGACCCGGGTACTGCCAAACTACCTTTCCCGGGGTTTTACTGCAGCTGCTGCCAACCCCTCAGATAGGTTTCTGCCCTCCTGGGGTCCAGCCAGGCTTGGCCCAGGAAGGCAGAACAAAGGACTTCCTCAGAGAGAGGGTGTTACACTCTCTCCCTTTGGAAAAAGGTGTCAGGGCTGGGGAGGAGTAGCCTCCCCCAGCCTCTGGAAATGCTTTAATGGGCACAGATGGTGCCCATGTCTGCATAAGCCAGTCTACACCAGTTCAGGGATTCCCCAGCCCTGCTCTGGCGCGAAACTGGACAAAGGAAAGGGGAGGGACCACTCCCCTGACCTGCACCTCCCCTGGGAGGTGCCCAGAGCTCCTCCAGTGTGCTCCAGACCTCTGCCATCTTGGAAACAGAGGTGCTGCTGGCACACTGGACTGCTCTGAGTGGCCAGTGTCAGCAGGTGACATCAGAGACTCCTTCTGATAGGCTCCTCCAGGTGTTGCTAGCCTATCCTCTCTCCTAAGTAGCCAAACCTCCTTTTCTGGCTATTTAGCGTCTCTGCTTTGGGGAATTCCTTAGATAATGAATGCAAGAGCTCATCAGAGTTCCTCTGCATCTCTCTCTTCACCTTCTGCCAAGGAATCGACCGCTGACTGCTCTGGAAGCCTGCAAAACTGCAACAAAGAAGCAAAGACGACTACTGCGACCTTGTAACGCTGATCCGGCCGCCTTCTCGACTGCTTTCCTGGTGGTGCATGCTGTGGGGGTAGTCTGCCTCCTCTCTGCACTAGAAGCTCCGAAGAAATCTCCCGTGGGTCGACGGAATCTTCCCCTTGTAACCGCAGGCACCAAAAGACTGCATCACCGGTCCTCTGGGTCCCCTCTCAGCACGACGAGCGTGGTCCCTGGAACTCAGCAACTCTGTCCAAGTGATTCCCACAGACCAGTGACTCTTCAGTCCAAGTTTGGTGGAGGTAAGTCCATGCCTCCCCACGCTAGACTGCATTGCTGGGTACCGCGTGATTTGCAGCTGCTCCGGCTCCTGTGCACTCGTACAGGATTTCCTTTGTGCACAGCCAAGCCTTGGTCCCCGACACTCTAACCTGCAGTGCACGACCTCCTGAGTTGTCGTCCGGCGTCGTGGGACTTTTGTGACTTCGGGTGAGCTCCAGTTCACTCTTATTCGTAGTGCCTGTTCCAGCACTTCTGCGGGTGCTGCTTGCTTCTGAGTGGGCTCTTTGTCTTGCTGGATGCCTCCTCTGTCTCCTCACGCAATTGGCGACATCCTGGTACCTCCTGGACCACAGCAGCATCCAAAAACCCTAACCGTGACCCTTGCAGCTAGCAAGGCTTGTTTGCGGTCTTTCTGCACGGAAACACCTCTGCAAGCTTCTTCACGACGTGGGACATCCGTCCTCCGAAGGGGAAGTTTCTAGCCCTCGTTGTTCTTGCAGAATCCACAGCTTCTACAATCCAGTGGCAGCTTCTTTGCACCAACAGCTGGTATTGTCTAGGCATATGCCCACTCCCGACTTGATCGTGACTCTTGGACTTGGTCCCCTTGTTCCACAGGTACTCTCGTCTGGAAATCCATTGTTGTTGCATTGCTGGTGTTGGTCTTCCTGGCAGAATTCCCCTATCACGACTTCTGTGCTCTTTGGGGAACTTAGGTGCACTTTGCACCCACTTTTCAGGGTCTTGGGGTAGGCTATTTTTCTAACCCTCACTGTTTTCTTACAGTCCCAGCGACCCTCTACAAGCTCACATAGGTTTGGTGCCCATTCGTGGTTCGCATTCCACTTCTAGATTATATGGTTTGTGTTGCCCCTATACCTATGTGCTCCCATTGCATTCTATTGTGACTATACATTGCTTGCACTGTTTTCTATTGCTAATACTGCATATTTTGGTATTGTGTACATATATCTTGTGTATATTTGCTATCCTCATACTGAGGGTACTCACTGAGATACTTTGGCATATTGTCATAAAAATAAAGTACTTTTATTTTTAGTATATCTGTGTATTGTGTTTTCTTATGATGTGTTTTCTTATGATATTGTGCATATGACACCAGTGGTATAGTAGGTGCTTCACACGTCTCCTAGTTTAGCCTAAGCTGCTCTGCTAAGCTACCTTTTCTATCAGCCTAAGGTGCTAGACACCTCTTCTACACTAATAAGGGATAACTGAACCTGGTGCAGAGTGTAAGTACCCCTTGGTACCCACTACAAACCAGGCCAGCCTCCTACATCATGGCACTGTATGCATACTACTGTGGAACCCCTCCTCTCTGGTGCCCACTCCTGGACAGCCCCAGGCAACCAAGCGCTGTCAGGGTTGTTGTGGAGATTAAGCAAGCTATTGCCCAGAGTTACAGAGTGGGACCCATTAATTAGATTAGGCACTGAGGCAAGAATTATCTGGTCCAAGGGAATTGAGCCCAAGACCCACCAAGGCAGGAATTGAATTCTGGTCCCGGGCCAGATCTCTGCATCAGGCTCTGCTGCTCTAACCATTGTGCCACACTTCTCCCACACTCTCACTTGTGTGAGGACAGGCACAGCTCTTTCAGGTGCAGGTCTCAGATCCTACCTCCACACTTAAGCCCAGAAGACTCATCAGGATATGCAGGCTACACCCTACCTCCCTTTGTGACACTGTCTAGAGGGAATTCACAGCCCAACTGTCAGTCTGACCCAAGTGTGGATTCCACATGCAGGCAGAGGCACAGAATGGTTAAGCAAGAAAATGCCCACTTTCTAAAAGTGGCTTTTTCAAACAGACAATCTAAAAAACTAAATCTACCAAAATATGTATTTTAAAATTGTGAGTCCAGAGACCCCAAACTCCTGGTCTCCATCTGCTCCCAATTGGATACCACATTTAAAAAATATTTAAAGGCAGTCCCCATGCTAACCTATGCGAGAGATAGGGCTTACAGTAGTGAGAAATGAAATTGGCAGTATTTCACTATCCAGACGTAAAACACACCACTGCATGTTCCACCTTGTAAATACACTGCACCCTGCCCATTGGACTACCTAGGACCTACCCTACGGGTGCCTTACATGTAGTAAAAGGGAAGATTTGGGCATAACAAGTAGGTACACTTGCCAGGTCTAATTGGTATTGCCAGATTACACACACAGAAACTGCAGTGGCAGATTTGAGACATGTTTACAGGGCTACACATGTGGGTGGCACAATCAATGCTGCAGGCCCACTAGCAGCATTTGATCTACAGGCCCTGGGTACACAAAGTGCACTTTACTAGGGACTTACTAGTAAATCAAATATGTCAATCCTGGATAAACCAATCACCAATACAATTTACACAGGGAGCACTTGACCTTTAGTACTGATTTGCAGTGGTAGAGTGTGCAGAGACAATAAATCAGCAAAAAGTCCAGCATACCATAAAAACAGGATGTCAGAAGGCTAAAAGACGCTAGAAAGATGACAGGTCTAACAGGCATTCGCAAAGCCCACAATAATTCATTACAGATGAGTGGCTTATAAATGTTTGTGAATAAGCAGCTTTATCCATTTAAGTTCAGACTTTGTCCTGACAGATGTTAGCCTATTACTCCATAATTGATTATAAATATTTGCGCCGAATAGAAGACTTTTTCACTTTATTTGACTTGTTTGTTTTATATTTGTGCGCTCACTGTTAAATCACATTGCTCAAAATTCTAGTTTCTCCGAATAGGCGCCTGCTAAATCCATTTAAATATAACACCAACACTAGTGTTGTGGTAAAATTTAGTGCATGCATCTTTACTTAATAATGTACATATCGATAAATAACCTGAATTGAAAAGTAAGAACTTAGCCACCCAGCTTTGAAATGAGAGAAACCTGCAACATTGTAGGTGGTCGCCAGTAGCGTTGATATATTTACTCTTAAGTTATGCTGGGAACCTTTGTTTGGCAAGAACTTATATTATTTCAGCCAGTTGGCAAAAGGCAGCTCTCTAAAGGGCAGCAGGTAGGGAGTAATTGTGGCCTTTGAGTTATCTAAAATAACATGTCACAAAACGTTTAACGACTTTTATTGAGAAGTTAAATGGACCTGGGAATTCACTTTTTGTCATTAGTCTCTGATTGACTAAGTTGTTTTTACCTATACTTACCGTTGAAAGTCTATAGATTTTGTTGCAGTTCATTCTTCAAAAAAGCTGTCCTTGCAAGCAAACGCGGCAACGGCTCTTGTGGTGGCTTATGTTCTGAAATTGTTCCAATAGCCAATTATTCACAGGAAAAAGCTGATGCAGGTGAAATCCAAGGATTAGACCAAAAGTCTCTAGAAACTCAACGACAAAAAAAAGAAACACGTAGGCAATTGAAATTGCCTTTTGTGCTTAGATTTGCAAAAGAAAGTATGAGATTGTTCAGAAAGCTTCAAAGCAATGTCTTTCAGAAACAACAAATCGTGTTTATCAGACATTCTGCTTCAACCAGGCTTATTTAGTTTTTCGATAAGTGATGTGGCAGGAGTAAGTGCATGTGAGGAGCAAATTGATATCTGTTTTGCGCAAAATCCAATGTACAATATTGGGCATGGAAGTTAACTTTACCTCCTCGTACGTCTCGGTCCTTGACAAATTGGGCAACACGAAAGAGAACGTAAAAAAGAGGTGCAAATATATGTATCGTAGCCCATGAATAAATACGGCCCATAACACTCTATTATCACTCCTCATTTTCAGCCTTCTTCTTTCATAACAGAGGTCTTAATAAGGATTTATTGCAGACAGACATCTAATGTTTCCTGACTTCCAATCCAAAATATGTCTGTGCTGCCCCCTCAGCCTCGTTGTAGATCGATTAAGATATGATGCGGCCGGTGGCACACTTCTACCCTTTTTCAGCATGTCAGTGTCGGCGCTCTGCTGTTTTCTGTGATTATCGTTAAGGTGACATTGCTACTGCTCAGCTGCTTTGTTTCAGTGTGATTTCCTTCAGGCATGGGTACCAGGTGACGGCTGCCCAGCTGTATTATTGATCTAGGTTCTTCTTGTGTATGCAAAACTGCTCACAGTGTAGCTCCAGCATTTCTTCTTCCACTGGATGGGTCTGGAATGTACCTGGGAAATTAATGGCTACTTAAAAAATTGCACTCCGCATTTAGGGGCATATTTTTAAGCCTGGTTGTGTCGCGTCCATAAATGCGAAGTAAGGCAAAGCAGCTCAAATCACTGTGTTGCCTTACTCTGCCCTGAGAAGTCATTCGATGGGCACTGCATGGCTGTTCAACGCAACTCCCATGTTTTTGACACATTTCCAGATTTACCATGTAGGCCTGGGAATGTGCCAGAAAGATACGCCTTCTCAGGAGAAGTGTAACAAGGAGAACTATCTTTATTTTCCCTCATTAGTCCCCCTTTCTATGTATTTTCATGTTGCAGTACACATGGAAAGAGAAATAAGACTCCCAGGATTGTTTTTGTGCAGGAAGGTATGCCTTCCTGCACAAAAGCAATCCTGCATACAATGCAGGCACCTTTGCACCTTGGTGCAAGGGCCCCTGTATTGGCACTAGGCAGCCCATTGTGCGCCTGCTCAGGGGAAAGACAGGAATGCACCACATTGCCTTGAATATGTTGCATTCCTGCCCTTTCCCCTTGAAGTAGTATAGCACAGCAAGGTGATTTGCTGCACTGCACTGTATCACATTCTCATAAATAGGCCCTTTAGTTTATTATTATGTGTTTTTTTCAAGGGTTGCTGTCAGCTTGATAGTGGGCTTACCATCCAGACAGCTGTGCATGTTTTTTTGGTTACCCTTTACATCAATTGTAGGGTTGATACATTAACGATGAGCTGGGAATAACAGGTATAGACTAGAGTGTTAATACTGAGCCAATGCAAATTTCCATTGACCTTACTACACAGCTTTCAAATCCCTTTAGTAATGTAAAAAACAGAGAAGTTGGAGAACTTTAAAGTAAATTCATCAAAACATGCTAGTAGGTGATAGGATGAATTTAGGCCTTCTGGCATAGGGAAGGCAGTGCAAATACTTTGGGATGAAGCTCACCATGATGAGGACATACTACAATATTCATAGGAAATAAATGGAGAACACTGTTAGGACTGACTAACATCTATGCAATCTAGCTGACACTATATGGTCTGCTAAAGCAAACAGAAGCCTATTGGACACAGATAAGAGGTCTTACACTAGACACGAGCTGGCATGACTGCTGTTCCCTCTTCCACTTGAAATTTGGTGAACATTGAAGCTAAATTGTAGGCCTTGATGTCTGAGTTTCCAGTTGACCATCTCTGACCACAGTGATGTGGTACAGATTGTCAAAAATAGTACATCTCTGCTGCTTTGCCAAGGTGTGTGACCAAAACGCAGCAGTTGTAAAATTCCGAATTTTCAAACTGTCTTCTAAGACGTTTGAATATTTCAGCAGCAAATTTTAATCTAAGATATGTTCTTTCTATTTTGTTCTTTGTGGGTTCCTTCTATACTGAAATTGGATAGCATTTTCTTATTTGTTATTTTGACAAACACTATAAATAATTCATTGTGTGAAATAAAGAGATGTGAAATTGCAGGGGATATTTAGAAATGAAGTTTGATTTTACTGCTAGGCCCTAGCAGGGGCAGCCACTCTGCTATGGCAGAGGAGTGTCACCCACTGGTGAAAGGCCGCAGAAAATTAAAATGATAATACAACTATTGAATTATAATTTTATTTTTTGCTTCCTCCTTGTAGGGCAGGGACGATCCTCATCAGCAACAGTTGGAGGAGGAGGAGTGTGCACTTAAAGTGCACATGTTGATGTGGCCGTCCATCCAAGGCTGGCCAAACTAACATGCACACTTAGAACATATCCCCTGGACTGTGTTGCATAGCCTGGATAAAAAACCAGTGCAGGCTCTCAGTCCCCAGCTGAGTGGCATTTAAGGCTGCTCAGACCAATCCAGGCGCTTCTTTCATGCTGGGTAACATCATGAGAGAAGCATCTGGATTGTCTTGGGATAGGAACAAACAGAGAAGCACCAAGGTGGCAAGGAACACAGAGGTGGCATGGGGCAAGTAAATGTTTTTTTTGTTTTTTTTTAAATTTATTTTATGAAATGTATTATTATCTCCACCCTCCCCCGCGTGACCCCCTGCCAGTTATTACAAGCAGCCACTGCTGGATTTTAGCATATTTTAATGGTGCAGAATAAACAAAATATGCCTTTATTTAGAGGGCATTATCTCTTTCCATCATTACTCAGAGTGTACTAGTTGAAATGAAACCTAACCTTTGGGGATTCATCGAACTGTATGCTACATATTCTGTTGCTTTTTGCAAAGTGAGATACAATGCTAATATCATGTACTTAAAATACCATAAGTGTGCACTTCACACTCCTTGTGCGATCTAATAGCTGCAATGCTTGCAATGCTATCTGGGCTGTTTAAACTGGTCTATGTATCTCTATGTGCTGCGAACTCATGTAATATTACATACAGTTTTTTTTTTAGCACTCCTGAGCATCAGGCAGCCTCAGAGTGTTTTTCAGGGACTTTGCCACACTTTAATTTGTCTTATCACATGCATAATACTCTGGAAACCTTATTACTGAGATTCATGTTCCCAAAGTCCCCCACTTCAAGTTATGGGGGATACAGCCCTCATGTCCTTCACGCCCCAGTCCTTTACTACCCCCACTATTTCAGGCAAACGTTAAGGTCCTGCCTTCTTTGCACTGAGGGGTATTTATTGTAAAGAACGCAGTTACATATGTGTTAGAAGCACTCTAGGCAGGGCAACTGGATGCGCCAAGTTTCATTTGCTTCATCATGAGGGTTCTCTAAACTTACTTGGGTCCTGTTCAACTGCTGGTAAATCCCATGTTGTCTAAATGATTTCTCTTCTGTGTGCTCCTTTTTGGGGTGGGACCGTTTCACTGATGGCTGAGCAGCAACAGCTGCAGCTGATGATTAAAGCTTTATGAATGCTTTCACATGGGAAAATGTTGTCACATGAGCTTGTCATTAGGAGGACTAAAATGCAGACTATTGTATGGGTGTGCTCTCTTGGTTGTAGTCCTTTTGTCTCTTCTTTTGTTTTACGTTTTTGGGCTTGCCCTGACACTTACTGATTGCTTAGCACTTGGCTGGGACTCACCCCTTTAGGTAACTGGATATTCTCCCACAGGAACACTGGGTTTGGACTTGTTTTTTTTTGTGCCCTAATCCTGGCACTTGTCGCGGTATTGGTTTGTTGTTCTAAACTGTCCTGTGCATAGTACTCCTAACTTAAATCAATAAGAGGGCATTATTGGTTATAATGAGTAAAAGGAAGGCCATGAGTGCTAAGCCAGCAATGGATGCAAAACACACTACTACTATTTATTCTTTGATTGCCGTAGGAGTTGGCGTCATTTTGAAAGAAATTGATTTGGCAGAGTGTAGCCTGTCTGTGGGCCTTGCTGGACTGACTAGGCTCCTGGGGGTTGCTAGTGGGGACACTGACAACCCACCAGGAAATCAGCTTGGGAATGTGAATCAGGCTGGGGAGCAGGAAACACTGGAGAAGCCTAGCCGCACTAGGGCACCGGGCAAGTCTACTTTTGGGCAGTCTTCTTCTATTCCAGCCGCAGTGCTTTCTGCCATGGCTCTCCCTTCCTCGGCACGTTTTCCTAGTGCAAAGTGCAAAGGGAAAAGACGGATGACTGTAGTAGTCATCCAAAGTCCATTTGGCTCAGTAAATATTGCTGTAAGTACTACTACTGTTCCTCCCCTTGGCAATAATCTCTGGGCTCCCATTTTGCAACAACTTTGGGAAAAGCTGGAATTCACAAAGTCTTATTGCAAGGCAGCCCCTTCTTTTGAAGTCGGGTGATACTAAGTCTTTCTCATCTTCTGGTTCTGTACAACCTGCTGGGTCTGCTGCCTGTGTGGCGACCTGGATGTGCTGTCCCTTTAAGGGATGGGGCTTATAGCCCTTATGCCTACATGCTGCCCAGGGACTCTCGCTCACCCGTAATCTGTGCTTGCTCCCCTGGACTTACATGTGCTTTCCATTGGCATCTGTGTTGGCACTTTTTTGCTGCTTCTGTCAGCATTCTCGACTTCCAGATTCCTCTCTGTGACCTGCAAAACAGCACATTTCAGTGGCAATTTCTTCTATCTAGGTAACATCTTTTCAATTTGAGATTAAGCAGAGAAGAAACTTATCTGATTGTTTTCCTTATTGCAGAAACTGGTGAATTTAACCTTTTTTTCTCTTTCTGAGCTAAAAGGAAAAGAAAGAATAATTACATGAGAGCTGATGAAGTGACAGACATTCATTTCACTATGAGTGACTTATTACGATTGTGTAATTTGATGAAGTCATGAACATTGAAAATATCAGCTAACTAACTGTAATTGAAAAACTGCACGGTAATAAGTTTGATGGACCATTGAACCCATATATACTGTTAGAAAGGGGGTCTCTGGTTGACAGTCAGTTGGAGCTCTGTCCAAGCAGGGACCCTCACTCTAGTCATGGTAATAGAGATACACACTCAAGATAACCACTGCTCATCCCCTTGGTATCTTGGCAGAAGCTGTCAGGCTTATCTCAGAGGCAACCTACAGAGAATTTGTACCAACACACACAGTAATACAGTGAAAACACAACAAAATGGACACCACACTGGTTCAGAAAAAAAGGAAATAATTATCTAAATCAAAAAGACCAAAACAACAAAAATCAAATATACACAAGTCACAACATGAATTTTCAAAAGAATAAGAGTCTTACTCCATAGAAAACAATGGAAACATTGATTTTACACAAAGTACATGGTTTAGATAAAGTATAAAGCCGCACGGGCAAGCGTGCATTGGAAGAGTCAGCGATGCGTCGATTCCTTACTCGCATGTGAGGCCGTGTGTCGTTTCTTCTCCGGTCAGGCAGGCGACGTGTTGTTTTTCTCCCCCCGCAAGAGAGAGTGGAGCTTCAATTTCCCGACAGGGCACCTCGGATCTGCGCAGGCTTGTATTGGTTTTTGACACCCAGTGACGGTGGTGAGAAATCTTGTTGCACGGTGTTGGAAAACTTCACTAAGTGGGGGTTTGTGTCATTAACAGCAGCCGAGAGCGGATGTTGCATCATTTTTCCAGCCGTAATGCTGGTGGAGAGTTGATTCTTGCCATGAAGCGGGTGGCGCATCGTTTTTCAGACACATTGCATGTGGTGCATCAAAAATTGAATGAATATTGCACATTTACAAAACAATACATGGAGAAAATATAGTGAACTGTAAAACATTTTTCCTTTATAGAACAACAATTACAAGTAAAACAATAACTAGGCCCGAAATGCACGCCACCCACCACAATAAATGTAAAAAATCAAACATAAGTACAGATAAATCCTGGTGCATGCCCTCTATCAAACAAATACATTGTACAACACCCTTATACAATTGTTTTTTAATTTACTTGTGAAATCTCAAATACAACAAAGTCCTTAAACCTAATGATACGTCCAGGATACAAAAAAGGGATCCTTCCAGCATGAAATCCAAGTGAAAAGTGACAAGGAAATGGACAAAGAAGTGGGAGGAGCCTGCTGGAGAAGAACAGGATGTTCTCTGGGGCACTTCCTGTTGTTGGAATTTTTAAAAAAAAGTTCTTCTGGCACAACAATATCAATGCAAATGGTCAATTACAGAAGATTTTTCACTTGAAGCTGTAGATTTTAGCTGCTTCAGCTTCACCAGGTTGTAGCAGCAGTGGATCGAGCTCACTCATGCTCAACCACATCACAAAAGACACTCTGGAAGTCGATGGAGCAGTGCTAAATCTCACAAGTGGGTAAAGAATCTAATTTGTGCGCCTGAGATATCGGAAGTCTATCATCTCACTTCTCTCACACGTTAAATGACAGTAAGCGCACACCAACAGGAAAAAACTGCTACGCTATGGAGTGTGGAGTCCATTAATAACTTTGCACTCTCAACGGAATGCGGACTTGCTGAATTCTGCTAACTCCAACAGCGGAGCAGAGTTTTTCGCTGAGGCCTCGCTGGGGCTGTAAGGGATGTGAGGCAAGCCTGTAGGCTGCCTCTTAACGAGAGGAAGCATGCCCTACTTATAAGTGTTTGGGATACTCTTGAGCTTGTGGCTGCACATAATGGCAGCAAGGAGTTCTGGGTCACAGTTAACCATGTTCGCCTGCGGGAAGCTACTCTGAACAAACTTCTGACGGGTAACATCTCTGGTTTGGACTGGGTTAAGCATTTTACCACAGTTTATCATTTGCCTGAAGATCTACTTTGTAAGCACAAGTTACGGGAACTCCTGGCAGACTCCCCAACTTTTCAGGTCTCTCTCCAGGAAGTCGAGGATGCTCTTAAATCTGGCTCAAATGGTAAAGCACTAGGCCCTGACAGGATTTCCATGGACCTGGTAAAATGTAATCTTGATTTATGGGCTTCTTTGATGGTGAAAGAGTTTAATAATTCATTGTGTACCTGGATTTCAGAGTCTTGATCCCTTTCCATCATTATGCCAATCTTCAAAAAAACAGGGCAGAGGATCTTCCATGTGCTAGAGGCCAATCTCTCTTATTTTTAGTTCTGTCAAGGTTCTGGGGAGGGTTATCTTTAACCGTCTTAATGAGTGGGCTAATGAAAATAAAATGATGTCCCTCTATCAGTATGGCTTCTGCCCTGGCTAGGTGCAGTAAAGCAGTCCTTGAATTTACATCTGAAATTGAGCAAGCATACTATTGCGAGTTGCTGCTCACTGTACCTGGCCTTTATGGACTTGTCATCACTCTTTGATCAAAGAAATAGAAGTAAACTATGGTTGATGGTGCTTAACCCGTGGGTCGAAGTTTCCCTTGTAAATTTTCTGCATTCCTTGCATGAAACATTGAGTCCTAGGTTGTGGTATGGTCAAGCAGGAGAACTTTTGGATGCTTTTTGGTGGGCCAGTGGGGTGCGCGAAGGATTCATTTTGGTACCTCTGTTATTCATTGTTTACATTAATGATATTTCCTCTCAGTTATCTGCTTCAACCAAGGATGTCCCCAGGATCGCAGACTCCCTTGTTCCAGCATTATTATATACCAATGGCGCGGTGTTAGTGGCCAGGACACCCATGCTTTGCGCTTCCTGATTGACTCATTAGTCACATTAATGTGTAACATTGATAGGAAGACCAACTTTGGGGAATCCCATATAATGGCCTGCGTCCTGGGGCAGAAGAGTTTGCCTTCCCTGGGGGAATTTGTGCAACAGTTAGGCTCGGTGCATAATTTCTGTTATTTGGTATTATGTTTGATGCAAATAACTCTTGGCACCAGCAGGTGAACAACACAAGAGTGAAATTATGTAGGGAGGTAGGTTCTTTGTCAAATATCTCCTGGAAGGGCAGCAGGAGTACTATCTCTGATTTCTAAAGATCTACAGCCTGTAATGTGTCCCTACTGCCACCTACGGGGAAGGGGTTATCATAAACCCTCTTCCTTGCAGGTAGAGGAAAATAGAATTTGTAGGGAATGAATCTACCACCCTCCAGTTCTAACTTTATTTTGCACTCTGAGCTGCATCTCAACTATATTTCTGACTGTATTAGGCTAGCCCCATCAATATTGTGGGTGAGTGTATGATCCAATAATTATGCTATTTTCAATAAAGAGGGTATATGTGACTGTCTCAGTCAGGAGTAGAGTCTTTCTATTCTGTGGTTAAGCTATATTAACAAGTCCCTTGCTGACATTGGCCTCGAAGATCTATCTCTTGCCCCAGAGACCATCTGTAAGACTGACATGAGACAGATTAAGCCCCGTTTTGAAGAGATGGTTCTCTCCCAAAAAATAGATGATGCTCTGCAACAGAATTCTGTACTGAATTTTTTAGTTACTCTTTCACATGCAGTACCTGCACCATATTTAATCCTGAAGTTCACACATTGGGAGAGGTTGCTTCTTCTCTGCTTCAGGTCAGGCACGGTTTAGCACTCCCTGTGCTTCCCTGAAGGGGATAAGTTGTGGGATTCTAAGCTACCTTCTTGTCCTTGTGATGGGACAACAGTATATTGTGAAGATGGCTTTTAAAAGGTGTAGGAAAGCCTTACTGTACTTACAATCACTAGGTAACCAGGAGGTTTGTTTCATCATTTCTTCCTTTTTAAAAAAAATCTATTTGTAGTAGGAAGTCTATGGAGGGGTAGTTGTACTCAAAAATTTAGAGAGTGGTGTTCTTTTGAATGGCTGGTCCCAATACTGTTTGGTAGTTGTTCTGTGATTGTTTGTTAGACAGATTTTATGTTATATGATGACTTGTTTTGTTTATTTTGTTTTTAACCATGATTTTGCATCTTTTTATGATGATATTTTGTACTGCTTTATTGTGTTCTTTTATGGTATTTCACAAACATCGCATTAAAGATTTATTGTATTGTATTATTGACTATTTTTGTACTTCTGCAGGAAGGTGCCTTGCATGCTGATGATATACCAAGGTGGAATCACTGAGTAAATATATATGTGGAGAGATTATTCTACAGATCAGCATCTTATTGCAATCAGAAACTCACAGACCAGTTGGGATTCATTTTCAGGAATTTCAGCACAGAAAGATGTTACTACACTCAAACTTCAACAATCAAAGCCTTTCATCACCGGTGTCCCGGGGCCAAACCCTACAATTAAGCCAAAAGCTGAAGAGTGAGTACATCTTTTTAGTCATTGACCATAATCGGTGAAGACATAGGGGGTTATTCTAACTTTGGAGGAGGTGTTAATCCGTCCCAAAAGTGACGGAAAAGTGACGGATTTACCACCAGCCGTATTACGAGTCCATTATATCCTATGGAACTCGTAATACGGCTGGTGGTATATCCGTCACTTTACCGTCACTTTTGGGACGGATTAACACTCCTCCAAAGTTAGAATAACCCCCATAGAGCAGTTTAAGGCTTACTCAGGGGTTGTGTGGGGTTAGAGACCCAGAACTCAATAGAACATCCAATATTAATACCAATTAATAAACCAATGTCCAAACTGCATTTTTAATTCTAAAAATAAAGTAAAAAAAAAAGTAATTTACTTCTAAAGGTCATCGTAATGCAGGACATATTCATCATAGGCTACGTTATTTGATACAACAATTTTTCTTATATTGATTATAAGGAGTGGTTTTGGAGGCAGTCTTAGCTTCACCTCCATGACTGGTGTCAAGTAGTAATGTGCTGCATATCAAACATTCACTTTTCTGGGGATCTTATGAGTAATATTCATGGAGAATTCATATTAGTTTTGTTCACCCTCATACAAGAGTGGTTGTCATTTAGGGGGTCATTCCAACATCGGCGGTAAAAGCCTCTTACCGCTGTCAGAAGACCAACAACATGCCGCCATGGTCGCGGTAAACCGCCACGGTCATTCTGACCCACAACAGGCAAACCGGCAAAATACAGACATCCACAAAAGTCCGCCACAGCAAAGGTCAGCGAGAAACTGGCGATGACCAAACCTCCACTGTCACGCCAACAGAAATATGCCCACACTATCACGACCCACGAATCCACGCAGCGGTCTTTCAACCGCGGTATTCCATTGGCGGTACACACCGCCGCGCTCAAAATACACACACTCTTACTAAACACAGCCACATTGGACAATTCAAAATACACACACCTGAGACACATACACACACCACACCCACACACCCAATTAAATATAAAACACACACCCACATCACCCACAAACCTCAACTCCTAGAGAATCAGTACTACGCACAGAGAAATAGATATCCGAGCCCCCAGACGCGCATATTACATTCACCCAGCAATATTACCACGCACTTCACACAACACACCAATACACATCACCACACTTAGCACCACACAATCCACCCCACACATCACCCACACCACCCCATGGCACTGCAAAGACACCCCAGGTTTTCTGAGGATGAACTCAGGGTCATGGTGGAGGAAATCGTACGGGTAGAGCCACAGCTCTTCGGAACACAGGTGCAGCACACCTCCATTGCCAGGAAGATGGAGCTATGGATGTGAGGTAAATGCGCTGGCGTGGCACACCGTGGCGGTAGGCGGTCGAAGACCGCGGTGCAAAGCAGCATTGGTTAACATTGAACCCTATGGGTCTCATGAGCCAATGATGATGTGCGCCGGTGGTCGCGATACGCACCGCCGCGGTACGCACCGCCGCGGGCGTGACCGCCATTTTCTATCTGCTTAATCACTCGAAACCTGATCTTCGACAGGAGAGGACCTACACTGCAAGTGCTGCTGTGACCTCGGTCTGGAAGAGACAATGGCTCATGCGACTGGGGAAAGGGCCCCTGCCTTCACAGCTCAGGAGTTGGAAAAACTTGTGGATGGGGTCCTCCCCCAGTACGCGCTACTCTACGGTCCTCCAGACCAACAGGTTAGTACTGAGGGAGCATGCTTTATGGGCAATGCCTGTGTTGAGTGGGGTGGATGAAAGATGGTGGGGAGGGGAGCGATTGAGGCATGCATCAAACGACGGTGAGAGCATGTGCCACATGGCAAGGGTAGGGATGGGGGGGCCACTCACATTGAATATGCAGAAGGTGATGACTATTTTTCTCCCCCTGTACATTTCACATAGGTCGGCGCCCACCAGAAAATCGATATTTGGCATGCCATCGACAAGGACATCCGGACCCTGGGGGTCCACCACAGACGGGGCACCCACTGCCGGAAGAGATGGGAGGACATCCGCCGCTGGAGCAGGAAGACAGCGGAGGCTCAGCTGGGGAAGGCCTCCCAACGTGGGAGGGGTGGCAGTCGGACTTTGACCCCCCTGATGTCCCGGATCCTTACGGTGGCCTACCCCGATTTGGATGGGCACGTGAGGACATCACAGCAGACACAAGGGGGTGAGTACACTCTCATTCTGTTGACTTTGCGCGCAATGGAGGTGTCTGCGTGGGGGAGGAGGGCTGTGGGTATCCCTAGGCCAGGGCGATTTCTGTAGGCTAGGCCCCTCCGTAATGCATGGCCCTGTGCCCCCGCCCCCCACCTCTGTAGGGTGCCTAGTACAGCTATTCATGGCCCTGTGTCATCTATGTGTGCAGATGTCCTCCATAGGCTTGTAGGCCATGTCCCACGGATTGAATAGTCGACCCCAAGTGCGCAGCGTAGTGCAGGGGGCTTCTGTGTCTGTCCTGTCCGCCAACGGTGTCGCCAATGCATGCACTCAACATGTCTTTATTTTCTCCCCCCCCTTTTTTTGTGGTTTTCCTGTTCATGTGTGCATTAGCATCATCAGGCGGAGGAGAAATGGCATCGGAGCACGAGGGAGCTGCATCCCACATGGCCATGGAGGGCTATGCAACGGACTCCGAATTCACCAGTGGGACAGAGGGCGAGGGGAGCTACACAGCGGGAACTCGAGCAGACATCAGTGACACCGACTCGTCCTCTGAAGGGAGCTCCCTTGTGGTGGTGGCAACATCGGTGCCCCCCGCAACAACAGGTACAGCCGCCACCCACCGCACCAGCACCGCCCTCCCAGCAGCCCCTCAGCGTTTGCCCCGTGCCTGCTCACCCAGGAAGGTGGGCATCTCCTTCGCCCCAGGCACCTCAGGCCCTGCCCCAGTCACCCCTGCTGCCCTCAGTGAGGAGGTCATTGACCTCCTGAGGACGCTCACTGTTGGGCAGTCTACCATTTTGAATGCCATCCAGGGTGTAGAAAGGGAGGTGCACCAGAGTAATGCATACCTGGAGGGCATTCATTCTGGTCAGGCTGCCCTTCAGCGATCGTTCCAGACTCTGGCCTCAGCACTGATGGCAGCCATTGTCCCTGTCTCTAGCCTCCCCCCTCCAACTTCCTCCACCCATACCCTATCACCTGTACCTCTGCCTATCCCAGACACACCATCAGACCAGCCTGCACACACCTCAACACCCAAGGGAAGCTCAGGCAAACATAAGCAACACACATCACACAGGCATTCACCCAAGCAACATCCACACACAGATATACCAACACCCACTGCCTCCACTGTGTCCCCCTCCTCCTCGTCTCCCTCCTCCCTCCCTGTCACGTCTCCACTCACACCTGCATGCACAACATCTTCAGCCACTACGTCCCTCAGCAGCACACACACCAAACCCCCCGCACACGTGCAGTCACCACCCCCACTGCCATTTACACGTCCCCTGTGTCCTCTCCCAGTGTGTCTGTGACCCCCTCTTCAAAGATACACAAACGCAGGCAGCCACCCACCCAACAGCCATCCACCTCACGACAGCCTCCAGCCCAAGCACCTGCACCCAAAGACACCAAACTTACAACTCCTACAACCACAACCTCTTCCTCCACTCCCATACCCACTACACCTACCTGTCCCACTGCTCCTAAAAAGCTTTTCCTGTCCAAACTCAACCTCTTTCCCCCAACTCCCCCACCCGGTCCATGTCATAGGACTACAGTCAGCACCTCAGCCACGACAAAACCGGCCCCTGTCATCACAGTCTGCCATGGACTGTGGAGTGCCCCACCCTCCAGGGCAGCCAGTTCGGTACGAAGCCAAGGCACGGGCAGACCACCCCCGGAGAAACATCCCAAGATATGCAGTGGCCGGCGCGAGAGGGTGAAAACACCAGGGACTAAAACCCCTACCATGGCTCGGGCAGGAAGTGTGGAGACAGCTGGCACACCGCCCAAGGTGGGGAAGGGCCACAGGCGATCAGGGAAGGCTGGGAAGGGCAGCACGGCCGACAACACCGCCATTAGCCCAGCTGGCCAGGAGGGCCCCGCCAGCCCCATCCAGGTGGGCAGGAGGCCACCAACAGGCCTGGCACAGCTGCCCAGGAAGGCCCCGCCAGCCGTAGGACAGATGGGCAGGAGGGCCCCACCAGCCGCAGGACAGGTGGCAAATGACCTCCCCGCAATGGCCGGATCCGCTGCACTGGGCCCTTCATCTCAAGCACCGCTGCACTGGGCACCGCCGTCTCAAGTACTGCTGCACTGGGCCCTTCATCTCAAGCACCGCTGCACTGGGCACCGCCGTCTCAAGTACCGCTGCACTGGGCCCGTCATCTCAAGCACCACTGCACTGGGCACCGCCGTCTCAAGTACCGCTGAACTGGGCCCTTCATCTCAAGCACCGCTGAACTGGGCACTGCCGTCTCAAGTACCGCTGCACTGGGCCCTTCATCTCAAGCACCGCTGCACTGGGCCCTTCATCTCAAGCACCGCTGCACTGGGCACCGCCGTCTCAATTACCGCTGCACTGGGCACCGCCGTCTCAAGTACCGCTGCACTGGGCCCTTCATCTCAAGCACCGCTGCACTGGGCACTGCCGTCTCAAGTACCGCTGCACTGGGCACCGCCGTCTCAAGTACCGCTGCACTGGGCACCGCCATCTCAAGTACCGCTGCACTGGGCACCGCCGTCTAAAGTACCGCTGCACTGGGCCCTTCATCTCAAGCACCGCTGCACTGGGCACCGCCGTCTCAAGTACCGCTGCACTGGGCCCTTCATCTCATGCACCGCTGGCCCATGAGCGGCAGGGGCTGGCCCGCATCTGTGTCGGGCAGGGCTGCACGAAGCACTCTGGGCACCAGGCCCCCTCCAGAACCAGTGGAGACTGTTATCCACTTGTGAGACTGTGGCTTTGTACTCCCCAGGATTGAACAGTGGGCAGCCCACCCACTGTCTGGACTTGTGAGACTGTGGCTTTGCACTCCCCAGGATGTAACAGTGGGCAGCCCACCCACTGTCTGGACTTGTGAGACTGTGGCTTTGCACTCCCCAGGATTGAACAGTGGGCATGGAGGCCCCTCGTGGATCTGGCGTCGTGCACTCATCTGGCTGAGGTGCCCCCCCCTTCCCTTCCCCCTGAGGTGCCTGTAGTTTTGCTATCTGATGCCCCTGCAGTGTTCTCTCCGTTGGAGTCAGGTATCCTGTTTGGGCTTTGCCCATGTGATTTGGGCCCAGTGGTCCACGAACAATGCCTGCTACAATGCTTGGACTTGTACATTTATGTATATAAGAGTTTTTGATGTGTATATATATTTTTTGGGCAGTATTACAATATATTCCAATGTTTAGAATCATTTCCTTTTGTATTTGCATTCTTCCAGGGGATCTGGGGGGTGTCACTCTGATGTGTTGCTATGCATTGATGTGTGTGTTGTAGTGGGTGAGGGTGAGGGTGGGTGTGTCGCGTATGTGTGTACCCATAATAATTTCCCCTCCCCCCTCCCCTCTCCCCTGTGTCGTAGGTGCAGTACTCACCGTTGTCTTCTGCGCCGGCATTCGTGCTCCTGGTAGAGGAGCAGGAACACTATCACTGGGAGTATGTGGAGTTCGGGTTCCATGCTGTCCTGATTCCTCGTGGGCTGTATGGAGGTGAGCGTTTTCCCTTCGAAATGGCTGTTTCCGCCGTGTTTTTATCGGCGGGGCTACCGCCCCGGAAAAGGTGGCGGATTGGTAGGTTGTGATACAGTGGGCGGTCCATTGTCTCCCGCCTGTCTGTTGGCGGTGACCGCTGCGCTGTTTGTTTGTACCGCCATGGCGGGCGGTATGTTGATGTGGCGGTCGCTGTTGGCGGTTTCCGCCAGGGTCGGAATTAAATTTTTTTTCCCGCCAGCCTGTTTGCGGTTTGGCCGCCGCTTTAACACCGACCGCCAGGGTTGGAATGACCACCTTAGTGCCTTAATGCTATGATTCCCCACATTATACCCTTCCACAGTACCTTTCTGTCCTTTGGGTTGTTCATGTGCTGCATCCTAAGCCTGCAGGTACTGGGGGATGTAGGGCAAGAGCTGCTCTGGGTGGTATGCATCCCTGCACAGCACACCTTGTAAGGGTCACTTTGACTCTGTCTCATCTCAACTGATATGTCTGTGGTAATGATGAGTAAGCAGGTGCATGCCCAGACAGGTGAGCATAGGCAGTACCAGTGCTATTATATATGAGACTCTGCTCAGGTCCCACTGATTGCAGTCTGGTAAATCTGTTTTCATTAGATTTTACTTGAGCCTAGACACAAGTCTACCCACACCAAATGAAGGCTAGAAGGACAGCCCACGTCACAGTAGTGGTTGTGAGGTGTGAGTTAATGACCCTTCACTAGTGGAAGATACATTAATTCTTGTCACAGCATCTACCCTAGCACAATGGTTTATTAATAGTGACAACTGAAACTGATCATTGTTCTTTAGCACCCAACACTTTTAGGCCCTTGGTTCCTTTGGTGGTAAATCTAGGAACCACACAACTCATTTATGAAAGCCCTGCATTCACAACAGATCTATTTTAAACATATGCCTCCTTAGGATGCCTAGGATTTCCAGGCCTCACTCTAAAGGTGAGAGACACAGATATTTGTTCATATTGCAGCAACCAGCTTCCTTTCTATGTTCACGGGCCCTCCTCTACTAAGCAACAAATTCTTCATGCAAAGAAACCGCCAATGTCCCTCCTAAACAGTAAATCAGCTCCTTCTTTCAAGTCTGCTCAAAGCAACTTTCTCATAGCAGTGTATCTCCTAAGGTTTCTAGTCCTGAACCTGGAAAATGTGGGATGACAATCAATAGCCAAACCCTTGACACAGAAGATCGCATTGGGTACCAGTACTGTGGGACCCTAGATTCTGATAAAGGAATCTTTCCACACAGGCTGGTAGTTTCCTACCCATGTTTAGACCAATGTGGTAAAGTGTGTATTCTAAAAGTTCATCCTGGGACTGACTTCAGAAAGCTACTGAATGTTTCACACACTTCCCAGACTGGCCTAGCAGCGGTCTCTGTCTCATATAGTGTCAGCAGGGTGTGAGGTGGATTGGGAGTCGGAGGAATTCCAAACAATAGTACAAGAGAGGCCCATATTTCTGCACTTAACCACTACTTAACCTAATGCTGGTAACACTTCTGGAAATTTATGGAAAAAGGAGGAAAAGTTTTTTCCTACTGTACAAAAGCCTGCTGTGTCTCCTGTCCTCCACACTATGATGTCTGGTCCATGGCAGAGGATCTTAAAAGTACTTGGGAGAAGCCCTGCAGTTTGCATTGCTGAATGGGGCTCTCTCAAACCCTCCATTTTAGGTAGCCATACAGTCTAGAAAATCAGAATAGAATCCCAACATGTAGCAGACACATTTCACCCACAGCTTACGCGATACGCATGGGGTTTCACATAGATGAGTAAAAATGTTGCTCCTAGATAAAGCAAAAAACATGATTACAGAGACTGCCAGACCAATTAAACAGTGGAGTGCACCTGGCATGCACATCTAAGTCACAAAGTACTTATCTGTCCTAATATGGGATGGATTCTTTTTCTTTGAAAATCCTCAGCCCACATGTATGATAGGCTTGTGTGTTAGGTTGAAAAAGTTAAAAAAAAACCTAAAGAGCTTGCTATGGAATTCCGGAAAGAGGCACATGATCACCAGAGCCACGTAGGTGGTCTTTTTCGCCCCAATGCCTTCCCACTTTGCTTCAAGGTTTACCCCACTCTGCCAAGCAGTCACATGCTCATTCTATGAACTGAATTAAGCTAGACATGGCAATGATTCCTCACTCTTCAAAATCCTTCCCTCCTCTGGTTTTTGAGCAAATGCTCTGTTCAAATGTGGATCAAGCTGTGTCTAATCCTCACACTCTCTTGCGACAAAATTTAATAAGGCTTCTGTTTGTCAGTCCTTCCAGGACTGTGGGATATGGTTGCTGTTGTGTATTTAAAACATCTGATACACTCTGCCTTTCAACACTGGTCTCCATAAAGAAAGAATTGTGATCAGCCAATCTCTAATGCGGAATAGGTTTCTTCAATGATGGTTAGTTCCCCAAGAAGATAGAGGTTGGTTGTTCTCTAGGTGTTAATTATGAAGAATGCAAGCCAGAAGGATTGGGGGTATTCCTAATGGACGCCTTAAACTAGAGTGTACATACAGCCCTGAGCATAGCTTATAATTGTCAATGAGATAATGTTTGGCAATAAGGAATGCACTTGTAGGCTGGCTTGTGCATTCATTTTCTGAGCAGGGAGTTCTTGTCAATGCTGCAGAGAAATTATTTGTTGACAACATTTTTATTGAACTGAATGTACAAGGCTTAAGTTACAATAAGCATGCACCAAATGCCATTTTTGTAGTAAATAAACACATCTAAATGTTATTGGCCTGTCAAATGGAGAAGAAATATTGACTTAAATCTTAGCTTAACTGATGGTGTAATGTTAAATGAGAATAATACATTATCACTGAGAGGCCTGTTTTCAAATTGAACAGTTGCTTGTGCAAGACTTTTTCCTTTTCTTTACTGCAGTTGTTACCATTTTGGAAGCTACTGTGAGCTAGTGAATGAACACTTGTTTTGTGTTAGACAACTGATAGTAAGGTTCTCACAGTAAGGCTATAGAGGCCACTGGAAGAATGATTCAAAGGAAGACATTTTTGGACCACAAGAGAAGCATGCTACAACATTCAAGGACTCTGAATGATGCTTGCACTCCGGTGAGATGATGGGGAGTGAACCTGTTCCCAGGAGATTACTGAAATCCTATTGGTCATCATGAAGAAGAAAGAAATAATGTTGCAACATAGATTATGCACATTTGTGTTAGTACATGTTCTTAGAGGGACTCAGAATCTCCTTCTCTTCGACTGAGAGACCGATCTCAGAGACCCCGTAGAGTACAAGCAGATTTGCAGATTCTTTCCTTGTCTTTCTGACAGATACTCACCCTTTGAGGTTCTGATGACTTTCTTCATGAAAGACATGCTTCCTTAGGTGTTCACTGAATGGTCTGTTGATTTGAGCTGATAATACTTTCCAGCTTATTATGCAAAAGCTTCCTGCTTATGCTTTGATTTCTCTCTTCAGAATTCCATATGGGTATCCAAACCAACACCTTTTTTCCATTTTCCATTTATTTCTGATCAAATTTAGAATAGGCAGTTTCTTTTTGAAACTCACTTGCTGTATTATTGCTATACTGACTACAATATTAACTATTGATTTATTTTCTAATCAAATAGCGATTGAGGATCATTTTACTTTGTAAGAAAGACATTTGGAGAGTAACACATGAATAGCAATGAATAACTAAAAGATTTGAAAATAAAACCCTTGAACTCGCACTAACTCTCTTTATTGACTGAACTAAAATATTTAATTGGTGATAATATTGTTATGTTGATCACAGCTCCTTTTTTACTCTGTTGACATCAAAATCCATGTGATGAGCAAGCCAGGGTTGTTTTATGATTTTACAGGGAGATTGAAGTAAAGGAATTCCCGCTTAAACTTAAGTTTAGAAAAGTGGTAGTTATGATGTGGAAGTGGAATGGCAAGACCAGTATATTTTGTAGATCGCCTGGTCTCCATTGCTTTGAGCAAATCTTAAGTTTAGAAAAGTGGTAGTTATGACGTGGAAGTGGAATGGCAAGACCAGTATATTTTGTAGATTGCCTGGTCTCCATTGCTTTGAGCAAATCATTTTGATATTTCATAAAATCTGTTTTCATTCACAAGGTCAAAAATTCAAGGGCAGACACTTTGAGCTGGTTGTTAACCTCCACAAGAAATTGTGCCTTAACTTGTGTTTTTCTCCTGCTTAGGATCCCTTTGGAAGTCCTCGACTGGAAAAGTTTGTTTTGAAGCACAATCATTTTTTACTGTTGCACCAGGGATTGGGACCAGCTCCTTAGTAGACACTTACTCATCTTTTAGTGACCTTGAATTTCCTCTTAGTCTTTCCCAAAGTTGTCTTCCTAGTCTGGCTCTTTTCAAAATAAAGAGAGAGACAATGGTGTAGTGAAACTGGAGGTTGCCCTCTGCAAAGAACATGGAGCCCCCCCCCTCCAGACTCACTCAGACCAGGTGCTCTGCTGAGGAGACCCCCTGGGAGCTCAGGCCCCCCTGCACCATGTGGGCTGCAGGGGCATTTGTTACGCCACTGGAGAGAGAGTGCATTGGTTCAAATGGCTCCTCTGTTCTGGGTATCCTACTCCATTTTTTTGTGGCCTTCATTATGCCATTGATCTCTTGTCCTCTGAGGAGTTCATCTTTCTATAAGTGTTTATGATGGAGAGGGGATTCTTGTATCTCAGTTTTCAATCATAATCATTACAGAACCCACATCATTGGTCGTATGGACATTTATTCTTTGACAAAGAGAACTGAGAGGGAGCAATCATTTACATCAAACACCATGAACAGTGAAATCCCTTTGGAACTTCATAAGAATTACTAAAGAGGCATGGTGTGAGTTAAAGGACTTTATTAATATATTAATTCAAATCATTTTATTTATGTGAAAAATATTAATATTTGTCACCATTATTGCAGATTCAGCAAGTGTGTTCCACATAGGAATTCCCTAATCTACATAAATCGAGTTTTAAATATAAGAGTCGGAAGTATAAAACCATGGAAACATTCAATTCAGAAACTCAAATGAAGATTCCTGATGACAGTATGAAATGCATAGGCATGAAGCCTTTTGACTTAAGCCATTGAGTATTTTACAAAGGTGAAAAGTATTCTCAGGTATAAATCAGCAGACGTCTCTGACTAAGAGAGAAGAGCTCTGAAGGATATCTTAGGAGAGAAGAATTCTACTATTGCTGTATGAACACACTCTAATAAAAATATACTGAGACATATTTGCAACACTTGGCATGCTACCTGTTCTTAGGGTCCAATCAAATTTCAGCAAACTCTGGGAACAGGTGAACTCCATAGTTTCTGACTTATTCACATTAGGTCAGAGACTCACAACCTTGAAACATGGAGTGCCCATATCTTGCTGTTCTGAGAGTTCCACCCATGAAATGCATTTCCGCATATCACCTCTCCTCCCTGGAAGAACCACACTATCAGCTGTCAAATATATTACAAATACCTATTCAATAGCTAACAGAAGGCTTCTGGAAAGTTCCAGCATCTGCAGCAGAACATATTGTACAAATAAACAGTTTAATGTAAAGTAGTTCAGCTAATTGAAGCCAGTGTGTGTTATGTTACTTCATTTGTATGCTTGCAATGCCTAACTATAATTATATACTATACAATTGTGTACATGATATATGTGTTATTCAGCATAAATGGCAAATTTATCAGTTAAATTGCAAAAATTAGGACATTACTTTGCCACCAGTAAATGTCTTCAACTGATGTGAGAGACCACAATGAACAGATTGGTCTTCAGTGATGGGTACATTAATATAAATTGTGTTTAGCATGCAGAAGTCCCCTAAGCCTGGGATGTTCAATGTACCCACTTGTCTTTGGGGTTTGTTCTGTATACAGTAGACCGCACAGCACTGGTCTCCTTTGTCATTAAGGGTGCTTGTTTGTTGGATGTCTTTCTCCTTAGTTTGTTTGTTTCTTTAGCCTCACTAATGTTTTTTCCTAGGTTCATCTCCTACTTCCATCTTACTTCTGATACTGTCCCTCCCTCTTTCCTTTAGTGTCTGGAGGCTGGTATTTCTTATATGCTGGTAAGGGAATATGATTTGGTATTATGGTCAGAGCTGCTAACTTTGGGACTGAGAATCCAGGCTTGAATCTTGGTGCTGGCTCAACATCATGTGAGTCTTGGCAAATTACTGAAACAATTATTCAGGCACTGTGTATTGTAACTAGAGTTCATGTAAAATTCTCTATTACCTTGCGTTTGTGCAATATAAACATATAAAACACAAATACCTAAAAATAAATAGATCATCTTTCCAGGCTTACCTTCCCTGTCCAGACATATTTAGGTTGCCAAACCTTAATCTACTTTTCAGAGGTGGAAATTACACTTTTACTAGGTGAGAGGGACCATAAGTACCATGCTGCCACAGGAGTGCCAGGAGGCCCTTTTACAGCCTGCACCTGTTGACCCGAGTCATGACTTTCCATGTTCGAGTAAGAGAGGGAACATCTTCTTATTCAACATACGAGTACAGCAATATATTTCCACTTGTGGATAAACTCAATCTAAATTGGTAAGTACAAATTTCAACATGCTTTACTCAACCAAATTTTAATCTCTTGAAAAATGGCTATGAGAAATGTTTGTACAATAGGAACATTCCTGAAGCTTAAGGGTGTCTAGATTTCCTTGAGTGCTACTTTATTTTTTTTTGTCAATACAGATAGGTCTGCAAACAAGCTGCAGTAAGGCCCCTCCCCAAAAAAACATCCACTGACCCAGCCATATTGAAGAACTACAGGCCCACCTCTCTGCTCCCATATCCAGCAAAGGTCCCAGAGAAAGCAACTAATCTATTGGTATATCCTGCAACCAATCAGTAATTCAACCAACACCTAGAAGACCACAACCTTCTGGACCCCTCCCAATCTGGATTTTGAGCTAGCCACATCACTGAGGCAGCCCTCATTACAGCCACAGATTACATCAGAGCCCTCCTGGCCCATGGAGAAAAAGCAGCCCACATCCTATAAGGCCTGTCCACCGCATTTGACATCCTCTCCCACCACAACCTGATCAACAGACTCCACCACATCGGGTTTCAAGGAGTTGCCCTTAAATAGATAACCTTGTACCTCACTGGCAGAACCCAAAGGATCAGTCTCCCGCCATTCACTTCAGAGCCCAAGTAGATCATTTGTGGAGTTCCCCCAAGGATCGGCACCTCAACCCGACCCACTTCAACACCTTCATGACACCCCGTGCCACCACATCAGATCACACAGACTCAACATCATCTCCAACTCTGATGACACACAGCACATCCCCTCACTGTCCAAAAATCCCTTCACCATAAAAGCTAACTTCTACAGATGCATGATGAATGTAGCGGACTGGATGAAGGACAAGTGTCTCAAACCCAACATCTAAAAAACAGAAGTCTTCATCTTTGAGAACAACACCTTGCTATGGATTGACACATGGTTGCCTGTAGAGTTCGGCACACCTCTCTTCCTGCCCCAACAGACCACACCCGCAACCTCAGCATCATCCTGGATAGCAAGCTATCCATTTGGTTTGATTTGATTTGTGTTATTTGTATAACGCAACAAATTCCCAATGGCCTATCAGCATTGCCATCAGTTAGAGAGTTGCCTTGTTGAAACTACATGGGGTGAGTAAACAGCCATGTTTTTAGTTGTAACCTGAAGATCAATAAATTAGACTGGTTTCTCAAGTGCCATAGAATTTGGTTCCAAAGATGACAGGTGGTATACGAGAAACTTCTACCACCTCAGGAGGCTTTACAATTTTTTGGGATGGTCAGCCTCTTGGCTGTTACAGAGCGAATGCTTTTGTGCAGGATATACCAATTGATTTTGTTTTTAAGAGGGATCAGACCAGAAAAACAAATTATTTGTGTGCAATACAGAGTGCTTTAAAGGCTACTCTGTTATTGATAGGGAGCCAGTGTAATTCTATTCTCACCTTTGAGAATGATTCACATGTCCTTAAGTTCTTAAGGATACAGATGGCAGCATTTTAGGGTCTTTTAAGTTTTTTTTTTAAATGCCTACCTGTGCCACAGCATATAAGATATTGCAGTGATCCAATTTAGAGAGAACCAGTGAAATGACAACTGTTTTCTGCAGGTAATGGTTTAAGAAGGGAAGGATTTTTTCACTGTTTTTAAGGTGAAGTAGCAGGATGACATTAGTTTGTCTGTTTGGAAAAAAATAGGTACAGGAATGGGGGGGGCAAGGGGCTGAGGACACCAAGAGGTATTCCAAAAGGACATGTCCAGTCCAAAGAGGAGCACCTCAGTCTTCTCAGAATCATGCTTTAGTCAGTGTGAGCTCATCTAATAAGTTATTGTGCACATACAGTGTTTTTAAATGAGAGGCCACCTCTTCTGAATCGTTTGTGATAGGCAACACAATTTGGGTGTCAGCATAGGAGACTGTATATAAACGACGAACCTCAGCTACAGCTAAATTTGCAACCGCAGGATGTGGTGTATAAGTGGCCAATAAAGGCCTGGTAGGACCTCCATTACTTAGAGGACCTAACCTTACTGGTAATATTGTGTGGGGTAGGGCGCCATCAAGCCAATTATTATGTTCTTGACAAGATAGATGTATCTATAAATATGCGTATGCTCTGTATTATCCAGGCGCATTTGCAGGTGTATATTGGTGAAATGTATTTGTGTTCCCATCAACTGGTGGAAATGTGACCCAAGAATAAAAAAAGTTCTGCTCTATAAGCTGCATGGGTGTCCACCACAAATGTGACTGGACCCCCCTGGGCCGTTAGGCCATTTGCTAATAAATGTTTAATTAGAGGTTGTCTCATATTAACCGCTATTTGTACCTGCTGTGGATTTGCCATTGTAGTGACACTATAAGTTCAGAGAAGGCACACCAAATAGTGTTTTCCTTTTAAGGTTCAAGCTTGAACAACCTCCGGATGCAAATAGGATAGGCTACCCAGTTGGGGTGGAAATCCTCAGTACCACGGACGTCTCTGCATGTGGTATTGAGATGTCGTTATGTATAATGAGACAGAGATACTTCGGAGGACCCGAAAATTAGAGCCTGACCAAACGTTGGCGGTGCCATGTCGCGTAGGCTCTCATTATTCTAATGAGACTACTGGATTTTGAGCAGCAGAATCGTCTGCAGTGTGAAGACTGAGTCTAACCCACTGCGGGTGACGCCTGTCACTCTAATCCAGGTTTTGCTCCGGCTAACTAGCAGTGCCTTATCTCTACCAAAGGCAGGTATACTGGGTATTTTTAATTCTCTAATTTTAGCTAAGCCTAAACAACTTGTCTGTTGTACTGTTTCATTTAAAAAGATAATTTGAACAGGAATAAGACATGCTCTAAACAAAGCTTCCTTTCCCTTAATTTGCCAATTTCTTGTTCCCCACACACTTTTCAGATCAATAGTTTTCAGCCAATATTCATAGCCTTCTATTGATAATCAGGAAACAAAAGATTCTGAATATATACATTTCTTATTGGTCATTAATATATGTATATCCTTAGTAGGTGGTACTTTAAAATAACATGACTCAGCATTTTTCACATTGTGCCCAGAAAAATAAGCAAACTTTTCAGAGTATGCTTTGGAACTCCCCTGTGGCGGAGTCGGCAATGTTCCCATTACATAAAATTAAAAACAGTTCTGGGGCTGCTCACTCTATGTATAAAATGGTGCCCATAATAATTATAGCGAAACATATCACTATGATTTTCTTTAAACTGGTAAACATCTTCGTTTTCAAAGACAATATAATATTGCAGTTCAGTCATCATAGAATCAACTGTTTTCACATCCCAATCATCAGAAACAATGCCTGCTATTACTGTATCATTCATTGATAGTTTGAACACATACAGTATTTGAATAACGTCCGTGGGACCATATATATCAAACATTACTTTGTCCCAAATAATCCCAGCAGGAATTGGTACTGTGGAAATGTTCACAAAGGATAAGTCTCTTTGGACTTCATGTGATGAAAAATGTGGTTTTAAAACCTCCTCCATCAGTTCAACTGTTGATCTTTCAGGAAGAAAGTGACCATGTATTAATAAGAAAAAGGTGATGACAAAACCATTCCAAAGTAAAAAGGCTAATACAGTCAAAGAGAGCGATAGATAGTTCCATGGAAAGATAAAATAAGTTTCTTTAAGCCAGTTTTTTAGCTTACGTGCACTTGACAAGTCAGCTGTCGAAGAGGCGAATGAGTCTGAGAAGTCATCGTTGAAGTCGGCAAAAGATCCAGAGGCAGTTTGTGCAAATGGTGGAGCCGTTGTCAGTGGTGGAGTTGGTGTTTGCTGTGGTGGCACACTACAGATAGCACCATCCGTCTGTGTTGGAGTTGAATCATCTTGGTCAAAAATTTCTAAATTATTTGACGTTAGTGGCACTAATGCAGAATCATCTTCCACCATCCCTAAGCTCAGAGAGGTGTCGGTGTTAGTATATACAACTTGTATAGGGACTTCTTTGCCAGTAGTGAGAGGGATTCAGGACCTACTGGATGTTCCTCTTGGTTGGCTGTGCAGGATCGGCCACATGGTGTAGTTTGACATTGTCATTGGCGATAAAATGATTTTCTTTGGCACCTGCCAACGGTGGTAGAATTACAGTTCTGGTACTGTGGATCCCTAGTACTGGGACTGGTGCTCCATAAGAAGAGTCAAATTCCCTTTTCACAGTGACTTTTTCAGGTACAAGATCCCCAACTTTGGGAATCCAGCCGGTATATGTTACAGGCACATCATTGATTCCTGTGGAGGCGGCACTGTTAGAAGAATTATCATCACAGAACTGTTGCAATTCCTGTAAGACAGTGACACGTTCATTTATGTCAAAAGTTGTTTCTGCTGCCTCCACGCCAGGACCAGCAAGATCCGGAACATACATTTGAGTTCTGAACAGGCACTCATATGAAGTACGACCCCCCAGGGACCTTCTAGGCAGATTATTTAGTGCTCTCTGGACTCCACATAGGTGATTAAGCCAACTACGACCTGTACCTAAGACTCTAGCTGTTATGGATTGCTTTAAATCACGATTTAATCGCTCCACAACACTATTTCCCTCGGGATGAAATGGAGACGAGTACTGGAGTAGGACCCCCAACAAAGCCATGGCATCCCTGAATGCCCTTGAGGCGAAAGCAGGGCCCTGGTCCGAATGGAAAGCCGCAACCGCACATGTAAAGACTTGCAAATCTTTAATAACAGTCCGAGCGTCAGCTGAGCATTGTGGCCACACCCATACAAATCTGGAGCATGAATCAACAGGAACTAAAATATACTTGTATGCACTATCTGGTGTTAGGGGACCACAGTGGTCCACGTACACACATTCTAATGGTTTGTTATAAATTAAGAGGGGTGTCTGCAGCGGGCACTTGGCAGTGGAAACGTTAATTTGTTGATAGATGTCACAACAAAGGACATACTGCTTGGTCTCTTTGTAAAGACCTGGCCACCAATAACAGGCCTCCAAGTTCGAAATTGTAGCCGCCACACCAGCATGGGCAGATGCCACCCCCTCATGTGCTGCTTTAATCAACCCTGGTCTTATGTCTTTGTTGGGAATGTCCCTTATGTCTACACCTGGTATTCTAACTTCAGCGTTCAGGCGATCTCCCATTCGGTAGGAATATTTATTATGAAATCCTTTTGGATAGGGCTTACCATCAGCCGTAGCTGTCACGGCAGCCCAAATGTCTGCGTCCGGTTTGGAACTCAAACAAGTCACTGCAGCTACAGCGGCCCTGCCACTTCTGACTTTGCGGCTTCATCAGCCAATGTATGTCCAGCAACGTGTATCCCAATGCGCTGATGTCCAAGTGTGTGTATAATGTGGACATTTGGTAGCGTCTCTTTCAGATCTGCTACTTTCCGCCACAGAAGTCTGTGTTTAATGGTGTTGCCTTTGGAATCTCTGAACCCATTCTGGCGCCAATAATGCAGGTATTCATTAAAGGACTGGACACAATAATACGACTCACAAACAATCAGCGTAAGCTGTGCAGGATCCGTGTGTTCCAGTGCCATCAGCAGAGCTTTGAGTTCTGCCAATTGTGCTGTGCAATCTCCTAGTGTTTGCGTAAAGGTACGTAGAGGACAAAATGTATTGCCCTCCATGTAGCCACTTACGATTGCACAAGCAGCAGAATATTGGTGTTTAGTTCCAATTGCAGGTTGTGCTGAGCCATCGGTGTACATGACTCTATGATATTGTTCAATAGGCAATGTATTTGCTGGAACTGGGTAATCTATTTCGTATTGTAATAATTCTTGAGTTTGTAACTTTGGGTCCAAAATGTAGTCTACATCTGTGGCTGTCAGAGACGTAGCCCATTGTATCCAACGTGGATGTAATGCTTTTGCGTTTGGAACGCTGGCTTTTGTAACAGCCTCTAGGGCTGGGATCAGAGAAACAACAATAATGCGTTTTCCTTGGGCTAGAGGTCTTTCTTTTTTTTAATTACAGCATCTGCACAGCAGTGAGAATTTGCTCAGTGGGAGCAAAGCGTTGTTCTGCCGCTGAATATAAGTGTGATTTGTATGCAATCGGGACTGTCTCACTTTCATTGAATGTCACATAGGTGAAACCGATGGCCCCAGCTATTACTCTGATGACCAAATGTGTTTTGTTGTCCCTTGTGTGTTAATGTTGTGCCCCAAGCATGTCTGTTTGCAACTCTCAAAGAATGCGTGTATGTTCAATTGTCCAGAATTTACTAGACAAATCGGGACGTATTAGATTGTATAAAGGTTTTAAGCGTGTAGCATAATCTGGAATGTAAGTTCTGCCAAAATTTAGGAAACCCAATAGTGGTTGGAGTTTTTTAATCGTATTTGATGGTTGTAACTGTGCGCATTTCTCTAAGAATTGTGGCGCTAGGCTCTTTCCTTCACTTCACAGCTCAGATCCTAGGAACAGGACGCTGAGGAAGGCGTTTTTTGTTTTTTTAAAGTTGAACTTGTAGCCAAATTCAGCAAATCCGACAACAATGCAGGCTACCCGTCTTAAATGTTGTAGTAATTCATCATCCGTAAGATAGTTATCATCTACATAGGACAATGCTTCAGGGTCAATCTCGTGCAAAATTGCAGTAACATGAGCTACGAACAGTCCTGGGCTGTTCTTATACCCCTAAGGTAAACAACAATTTTTTTTTCTTGGAGCCTAGTGCACTGAAACTTGTTAAGTCTCTACTGCCAGGCGCTATATTCTGGCAGAAAAACACATTGGAAATGTTCAGTGTTGTTTTGTATTTTTTATGCAGTATATTGTTCACTAGTGCTGTGCAAGTTTTTGATAGCATTAGTGCGTGTATGACTGTGTAAATGTCTGTAGTCTAAGACTGTTCTATATGAATGGTCTGGCTTAGCTACTGGGAATAATGGATTATTCATTGGTGAGACACAGGGTTCAATTACGCTCTGGTACTCTAATTGCGTGAGTGCTTTTGCTTCATGTTTTGTAGGATACTGTGGTTTCGGTTCATTTTTAATTGGAATTACATGGTAGGGGGATCCCTACGTGATTTCTGTATAATGCGGGTGCTTGTGCCAAAGCCCATTCAATGGAATAGGATTCGGCGAGTTCCTCTGGGACAAGGGGCGAGAAGGAACATTTAATAACATCTTCTCCACATGGGCAGGTACGGACAAATTCAGGTGGCCAATCTTGTTCGGCCAACAGGATATCATATATGTTTACTACATTATCCCAAAACATTGCTTCTATTATGCGTTAAATGTCTCCTTCTAACTGTAACGTTATTTTATACACTCTATCAGGCGTTGAGACACGCATGTCCGCAGTCTCTACTTGTATAAAGTCATCAGTTGCTTTCACCTCCAGATGCTCTAGAAGATTCTGGCAAACTTTTGTGACCTCTGCCGCGCTGTCTAGCAGTGCTAGAGCCCATTTTTTGTTCTTCAAGAGGACCCTCTGCCTGAGTGGCATGTCCGACTGTGACTGCTGCCACTTTTTTCTTTTTGAATTTCGGATTTTGTTGGGCGGGTTTCTCTTCTTTTTTAACAGAAACCTCAGAAGAGCGTGTGATTCCTGTCTCGGTTTCACGAACTCTGTCCTTCGCTCGGATTGCCCACCTCTCTCATTTTGTTTTTCCGATGAGTCCTGAAAGGAACGAGATTGGCATGTATCAGTATATTGATATCAATCAGGCTTTTTTAAATTGTCTCTGTTTCTGAGTTTATATCTATTCTGCGGGGTCTCCATACACGGAGATTCTCCCCTCTCTTTTTTAGGAGTTTGTTGCTTTTTATCCCAGCGTTTCCTATTCCCCTCAGGTGCTTGCTTAGAGGAATCTTTACTCGATTTACCCTGAAATTGTGGTTTTTGTGGTCTGGCCCCTAGACTATCTCGACCAATACTTGAACAGGTCTCTGCTATTATTTTAGGCAGCTCTCGTTCCTGATCCTGTGGCGGAACGTCACGGAGCCGCATGCGCACTGCAACCGCCACCACTTCCCCTTTAACATTACTTAAAATGATTGAGTATACTGTGGCAAAATTGCCCATCAATTGCATCCCTAAATCTAGGGCCGGGGCAGCCCCGTATTCATCTTGAATTTGTTTCAACACCTCCGGTAAATTGGCAAAAGAAGATCGTAAAAATGGTTATTGTAATAATAATAATGTGAAGCTGAGTAAAACATATCTAGGTTAAAGTGCACAGCGGCCTAGTGTGATAAAATAACGTGCATGGAGCTATAACTAAAATGGCTGCACAAAATTGGTAATGCAAAAGTCCTTATAAATTACAGAAGGGGCGTCACATAAATGATGAATAGTGTAGGGCTCAATGAAGACCCTTGTGGAACACTGCAGGGAAGTGAGAAGGGCTTAGATGTGAAATCACCCATGGAAACTAATTATTTTCTGCCATCAAGAATTAAACATAGCAAACTCAGGGCAGAGTCCAGAATGCCAATCTCAGCCAGTCGTTGCTTCAGAACCGAGTGGCCCACCATGTTGGAGGTTGCAGATAGGATAAATAGGACCATTTCAGCCTTTCCATGTTTATCTAGGATGTCCCGGACCTCGTTGTTTACTGCTAGCAAGCTGTTTCTGTACTAGGGGCCTTCCAGAAGCCAAACTGTGCGTCATCCAATGTTTGAAATGGGGTCTCTAGTTGGTAGAGGTATACACCCTTGTCCAAATAGGGATCACAATTCTAGTTAGGCTAAGTCACACACAATCCAAATTATCCTGTGCCCACCCTCTGGTAGCTTGGCACTGAGCTGTCAGGCTCAACTTAAAAGGGAATGTGAAAAGTATTTGTGCAATAAATCATGCAATAACACGGTGAAAACCCTACAAAAATACAACACACAGTTTTAGAAAAATATAAGATATTTATCTGAATACACACACGAGGACCGCAGAGGAGGCGATATGTGGAAAAAGGTAGGTGTGCGTCGGATTTCAGAGTACACACAGACGATGAGTCGCTTCTTTTCCATGTGGCAAGGGCTTTGCATTGATTTGCGGCATGCAGGCTTGAATCCTCTTTGCGACGCTGGGTCTCTTGACGCCCAGGAACGATGCATGGAAATCCTGGGCGTGCAGGACAAAGTCACAGCTGTTGCGTCGGTCCGGTGGGTAGGGCAGTGGAATTTCTGTCACATGGCTGGTGTTGCGTCGATTCCCCTCGCAGGAAGTCGAGCTGTGTCATTCCGGCTGGCTGTGCGGTGATTTTCTCACCACTGGACAGCTGTGCATCAATTCCGGCAGGCTGTGTGTTGATTTTTGTCGCACAAGGTGTTTCCTTGCAGAGATGACGTTTTTTTGGCCCTGAGACTTCAGGAGCAGGAGGCAAGCTCAATCCAAGCCCTTGGGAAGCACTTCTTAGCAGAGCCAGAGGTCAGCAAGGCAGCAGGGCAACAGCAAGAAAGCAATCTTTTGCAGCAGAGCAGTCCTGGTGAATCCTTTGGGCAGCCAGGCAGCTTCTCTTAGCAGGTTGCAGGTTCTGGTGCAGAGTTTCTTTCCCAAGAAGTCTCTAATTTGGAGGGTCAAGGACCCAGATTATATACCTAAAAGTGCCTTTGAAATGGGGGAGACTTCAAAGAGTGGTTTTGAAGTGCACAAGGTCCCCTTTCAGTCCAACCCTGTCTGACAGGGTCCCAGTAGGGAGTATGGCACTCCATTGTGTGAGGGCAGGCGACTGTCCTTTGAAATGTAAGTGGCAGGCCCTCCAACAATGACATCAATGCCCACCCTTTTAAAGGGGGTGCCAATGACAGGGATTGGGATCAGAGGGGCTTTTCCATGTCTTCCCACTCGCCTAGCAGGTTGGGCAGGACCTACAGAAAGCATCTCGGGCTACACGCATTCAGGGCCAATAAAAATGTGGTACAAGCCTGGCAAAGATCTTGTCTTGCAACAAATGTCCCACCAGGGGGATGTCGTGAGCCAACCCCAGTAGGAAGGCGTAGTAGCACTGGGGGACCACCAGCACACATGCTGCCCCAGCTTCCGGTACCTTGGGCTCACTGTAAAGGAGATCATTCTCCCAATAGATATGGTGGTTGCCAGAGGCTTCACCTGCTGTGACCTGTCACCTCTGCGCTTTGCAGAACTCCTCTGTTTTTGGCCCACCCTCTACTTGCCAGCCAACAAGCTCAGGTAGGTTACCCAGTATGGCGATGTCCTCCCCATTTGGGTCAACCACTGCGGGAACATCTGGGACCGGTTTCCCACACCCCTTGCCCTTCCTCTCCCAGGCAGCCATGGATCATGTGGTCATGCAGACCCATTCAGGCAAACCTAACATCTGCAGGTGAGACCTGAGCTCCACATCCTTCCAGGTAGTACGCTCAAAGTAATTGTCTAACGGACAATCTACAGGGATGGCAGGACTCACAGCTAGTTTTAGAGTACCAGAGACCCCCCAGTCAAAGGGAACGAGAGCCACCGACAGGTGACTTTCACGATTGTCAGCAACTATGACCTGGTGGAATGTAATGGGGATAACTGGCTCTGCTGACACCGGTTGACCCCTGACATTGGTCATGCTGGCTCCTGTGTCACACAGAGCCTCCATCCTTTGCCCATTAATGGTGACTCACTGCCTATACTTGGAAGTAATGGGATGCATGTGGGCTTTTGGCACCATTTCCTCATCTCCCAGGGACACTAGGGGTATCTCTATGTGTTCCCCAAAACTATCTGGGACTAATTCCTCCCCGAGCGCTACACTAGCCAACCCAGGGGTTTGCCCTCCAGTGGGGGCTGTGCCTGCATTGGACACTGAGGGTCGCTGTTGTAGTGACCAAACTAGGTGCACTTTAAGCATTTGGATACAAACCTTCTTTTCTTTCTATCAAAGAACTCTGGCCTCTTTTCAGAATCAGGTTTGGACTGGTTACTACCACTCCCCAGGGAATTGTTTTGGGGGCCTTTTGAGAACTCCTTATTTTAAGTTTTTCTTTTCTCCCCCCTCTTTCTTCTGATGGGAACCCTGACCACCTTTGTGGGTGTCCCCCAGATACCGTTTTGTACACTCTGGTGCTAACCCAGAGGTCTGCCTCCTCAGCAAGCTTCCTAGGGTCAGTCAGTTTATTGTCAACTAGGTGCTGGCACAACTCTGTAAAGCAAACACGGAGCATATGCTCTCTCAGGATCAAATTATACAACCCCACATAGTCATCTCCTTCACTGCCCTGCACCCATTTATTCTGTGCCTTACTGGACAAATCAAAAAAGACTACCCAGGTTTGTGTGGAGAGCTTGGTGCTGTCCCTAAACCTCATGACAGACCTTCTCAGGGGACAGCCTAAACTTGCAAAGCAAAGTGGATTTCATGGGTGAATATGGGTTATGATCCTTTGGGTCTAATGTGAGAAGTGTGTTCCTCCCAACAACTGGTACATATCCCCACAAGCCTGTCTCCATTGCTCTTCAGAAACCCCATGAGCCCTTTATTTAACTTCATAAGCAGCCAACAACTTATCAATGTCATCTCCCACCACGGAAAATGGCACCACATTTTTGGGTTTACATACCTTCTTGTCCCCAGCATGACCTGCATGTATGTTGCCACCATCACTGCTGGACTCAGACTGCCTAGTCTTGATATCTAGCTCTTTGAGACTCAGTTCATGAGCCAACAGAAGTTTCTTCTCAGCCAAAGCCCTTAAAGCCTCAGCTTGTTTGGCTTCTGCTTCTGTCTCTGCTTTCTTTTCCCCCAGCCTTAATCTTGCCAATTGCAGTTGGAATTCTTTCTCTTCACTCCTTTCCTCTGCGGTCAGGCCATGGTAGAGACACTACTCCATGATTTACCAGAGGACGCAATTCCAGGGGTTACATCCCCCACTGATGGTGACAAATCCTCTGGGTTCTCTACCTCAACATTCTCTTGTGAAGGGGCTTTGGCTCAGGCCCTCAGCGCCTTTTGGTACTCCTCCTTCCTGAGGGCACCCCGTGTAGGTACTCCCTTTTGTAATGATAATAACAAATATCACTTTCTAATGATAAGAAGAGTATTTAGTTCTTAAAAGTAACAATTGTCTCATACAAGCACAAAGTACCTGTTTTTATCAAAATTACACACACGAGGACTGCAGAGGAGGAGATGCATGAAAAAAGGTAGGTGTGCGTCGGATTTACAGGCACACACAAACGATGCATTGATTCTTTTCCATGCGGCAAGGGCTTAGTGTTGAATTACGGCGTGCAGGCTTGAATCCTCTTTGTGATGCAGGGTCTTTTGACGCCCAGGGATGATGATTGGAAATCCTGGGTGTGTAGGACGAAGTCACAGCTGTTCCATTGATCCGGTAAGTGTGGCGGCAGAATTTCTGCCGCACGACTGGCGTTATGTTGATTCCCCTTGCAGGAAGTCTGGCTGCGTTGTTCCAGCTGGCTGTGCATCGAAGTTCGGGTCGCAACGTCGACACTGCATCGATCACCACTCGGGGAGCGGGTCTGCATCCTTCTGGTTCGGCGATGCAGTGATTTTCTCACCGCTGGACAGGCTGTGTGTCAATTCCAGCAGGCTGTGCTTTGAATTTTGCCCCACAAGGAGATTCCTTGCAGAGATTAAGCATTTTTGGCCCTGAGACTTCAGGAACAGGAGACAAGCTCAATCTAAGTCCTTGGAGAGCACTTCTCAGCAGAGCCAGAGGCCAGCAAGGCAGCAGGACAACAGCAAAGCAGCAGTCCTTTGCAGCAGAGCAGTCCAGGTGAGTCCTTTGGGCTGACAGGCAGCTTCTCTTAGCAGGTTGCAGGTTCTGGTGCAGAGTCTCTTTCCAAGAAGTGTCTGATTTGGTAGGACCAGAGACCCAGTCTATATACCCAAAAGTGCCTTTGAAGTGGGTGAGACTTCAAAGAGTGGTTTTGATGTGCATCAGGTCTCCTTTCAGTACAAACCTCTCTGCCAGCGTCCCGGTAGGGGGTTTGGCAGTCCATTGTGTGACGGCAGGCCACTGTCCTTTGAAATGTAATGCTCCACCCTTCCAGCCCAGGAAGACCCATTCAGTATGCAGATGTGTGCAGGTGTGACTGAGCATCCAGTGTTTGTGGTTGTCTGGGTGAAATGCACAAGGGAGCTGTCAACCAGCCCAGCTTAGACGTGGATCGGAGACAGGCTGTAAGGCACAGAAGGGTTTTAAGTGCAGAAAAATGCTCACTTTCTATAAGTGGCATTTCTAAAATAGTAATATACAATGCAACCTCACCAGCCAACAGGAGTTTTTATTACCATTCTGGCCATACTAAATATGACCTATCTACCTCTTTCTGATCAGAATCTACCACTCAAACAATATGTGAGGATAACCTTAATGTTAGCCTATGAAAGGAGCAGGCCTCACAGCAGTGGGGAACACATTTGGGAGTTTTTCATTGCCAGGACATATAAAACACACAAGTATATGTCCTGCCTTTTACCTGCACAGTACGCTGCCCTGTGGGTTACCTAGGGCCTATCTTAGGGTTGACTTATATGTAGAAAAAGGGGAGTTGAAGGCTTGACAAGTACTTTTAAATGCCAAGCCGAAGTGGCAGTAAAACTGCACACACATGCCTTGCTATGACAGACCTGACACATGGTTAAGGGGCTACTTATGTGGGTGGCACAACCAGTGCTACAGTCCCACTAGTAATATTCAATCTAAAGGCCATGGGCACCTGTAGTGTACCTTAATAGGGACTTACAAGTAGATCAAATATGCCAATTGGGTAAAAACCAATGTTACCATGTTTTAAGGGAGAGAGCATATGCACTTTAGCACTGCTTAGAAGTGATAAAGTGCACAGAGTCCTAAAACCAGCAAAAACAGTGTCAAAAAAGTGGAGGGAAGCAGGAAAAAAGTTAGGGGTGACCACTCTAAGGCTGTCAGGTTTAACATCCAAGATTTAATTTGGTCCACATATTCTGATAGACAGATGTTTAGATGCCTTTCAAGGACTTTTACTAACAGAGGAAGCACAGAAATTGGCCCGTAGTTCTTGTCTACCTGAGGGTCCAAGGTTGCTTTTTTTAAATAGGAGAAGGACAGAAGCTTTTTTCCACTCAAATGGTGGTGGGGAGGCAGTAGAGTGGGCTAACTTATGGAGCACCTTCGTGGGGCATAGATCGGATGGAGAACCATGAGGAAAGAGGTAAATGCAGTCTCACCTTCCTGCTTTCACACCCTTCGCATGCTACACAAGATATTCAAGGAGTTCCCAGCAGGCACCAGAAGGATGGTCAAGCAGGCTCCCATCACCTGCAGACTGGGCTATGGAAACAAGTTCTACGTGGGAATCACAGCACACCTCCTGAAGAGACTTCAGGCAATACAGAACTCAGCTGCAAGACTCTAAGTTGACCTCCCCAGAAGGACCCACGTCACACTCCAAATCAACATACTTCACTGGCTCCCGATTCAGAAGAGGTGCCAGTTCAAGATTCCAACAAATGCCTGCAAGGCCCTGCAAAGGATACTTCAACAAATGCCTGACCTTCATCAGCTGACTACACACCTCCAATCAGCTTCCGTCTCCCTCACAGACACCCCACAGATCCGTTGAGTTCTTCTGATAAGTGAGTACCTAAAACTGGAAATTGGTGGAAAATGAGTGTGTTTCATTGAAATTCATATTTGCACTAGATATAAGTCTATAGTTAAACAGGTTTAACACACTGAGGCACACCTATTTACATCAAGTGTGTGCAACTAAATATCTTGTAATACCTTGACACGTAATAATCACTCCTCACAGATATATAGCAAAAACAGTATTTTCCACACATGTTAGTGAAGGATCGCTTCTCCTGCTCCTACATGAGTAGTCCAAAGTTATTATTATGCTTGTACATTTTACATCAGCTGACTAAAACCCACCATATTCTATACAAAACCAAATAACTATATCACAAACTATGCCAAAGCAATTGTAAGATGCTGGCCTGGTTTGTAGTGGGTACCTAAGGTACTTACACCAGGTCCAGTTATCCCTTATTAGTGAAATGTAGGCAGTGTCTAAAACCTCTCTAGGGGTAGTGTGTATGAGCAGCCAAGGTCTACTTAGTAGACATGCAAAGCTCATTCAATACCACTGTAGTCACACAGTACTTACACACGTAAAAGAAAATACTCAGTGTTACAAAGATAAAGGTACTTTATTTTGGTGACACAAATGTCCCAAAAAATCCAGAGAGACCATACTCCCTTAGGAGGTAAGTAATACACACATTGTATACACTAGTAGGCAGAAAGATCTGTAAAAACAGTTAGAAAACAGTGCAAATAGTGAAAATCACAATAGTTAGAAATGGGCCTAGGGTGGAAACAAACCATATACTAAGAAAGTGGAATGCAAAAGTCGTTTTCCACCTAGGCAAGTGTAGTGTGTAAAGGGGTGCTGGGAGTATTAGACAACACCAAAGGTAAGTAACAGAACCCACCCCAGCGCCCAGGAAAGCAGGAGTTAATCACAGTAACTTTCCTAGAACACACAGGAACATGATAAAGAAGACAGGCTGAAGACAGGCAGTGCTCTGAAGATGCACGACCTGGAAACAGTTGCTGTTGCTGACAGGAGCTGAAGATACAATGTTGCAGAAGTCGCCTTTGCTTCTTTGTTGCAGTTTGTAGAGTTCCTGGAGGGTCCAGGTGCAGTTTCTTCAGTAAGAAGGTGAAGTAAAAGATGCAGAGGATTCCTGCTGGAGTCTTGCAATCCGAATCTGAAGATCCACCCAAAAGAGAAACCCTAAATTGCCCTGAAAGAGTTATTGGTCAGCTACACAGGTAAGCACCTATCAGGGGAGGGCTTTGACATCACCTGCTGGCACTGGCTACTCAGATGCTCCCAGAGTTCCCTTCCAACGTGGAATCCAAGATGGCAAAACACAGGTACCCTTTGAAGGAGGTCTGAGCACCAACCTTGGGGTGGTGATGGACAGGGGAGTGGTCACTCCCCTTTCCTTTGTCCAGCTTCACACCAGAGCAGGGACTGGGGGTCCCTGAACCGATGTAGGCTGAATTATGCAGGAGGGCACCATATGTGCCCTTCAAAGCATTTCCAGAGGCTCTGTGAGTCTACCCCTTCCATGCCTTTAACACCTATTTCCAAACAGAGCGGGTGTAACACACCTAGCCCAAAGGAAATGCTTTGTTCTGCATTCCTGGGCTCAAGCTGCTTGAGTAACAGGAGGGCAGAATACTGTCCATGAGGTGGCAGCAGCTGGGCTGCCTGGAAAACCTCAGAAGGCTGTAATGGCAATACTGGGGGTCCTCTAAAGAGCCTCAGATTGCATGGAATCATACAACCAACACTTGCGAAAGCCTTGGTGTATGACTCTAACATATTTGATACCAAACACGGCCGTATTCAGAGTTACCATTGTGAAGCTGGACATAGGTGGTGACCTATGTCCAGTGCATGCATAAAATGGTGTCCTCAAACTCACAAAGTCTGGGAAAATGGTCCTGGAGTTTGTGGGGGCTCCTTTACTAGTGCAGGGGTACTGTCACACACGGGCACTCTGCAACCATCCTACAGGGCTGGAAGGCCTGCAATATGGGTAACTTATAAGTGACCTGGTCCAGTGTAATTGGCAGTGAAAGGGTGCATGCACCATTTCACACAGGCTTCAATGGCAGTCCTGTACAAACCTTTGCATGGGCTCCAGATGGGCACCAAAAGAAATGCTGCAGCCCATAGGGATCCCCTGGAACCCCAATCCCCGGGGGCCTAGGTAAAATATACTAGGGACTTATAAGGGGGGACCAGTATGCCAATTTTGAGTGAACTATTGGGTAACCAGTATGCATTGACAAAATGTAGAGGAGAGAGAGCATAATCACTGGGTTTCTGGTTAGCAGGATCCCAGTGAACACAGTCAAACACACTATTCTCAGGCAGAAATTGGGGGTAACATGCCAAAAAGAGGGTACTTTCCTACACCAATGTGCCTATAACCATTCATTTTTGCATCAAAGTGGACTAACACAATATGAGTGCTACAAACAGGGCTCCAAATTGGCACCATTTTGTTAAAAAAATCTCTTTGTTTAAGTTTTTTTAACTCCTTTTGAATTGGTGGACCAATATCGTGCATTTTCTTCATTAGCAATCTAGTCAGCATACGATTGAACAATTTGAGAAAGAACTATTGGTTCTGCACCTAGTCTGAGGAGTCTTCGAATAGTCTGAGCCATTCTGATATCTCAGAGTCTCTTTAACCCCAACTGTGAATATGTTCCTCATTTCTTCTAAACTAGTTAATCCAACACAACATTTCTGAAACTCGAAGTAACAGTGGTTCCTCTTCAAGAAATGAGTTTAATACATGTGGCACAGGTGGCACTTAACCTGCGTCTCTCATTACTTTTCCATAGCTAACTTCAAACTAGACTGTTTAAAACAAAACAACAAGTGGGATATTTATGTGCATCTACATAACATTCTGCATTAGTAGTGTTCAAAATATAAATGGCATCATCACTCTTTCAATATCTTACTCTCTTACGCACATAGTCAAAAATTCCAGACTTTTGTAGTTTCACAGATATTTCAGAGAGCCATCCATTTAACATCATGACCTTACTAAATGTTCCTTGCTATCATGTAACAAACATTTTGGGGTACAATAGGCCACAACATTGCCATTAGTTTACCTTATAGTGATTCACAGACCACCTCCTGTATAATCCGGCTTTGAATGTGAAAATAATAGTAATAATAATAGAAATAACAAACATAACTAGAGTTGAGGCCAAGCTATAACTGTGGTGTCTTCTGTCTCTTGAAGCACCTCACGGTTTTATAGACCAAAGGCATTTTACAGTCCACATTGAAGATCCCTAACACGTAAAATGAGCTCCAACTCCGCATGATACTTAAGGAAATTATCTGATCTAATCTATGGAGGCTGCCCTTTGACCAATGTGATGTACAAGCTGTGAGAAAGAGGGTGTGACCCTCACCCCTTACCAGGTTCAGTGTTGCATCCCAGTTGAAGAGGTCCCAACTACCCTCCTCTCCATCGTCCATTCCTGAATGCAGCAGTGAAGTCTTACAGGAAAGAGGTGGTTACAGCAGTGGATGTGCATTCTCTCCAGTAGTTTCTGCATTGGCTGGGCATGGAGAGAGCACAGTGTTGTAAGTGTACCTCCACAGCTCACCTTCATCTCAAGGGTGCATGAGTTGTTTGGAGGCAGGTCTTTTCTGAATGACAGCCTGACTGCCTGCTCCTTAGGGAGTAAACTACCTTGCTGACTACATGATGGAGCTATGGTTTAAAAAGGCAAAATATACGGTGGCAGTTATGTTTATTGGAGTTTGTCATTGGAGACCAGTTATAATATACTTAGGGAGTACTAAAGTTGGTACCATCTGTTAGCTTGAAGGCTTTCTGTGGACAAAAGTGTTTAATTCACTGTTTGGATACTATGCATGCATATATACGATGCATGCTACATGATATTGGGTAGGAGGGTGTATTTATTGCCTGCTACATTACAGCCTTATCATTCTACAGCTCACTAACAAGACATTCTTGATCATTTGTGTTTACAGTGCTGGTGTACACCTTTGAAAGAAGAGAGCAAGGCTTGGACAGGCTTAGGAATCATGTCTTATTTGTTGTGCACTTACTATGTTTCTTTGGTAAGATGAAATAATGGTTCGCCCCATGCTAATGTTGGGGTCCCTCTCTTCCCTCTAAAAGACCCTGTAGCCATGTGAATTATTATAAAATGTTGTGAGCAAAGCACTTTGCCCCCGGACTTCCCCCGATTAGAGGATAGATATTGATAAAGGGCTTCCCCTCTCCCAAAATGTGGAGGGAGGGTAGCTGTTTTTAAATTAATTATTTATATTTAATTGTTTAGGGATATGTGATTTTTTAATGAATAGAGTGATTGCTGCTACTAAGTTTTACATCGCGATTATGGGTCTCTTATTAATTTTTAGTCTTTTTGATGTGCACTTTTTATATTATTGTAAGGCTTGTTGCTGATAGAGTTTAATAATAATAAATACATGTTTCTCTGCATTAGCTCTTCAAATAGATCATGTCATTGCATATTACCTTTTTATGTTCACCTTTTTAAGTTTTGTTTCACTGCTGCACCCAAGTGTGAACACCTTGCTTCACAGAGCACCGTGATTCTTTTTTTTGTAGATCCTTCTGTACAGTGTCCTAACTAAAATATCTTTCTTTTGAAAGTTTCTGTACATGAAGTAACATAGCAGAACACATTGGTCCATGTTTATCATTGCCAGTTAGTTTGTGTTATTGATAACATTTAGCAGATATCAATGGATAAATGTTGAATGAAACCTAGAGGGATATCTGTTTTTTTCTTGATTACCTTTTAGAAAGTTGGCATTTTCCTGCCTAAAGGATGTAGTAGCTCCTTGTGAGGTAATCCCCAACTGTCATATGGCAGTCTGCTGGCAGGTATGAATTTCTCCTAGGAAAGGGAACAAAAAGGCCTGACCTGGGAGGAGGTGTGGTTCTCTCTGGTTAGGATTGCCTGGGGGATATAGCCACCAACTATACAAGCTTCAAAGGGGCAGCCTCTGTCACAGGCAGGGTGTAACTTACAACTAAGCCTTCCCCTTTCATTATCAAAGTGGCCACAATGGGCCCAATCCCACTTTTGTCTGAGACAGCTTTGCAGGATGAGGAGTTTCTCATTTTCCTCAGGGATGTGCCCAAAGCTCTGACCAAGGGAAGAAATATTTTGCCATGTTGAATGTTGGCAGAGCAGGGCACTATGGGATTATTTATGGACAAGCCTCCAGTAAATAAATGGCTAGGGTAGCCCCTGGAAACCTTTTTCCCTATTGGTAGTGAGTCAACTTCACCCACAAGATACTACCAGACATAAAAGCAGCACCCATGGGTACTTTCTTCAGAACAACTCTGGATCTGTGGAAAACAGATTAAGGACAGCAGCTGCTGAATCCTCCACACCAAAACCTACTTTAACCTGTGGAGAGAAACCCCAAGATCTGAACCTGCTCACAATTATACCCAAGGCAGAAGAGTGGTCACCAAGAGCTAGTTGGCTAGCCTCCTCTTAAGCTCTAGGAAAACAAAAGCTGCAAGACACCCAGGACTCTGCTTGGCCGAACTGACCAATTCCAATTGGATTTTCCCTGGACGCTGCTGGTGGATTCTGTGAGACTGAGTCCTAACCTCCAAGTGGTGCTCAATATGTCCTGAACTCTTGGCTGGTGAAGTGAACTGTCTCCCCATCAAAACCTGCAAAGATGGACATTTAGAAACTTTTTCCAAGCTTTATACAAAAAGAATCCGATGCTGTCACCTGACTACCACTAAGCCGTTAAGGTTGCATCACCAGTAGAACTCAACTTGCTAATTTGCTCCACTGAAATATGTTTGACTTTCAGAAAAGTTTCTACGTTTGAATGTAAAGGGATTCCACGTAGGCTGACATCGAGGAACAGCCAACTGCAGACGAGACCACCTCAGGCACCGACTTTCCAGCTGCCAATGCAGTAAGCCCCAAACTTCCCACCAAAGCATAGTTCCCTACCGTGGACCTGCACCCAAGATGGCTCAAGAAGCATTTTTTTCTAGAGTGTAGGTTGTATAGCGGTTAAGCAATTAAAAAAAATTAGGCCCTCATTACAACCTCAAAGGTCTTTTGAAAAGACCGCCGAGGCTGCGTCAGCCAGAATACAGCCAGTGCTGGCGGTATTTCTGGCTCCCTATTATGACTTTTCCGCTTGGCCAGCGGACAGTAACAGTATTACCGTCCGCTGGCCCAGCAGAAAAGTCACATCAACATTGCTGCCGGCTCTATTATTAGTAAGTGCAGGGGGTGCAGTGGCACCTGTCGTGCATTTCACTGCCCAAATTCAGGCAGTGAAATGTGTGACGGGCCTATGCCTGGGGCCCCTGCACTGCACATGCCAGGTGCATGGGCAGTGCAGGGGACCCCAGGGGCACCCCATGTCCCCCTTACCGCCAGCCTTTCCATGGCAGTGTTTACCGCCGTGGCCAGGCTGGCGGTCGTGGACTCATAATCCCTGGGGCACTGGTGCTTGCACCGCTGCCCTTGGGATTATGACCGCCAGGTAAAAGCCGGGTGGAATTGTGGAGGGGCCGGTGGTATGGCCGTGGCTATAGCACCACAGTCATAATTGCTGGCAGAACACCGCCAGCCTGTTGGCGGTGTTACTGCCAGCTTACCGCCGGCCACCAGGATCATAATGAGGCCCATAATGTTTATGATGTGAGTAGTCCACTGCTGCTGATGTGTTCCCCTTCAACAAGACTTTTACCTTCTGTCTGTGTCACCCATGCAGGTCAGCGCCCATCAAAAGAAGGTGATATGGTATTCCATCGCCTAGCAAGTGCAGACCCTTGGGGTCCATAGCTGGTGGAGCACCCACTGCAGAAAGTGGTGGGAGTACCTGAGACTCTGGGCATGGAAGACCTCAGAGGCCCAGCTGGGGATGCCCTCTGAAGACTCCTCTCATTGTCCGCATTTTATCAGTGGCCTAACTTGAGGTAGGTGGGTGCCTGAGGGCAGCATTGCAGCCTACTTGTGGGGAGATGTGCATGTGATCAGTAGTTGATGCACATCGACTATGGGTATCAGTCACCTTGTCAGGTTCTGAATCGGTCATGTGTGGCAATACAGTGCTGTCAGTGTATATCCAATGGACAATTCCGATCGTTGGTTGAGCATGTGCACGTACGCATCGTGTCAGACTAGCTTCTTCCATCTGCATCAATGTACCTGAGGTATACATGCTATCACATCAGAATCCAGCTCCAACTATGGCTGATGCTATCTCTATCTTGCACAGTAGCTGCCATGGATTGATTGTGAAGGTGCTCATCAGGGGGTCCTTAACATGGATGGCCTAAATGAGAGAGTATTCTGGACATGATTCCTTACCATGTTGACATATGTCCACCAAAGAGTGTAGGATATGTGTTGGGAAGCAACCATGGAATTCTGCTACATATCCGCCATGTGTGCAAATAACACAGCAAAATCTGTTGTAGCAGCTATCATTTTGTTGTCTAGCATTTTCAACTATGGTATAGTAGTAGATGTGGGAAGTACCCTGGGAGGTCCCTGGAGTCTAACCCTATTGTTTATATGTCATGCATGATACCACCCTGGCAATCACACTGCTGCTATGCAGTGTTTCAGCCTTGTCAATTCATTAAGTCAAACTATTCCCACAATAGCTGGATTATGAGCATAGCATCGTGCAATTCACAATGTGCATTTTCTACAATTCAGTTTCATTGTAATGGTATGGCATGCCATAATGTTATTGGAGAGATGTTCCTGTTGATCTGTGCTAATGGTTGGCAGGTATTGATCCTTTTCCACCCTATCTTCCTCTTTCTCCATCCTTCCTTTTCTCCCTCTCCTCCTCTGTCTTTGTGTGCATCAGCATCATCAGGTGAAGGAGAAGGGGCACCGGTGATTGAGGAAGCTGCAGCCATTGGGACCCAGGAGTCTGACACCAGTGGAGCCGAGGGGACCAGTAGGACGGAGGGCAAAGGGAGTGCCACAGGGGAAATGGGATCATCTGCATCATCTATGGATTCCTCCTCCGATGGAAGCTCCCTGGTGGTGGCAGACCCATCTGGGACAAGCCCAGCACCATCCTTGTCCACCACCCCCTTACCAGCACTGCCCTCCCTGTTGCTTCCCACCCAGATGCCCATGCCTGCTCAACCAGGAGGGTGAGCATCTCCTTTGCCACAGGCACCTCTGCCCCTGCCCTAGTCAGCCCTGCTGCCCTCAGTGAGGAGGCTATTGACCGCCTGAGGTTTATCTCTGTGGGCCAGACAACCCTTGTGAATGCCATCCAGGGACTGGCAGCTCAGGTACAACAGAGCAATGAATTCCTGGAAGGCATTCATGTGCCCTGTCTGGCACACAGAGATCCTTTGAGGCTCTGGCCTCCTTGTTGACAGCAACCAGTGTCTCTTTTTCTTCCGTCCCCTCTCCATCTACCTCTGTCATACTGCCATCCATCCACCTCAACAGACATGGTTCGCAGTGACAAACGAAGCTACCCCAAGACCCACCACCAGCATGCACATAGGCAACACCCACCTGCACACACAACATCCAATTTCTACACTGACCCCCACACTACCCCCTCCTTCACAGACTCTACACCACTCACACCTGTTGGCACAACACCAACACTCCCTGATCCAGCCACTAGTCCTATCATAACCACAGTCACCACACTTTCAGACCTGCATACATCCACCACATTCACCACATGTGCACTCACCACAACTTTCAACACCCCCACATGGAGCACATCCACCTTACCTGTTGGAACCACCCCAAAAGACAGTCACCCAGCCACCATGGCATCTCCCTGTACCTTTTCCCCCTCCTCCCAAGATGCCTAATCACCCACAGTCACACACCCAACAGACATCCAGCACACACATGCCTTCCACCCACGCAACTGTACCCGACAACTACATGGACACACCTCACAGCCACTTCTTCTCCCTCCAATCCCAAACACTTTTCCCATGACCGCCCTTTTGTCCCTACAAAAGACTCCTATATGCGTTTTCCTTCTTCTCTACCTCTCTCCCACCCAGTGATTTACCAAAGGGCACTGTGTCAGTCCCTGACCCCAGCCCTTCCACCTCCCAGTCCTCCCTTGCCCCCCCAGTGTTGCCCATGCCCCTCCCCCTACCAAAAAATCAACCCCCCAAACCCAAGCTCCCCCTCCAAGGACAAACCTAAGAACCCACAGACTAAGGCGAAAGCCAACACCAAACTCCCCCCAAATCCAATGGCAAACCCAAGGAGCTCCCTCCCAAAGCCAACCCCCCCTCAACAACCACCCCATCACCCCTCAGGTGCCTGCCTGCCCCCTTGCAGTCCCTACCATGTGGAGACCACTTTGAAGTCTGGAGTCAAGTTGGAGCACTCACAATCGCCATATGTGCCTACTAGCACTTGGACTTTTGGACTGGCCAGTTGGCCCATTTTGTACTTGCTGGAGAATTGTATATATATACATTTATAATATATATGGGCCAACTGCCTGTTGGTCTCAATGGAGACATACTTGTCCTGCCTTTCAATCATGATGGATGTGTTGTATTAGTGCAATTTGGTTTGTGTCAGTTTTGTGTATTGTATTGTATTGTATTTTAATCATATTTATATAACACTTACTACCCCTGAAGAGGCGTCGAATCGCTTTTCGGTGAGTAGCACACTACTCAGGAACCCAACAAGAATTAGTGATTGTAGGAAAGTACCATCTTGCTTGGCATGTTACCCCCATATTTCACTGTATATATGTTGTTTTAGTTGTATGTGTCACTGGGACCCTGCCAGCCAGGGCCCCAGTGCTCATAAGTGTGCCCTGTATGTGTTACCTGTGTTATGACTAACTGTCTCACTGAGGCTCTGCTAATCAGAACCTCAGTGGTTATGCTCTCTCATTTCTTTCCAAATTGTCACTAACAGGCTAGTGACCAATTTTACCAATTTACATTGGCATACTGGAACACCCTTATAATTCCCTAGTATATGGTACTGAGGTACCCAGGGTATTGGGGTTCCAGGAGATCCCTATGGGCTGCAGCATTTCTTTTCCCACCCATAAGGAGCTCTGACAATTCTTACACAGGCCTGCCACTGCAGCCTGAGTGAAATAACGTCCACGTTATTTCACAGCCATTTTACACTGCACTTAAGTAACTTATAAGTCACCTATGTGTCTAACCTTTACCTGGTAAAGGTTGGGTGCTAAGTTACTTAGTGTGTGGGCACCTTGGCACTAGCCAAGGTGCCCCCACATTGTTCAGGGCTGATTCCCCGGACTTTGTGAGTGCGGGGAAACCATTACATGCGTGCACTATACATAGGTCACTACCTATGTATTGCTTCACAATGGTAACTCCGAATATGGCCATGTAACATGTCTAAGATCATGGAATTGCCCCACCAATGCCATCCTGGTATTGGGGAGACAATCCCATGATTCTCCGGGTCTCTAGCACAGACCCGGGTACTGCCAAACTGCCTTTCCCGGGGTTTCACTGCAGCTGCTGCTGCTGCCAACCCCTCAGGCAGGTTTCTGCCCTCCTGGGGTCCAGCCAGGCTTGGCCCAGGAGGGCAGAACAAATGACTTCCTCAGAGAGAGGGTGTTACACCCTCTCCCTTTGGAATAAGGTGTCAGGGCTGGGGAGGAGTAGCCTCCCCAGCCTTTGGAAATGCTTTGATGGGCACAGATGGTGCCCATCTCCGCATAAGCCAGTCTACACCGGTTCAGGGATCCCTCAGCCCTGCTCTGGCGTGAAACTGGACAAAGGAAAGGGGAGTGACCGCTCCCCTGACCTGCACCTCCCCCGGGAGGTGCCCAGAGCTCCCCAGTGTGCTCCAGACCTCTGCCATCTTGGAAACAGAGGTTCTGCTGGCACACTGGACTGCTCTGAGTGGCCAGGGCCAGCAGGTGACGTCAGAGACTCCTTCTGATAGGCTCCTTCAGGTGTTGCTAGCCTATCCTCTCTCCTAGGTAGCCAAACCTCCTTTTCTGGCTATTTAGGGTCTCTGCTTTGGGGAATTCCTTAGATAACGAATGCAAGAGCTCATCAGAGTTCCTCTGCATCTCTCTCTTCACCTTCTGCCAAGGAATTGACTGCTGACTGCGCTGGAAGCCTGCAAAACTGCAATAAAGTAGCAAAGACGACTACTGCGACAGTGTAACGCTGATCCTGCCGCCTTCTCGACTGTTTTCCTGGTGGTGCATGCTGTGGGGGTAGTCTACCTCCTCTCTGCACTAGAAGCTCCGAAGAAATCTCCCATGGGTCGACGGAATCTTCCCCCTGCAACCGCAGGCACCAAAGAACAGCATCACCGGTCCTCTGGGTCTCCTCTCAGCACGACGAGTGAGGTCCCTTGAACTCAGCATTTCTGTCCAAGTGACTCCCACAGTCCAGTGACTCTTCAGTCCAAGTTTGGTGGAGGTAAGTCCTTGCCTCCCCACGCTAGACTGCATTGCTGGGAACCGCGTGTTTTGCAGCTACTCCGGCTCCTGTGCACTCACCGAGGATTTCCTTTGTGCACAGCCAAGCCTGGGTCCCCAGCACTCTAACCTGCATTGCACGACCTCCTGAGTTGTCCTCGGGCGGCGTGGGACTCTCTTGTGCAACTTCGGGTGAGCACCGATTCACTCCACTATGTAGTGCCTGCTTGCTTCTGAGTGGGCTCTTTGTCTTGCTGGACGCCCCCTCTGTCCCCTCACGCAATTGGTGACATCCTGGTCCCTCCTGGGCCACAGCAGCATCCAAAATCCCTAACCGCGACCCTTGCAGCTAGCAAGGCTTGTTTGCGGTCTTTCTGCAGGAAAACACTTCTGCACGACTCTTCACGACGTGGGACATCCATCCTCCAAAGGGAAAGTTTCTAGCCCTTGTCGTTGGTGCAGAATCCTCAGCTTCTACCATCCGGTGGCAGCTTCTTTGCATCCACAGCTGGCATTGCCTGGGCATCTGCCAACTCCAGACTTGATCGTGACTTTTGGACTTGGTACCCTTGTTCCACAGGTACTTTCGTCTGGAAATCCATTGTTGTTGCATTGCTGGTGTTGGTCTTTCCTGCAGAATTCCCCTATCACGACTTCTGTGCTCTTTGGGGAACTTAGGTGCACTTTGCACCCACTTTTCAGGGTCTTGGGGTGGGCTATTTTTCTAACCCTCATTGTTTTCTTACAGTCCCAGCGACCCTCTACAAGGTCACATAGGTTTGGGGTCCATTCGTGGTTGGCATTCCACTTCTAGAGTATATGGTTTGTGTTGCCCCTATCCCTATGTGCCCTCATTGCATTCTATTGTGACTACACATTGTTTGCACTGTTTTCTATTGCTATTACTGCATATTTTGGTATTGTGTACATATATCTTGTGTATATTTGCTATCCTCATACTGAGTGTACTCACTGAGATACTTTTGGCATATTGTCATAAAAATAAAGTACCTTTATTTTTAGTATATCTGTGTATTGTGTTTTCTTATGATATTGTGCATATGACACTAGTGATACTGTAGGAGCTTCACTCTTCTCCTAGTTCAGCCTAAGCTGCTCTGCTAAGCTACCTTTTCTATCAGCCTAAGCTGCTAGACACCCCTCTACACTAATAAGGGATACCTGGGCCTGGTGCAAGGTGTAAGTACCCCTTGGTACTCACTACAAGCCAGTCCAGCCTCCTACAGTGATGGATTAGTATCGGGAAATAATTAGTACAGTTTTAGTATTATTATGAGTTAATTTGAGCTGCGGCTATGAGAGTTTGTTACTTAGATTGACTGGAGTAATGGAGGGGTGGAGGAGGTAAGAAATCCAGAAGTGTTAATTGGCAGTATATCCTTCATTTACTCAACCCAAAGGCTTGGGATGAGTAAAGGGGGATGGAGGAGGGAAGAGTATGTGGAAGGGTTAGGGAGAGCATAGTAGCAGGGTGAGATAAATGCGGGAGAATTTAGTAGGGTTGTGTGGGAGGTCACGGTAGTAGAGTGTGGTTTGGTGAGTTAGATGTGGAAATGGAGGGAAGAGCTTAGGCAGAGATATTTAGGAGATGAGAGGAGTAGAAAGGGTTTGGGATGAGTCAGAGTGAGAATGGAGGATAGTTTGATAGAGACATGACATATGATGATGGGTAGATAAGTGTGATAAGATGAGAGCAGGAATTCATAGATAGCTAGTATGACAACCTACCCAGGATCCATGCAATGACCCACAAACATGCCAAGCACATAAACAACATATACACATACATACATACATATATATATATATACATATATATATATATATATATATATATACATACACACATACACACACACATACAAACACACTTGAATACACACACATATGCACATACAATACATAATTAGAACCATGGGTAAAATATACTTAGTCAAACAGGTTTAAAGAGTATGTGTGTATTTCATTGTTATGACATAGTAGCGATACATATTTTTTAAAGAACTATACAGAACTAGAAATATACACATAATCTGAAAAAAAATATTTATCAACATAGGCATTTGCAGTCCATAGTTATTTGAATATGGTGGTTATGAAGGGAAGAGCCAACTCTTGAGTAGTTTTCTGAAGACAAGAAAGTTATTTGTGGCTCTTATAGTTGGGGGTAATGAATTCCATAGTTTGGCTGCTTGAACGGAGAAGGATGTACCACCTATAGTCTTTTTCTTGTATGTTGGTGTTCTAAGGCAGGGTGCCAATCTTGAGTGGAGGTTTCTTTGTTGGATGTATTTGGTTATTTTGGTTCTAATAAAAAGCGGTCCTGTTCCATGTATAGCTTTGTGGCTGATACAAAGCAGCTTGAAAGTGTATCTTCTGGCAACGGGTAACCAGTGTAGTGCTCTCAAGGCAGGGGAGATGTGGGCTTGTGGCTTTACATGTCATAGTAGCCTGGCTGCGGAGTTCTGAATATGTTGTAGTTTTTTCATAATAGACAGAGATGATCCATGGATAGGCCATTGGCATAATCCAGTTTGGATAGTACGGGTGAGATACTAGCTTGCACCTTGTGTAGAAATCCGAGGTGGGGGAAGATGCGTCGTAGAGTCTTCAAGGTGATGAAGCTTGTTCATGCTAATTTGTCCACTTGGGCATTCATAGTTAACTTTGAGTCCATGGTGATTCCAATGTTTTTAACTTCCTTGGATAATTGAGGAGGTTGTCAGAGATCGTCAGGCCAGACGCACAGTGGGTCATAACTTTTCCAGTCACCACATATGAGTATTTCTGTTTTGGAGGTATTTAGTTTGAGAGGGATCTAGGTCATACACTGATCAACTGCTCTGAGGCAACTGAAGATTTCTGATTTTTCAATGTTTTTGGGGCATTCTAATTTAAGTAGTTTTCGTGTGTCATCCTTGGGGGACTCCTGTTTTTGTGAGGTAGGGTTTGGATGAGAAGGGGGGCGAGTAGATGATATTAGATCTTTTTTGAAGATAGGCAGTAATCCAGTAAAGAGCAGTCCCTTGTATGCTGGCTTCGTGGAATATTTGAATTAGGGTGTCATGGTCAACCGTGCTGAGAGGTTCAAGAGAAGTAGTACAGCAACTTCATTGCGGTCGACTGTGTTTTTAAGATCATCTCAGATTGCTATGAGTGCCGATTCAGTGCCTCTTCCTGGGTGGAATCCAGTTTGGAAGTCTGAAAGTATAGAATGGTCTTCAATGAATTGTGACATCTGGGCGAATGCTGCTCTTTCTATCATTTTTCCCAGGAAAGGTCCATTTGTGATTGGTCTGTAGTTGTTGGGGTCCTGCGGGTCTAGGTTTGTTTTCTTTAATAACGGTCGTATGTATGCCTTTTTCAGGTCTACAGGAAAAGTTCCTGTAGTTAAAGAGTTGTTGATGATTCTTCTTATAAGTATGGCAGCAGAAGTAGATAAGAGAATGTTCTTGAAGATTTGTGGTGGACAAGGGTCAGAAGGGCAACCGGAGGGCCTGTTTGCTTTGACCAAATCCATAAATTCACCTTGGGATATTTATTGGAAGGACTGTAGAGGCTGGGTTGGTTTATTCTTAGAGGGTATTTTAGGAAAGGGGTTGGTGCTGATGGTTTTCTTTTGTTTTAAATAGGAGTCCAATGTGTCTGCCTTGGTTGTGTAATGAGTTGCCAGTTTGTTTGTCAAATCTTGAGTAGTGGAATGACTTCCTTTCATGCATGTCTGTTTTCGAAATTCATTGAGAATTTTATAAAATTCCTTGGTTGTAGATGTAGCATTTTGAATTCTGTCTGAGTAGTACCTTTTTTTCGTTTTTTTTCGATTGATGATTTGTGTATTCTGTTAAGTTTGTGTAGCTTCAGTTTGTCTTGACTGTTGTTTGTTGTGAGCCAGGTTCGCTGCAACTTTCTGATTTGTTGCTTTATCTTTTTAAGTTCTGTGTTTCTCCAAGGTGTTGGTTTTCTTTTGTCGTGTTTAGTTTTTATGAGTGGTATTAGGATATCAAAAGCTTCCTGTAGCCACTCATACAATTTTGGAACAGAATTAATTGTATCTAGATCTGTATTGGCTGTTAGTTGTGTTTCTAAGTCATCAAAATTGAGTTTGCTCCATGGTCGATAGGGGCATGTATGTAAGTAGTTGTGGGGTGTGTTGATTTGTGGAGTTTTATGTTGAAAAGTTATCAAATGGTGGTCTAACCATGTGATTGGCGTAATGCTATGAATGGTAACTAGTTCAGGCTTTGCAAAAATGACATCTAGGATGTGTCCAGCGATGTGTGTGGGATTGTGTACAATCTGATGTAGGTTCAATGTGACTAGGCCAGTGGTGATAGCTTTTGGATGGGGCATACTGGGTTTGTCAAACCAAATGTTTAGACCCCCAGGAATGCATAGGTTGGAGTATAGTGTAATAAGGTTTGAGACTGTATCTAGCAAAGTATCTGGGAATGTTGAGTTGTTAGGTGGAGGTCTGTAAAGGAGGAGAAAGTTAGAGGAGGAAGTTGGAGTAGGGTGGCATCTGGTGAGGAGGGCTTCACAACCTTGTATGGGAATGTTGTCTGTTTTACTGAGGTTTATTGCCTGTTTGAATATAATAGCTAGTCCACCTCCTCTCTTGCCTATGCGGTTTTGTGTGATGGTTTGATAACCCTGAGGAAGGGCTTTGTGCAACACTGGGGCCATGTCATCTCCCAACCAAGATTCTGTTATGAATAGTAAGTCAGGTTGTGTGTCTGTGAGCAGGTCGTAGATATGGTGCTTGTTTTTTTAGAGTGATCAAGCATTTATCAGCTGGCAGTTTAGAAAAAGTGTGTTAGTGGCAGTGTTGATTTGTTTAGGAGAAGCGTAAGCAGTATAATTTGAGTTGAAGCAGGTGTGTTGTTAGTTGTGATAACTGTGTGAGGCTCACAATAGTCTTGCTTTTCAATATAGTGTTCCTCTTCCAGCAGGTTAAGGAGGCATTTTGTTGGGTCTGTGTCTGTGGGTGTTGGACTTGGTGGCAGAGAGAGGCATGAAGAGTGTACTGTTTTTGGTAGGGTAGTCTTATTATGTAATAGACAAGGGGATGTGAGGTTGTTAAGAGTGGCATGTTGTTTATTTTGTTTACGTCTGTTTAGTGTGGATGAAGTATGGGTAAGAGGGGGTGGAGGAGCATGTGAATCATGATGTAAGGCTCTAAATTATGCAATGGAGGAGAGGCGAGTGAATGAAAGTTGCTGGGTTGGGGTGCTTGCGGTATGGTTTTGTGAATAGTGAGAAAGTAGGGGTAAAGATAGGACAGGTCTTGTATACTTTGTGTAGTCCTGAGGGTGGGAGTGGGTGTGACAATAAGTATAATGAAAGTTTGTGTTGATTTTATGTGCTGATGTGTGTGGTCTGTATTGTTTTTGTGGAATAGTGAGAGGGGATATTGATGTAGTTGTTTTTGATGAGGGATTTTTATGTGAGTTAGTGCTGGTGAGTGGAATTAGAGTGGTACAGGGGGTGTTGATGTGTTTTGGAGATAAATGTATGAGGTGTGTAAGAGAGGATGGATATATGTCAGGGGAGTTTGTATTAGTTGTGATGACTGGAAGAGGTAATGTGTGTGGTGGAGTGAAGTGAGGGGATTGTATCATTGTGTGTAATATGTCACCCCTAAGGTGTCCCCCAGGTGCCCCTAGGATTGGGTGCAGTGTATCTATAAGCAGGTACCTTAAACAATGTTTTATAAGCCCTGGTGAGGAAAAATAGCCAAATTTGTTTTTCCCTTGTAGTAAATAGGTTCCATAGACTAAAATGGGGATAATTTATTTCAATTAATAAAGTCTCCAAAGGAGCTAAATATGGCAAGTCTGGTCTCAAACTGATTGTAATAATAAATGCAACAACGTGCCATTGTTGGATTAAATATTACTAGTTCAGAGAGAGTTTTAGAACTCTTCCTAAAAGTTACCAGTTTCAGCTCTGTAGTGCCCTGCTGGCCAGGCGTCCTTGATAAGGTGTGAAGTGGCTTGGGCAGAACACAAAGGAAGTGCCTGGGGAGGATATCTGCCTCAGCAGATGGTGAAACAGGATGGAGGAGAGCAGCCAAACTTGTCTTCAATGGAGGGAAGGACATTTGGAGCAGATCAGGACCTCCCCCATTTCCTGCAAACCCAGACAACAGGGTTCCCTCTTGATTAGAATAGGAGAGGTCAGGAGAGGGTTGTGTTAAAGATTTTTACCCACACCAGTGGGTGGGCTCAGCCGGACATACCCTCCAAAATTCACTTTCTGCCATTTTGGATTTTTAAGGAAAGTTTCTCCCTGGGATTGATTTTTCCACACTTCCAAGGAAGTGGTCATCCACTGGAGTAGTGGCCTGCCTGTGATTGGACAGTTGCCCCCTCTGCTTCCCACCCCAGGAGCAAGGATAAACATGGCAAATCTACACCCACCGCTCAGATTCCTACAAGGAATAGCAACAGAAGGACTTTGATTCTATCCCAAATAGGCCCATACTCATCATAGCTCATAAATAGATAACACCAGGCATCGCCATGATTCCTGTTTTTGCAGAATCATTGTCATGTCTGCCTGCTAACACCGTTGTCGCCAGACCTTATCTGTCTTGAAACTGTCATATTGTCAAGTTCTTTCATTAGTGACATAAACACAACATCTAAGGTGAAATTTTTCTGAGTCAAATGTTGATTCCCCATTACGCCAATGATAAATAACAACCAATAGAGATATTGCATCAAAAGAACAAAGTCTCAATTTATGTCCTTCTTCCCCATAGATCCATAACACTACGTCAGAAACATATACTTTGATGTTAATAATCTAGGTCAGACATTCTAATAAGACTTAGAATATAGGGACTGTCACTTGTTCAATTGATAGAGAGAGAGAGAGAGAGAGAGAAAGATAGATAGAGAGAGAGAGAGAGAGAGAGAGAGAGAGAGAGAGAGGTCTTTCACCCAGATTATTACCCAAGATTATTCCAGAGACTGTTTCACCTACTGCCAGCGCACTTCACACTTTACAAATGATACATGTCACCTGAAGCTGACAAAGCCAAGTCCCAGAGGAAGACAAGTTACTGCTACCACAGTGAGTGTTTGCCCTTTGCGGGGAACACTGTCTTCATGGATTTGCTAATAGAGACAGACTTTGTGTTTTCCTTCTCCCTAAGAATCTATAGATGGCAAGTTGCTCTGCCTTTCATGCTCTCACAGTGTAGTTCATAGAAATAGGCAATAGGGTGTTGGGTTCTGGATAACATTTTAAATGATGTTTTAGCAATTCAGGAAGCTGGTTTGTTTTACTTATAATGTGTCTCATTGCTGTTTTTATAATATTCTTTGTAGTTGCTTTAGATGTATTACGTATTGAGAAACAGATTGTTCTTGTAGTAATAAACCTTTAGTATAACAGTTTTCCTTTTTAGTGCAGTGTGTGGTAGTATGAATAATGAAATCAGGTTTGTGGATGTTTCCATGATGCCCCTGATCCCTTTACTTGATTGCTAGTAACCCAAAATCAATCACACGTTGACGAGTGTCTTGCGGGGGATACAATATCTTGTGTTTCACATTCACTGTTGTGCATTGAACCAAGTTCACCTAGGTTACCAATGGGTGGGAAGGCACCCCTTGTAAAGTTAGTCCAAAGTCATATCTTATGCAAAACCTTCTTAGTAAAACTGACTTTCTGCTGTCTCTAGTGCTGCGTGTCAGACCCAACTTCAGGGTTGATACCCTCCTGCCATGATAAGTCCCATTCCATGCCTCAAAAATGGTGGTGTAGTACAACACACCTGTTTGTCAATGCTTGATTATTTCTGGTTTTGCCCTAAGCACTGGCACCCTGTGTGACACAATTCTCACTTGCGGCAATCAAAACTCACTCCTGGCATACAAAACAGCTTTGTGTCATGCAGGTTGGAGTTGCATTACACCCTGATGTGCCAAAACCACAACCTTCATCACCTTGCATCATTTGAGTTTACCTCATGGTGCGCTGTGTCGTAAATACAATGCAGCCATGATGCACAACAGCACAGTAACAGTGTGATGCATTCTCACACAACTCCACACATCTTAGTAAAACAGGGTGTTAGTTTGGCTGTTGCAGAATATTTCTGAATGTTATCCAAAAGACCCTATTTCACTAGACTTTCACTTTGTCTATTGCAGCCTATCTTTGAATTTTGTTAATGCAACCAAGGTTATACATTTCTTACTTTGCCCCGGGTCAATGCTTGAGCGCGTCACTTAGGAACATTTTAATCTTATGAATTTAGTAGGTGTTCCCTTTTGAAATGGGTTATGTTATGCATAAATATATTATACCCACACCATGACGTCTCAATTAATGGTATGAAGGGCATTATTATATATTCATGTTTGAGTCACACCATGCTGTTTGAAACACTAGCTTATATTTTCATGTGGTTTCAGAATATCAAGAACTATGGTTCAAGACTAGTAAGAACCATTGTACTAGGGCAGGGTCTAGATATATTTAACTTCAACATGTATCAATAATTACTATTGACACAGATCAATTGTGCTAATGTCATAGACACTTAGCATCCCATTTACTGGTTTGTAATAATATAAAAAGGATGTAAGCGGATCCTAGCCAGGCCTCCCTACATTACAACCCTTTTAGTCCTGAGAGCCTTAGGGTGGTCATCCTCCAACTTTGTACCTGCCTCCCTCCTCTTTTCTGATGCTTTTTTTGCTGGTTTTAACCACTGCTAAACAGTGCTGAAGTGCATATGGTCTCTCCCTTAAACATGGTAACATTGGTTTATACCAAATTGGCATTTTGATGTACTTGCAAGTCCCTAGTAAAGTGCACTACATGTGCCCATGGTCTGTAAATTAAATGCTACTAGTGGGCCTGCACCACTGATGGTGCCACCTACATAAGTAGCACCTTAGCCATGTCTCAGGCCTGCCATTGCAAGGCCTATGTGAGCAGTTTCACTGCCAATTCAACTTGGCTTTTAAAATTTGTAATTGCTTACCAATACTTGAGCTCCCCTTTTGCTACATATGTCACTCCTAAGGTAGGCCCTAGGTAACCCATATGGCAGGGTGGTATGTAGGTAAAAGGCAGGACATGTACTTATGTATTTTATATGTCCTGGTAGTTAAAAACTCCTAAATTCATTTTCCACTACTGTGAGGCCTGCTCCTGTCATAGACTGGCATTGGGACTGCCCCCATATACTGTTATGTGGTAAATTCTGATCTGGAAGGAATAACCAGGACATATTTAGTATGGCCAAAATAGTAATAACAAATCTTGCTTATCGGTGAGGTTGGATTCAATATTACATTTTAGAAAAGCCACTTTTAGAAATTGGGCATTTCTATGCACATAATACCAACTGCGCCTCAAAGCCTGAATCCAATCCACGTCTGGTCTGTGCTGGTTGATAAGTCCCTTGTGCATTTCACCCAGATAGCCATAGATAAAGGACACTTAAGTGGTCATTCTGACTTCGGTGGTCTTTTCCTTAGACCACCAAAGTCGAGGGCACCAGAAGACGGCCAACCTCACATTGGTTTATGCAAATCCCTAACTACAAAAATTCATGGACAAGGATTTGCACAAAAATGTCTGCACCCTCAAGGCAGTCGTAACAAGAAGAATTATATTAATTTCTCCTTATTTTTCCAACTTCAAACGAATGCTGCATTTTACAACACTGAAAGTAGGATATTCCATTAAGCATAGGTTTTGTACTGCAAGGGTGGTCTTCCAGCACAAAACCTATGCTTTAGAGAACTCATATACCCTTGCACCATGGGGAAAGGGTGTGTGCGTTGTCGCATGACTGCCAAAAGTGAAAAAGTAGGTATACCATTTTTCCCTCTCCTTTTGAGACAAAGCAGTGCAGCACTTTTGGTGTAGCATTACCTTGTGTCAAAGAACAGTAAATCTGGGCCACACGGTGGCACCAAAAACAAAGCCTTTTTGAGGTAGGTTTTATAAGTAAATATGCTTTTCTTTCTCAAAACCTTTTCTGACTTTACATGTGTGATGCACTGTACAGCACCCATCCAAAGTGGGAAGGGTTTTACTGGTCATCTAGGAACAGTTTTCTGAACTGGAAGAATACACTTCTAGTAGAAAACCCATGCTAGAGATGATGCAGACAACTTTTTATTATAGTGCCTGATTCTGTGACATTGGTAGGAACATTATATAATCAAAACAAGGACCGACCCATACACCCAGTACGGATCCAGCATGAAGATAGCACATGGTTCAGTGGGTACAATTTTCATAAACATCTACCTCACCACCAGTAGCTGATCTATTCAAGGTCTGATAGTATATTAAAAATTAAATAACAGGCCGACAATTAAATGTCAATTTGATATATTATTTTTACATCATCATGACATCACGAAATAGTGATGTCAGTGCAGATGGCGTAAGGTGAGAACAATGCTCAGTGCAAAATAACATATTTAGAGATTTACCTGTGTGCATCCAAAAGACACAAGGTATCCACAATGAGTTTTAACATAAGCAGGAGTTTATTCCTATTTTGAAAGATGTGACTGAATAACATGTTATCTGGTCAACCTCTTTCAAAATGGGAATAAAAGTACATTTGTAAATATACTTTCTTTGCACCTTGCACTGTCTGCATTGATGTTGCTGTTTCATGATGTCATGATGCTGTAAAAATTATATTTTACATTGGCCTTTGAATTAGGATCTTTTCCTTCATTTATTGATGTGCTACCACACTTTCAGTGGATCAGATATTGGTGGTTCAGTAGATCTTTGCGAAAACTGTGCCCATGGCACCATTGGTTATTTCGTGAATTGCTAGATAGAGAGAAGGACAGTATTGTATTTTTCTATATATGGAATACTTGAAGGAAAGCAATGCTGCAACCAAAGTTGCAGCACTACGTTCCGTTACATCTTTGTAAATCTGAAACTCTGTGCCTTGTACACAAATAATGTGACAAAAACCTTCTTATATTATTCCTCAATATAACCCTACCACATGCCTCCCATCAACCTGTCTCATTGCTTTCATCCAGGCACAAATGGTTTGTTGGAAATCTCTGCATTTGTCTTCTATTTAAGCTTCTGAACAAACCCAAATTTAGTTTTTTCAAAAATAACTGAAGATTAATGGCCCTCTTTGAATAGTCACCCCAAACATTTTGCCTTCCTCCTCCTCTTTGTCTGACCTTGTTTTTCCTGGCTTTAGGACTCTGGGGATTTTTCAACTGCATGTGCTCTCCCTTAAATATGGTAACATAGGCTTATACCTACTTGACATATTTAATTTATGTATAACTCCCTAGTACAGTGTTCTAGTAGTGAACATTTCCCAAATTAGTTTTTCACTGCTACAAGGCCTATCTCTCCCATAGGAATACATTGGGATTATCTTGGTAAATCTTACAGGTGTATTTCCCAATCTGCAAGGGATACCTTTCTCTAGTTTGGTGTCTCTGGACTCAAAGTTTCAAATCACAGCTAATGGTGAAGTCAGATAATAAATTGCAGTTCTGAAAGTGACACTTTTAGAAGGTTGTAATTTTCGTACTTTAGCCATTTGGTGCTTACTGCCTGTCTCCAATACACGTTTTCGGTGGGGTGACAGCTATGCTTGTGCTGTCCCTCTAGACAGCCACACAGAAAGCCAACTTATATGTGACTGATAGGCCATCAACATCCTGATGGGCCATTCTGGGCAGGATGGGAGGGGGGAGCTGACACGCCTGAATGGGTAGTGTTGTGCCACACACAAAGGGGATGAATACACTCCTGTAGTGAGTCTTGAGCCAAAGAAGGAAGGAAGAACCTCTGTGCACTTCTAAGACCTTTATTTCAAGTCTTCCCCACTTCCAAGGCACAACTGGGTTAATGTATTGGACCTCTGACACTACCAGCTCATTACCTTCTGGACCTGTGGATACTCTGCCACAAAGAACAGCTGCTGTGTTGCTATAAGGACTGTCAGTCTGCTGGACTCTGCTGGCCTCTACTTCGCTGTGCTGACCTGTTGTCTGTTGCCCTATTGCCTGGTAATGAGAAGGACTGTGCCTGCATCTCAACAGCACAAAGTGACTCAAAGAACTTGCTGGCTTGCCTCGGGTTTTTCTGAAGTCTCAGGGGCACAAAACACGTCCAACTCAACAGCTACAGCTCCTGGACTTGTCTTCAACCAGTTCTTGACCCCTAAAAGGTGCTTCTCCAATACTAAGCCCTATGAAGTGGCTTTTGGCTCCTCAATTCAAGCTTTTGGGGTCTTTGCGATTGCAAAAGAGCCTGCTGCCCCCGGAACTGCACAGCTCGAATGAAGAATCTGCACGAGCCGCCACAAATGTGCCTCTCTGCACAGCAAATATTGCCACCAATGACTGCGATGCCCCAGGCTGTCCATTCATGATGCCCAACCAACTCTTCGTTCTCATGGACCACCTCCAGTAACACTCTCCTTGCACATGACAAACTTCTTCTCCATGAACGGGACTCTTGAATCAACCTTGAAGAAGAGAAAATTCAGCAGGACTTAAATGAGACTATATTTGGCCTGTACCTCATCACAGTAGGCCTGAAATATTAGATTTGACCCCTGTCTAGCACAACCAGATATCCATGGTTGGCGCTTTATGATTTTTAGCACTATATTTCATTTTAACCTCGAAAAAATTATATTTTGACTTATACTTACTGGATTTTTGCAATTTTGGTCATGTTTTGCTAATTAAATTAATCCCTATTTTTCTAACCTTATGTGAATTACATTTGTGTAGTGTTTTCATAGTTTTACTGTTTGAAGTGGTGCACAAATACTTTACATGTTTCCTCTTAAGTTGAACCTGCCTGGTCTGTGCCAAGCCACCAGAGGGTGAGCACAGGTTAATTTACGGAGAGCATCTGATTTACTCTGACTAGTATTGTGACTCCTGCTTGAATAGGATGCATACCTCTGCCAACCAGAAACCCAATTTCTAACAAAGACCTATATCGTGCTCCAAATATTAACCCCTCAATGCCTTATCTTCTCCAATTGTATCCCTTTTGCCTCCTTGTGGTTGCAGGTGCTTTTGAGCATCATTTGGTGGCATGTATAAACAGTATAATAAAGATAAAAATAAGTGGGTGTTTAGGTATCCTATCAGTGTTTAACTGCAACTGATATATCGATACTGATGATGAAGTCAGCTTGTACATATAGCGCAGATGAAGAGCTTTGTCTTCCTGAAATTGAAATACAGGTAAATGTGTTGAGCAATTGATTTAACTGATTTTATTCAAACAGAACACTGCAATATAACTCACTCAAGGAGAGGCACTGGAACTTTGCATATCCATTGTGCATTTCAACAACATATGTAAATGTATTTCTAATTCTCTTCACATGGTTTATCTCTTTGAATAATTTAACAAGTGTTAATGCATTTGAGTTCACTGGCCTACCTCCTACTGCTTCCCAGAACTTTTACAGAAAGTTTCAGCAAGAAAAATATTTCTTTTAATTTTGCAAACTCTACAATCTTACTTCTACAGAGGAGTCTACATGTTGGAGAGAGGAGTTTGACTGTCACCCTCCAACTGTACTGCCTATGTTAGTAACAAAAATACAGTTAATTACTCAGGGACGTAGCTTCAGGGGGGTGTATGAGGTGAAACACCCGCTTAATAAATATTATATTTTGGGTTAAGACTTGGTGCTGTGCCACAATTGGCAGTGCCGCACTGCATCACTTTAGAAACGCAGGGATGCGCCATAGTTAAGTGAATACGGCGCACCCCTGTGTTTTCCCCTGCACTGATGCCAAATTCATTGTGCAAAGATGTCTGCATTGAGGAGTTTGATTGTTTATTTGCGGGAAGGTGTCTCTTCCTGCACATAAACAATCACTAATGGCGCTTTGGCATGTCTGTCTGTGCTACACAACACAGCACACACAGAAGTGGCAAATCTTCATTTTCAAATGATTGTTTATGTGCAAGAATGGACACCTTCCAACACATAAAGAATCATTTCGGCAGAATGCAGCACGCATAGAAATAGCAAAAAATGAGAAGGAATAAAAGTATTCCTCCTTGTTATGCCCACCCTGCTAACCCCACCCCTGGGGTGGCGTTAGATTTTGGCACTGCCTCAAGTTTAGGAAATTTCAAAAATCTGAGACAGCGGCAAAATGCAATGGGTGTTGCTGTGGCACACCCACAGCAACACCCATTGAACGCCCATTCCACGCACACTGCTGTGTGGGAAGGGGCCATTTTTACAAGGTGGCTTTAAGCTTACTGCCACCTTGAAAATACGGCCCAGTTATTAGCGCCACAGGAGCATCTAAAAAAAGTGATGCTCCTTTGGTGCTAGAGGCCTATGAATACGCCCCTAAGTCATTTTGAACCCAGAGGAATGACTGCATGTAGGAGGGTGTGTATAATGTGCAGGGAGAGCCCAGGACTCTCATCTGATTTACAACTCGAGCTGGCCCCATTGGCCAGTGCCTTTCTTTGTGCTGTCTGGAATTATCAACTGAACCATGCATAGCCTCTGTCCTTCAAAACCCTGCCAGGTCTGGGGCGTGGTGCTCAAGTACTTTGGCACAGTGCTCTAAGGGGTAATGTTAGGCTCTAAATTCAGTGCACTACCTTCGGCTTGCAGCATCCTTCATTTTATTCTTTCAAATCTATGAGAGGAATCGGGCATAGGATCTGAATGCCAGTGATTTTATTTGGTGCTCTCCGATCCTAATACTTTCACAGTGCAAGTCGGGTCTTTAAAGGTCCCAAAAATGCACCACCCACATTCCCTACATTCTGTGCAAACTGACAAATGCTGTTTCTGCAGCGTAACAATGGGCGGTGGTGCCTTTGTCTGTGGTGTTTGTAAATGTGATTTGAGAAGTGAAGTGTAAGTAACCATATGTATATGTAACTGACAGTTCTTTAGTAGTACACTGATTATTAGCTTGAATAGTCTGTCATGCTATGTCACCCCTAAGCGCTGTAATTGATGAGTTTTATGATAACTCAAGTCACATGGTAAACACACTTGCTTGAGTCACAGTTGTGTGTGATCTTAGAACTGGAATGCAGGTCAACTACTTTTACTTTAAGTGCGCAACATGTTCTACTTCATTTTGTTGCGTGTTTTTTGCTGTCTTACAGCCAACAGAGGCAGAGTCACATCGTAGGAAAGACACTACCCAGATTTACTAACACTTCATGCCAACTAGGCATCACAAAAGGGCCACAAAACTGGTGCATTGTGTTGTGATGTGATTTACTTTTTAATGCATATTATGATTTGCATTTGAAAGTTGCCTGGAGTAACGCAAAGCAACGCAATGCGCCACATTGTGCTACTTTGCTTCAACACGGTGTACCATTGCTTGTATATTGAGCATTCCAATGCAACAGTCCTTAGGTTGTGACATAAAGTCCTCTCTACAAACAGTTGTAGACAGAGGGTTGTGCCAAAACAACATACCTTCTCTTGACAGGCATTAAAGTGTAGTAAGTTTAAAACGCTCCAAATTGTACTGCTTTGTATGTGTGCTGAATTGTTGAGTAAACAAAAAAAGAGGGAAAGCATTAAAGTTTAGTTTTTGTACTGTAAGGGTTACCTTTTAGTACAAAAACATTGCTTTACAGAACGCATGCACACTTACACTATGGTGCAAGTATGTGTGCATTGGCACACGGGAGCCTAAAATGCATCAGCTCTAGAAAACCAGCACCATATCTTAATAGATATGGGTGGTCATTACAACCCTGGCGGACGGTGTTAAAGCGGCAGTAAGACAGCCAACAGGCCGGCGGTAAAAATTTTGGAATTATGACCGTGGCGGAAACCGCCAACAAAGACAGCCACTTTAACATTCCGACCGCCACAGCGGTACAAACAAACAGCTCGGCGGTCACCGCCAACAGACAGGAGGAGGACAATGTACCGCCCACACTATTATGACAGGCCAATCCGCCACCTTTTCCGGGGCGGATACACCGCGGATAAAAACACGGCAGAAAGAAGGAATTTAGAAGGGAAAACGCTCACCTCTACACACTCCACGAGGAAGGAGGACACCATGGAGCCGGAACTCCAAATTCTCCCTGCGATAATCTTCCTGCTCCTCTACCAGGAGCACCAACGCCGGCGGCGAAGACCACAGTGAGTACTGCACCTACGACAGAGGGGAGGCAAAAAAACAGGGACACACACACACAACACCCCCACCCCCACCCTCACCCACTACAACACACACACCAATGCATATCTATTCCATGTACAGCTTTGTGAGTGATACAAAGCAGCTTGAAAGTGCATCTTCTGGCAAAGGGTAACCAGTGTAGTGCTCTCAAGGCAGGGGAGATGCGGGCTTGCGGCTTTACATGTAATAGTAGCCTGGCTGTGGAATTCTGGATACGTTGTCGTTTTTTCATAATAGATAGAGATGATCCATGGTAGAGGCAATTGGCATAATCCAGTTTGGATAGTACAAGCGAGATAGTAGCTTGCATCTTGTGTGGAAATCTGAGGTGGGGGAAGATGCATCGTAAAGTCTTCAAGGTGATGAAGCTTGTTCGTGCTAATTTGTCCACTTGGGCATTCATAGTTAACTTGGAATCCATGGTGATTCCTAGGTTTTTAACTTCCTTGGATAATTGAGGAGGTGGTCTGAGATCGTCAGGCCAGACGCACAGAGGGTCATAATTTTTCCAGTCACCACTTATGAGTATTTTTGTTTTGGAGGTATTTAGTTTGAGATGGCTCCAGGTCATCCACTGATCAACGGCTCTGAGGCAACTGAAGATTTCTGAGTTTTCAATGTTTTTGGGGCATTCTAATTTAAGTAGTATTTGTGTGTCATCTGCATAGTTGTAGCATGTGAGATGGAAATCATTGATCAGTTCTCGTAAAGATATCATGTAGACGTTGAAAAGCAAAGGTGAGATAATTGTGATGTATGTGATGTGATTGTGTTGCTGCATGTGTTTTGTGGTTTCCTTGTGCATTATACTTGTGTGATGTGTTGTGATGGTGTTGTGTGGCATTGTGTGGTTGTTGTATATGCATGTGTGTGTGTGTGGTGATGGATTTGTCATGTGTGTTGTGTGTTGTGTGGACGTGGTGATGTATCTGAGACATTGAGTGGCAGTGTTTTGGTACGAGTTGGTTGAACGTGGTTATTACTTGTTGCTGTCAGTATGTGTTTTCATATGGAGGTGTGCAGTGTTGGTCCTTGCCAATGGTTTTGTGTGTTTGCAGTAGTGATGTTGTTGCGTGAGTCTGTGTTGTTGTGTGTGTTTGGTACAGACATTGGCGGTGATGTGTTTGTGTGGGGTGGTGTGTGAATGGCACATGTATGTTGACCATGCTGTGTGTGGTTTGTGTGTGCATATGTGTATGTTGGTGTATGTATGTGTGTTGGTACTGGTGTTAGTTTGCATCTGTGGCTGTTGCTAGTCATCACAGATGTGTGTGTTGTGTGTGGGTATGTACTAATGCCTTTCCCTTCAGTGTGTGCTAGGTGGGTGTACTTAAGGTTGTTTTCTTCGCCACTTGTTCTGGGGTCGAAGGGCGATCAGGAGCAGTGGGAAGACTTCAAGTTCAGGTTCCATGGCGGCTTCGGACGTATCTATATTCCTGAAGGTGGGTGTCTCCTTTTATACTGGTCATTTCCACCAGGGTTTTGGTGGCAGTCTGAGCACGTCAGAAGTACTGGCGGTGTGCAGCCTCTGAATATGCTCAGCAGTAACATGGTCCCTGCTGGGCTGGAGATGCGTCCGCCCTGGCGGTACTGGCGGTCTATTGACTGTGTCCCATTGGGAACACCGCCATGCTCATAATATGGCGGTCCTCTCTACCCGGGCCTGCGGCGGTGTGACGACCACCTTCATGGTGGTGGTCTACAGACCACCAAACTCGTAATGAGGGCCTGAGTCCTGATGATGGTCTGACAGACCTCTGCCACCACAGACCGAAACGTTGACATTACCTTCTCATTTGACAAGCTGAATTGAAAGACCATGATATTGCTTGAACTGGGACTGAAAACCAGACAATTATTGTGAAGGACTGTATCATGAGGAGGGTTATAACCCCATTCTGGATCTTCTGTTGGGATTCAATCTTGTGATCTAAGGGGGTTATACACAGTGTTGTTGTTTATGAGATGGGCATTCGTTATATTTGTTTTAACTTCCTGAATCCTATTGATTAATATATTGGATTTGAGCAGTACGAAGTTGTCTTATTTATTAATTGAAGACTGCATCAGATGTACACAAACTATACCTAAACAATTCCTCTAGTAGCATTTATAAGTGAGATACTTTTAAAAAGTGGCATTTCTAAAATAGAAATGTTAAATCCACCTTCACTAGATTTCTCACTTTCATTTCGACCATACCAAACATGACAATGCCACTTCTTTCAGATCAGAAATTACCACTTAAAAATATATAAGAGATTTTCCAGTGTAGACCTATGGGAGGAGCAGGATTCCAAACAGTGAAAAACGACTTTGTGTGTTTTCACTACCAGGACCTGTAAAACCTACAAGTACATATCCTGCTGTTTACTTACATAACACCCTGCCCTGTGGACTATGTAGGGCCTACCTTAGGGGTGTCTTATAGTTAATAAAAGGGGAGTTGTATGTCTTGACAATTAGTTTTTAATGCCAAGTTGAAGTGGCAGTGAAACTGCACACACAGGTATTGCAATGGCAGGCCTGCGACATGGTTAGGGGCTACTTATGTGGGTGGCACAATCAGTGTTGCAGGCCCACTAGTAGCATTTAATTGAAAGGCCCTGGCAAAAATATTGCACATTACTAGGAACTTATAGGTAAATTCAATATGTCAGTTGGGTATGAGCCAATGTTACCATGTTTCGGAGAGAAGGCACAAGAACTTTAGCACCAGTCAGCAGTGTGCAGACTCCTAAAACCAACAGAAACTAGATTAGAAAGTTGGAGGGAGACAGGCTAAAGTTGAGAGAAGCCCACCATAAGGCTGTGAGGTTTAACAGCTTCCCAACCCGTTATAGGCTTTGTCAATGAGGATTTTCTAATACTAAAGTTAAGCTATCCACCAGACCTAACCTGGTCCTTATATATCCAAATCACGCACAACTGTGGTTGGTTTTTCCTTTTTACTATGGCCTGGTATTGTCTGACCAGTACCCACTGTTGGCATTATGTGCTTTTTTTGCTCTAGGAAAATCTAAAACTTAGAAAAAACAAACCTCCACTTCCCTACATCTGATTTTTGTTTTTTTGGCGTCTGCTATTTTGGTAAATAAGAGAGGACATTTTGGGGGTCATTCTGACCCTGGCGGCCGGTGCCAGCCAGGGTCACCGACCACGGGAGCACCGCCAACAGGCTGGCGGTGCTCCCGAGCGCATTCTGACCGCGGCGGTTCAGCCGCGGTCAGAAAGGGTAAACCGGCGGTCTCCCGCCGGTTTACCGCTGCCCCATTGAATCCTCCATGGCGGCGGAGCGTGCTCCGCCGCCATGGGGATTCAGACACCCCCTACCGCCATCCTGTTCATGGCGGGAAACCCGCCATGAACAGGATGGCGGTAGGGGGTGCCGCGGGGCCCCTGGGGGCCCCTGGGGGCCCCTGCAGTGCCCATGCCAATGGCATGGGCACTGCAGGGGCCCCCGTAAGAGGGCCCCGCAAAGTATTTCAGTGTCTGCTTTGCAGACACTGAAATACGCGACGGGTGCAACTGCACCCGTCGCACCCCTGCAACTACGCCGGCTCAATTCTGAGCCGGCGTCCTCGTTGCAGGGGCATTTCTGCTGGGCCGGCGGGCGCTCTTTCGGAGAGCGCCCGCCGGCCCAGCGGAAATGTTTAAATGGCCGCTGCGGCCAAGGTTAAAATCACCCCCTTTGTGTGCTGTATTTTTTACATTTTAACTGTTTTGGTGATGATTATTTTACCCATTTCTCCTAAGTTAAGCCTTTTTCCTTTTTGCTAGAGCTACCAATTGGTGAGCTCAGGATTAATTTATTGAACTCTAACCGGATCTGGTGTGGAATAGAGCCATTATTACTTGAATAGGACTACAGTCCACTTCAGCTACTAATCCACTTATACACAGCAAGCAATTATCCATTGGTGTTTTAAAAGCATACTGCATAATGTATAACAGTGAACAATATTATATTACACAGCCTACTATAATAAGACATTATTAGAATTTCACTGAAAATATTCTTCCCCCTTGTTTGTTTATATGAAATAATTTAAACCACACATAAAATAGTGTTTTTTTGTAAAACATACATCGTAAATGACCAAGAAGTTGAGGTTAATATGTGAGTGCTGATAGATCACAACGTTCTTAGTTATTTATTCTTTCATTCAGGACACCTACACTTGAAATTTCCAGGGTAGACTTTAGAGTTACCTCTCTCCCTGGAGTTACACTTTTCATTTAAATGTTTAATTTTATCCAACAAAATTGTGATGTGCCCCCTGCCATTTTGTGCATCAAAATATTCAAATATAAATTTTAAAGCAACTAAACAATTAAACCACATAAAATATAGGTGGTTAGAGCTTTCATGTAGAATAAATAAACAAAGAAAGTAACTAGTAATTAGTAATTAACCACATTAAAGTGTTTTGGACATTAAGATATGTTTGGAGAAAGGGTCATATCATAGGTTGAGCATAGTGTTGCAATATAGAGAGATATAAAACAACCAATCCCCCGATGAATCCCAAGTTAGAAAATTGATAAAATGATCTGCTTATTAAGTACATAAAGGAAAAGGGGATCAAAGAAAGTTAAAATCCCTACTTGTTTCATGGAAGTAGACATAACCATTCACAACAACATTTTTGACACTTCAGTATCGCAAACGTCAAAGTAAAAGTTTCAGAAATTATACTACACCTTGTTGGATGCTGATCGATTTTTGAAAAAGCAACATTCAAGTTACTTAGGCCACATGCTATAATTGTGCAGTTTGTGACTTGGCCCTATTCCAGAATACTCAGTCTTTGTGTACGTGTCTAAATCTGCACCCTCATTTATCTTTGTCTCGCATTAGATCTCAGCCATGACAAGCTATTTATTTAGCAATTTAGGTTATCTATTTTAATATTCAGCAATATCAAATTCCTTTTGTCATCACTGAAAGAATACAATCTGATATCCATTATTGGGGCCAGGAATGCCTTATATTTCTCAGTGAAATCTTCAGTCTTAATATGGGGTTGGTTTCAGTCTCAGGAGTATTCTCCATCTTGGTCAGGGCTTCTGTTTCTCTTGCGTGGTGATTGATAATGTATACATCATTTTGTCATGCCTCATTTTAATATTCCAATTATTATAAATTGGAAAGCACACTTATGTGTCACTACCTGGCCTGCCTTGCTGCATCACAAGTACAAGTGAATCTGTACTGGTAACAATAAAAGCTGCCTGTAATTCTATAGTGTTGTTTTAAATTTTTGTTTTTGTGGAAGTTTTACTCATCATATATAAATCCACACTTGCTTCATCTATGGTTCTTGGTAATACTGAGTTTTTTGCAACACTCCAAAATGAGCAACCTGCTGATGTAACGGAAGGCATTTAAGGCCCACAGACTGTCTGATACTATTACCCATAACATTTTCCTCAATCCTGCTAAGGGCAACTCAATTTCATAGAGGTACTTTGAGTAAGTATGATGATTCAATTCCTTTACTATTGTCCTTTAGATTACAAAGCAATGTACTTTTAATGTTATGTTATGTTATGTTACACAGTTTATAGAGCGCATGGCTACCCTTGGGTTTCCCAGCGCTACTAAACCCTAACCACAGAGGGGATGAGAGTGATATGCAACAAGAAAGGAATAAAAACAACTGGACCTAGAATAACCAAGTTTTCAAGGCCTTTTGAAATTCCAGTTGTTGCTCCATCAGCCGAAGATTAAGAGGCAGTGAGTTCCACAATTTGGCTCCTAAAAACATCAGAGAGGACCTACCCCATCTAGCTTTCTTTATTTTCGGTACGGTTACTAAAGCAAGAGTAGTGGATTTCAAATCTCTATTCGGCCTATAAAAAGTGGCCAAGTTCCTAAGGAGCATAGGTCCTCTATCATGCAAAGACCTGTGGATATGACATAGAGCCTTAAATTTGATCCGCTGTACAACAGGCAACCAGGGCAAGGAGGCCAATCCAGCTTTCACAGAAGACCTTCTCAGGATCTTCAGTAATAAACGAGCTGCAGCATTTTTAACTCTTTGTAATTTCTTTTTAACATATACTGGGGAGCCTAGGAAAAGGCCATTCCCGTAGTCTAGCATTGAAAGAATAACAGCTTGCACAATGAGTCTTCTAGCCAGTGCTGGAAGAATAACAAAAATCTTCCTAAGAAGTCTCAGTAAGGCAAAGCAAATAGTAGATATGTTCGTAGCCTGCAGGTCAAGCATCAGAAGGGGATCCAGACTGATCCCCAGGCTCTTAACATGCTTTTTGGGAGGAGGGAACTCACTCAGTGCCGAAGGACAGGTGTGAGAAATTCCAGGCCTTGGTTCAGGGCCCAGTATCATGACTTCCGTCTTCTCCTCATTTAGTTGCAATTTACTCTGAGTCATCCAGCTTGAGACCGCTTGCATACAAGTAAGGAAAGTGGCTCATTCTGAGGTCTCATTAGCAGAAAAGGAAACCACTGGTTGGGTGTCATCAGCATAGGACACTAATGCTAACCCAAACGATTCCACCAAAGAGGCCAAGGGAGCCACATAAATGTTAAACAGTGTCGGACTAAGGGCAGAGCCCTGAGGTACACCACACCTGCACTGTAGTTTGTTTGATAGGAATGATCTATATAGGACCTGAAAGGACCTGTCCTGTAGGAAGGAAGTAAACCAGGCAAGTGGCTGTTCCTTAATTCCAAGCTCCCTCATTCTATGGTGGTCTACTGTGTCAAAAGCTGCGCTCAAGTCCAGCATAATAATCACTGAGGTAAGACCCTGGTCAACCCTCTTTCTAGCCTTATCTGTAACTGCAATTAATGCAGTTTCTGTGCTGTGACGAGTTCTAAAGCCCCTCTGATTGGGATGGAGCAACCTATTCTCTCCTAAAAAGGTAGAGAGTTGCCAATTGATGTATTTATCCAGAATTTTAGCGGGATGGGCAAAAGGGAAATGGGTCTAAAATTCTTCAACACTGTCAGGTCAAGAGAAGGTTTTTTTAATAGCGGTTTCACTATAGCATGCTTCCAAGAGCTATGTACTACTCTTTTGGGAAGAGAATAATTAAGTAAATGTGTCAGCATTGGAACAATAACTTCCGCCCCCTGCACAAATATGTGAGGAGGGGCAGGGTCCAGGGGGGATCCTGATTTCAGGGCACTCAAGAAATTTAACACTTGAGTTTGTGAAAGAGGGTTAAGGTGAGAAAGACAGGCTGTATTAACACCATTAACAAACTCCTCCTCCTTCAGTGAAGGACTTTTCTCCCCAAAAGTGGCATAGATGTCCAAAAATGTTTGGTGGAAAAATTCAGCTATTAAATTGCTGTGTTCTATGGAAGCCTCTAACAGATTGTCTTTCACCGGCGCGTGTAGAATATCTTTTAATATTTGGAAAACTACTTTGGGGGAACCTGCCACTCCCTCAATTTTCTGCTGGTAGAAAATCCTCTGTTCCTCCTTAATTTCAGCATGATACCTTCTGATAGCCCCCCTGTAAGCTTCCCTATATGCTGGAACAAACAGCTTTCTCCAAGTTCTTTCCAACTTTTTACATTCCTTTTTTAGGAGAAGTAATGAGGGGGTAAACCAAGGGGCACTAGTTGTTCTACGCGGACCAGACTTTTTCCTCAGGGGAAGAACTATGTCCAAACTTTCAGTGATCCAGTCACTGAAAGCTTCAACTTCAGATCCCCTCTTACTCATGACACTGGACTTAAGAGATTCCAAAGTGACTAAAAAATTCTCTTTATCCAATTTATTCCACGATCTCCCGACCTGAACAACAGGCTTACTCCCATTCACCATTGTACCCGTGGCTAATTCAATAGAAATTAAAAAATTATCAGACCACGCTAGTGGGGTCGGAGACCTACATGTCAGGGCAGGAGTGTTACTAAACACTAAGGCCCGTATTTATACTCCGTTTGCGCCGAATTAGCGTCGTTTTTTTCGACGCAAATTCGGCGCAAAACGAACGCCATATTTATACTTTGGCGTTAGACGCGTCTAGCGCCAAAGTATGGGCAAATAGCGTCATTTTTTAGCGTGAACGCCTTCCTTGCGTTAATGAGATGCAAGGAAGGCGTTCCCGTCTAAAAAAATGACGGCGACGCAAATGCGTCGTATTTATACTCCCGGGCAAAAATCACGCCCGGGAGTGGTCGGGTCAAAAAACCCCGCATTTGCGCCACTTTTTAACGCCTGGGTCAGGGTAGGCGTTAAGGGGCCTGTGGGCTCAAAATGAGCCCACAGGTGCCCTCCCCTGCCCCCAGGGACCCCCCCTGCCACCCTTGCCCACCCCAGGAGGACACCCAAGGATGGAGGGACCCATCCCAGGGACATTCAGGTAAGTTCAGGTAGGTATAATTTTTTATTTTTTGTAATTTTTTTTGGTGGCATCGGGGGGCCTTATTTGTGCCCCCCTACATGCCACTATGCCCAATGACCATGCCCAGGGGACACAAGTCCCCTGGGCATGGCCATTGGGCAAGGGGGCATGACTCCTGTCTTTAATAAGACAGGAGTCATTTAAATGGCTTCTGGGCGTCGAAAAAAATGGCGCAAATCGGGTTGAGGCGATTTTTTTGCCTCAACCTGACTTGCCCCATTTTAAGACGCCCTAACGCCATTTTCCCCCTACGCCGGCGCTGCCTGGTCTACGTGTTTTTTTTCCACGTACACCAGGCAGCGCCGGTCTGCTAGCGCCGGCTAACGCCATTCCATAAATACGGCGCCCGCATGGCGCTTCAGAATGGCGTTAGACGGCGCTAAATTTTTTGACGCTAAACTGCGTTAGCGCAGTTTAGCATCAAAAAGTATAAATATGGGCCTAAGGCCCATATTTATACTTTTTGACGCAAAACTGCACTAAATATTACCGCCGGCTAACGCCATTTTGGTGCGCCGTGCGGGCGTCATATTTATACCTTGACGCATGGCGGCGCAAACAACAGGTGGGAGTCATTATTTTTTACGCACACCGCGGTGTCAAGTCGTAAAGGAAAACAACGTTAGCGTGGCGGAAATGCCTGTGGGTCGATTTACGACACCGCAAACCGGATATGCGCCGTTTTTTGACGCAATAGCATAAAAAAAACGCGAACACTGCCAGTTCACCAGAGGAGAGCCAAAATGGATCCCAGATGCCACTACAGACCCCAGGAAGATGACAGCAGACCAGGAACCAGCCAGGAGGACCCACACAAGAACCAGGACACTTTTAAGAAGAAAATAAAGTGTCGCTTCAGTGCAGAGGAGCAGGAAATCCTGGTTAAAGAGGTGACGGAACACCAGCACCAACTGTTTGTCACCTCAAAGTTGCCAATCAGTAGGAGAGAGGCTATATGGCAATAAATTGTCGACAAGATTAACAGTGTGGCTGAAGTACGCAGAACAGTCATCGAGTGCAAGAAACGCTGGCATGACTGCAAACACAGGACCAAGGAAAAGATGGCCAGGAACAGGAAGGCAGCACTTCAGACTGGAGGTGGGAGTCCAGCACACCAGGAGGCCCTGGACCACATGGAGGAGATGGCCGCAGCCGTCATCCCTGAGGAGATCGTCACAGGGATTCAAGGACAGGACAGCGCAGACTACCAGGAGACAACACACATGCAGGGTAAGTCGCATGGGGAATTGAAATGCACTAATGTCAACTGCAACCAGGGGGGAAATACCTACTACACATTGCATGTAAGCCATCATATACATGGAGTGGCATGGGTAAAGGGGCACGGCAGGAGGGCATGGCCCATTCTGAGAAGACCTTGGGCACACCATTACACAACACCAACAACAGTCCCATGGGGGCATGCTGTCATGCCAAAGCTGGAGCAAAGGGAAAGCCACGACAGGAGGGAAGGCCACTACGTCAAACTGACATCCTGGCACTCGTCAGCCAACATACCTCCTACATTAACTAGGGCCCTATTAGCAATCCTCTAGCCAAACTGACAACTGCAATGTAACTGCAACAACAGTTGCCACTACCACCTCTGATCTGTGTGCAGCTCAAGTAGCCAATGGCAGTAACCTCCCCATGGAACATACATACCTAAATTAGGGGGTGAGGATGACATCTGCAACAATCTCCTGAAACAAGACAAAGGCCCCAGTACTGTCAAATGTCAATGCCCATAGTTGTCACAAACATCAGCCAAAGTAAACAACAATAGGAGCGACACAGCACTAAGGACACACCCATGCTGCATATGTCACGGTCCATCCTGTGCCTGGGTAACAAGGCAACATCACAAATGTCATACTGCTCAGACAACAACATTGAGGAGGGGACACATGTAACTGGTCACTGAAATACACCTGCACAGTCAGAGGACGAAATAGGACACTGATACGACCATCAGGGCAATCCAAAAATGTAACACACATTACCCAACATCAGCAGGAACCATTAACAATGTCAACATCCATATCAGATCATAACATTGCCATGCTTAGGATATGCCACATGTCAATTACATTTAAGTCGATGTGAACGATCAGGGATTCGGGCAGGTCCAGATTGTTAAGTGTGCTGCCAGGGCCATAAGAACACCCACAGCCAGTGAAAGGTCTCACCATGAGAATTAATGTACACGAAGGGTCGAGTAGGACAAGAAGGTGGCAATTCTCTATTTGGCATAAAGCAACACCTAGAGGCGATGAGGCTGACAAGTCTGATAACTCAATAACATACATGTGACACACAGGTGGGCCATAGGCCTGACACAATGCCCATCTGAAGGACTGCAGATATTAATACAAAACAAGATCACAAAGTGAATTCATCAAAAGGCAGGCACACCACGTCAAAATTGTCACAACACAGACACACTAATTGTACCCTGTTTCATTGCAGAGGAAGATGGATCTCCTGCGGATATGCCTGTCCCAGATTTCCCTGATGACATGGATGACGAGCCGATAAACATTCCCCAGGAGACTATCCAAAAGGTCCTTGAAACCCTCCAGACCCCACCTTCAGTCACAAGGAGGAGCACAGAACAAGCAGCCATCGCAGAGGATCCACCCACCACCCCAATTGTAAGACCTGCCAGCTCCAATACAGCTGAGGACTCAGACGACACTGGCACCAGCTTTGAGAGAACTGTAGTTGGGGTACAGCGGGAGCTGGCCAAGGAGGTGCGGGTGGGGATGCAAAATATGGCAGCCAGCCTTGAGGGGGTGCGTTCGTGCATGATGTCATCTGCATATCAGGCAGCAGCTATGCAAGCCCTAACATCTATCTTGCAGGAACTGCAGAAAACCCAGAAGGAAATCAGCACAGCTGTAATACAGTTGACCCAACACCTACAACAGCAATCCTGTCAAAGCGTGCACGAATGCAACAATGAACCCCGCAGGGCCGACCTGGCTGCCTACCATCGTGATGTGGCTGCTATTCTCAAGAACCAGCAGGCCCTCCTTGCAGCAGTACTGCCCTTAAGACCTTCACAGGGAGCAGCGACCAGGATGTCTGACTCCACGTCTTCTAACACTGAGGTGTGTGTTGCCCCTTCACACCCAACAACAACAACAACAAGTACAAAGCAGGCAACACACACATCAGAAGAAGAAGACATGGAACAGATCACATTCACAAGGAAAATGACCCAGAAGCACTAGTCCCTGCCACATGGCCGACATTTACCAAGGTCCTGCGCTTTGTAACTCGCCAGTCTTGCAACAACTGTACTCAAGCACTGTTCTGCAAACCACTGTATATCTTGTCACCCAGCCCAGTGATTGTCTCTCTCCTACTCATTGGCTAAGTCTGTCCCTCTGCACTGTCTGAAACAGCAACCCCAGCATGACAAAAGCATTTTGGTAAACCCTTGTGTTGGATCACAATGGAAGATATCACTATAATGGACTCACAGTCATGGACAATGTACATATAGCACTACAGCACTTTTCAATAAATAGCACTTACACAACAAATCTGTCTCTGGGTAATGTGACATATCAACTGCGCAGTAGATAATTGAAATGTCCCTACTGTCAAATAACGTAGCTTGTCAATACAACTGTCCAGATATTATGTAGTTAGAGAAATCGGCACAGTGACCATGATTGCATCATACTCTGCCCATCCTGAGGGAATAATCTGATCAAGTGAGAAACCATACACCACCATGCTGTGTTGGACAGAAGAATGCTTCCTCAGGGGATAATTAAGTCATCAAATAGTGCCCGCTAAATGTTGTCAACGTGCAAAAATAACACAATAAACATGCCACACTAATCTAAGTAAACACTTTAAAAAAATGCACAAATGAAGGTGTCTGAGTTAACGTACAAATAGGTAACCATGCCGAACTGTGTCACAAATGATGTATGAGGGTCATGAAGACAAGAATACAAGATTGCCAATGAGAACTCATCTTATAAGGGTGTGCATGATCATCACACTGCAGTCAGACCTAAAACTGTTTCCCCAATATCAAGTCTGGAAGCACTGTTAGTGACTTTGAAAACACACTTATCAACAGAAACACATTGTAATCCATATTAACTGTGATTGGTGGTTGCAACAAAGGATAGACACTTTGCAAGGTAGCTCTGGGTTAGCTGCCAATCGTACAGCTCAGTTGGGATTTGTTTGTAGCATTGGACACAGATGTTATAGTACAAAAGAGATGTACACGGAATCCAACCCCACAATCAAGTACCATTCAACACATACTATTAAGGGGTAACCAAATATTTAATAAAAGCTAACCATAGATGAGGAAACTGAGGGAAAAATCTTACCTACCCTAATCTACCCTGACTACTCATTACCCACAACTGTCCCTAACTAACCTAAGCTACACTTACTTATCACATGTAACGAAATGTTCTACCCCCAACCCTCTTATGAGACTGGACACATTGAGGACAACACATACTAACCTAAACACATACTAAACTATCCGAAACAAATATATTTTTTTGGGGTAAATTGTTTTTTTATGTTTTTTGCTTTTTTTGTTTTTGTTTTATTTTTTTTTACACACAAGAACCCCAACATAGCCCCCCACCCTCCCACCCACACATGTAATAAGTCAAAAAAGAAACAAGCAGGGCCCCCTACCCCCACCCACTAACACTGACTAAACTAACAACCTATACTAACCTAACACTATGCCCCCTAAGCCCACTAAGTATAAGAACAAGGAAAGAGGAGGGAGGGGAGGGTATCATGTCCATCTATTCAACTGTCTAGAGGTTGGCCCTCCGGAGGGTCCTCTTGATATCCTTGACCCGCCGTTTAATGTGCCGCGCGTCCCGGCTCAGGTGGCTCACCTTGCGCAGCACTTTGTCCATCTTGTTTTCAAGTCTATTGAAGGCGGCAGGGTCAACAGCTGGAGCAGTGGCAGTCTGGGTACTGGTGGAGGAGGTCTGTGTGGGCTGTCCTGCACCGGTGGCAATGCTGGGGCCAGGAAGTCCAGCAGATGTAGATTGAACAGAGGCAGCTGTGGGTGGTGCCACCTGGCTCTCATTGGTGGTTGTTTCTGTGTTGGCTGTGGTGGGCACAGTAGGCCCACCCTGTGGGAAGGCTCGCCATGCCCCGGAGGCACGTTCATGGCGATATCGCCGGGCCATCCTCTGGAACCCCGACTCCACCAGCAGGATGTGCTGGTATCGCATGGCCCGACGCTGAAATTCACGGACCTGGCCTGGAGTCATGTTAGCTGCTGTGAAGGCAAATGCAGACATGCCACATTAGTAATTGCATTGTGTGAAACAGCACAGCAAGTTAATCAGACAATACATCTACTGTACTTCTAACAGCTCATATCACGATACAGAGCATCGAATGTCCCTGAGGAAGTACATGGCAGGCCAGACAACAAAGGTCACATCACACAAAGCACATTCATAACCCACAAGATGGGGAACAACTGGTCTTGACTTGCAATATGAGTTCTGACAGTTAACATCTAAGGATCATGCTGCAAATCCTCCACCAAGAGCTGGGCTACAAATGTCAGTGTACGGAAAGCAAAACTAAAGCCACATGGTCTGCAAGTTGTAACTGGACTTTCCAGTATGGTACCAAGTGCCAAACCTGAGTGTGTATACTAGTATGCAACCAAACCATCACTTATTCACAGGTATGTGTAACATACTGCTAGCATCAATACTAGGTGCCCCATTCACAAACCCATGGCCGTGTTTGAGGGGGGGGCGGTGGATATACAACTATAATTTGCCAACAACATGTACACCAAGGAGTGTATAGGCTAATCCACACATGTTTGTCTTTACAGACACACCACAGGTAAGGTCTATCTACATTTTGGAGTCTGCAAAACCTAGAGCACTCATAGGGTCAGACATGTCAGGAAAATCAGAACTTAGTACACAACATATACTTCCAGTGAGGCCTGACTTACATCAGACACTGAGTTGCTAGAACACCCATGATCATGAATTGCATGCACACCTAGGCCATTACACTCAGGTTCCACAGACTTGATGCACTACATGTGGAAGTACATGCTGCTAGGAGGTTCTACCTACTGTTTCAAACTTACGTAGGTAAATAGTGAAGCAGATGTCTATTGGGAAGCTATTAGCTCCACTAATCTTAGAGAATGTGGGTCTGACAGGCTGACTAAATAGGGGCTGACTTCCATTGCGACTCTTGGTGATACAAGTGTCAGAGACATGACTATCCCCTGTACTCACAGTGGGGCCTACAGGGATGTCCTACAATCCCTACATGATACCATTGGATACGCATTGGCTAACTCAAAACATGTGAAAACTGCATTCCCACTCATGGAGTCCAACTCACACGAGTCCATAACCAGCAAACACAACACATAACCGACATATCAACACTTACTGTAGTGGTCGGGGTCCTCAAATGTCGCCACCTCTCCCACAGTGTAGGGCACCGGTCCACCTGTAAGGTATGGAAGGAAGAAATGCGCTCAAAATCTGTGCACAGTGCAACATTTTCAGTATCATTTACAATGTGTAGGCTGAACAAGTAAATGGCAGCCATTCAGACATGGTGGTACTGCATCTGATATTTCACGCCCAACTTGTACATAGCATGGGTCTCCTGTGACAGTTACACACATATCTGCACACATACATTGGCCCTAACTATCATGTGGTTGCAAACTTGACCCATAATTGGTGAGCACTAAAAAATATGGAGTGTAATCGTCTCATCATGTGCATCCAAGAGAAACATCCAACGCCTGGTTACTTGAGGACTGCATTACCAGTCAAACATGCCTTGTGGCCATGACACATTTAGTGCACATAGGCCCAATGTACAGAGGGAGGGGCAGGGACTCCTGTAAGCCATCTTGTTTTTACAGTATAGTCAATTGATGTGGCCCAGCTATGGTGATTTGCACCAACCATGGAGATGTAAAGCCATGTGCATACACTTGGTCTGCCATCCATATTTGGATTGTGGCTCAACCAATTCCAACAAACATCTTACGATGTTAGCTGAGGGCACCTTACACCTTTACACGATGTTTTCAAATCATGAACTGACATTTATCCTAAAAGATTAAGAAACACAATAATCCCACACATTCATAGTACTTCTGTGAACGCTTTCCTTCCACACTCACCAGACTCACATGAGACCAATGTTTGAGCCACTTTGCTATAATAAATTGTCGTGAAGGCAGCACCCATTTTTAGCATCATGTAGTGATTCTAAAGTGAGTCTAGCAATTTGCGTCAACATAGTTGGCCTAAATGTTGCTACATCTGTACTTCTCTGTCAATAATACCCTATATAGACATGATTGGCGTCTATTTTGTTAGCTGTGCTGACAGAAAGGCCGCACCAATTTCCTTCATGGTAAAGTTACCTGTAAGTTTGCTGAGCACGTGGTACCTGACAGCTAGCGATTGTGATCCTTGTCATAGTGCATCAATGATCCCCTTATATGTCCCCAAAATTACACACAGTCATCAAGTTAGCTGGCAGACATTGCACTAATCCACTGATGTCACAACACAGCATTCATTTGTGCACAATAACAATAGTCGTACTCACCAACAGTGCCACCAATCATGATTCCCAGGTGGTCCAAGAGATCTTGCTCGCTGGTGATGAGGTCAGCCCACTGGTGCTTCAGCAGGTGGTCACTCCTCTGGCTGGCATACACACGCTGTAGGTGATGCAGAACCTTTCCCCACCGGATTCTGCGCGCCTCTGTCGGGTAGCCCTGTATGACCCTGCCCCCTGCCTGGATCATGAGCGGCAAGAAATGTGTCACCAGCCAGATGAAGCCCCCCAACTCCTCTTCCCCCATCCTGCCAAGACGTGGCCTACCAGACATACTTCTAATTGAAGGGAAGGAATAGGGGTAAAAGAAATAGAAAGGGTAAATGGGTGAAAGTAAACCTAAACACTAGGGGCCAGATGTAGCAAAAATAAAAATTGCGACTCGCATTTTGCGAGTTGATGCGACTCGCAAAATGCGAGTCGCAAACTGGAATGCCAGAAAAAAAAGCGATCCGATTTTGCGACTCGCAGCCGGACTCGCAACGCTGTGTGCGAGTCCGCAGTTTGCGAGGTCGCTGTTTGCGAGTGTGCAAAAACGAACTTGCAATTAGCGAGTGGGTGTCGCAAATTGCGAATACCTTCAAGATTGCTTGCAGATGCAGCAGAACACTCCAGAAAGCATACCAGAACACCCTGGAAACACTTCCTGGCACATGATGATGACATCACAGCCAGGAAGTTAACAAATACACCTGGGAGGAGGGCTCAACAGTGAGCAGTGTCTCTGCCACTCACAGTAGGGTGCTGAGGAGTGGTAGGCACAGCACCATGGACGCAGCAGGGACCAGCCAGGCTGGCAGGAGGGGCAGGAGATCATAGATAACAGCCAGGACAGATTCATGTGGCACATGGCGTTAATGTGCCACATGACTGGTTGGCATTTTCCTGCCCATGGACAATTACAACTTGTATATAGTTTCTTCATGACATTAATAAAACAGTTATTTTGGTTCCACTTAACAAATGGTTAATAGGTGAGTATGGTGGGAGTTGACACGTACCGTCCAGAATATTGCGTTGCAATGTGGTCCCGTCTCAGTCTGCCTTGATTAGCTAGACTCCTATCCCCATGATGGCGATGTGGTTGTTCTTGCTCTTCATCATCAGGATCTGGGTCTGCAGGGGTGAGAGGTAGCCCACGTCGGGTGGCTATGTTGTGGAGGATGGCGCATGCGACCACAATTTTGAAAGCGGTAATGGGGGTGTATTGGAGGGCGCCTCCGCTGCGGTGGAGGCATCGGAATCTTGCCTTCAGGAGTCCGAAGGTGCGCTCTATGAGGTTCCTGGTCCTCTTATGCGCACTGTTGTATTGCCTCTCTGAATCATTGCTGGGTGTTAAAAATGGAGTCATGATCCATGGCCTTAGAGCATATGCACTGTCAGCTGTTGGGCACAAAAGTACACTGTTAGTAAGTCCAGATAGTCGTGCACAGTGACCTGTGTGTATGTCTGCAAGGTGTATGCAGCTCTACCTAGGAGGTATCCGTCTCCAAACTCCCCACGTTCCAGGCGTTGATGTATCCCACTATGTCTAAAAATGTATGAGTCATGGGTACTGCCTGGAAACTTAGCTACGATGTCAATGATGACGTAATGGGCATCACAAACAACCTGTATGTTGAGTGAGTGGGTACACTTTCTGTTGCGGAAAATATGTTCCAGATTAGCGGGGGGGCATATTTGAATGTGTGTCCCATCTACACATCCAATGACATGGGGGAAGTGGGCAATGCGGTAAAAGTCCAGCTTCGTGCTGTTAATTTCTGCCTCATTCCTTGGTAAGTATATGAACTGAGACCTGTGCGCTACTAAGGCATCTAGGAATGCCCTGAGGAACCTTGACACTGCACTTTGGATACCCCACCTGCCACGGCAATGACCCCCTAATAGCTCCCTGAGGCCAAGAGGTGCAGTGCGCATAGTACTTGCACATGCGTAGGGATGGCGCAGCCACGCAGAGTCTTGTGTTCTAGCTGTGGTTTTAGTAAATCTATTAATTCTAGAATGGCAGCGCTGCTAAGGCGGTATTTATCATAGATCTCCTCTTCAGTTTGCTGGAAAAGGGTCTGCCTTGTTCTATATATCTTCTCCTGTCTGTGGCCCCTCCTCCTCCTCTGCTGGGCTGCGTAGACTCTCCTCCTCACTGCTATCAGGTATATGTCCGCCATCTTGAGTGACCCAGATGCCTTCTGGGTCTCCTTTTATACTTTGGTAATGGTTACCACCTGCTCTGAGTTAGTGGTAAATGCGACTTGCAAACTGGGCTTTTTGCGACTAGTCGCAATTTGCGAGTTGCAATTGCATAAGGTTTGCGACTTGCAATTTGCAGGTCGCAAAATGGGGTCGCAACGGATGCGACTCGCAAACGGGTCCCATCGCTTTTTGCAAGTCGGAAATGGGCTTTTTGCATCCCATTTCCGATTTTGCACTGTCGCAAATTGCGAATCGGCCCGTTTGCGAGTCGCAAACGTTTGCTACATCTGGCCCTAAAAGAGCCCAACTATCTCCAAATGAACACTACCCACAACAGACTCCCACAAACAAGAAATACACAAGATAAATGGACAAATGTAGACAAAACACAGTAGTACAGTATACACTAACAATATTTATTTCACAAAAGGACTTTACAGATAGCACACAGGACAAATACAGCACAAAATCTCTGGACAACAATCTATACACTGCCACACAGTCTAGAAGGATCATAGACTGCAAAGTGAAAGTGAAAGTACACCCACTGTACAAGATCTGTATACAGGATATCCTATTACATCACTTCTTGAATGAAAAGTCCCACCTTTTTCGCGCTATGCGTAATTTTTGTTGCTGCACAAAACTGTATTTGCGTCATTTTTTTTGACGCACAGACGTGAATATTAATCTGCATCCACATAATGATACATGGACTGTACAAATATCTGGATGCGGGCTATATTTCACTCCTGTGCGTCCAAAAAAATGACGCAAATACAGTTTTGTGCAACAAAAAATTACGCACACCGCTAGGGACGTCAAAATTACAGTGCATTAACTGGTTTGGGGCATTTTTACTTGTTTTTTGGTTAATTTACATTTGGAACACATCAGAGATTGGCTAATTGAAGACAGTATGGTGTTTATGGTGTATGTTCACATGTGTGACATCATACTGCAGCGGAACATCATCCACTACACCCTTCACAGTATGTTTACAGTTGGCTGACGTCATAGATGGTAATATGTGTGGCCCACATATATGTATGGCACAAATTGTGCATGTTTGCCATAAGGAGAGGATAGCAATGTGACAATCATATGTGCAATACCTGATTGCCTTTGGCTCAAAGTGTGTGCTTTGACAACTAATTTGTTGGTTGACCAGGTGTGTGTGTACATCACATGAAGCATTATTGTACATTTGGTTGTATGCATGTGACGTCCATGTGTCCAACCCTAAGATGCAAGTAAAAATTGGAATGAGCAAGGGCATGTGTTAGTCATACATGTAACAACACCCGCAAAGCATACTTCCAAGTTTTAGGGTCACGTAGACGCCACATGTGACATAGCAGGCACCAGATGGATGGCAGACACATGTTCATGTCAAAGGTCCACAATTTCTACATCCTATGTCCTAGAGTATTGGTAAGAGCTTCCTAGGCACTAGTTGATGAATCCCACAGTGAGTCATACACATGCATTGAAGAAGTGGGTACCATGTTGTTTGCACAGACTGACAGGGGTCAATCTCATATGTATGATGACATCACAGTTGAGGCCATAGAAGTAAACCCCAACTATCAAGTGGCTGTGGTGGACCAGCATACAAGACAGCACGTGTCCACTTATTTCCAGTGATCAATTGCACATAGGTGTCTTGTTCATGTGTGTGCTCCAATGATGATCCTGTAGATTTTTGGGGATGTAATTTGTCACAGTTCGGACCAGGACTCATCATGAGTCAGTGGCAGCTATTCCTGTAACTACTGAGTATCCTTTGTTGATCAATGTGAGTAAAGTAGATGTGAACATGTGAACCAACATGTGGATGGTCCCACCATGTCACTAACGAAGTGTAATGAGACAGTCAACAGGGCAACCTTGGTGTGTGGAGTGAGATAATGTCTCAATTGTCATGTTCCGGCAGTTGTCATTACAACATTTGTATACAGGTTGGCCTCTGCACTTCCCACTGCATCTGGGAACATCATAGCCTCTGTGCTGTTTATTCTAGAAGCTATTCAGCACACAAGGCCCATCACTATGTTGTGCGCACTGTGATGCTGTGTGTGAACTGTCATGGTTCTGACATTTGTGTATTAGTCATGTACATTATCAGAGGTTGCTGGTTGTGCTGAAAGCCCCGTACCCAATCCCTGCCTATGACCCTGGGACACTGTCACACTTTGTCATTCATGCATAAATGCAACCCAGAAAAGGGATGGGCCATGAATTTTGCATTTCCAAGAGGATTTAACTCAAATGGTACAGTTAAAAGGCAGATGATGCTATACAATGTATTTGTGTATGCATGATAGAAGCCCATGCCCAATGCCCCCTGATGAATGGCAGGTTTGCCAACGCAAGTGTGGTACATATGTAGACACAGGGATACTTTAGTGTGACGCACAGACAGTTGCCAGTCAGGCTGACAGAATGCAAGATGATTCAGGAGCCAGCTATTGGACAAGTTACATAATCAGTGGTCTTACTGAGACTGTTTGGAGGACAAACTAGACAGTTGACATGTCACTCTGTGTATGTCCTGTGTTTTTGAAGGTGACAAATGAACCCAAGGGCTGTGTTACACGGCTTAATTACTATCAATGGTTGACGATGTATTTGACATAATGGCTACTACAATGCTGTTCCAGGCATCATCAGGGGCAGTGCTTTTTGTAATGAGTGGTGTGCATGGAGGTATTCATAGGTGTGGGCTGCATCTGTTTCTCACCATTCCTGGAGGTGAGACTTGCATTCTAAAGGCCAACAGACATTTTCACAAGGGGAAGCAATCTACATGTGCTAACAGGGCTTTGAAACTAGAAGACAGTGTATAAATTGACCTGACGTCCATGCAGTCAGATGTTCTTTGACAATGGCATACCTTAGTAAAGGGTGTAGCACACTGGTTTGCTAATGTTGGTCTTGTTTGTAGAGGAGGTATTATCAGGGTACACATCTTTGTATTCCAGGGAACTCTTCCGACAGGTGGGTTGTGACCAGGTGCATGGGTGTGTGATGAGTTCGGAAATGGGCTGACATGTGCATGAAATGTCATGTGCGCAATGCATGTCATATGTGTGGCACTTGTGCTGTCTATGTTCTGCTTCTATGGAACTCTAGTCACAGATATTCCTTGCAAATATTGGATACAGTTGGACTAACTGCTGTCAAGGGTCTTGTCAGACATTCCTGTTAGTGATGCCAAAGCACATTGACTGCCTCATGTATGAGGCTTGTTTTCCCCTTATTGAGTGATGGTGTCATAGTTGTGTGCCATATGCTGCGTTGGACCTTGCTTTCAACATGTATGTGTGAAATAGTTGTGGTCCTCTGCTATAGGCCTTCAAAGGAGATATGTACATGATATATGTCATTAAGAGTGTGTGTGTATGTGACCATTGTATGTTAGGCATCACATAAGCTCTGGGATGTTCCGTGTCCTACTCAGTATCTCAGCAATGCTCCATGAGGCAACACTCTTATTCTGATAAGTAGAGATGAAGGTGTGTAAAAAGGAATAGCCAGACCATGATATGGTGATTATTATAGGTGTTTATTTACATTAGTTAACTAAAGTGGTGAAGGTGATGATATTCAGAAGAAATTATTTACAATCTGTTGCCGCCTGCGTATACCAGCAGCTGTGTTCTGTAGTTCCCCCTCCTGTTGCAGGCCAGCATCCTCCTCTTCCTCCTCTTCAGGCATGTGTGGCTCTGGTTCCAGGAGGGGAATGTTTCTTTTGACACAAATGTTGTGCAATATTGCACATGTGAGGATGATCCTACAGACCATCTCGGGGGAATATAGGAGGCTACCACCAGTGATGTCGAGGCAGCGGAACCTTGACTTGAGGATGCCGAAGGTCCGCTCGACAATGCTGCGTGTCCTCCTATGGGCCTCGTTGTATGCACGCTCTGCAGCTGTACTCGCGTTGCCAAATGGTGTCATAATCCATGGCTGGATGCCATACCCCTGATCAGCTGCAAGAGAAAATGAATGGGATCATGTTGATGTAGATGGCACTATTGAAAAGTCCTTTAATGGCAGTAGTTGTCTTGTGTTGTCTGTGACTCTTTTGTGTACTAATGTGACATCCTATGCTTGTAGGCTATACCATCTGCATTGTGTTGTTTCCTTGGCTGAACAAGTGTTTGTCTGCTAACCGTTTGTCAGCAGTATGTTTTGGGATTTGCAGTACAGTGTGCCCTTCCTAGCATTGTGACTTGTGATACAGCTGTCCGTGTGTCTTCACTGGGGGTGAGATGATAGTTCCATGCAGAGTTAAAATTTAAAGTGTTGTTAACACGTTCATATCAAAGTACCCTGGACATCCCATACCTTTAGACTTAGGCAATGTATTAATGTAAAGGTCATTGGGACACTTACAATTTGCAAGGTGACATTTATGCAACCACACTCATTAATGTCTTAACATTAGGCTGTACAGTAAAATCCAATGTGTTACAGGTCCAATGGTGACTTAAGAAACATGGCTAGTGATGTCAGGACCTCAGTGTGTTCCTGTTGACATGTTGCTGTTGTGGTGTATGTGTTGTGTGTCCTAGAGGGTTGCTGTGCAGTGTATATATATATGTAGGTTTTTGTACTTATCAACAAGTAGTCCATTGCCATACTGTCCATCCTGGAAGTGTTGATTGATGGTGCAGTGACGGAAGATGTAAGAGTCATGTACACTCCCAGGATATTTAGCCACGATGTTGGTGATCAATCCTTGGTGATCGACTATGGCCTGCACGTTGATGGAATGTGTGTGCTTCTTGTTGCGGTAGAGGTGTTCAGTTGCAGCAGGTGGCACAAGGCGTACATGTGTGCAGTCGATTGCACCAAGGACGTCTGGGAAGCCACTGATTGCGTAGAACCCCTGTTTAGTTTCCTGCTGCTTCTGCAGTGTGTTAGAGAAGCAGATGTGGAGGGGTGTCAGTTGAATGATGGCATCCAGGGGCATATTTATACTCCGTTTGCGCCGAATGTGCGTAAAAAATTTTGACGCACTTTCAGCGCAAATGTTGCCCCATATTTAAACACTGACGCCCGATCCGGCGCACCAGGAAAATGGCGCTATGTGCGCCAGTTTTTGGAAGCGGCACCCCGCCCTGCGTTAATGACATGCAGGGTAGGCGTTCCCGTCCAAAAACAGACGCACATAGCGGTGCGTGGTATTTATGCTCCAGGGCAAAAATCACTTCCGCGCGGCAGGCGGCGCAAAAAAATGGCGCAAAGCACGAATAGCGTGAAATTTTAACGCCTGGGTCAGGGCAGGCGTTAAAATGGGGCAAACACACCTGTACTTAATCAGAACACACAGAACAAACAACAGAGCAGCAGAGCAGCAGAGCAGCAACAGGGAGACATGGAGGTGCTTTTTCTTCAACGTGCACGAAGACGCAGAGCCCTGCAGCAACAACAGCAGCCACAACAACAACAGCAGGGACCCCAAAGACAGCGCAGAAGGCAGGAGAGGATATTCCGCCCAAGAACAACCCTGCATGGCCTCAGGGAACGAGACATCATCCAGAGGTACCGGTTGAACTGGCAGGCCATTCAGCAGCTGCTGACAAATATTGAACAGCAATTGGCCCCCACTTTAGTGACTCCACGCACTATCCCAACCGAAACAAAGCTGCTTGTCGTACTTCACCTGCTGGCAAGTGGCTCGTTTCAGACAACTGGTGCCCTGGTTGGTGGAATCTCACAACCATCTTTCTCCGCATTCCTGCCTAAAGTACTGGATGCCATCATTGGACTGACACCCCGCCACATCTGCTTCCCTAACACACTGCAGAAGCAGCAGGAAACAAAACAGGGGTTCTACGCCATCAGTGGCTTTCCGCACGTCCTTGGTGCAATCGACTGCACACACGTACGCCTTGTGCCACCTGCTGCGAGTGAACACCTCTACCGCAACAGGAAGCACACACATTCCATCAACGTGCAGGCCATAGTCGATCACCAAGGACTGATCAGCAACATTGTGGCTAAATATCCTGGGAGTGTACATGATGCATTCATCTTCCGTCACTGCACCATCCACCAACACTTCCAGGATGGACGGTATGGCAATGGACTACTTGTTGGTAAGGACAAAAATCTACTTATATACTCACTGCACAGAAACCCTCTAGGATAAACAACACATACACCACAATAGCAACACCTAGACAGGAACACACTGAGGTACTCACATCACTAGCCATGTGTCACAAGTCACCATTGAACCTCTCACACACTGGAATTTACTCCACAGCTTAGTGTGAAGATATTCATGACTGTGGTTGCCTAAATGTCACCTTGCAAATTGGAAGTCTCACAATAACCTGTACACTAATACAATGCATAACTTTTAAGGGATGGGATGGCCTGGGTATGTTCATATGAACGTTTCTAATACACTTTCATGTTTCAACTCTGCATGGAACTATCATCACACCCCCAGTGAGGACACACAGACACCTGTGTCACAAGTCACAATGCAAGGGAGGGCACACTGTACTTGAGAAACCGATACATCCTGCTGACAAACAGTTAGCCAACAAACACTTGCTCAGCCAAGGAAAAAAAACAATGCCAAAGTTTCCACCAACAACCATAGGTTGTCACATTAGTACACAAAATAGTCACAGACAACACAACACAACTACTGCCATCAAAGATACGTACAACAGTGCCTCCTACATCTAATTGATACCATTCTGTGTTTCTCTTTCAGCTGATCAGGGGTATGGCATCCAGCCTTGGCTAATGACACCATATGGGAACCCACATACTGCTGCTGAGCGGGCATACAATGACGCCCACAAGAGGACACGCAGCATTGTGGAGAGGACCTTTGGGATCCTAAAGTCAAGGTTCCGCTGCCTTGACATCACTGGCGGAAGCCTACTCTACTCCCCAGAGATGGTCTGCAAAATCATACTCACTTGTGCCATATTACACAATATTTGTGTACAAAGGAACATTCCCCTTCTTGAACCGGACCCAGACATGCCTGAGGATGATGATGAGGAGGATGCTGGCCTGCAACAGGAGGGGGAACAACCTAACACCGCAGCAGGAGTGCGTAGGCGCCAACAGCTTGTGAACAATTTTTTTACTTAAGTTATTATAATCACTTGTATTCCACACTTGTAAATAAACACAGATCACAAACACCACATCATGCTTTGGCCTATTCATTTCTGACCACCTTTAGTTTGAAATAGCTGAAGATGAATGTCGTCTCATTGATCAAGAATGCCATTAAAATTCATCACACCAAAAATAAACATCACAACTGTATGCACAGAGGGTAGGATGTGACATGTTACATTACCATACACAGAGCCCAACAAGACTACAAATGTGACAATTACACATGCCGGATCCAAACAACTGAAACAGTCTCTCATCCAGCCCACAATTGGAGATCATTTGAAAGTCACATCACACGTGTTCAGAGACAGGGTGGGACCATCCATGTGTACGTGAACATGTCATCAATGGCTTCTCTCAAGTGTATGATGTGAACAATACACAATTGCAACAACATCAGCTGCCACTAACTCAGGAGGAGACCTTGAAGTTACAGTGACAACATACACACAGACAGGTCATACTGGATCCACATTCCCACACACATGTACACATATGTCATACAACCAACCTAATATTTGAAAGTAGACCATCACAGTTGTGTCCCAGTTTGAACCTAGCAGGAAGATTGTAACATGACACTAAACCAGTTTATGCAGAAAGGGACACAGACAAGCAAAACAATCTTCGCATGATCACATCGTGAACGCTGAGAGTCTTGCAAACTTAGGGGGTCATTCTGACCCTGGCGGTAATTACCGCCATGGCGGAGGTCGGCGGTAGCACCGCCAACAGGCTGGCGGTGCACCGATGGGCATTCTGACCGCGGCGGTTCAGCCGCGGCCAGAAACAGGAAGTCGGCGGTTTACCGCCGACTTCCCGCTGCCCTTGAGAATCCGCCATGGGGATTCTGACACCCCCTACCGCCATCCTGTTCCTGGCGGGTCTCCCGCCAGGAACAGGATGGTGGTAGGGGGTGCCGCGGGGCCCCTGGGGGCCCCTGCAGTGCCCATGCCAATGGCATGGGCACTGCAGGGGCCCCCGTAAGAGGGCCCCACAAAGAATTTCAGTGTCTGCTTTGCAGACACTGAAATTCGCGACGGGTGCAACTGCACCCGTCGCACCTTCCCACTCCGCCGGCTCCATTCTGAGCCGGCGTCCTCGTGGGAAGGGTGTTTCCCGCTGGGCTGGCGGGCAGACTTTTGGCGGTCGCCCGCCAGCCCAGTGGGAAAGCCAGAATGACCGCCGTGGTCTTTCGGCGGGAACCGCTTGGCGGGCGGCGGGCGGCGACCGCCGACCGCCGCGGTCAGAATGACCCCCTTAGTCATATGAAAATGGTATGCAACTTAGCTCCAAATCATCTTTACTGCAAACGTCAAATGGGCTAATGAGATGAATGAATGGTCAACAGTCATTCATACCATATGGCCTTACATTCGCCCGCTGCTGCAGGTTTGCCAGGATATGATAAAAATACTCCATGGATACAGTAGCTATTCTGGATGGTCCAATCCAAGGGTGCTGGGGGCCTAACTCCACCTCTACCACCCCCAAAACATACAAGAATCATGTACTTGTGAAATAAACACATGCATAAGGCACATGTGTGGCCTCCATGTCACAAGTCCTACACAAATATGAAACACAAAATCATTATGGGACATGGTCAGCCCATACAAACTGAAAGTGACTCTCCCACTCCCTGTTAGGACTACAGATAAAAGCATCCCCATCATAAAGGTGGGGACATTTTGGAGACGGATAATGGTATCAAAAACATCATTTCAAAATAGCCATCAGCAATTACACCAAATATGTTGTCAAATATGGTCAATACATTAGTTAACGTATCCCAAACATCACAGTGTGAAGGTCGTCTATACATAAAAGTACGGACATTTGTCATATACAAACACAAATGTGTCTCACATCGCACCGTTTTACCATGACAAATCACCTTTCCAAAGCTAAACACATGAAGACATTTGGATAAATTTGCTCCATATTCTACGCATACAGCATGGCCGTCATAATTTGTTCACGTACATGAGTGCACACAATGCAGAGTCAGATACAAATGTATCCAAAAGTGTCTTGATATTTCACCTTCAAATTATTATTTACATCCACAATATTTTTGACTCAGCATCATGTGCACCACTGTACGTGAAAAAAAAACGACGCCCATGATGTATGCGTGGTGAAATTGATGCTACATGCACAATATATTGGTAATTTCATGTACAGTATTAATTATTAATCTTCATAACATATTTTTTCACTCCGCATCATGTGCACCACTGTACGTGAAAAAAAAACGACGCCCATGATGTATGCGTGGTGAAATTGACGCTACATGCACAATATATTGTTCATTTCATGTACAGTATTAATTATTAATCTTCATATCATATTTTTTCACTCCGCATCATGTGCACCACTGTACGTGAAAAAAAAACGACGCCCATGATGTATGCGTGGTGAAATTGACGCTACATGCACAATATATTGGTCATTTCATGTACAGTATTAATTATTAATCTTCATATCATATTTTTTCACTCCGCATCATGTGCACCACTGTACGTGAAAAAAAAACGACGCCCATGATGTATGCGTGGTGAAATTGACGCTACATGCACAATATATTGGTCATTTCATGTACAGTATTATTAATCTTCATATTTTTTCACTCCGCATCATGTGCACTGTAATGCGTCATAAAAAATTTACGCACAACTGTGTATGCGTGAAAATATGACGCATAACGGGAAAATAAAAACGGCGGCCATTTTATGCAGGAAGTGATGTAATAGGATATCCTGTTTACAAAATCTGTACTGGGAGGTAACTTTCACTTTCACTTTGCAGTCTCAGATTTCTCTAGACTGTGTGGTTGTGTGAAAGGTGTTGTCCTGTGTTTTACTGCTCTAGTGTCCTGTGTGCCTTGTATTTTGTCTTAGTGTCAATCTATTATTGTTGTATCACATTGTCTCAGTCTGTTTAGTGTTGTTTTGTCTATACCTGTGATAGTTTGTATTGTCTGTGGGAGTCTGTTGTGGGTAGCATAGTTTGGGGGGTTAGTTGGGCTATTTTTCTACTTCTCCTTTTTCTTTCACACCTCTACCTTTCCCCATTTCCCCCTTTATATTTTATATTTTGTTGCTACATTCTTATCCCTCTCAATATGTCAGGTAGGCCTCGCCTGTCCAGGATGGGGGAAGACGAATTGGGGGGGTTCATATGGCTCGTAAGCCATTTCCTCCCACTAATGCTGGAAGCTGGGGGCCATGTGATACAGGGGTATCACACGGAGGCCAGGAAAATCCGGTGGGAGAAGGTGCGCCATCACCTGGTCCGGGTCTATGGGAGTCTCAGGAATGTACACCAACTCAAGCACCGCTGGGCAGATCGATCACCAGGGAACAGGACCTGCTGGACCACCTGGGACTCCAGATTGGTGGCCATGTTGGTGAGTAAAAAACAATTACATGGGAATGACAGAAATCGGTGTGTGAACATGTGATGATTGTTAGCGAATCTGCAAAATAAGTAGCTGAGTGTGTGTAATGCCAGGGAAACCTAGGCCCATGGTTATACACATTAATCCCCATTCTTGCAACACATGTACACGCAATGACAGCTTTATAAATTCAACATCTATTTGTATTATGCTAAGTCGCCCCCTCTCTGTGTCCCAAAATGTTTTAAATGCTGCGCTACAAAGGTATACATATGTGTCCTAATGTGTATTTGTTGCAGAATGTGTATGAAGACCTATGCTACCAGTCCGATGGATCATTTTTGCAACACATACCAGATGCCTGTAGCTGCATGTAATGTAGTGTTGCCTTTGTGTCAGAAATGCAACACGTGAACGGCTCCATTTGTACTCCACTGGTCATAATGGCCAGTGAGTACGTCATGTAGAAACAACATACCTACAGATGCAGACGCCATAGCTAGACAGAAAATTGGAAACACATGATGATGCTATACATGTGTGTTGCCGTCAGGTCACATGAAGTCAGTCATGTTGTTCACACATATGTCACATGTGTGTCTGGTTGCTGTCTGTTGACCCTGTCCAAATAGCCTGTTTTATTGTGAGTGGTCATGCAGTCCTCATGGAACCAGTTTTGGAATGTCTATCGGGGATGCACATGCTGAGATGTATGGATAACATTATTGTTGGGGCATACTAATGGAGGATTAACTTGGACGACACCTGACTGTCCTGACCACTGCATGAGTGTAGTAGGGTGTGACACTGGAGCAGGAGACTCATCCAATGTTAATGTTGAATACAAAGTGATCCATGCAGGATGAGCATGTGTGAAAGTCTATCATTACCATGTCATTTTCACACAGTGTCATTGTAACAGAAATCTTTTGTCCGTTCACCCAGTCTGAGTATAATCTTTGTTTCATGCTTTACAGGTGGACCAGCCCCGTACACCGTGGGAGAGGTGGCCCATTTTGACGACCCCGATACCTACAGTGAGTGTCGCCTGAGTGCTATTTACATTGTTTGGTAATGACGCATGATGGATTACTGTGTGTTCAAGAGAATTCATGATTTGATGTGCTGGCCGTTCATTTGCTTTGTTCTTTTAGTGTGATATCAAATTAGAATTATGTTTCTGCCAAGCAATACGTAGTCATCTCTCAGATTGAGGGGCTGTAGCCCATTCAATTAGGGCGGCAATTGGGAATGGTATGACTCATTTCGAATAGACTGGTCAATGTTAGATTTGGTCAGGGACTTGCCATGAACTGAGTCTGCATATCAGACTGACAGTCTCCCAGATAGCTTAGGCACATGGCATTGATGACAAGTGCTTCTTCCTAGTTGAGGATGGACTGTGTACACTGTAGGTTGGATCTTCCATGGGCATGTACTTCCACAAGGTGAACTCGAAGTATGTGTGACTTGAGTGCAATGCCCTAGGTGTTCAGTTGAATCATGTGAATGGGTGTACTACCTCCCCTGTGTGTGTTGTTAGACATGCCTCACTAATAGTATGTTATGTTGGGCTAAGTCATAAAATTTTGACATGTGTGGACCTGGGATGTGACAAGGTTGGGCTGACTACAATGTGTTGCTAGCCCTTCATAGGTGTTGTGTGTGAAGGCACATAATTGTTGCACTTTCTGTACACTCCTGGGTGTGCATTGAACATGGGATTGTTGGTTGTTCTTCCCACACCACCCACAAAGACTGGGATGTTACTGTGAAACAGGGTACCTAGGACTGTAGCAACCAGTATGTTACACGTACTTAACACCTTTTGTGACTTGAGTTCGTACCTTGGGCCAGAGTGAGAAAAATGTCTACACGTTGCAAATGGCATAAATATCTGTGTGGGATTTGCAAACGTCTGTTTCCTAATCCAAAATGTCTTTGGTGGTCATGTACATATGAGTAAAATGCTTTTCAAAATTGATATAATGAAGGGTTTTACCAGACCTACTTGCAAATCACAGTGGTAGGCAATCCCATTTGCAACCGAGTACGTGGTTGCAAAGTGAGTAGCTGTTATCATCCACTTGAAGTGGATGGTAACCACCTTGCTGACTGGAAGGGGTCCTCATTGTAAAGCTTCAGCCTTTGTGAGTGGACTAAAAGAATCCTGCGCAAAAAAGCCAGTGGTCTAAGGGACCAATAATTACAGTGAAAATTTCCAAGTACAATTGTTGTGATTTGAAAATAATTGCTGCTCATTTTTCTTTCCGGTAAACGGCCTACACTTGGGGAGAAATAACTTGCTTAATTTAAAAACAGTCACGTCTATGGAGTTCTGCTGGTCCCAGCAGGCCACCATTCCCGTGAGTGCCCATGTTGCTAAGGTGGGGCAACTTGGAACCCACATCATTGATGTTCATGAGGTGGGTTTTATGGACCCCATAGCGACTCGCAGACGGTGTCAGAGACACCGTTCTGCTTTGCAATTTGCTAGTTGATTTTCCTAATTTCCTACATCTGACACCTAGTGTGGACACATGATTCTGGGCCAGGGGTTCAATCTTAGCACACAACTAATTAAAAATGCAATTGAGTGAGGAGTGTGAGTGTAATCACATAGAATGACATATGTACTGAAGTCAGTATGCGGAAGAGCTGGTGCCATAATATCAAATGCCTTAGGTATGATTTGGATGAGTAGTTTAGGGTGATGTCATCCATCATGTAGAGACATGGATATGCTAGGTGTGATATGACCTTAGGGATGCATGATTCACATGTACTTCCTCTGAGCATTTCCGTGAACTATGTTGTAACAATTGCTGCATACAATATATTTCTAGTAATGGACAAATGAGCCATTGTGGGATTCAACCCACTGTAAATTCAATGCTCAATATTTCCCTTTTCTCTTCACAGCTGCAAACCTGAGTGCCGCAGAGCGCAACCATTTTGAGCACAGGGCAATGAGGTACAGGCACATCCTGCAGGTGCAGTGTGGGTATCGGAGGATGGCCCGCAGATACAATTCCGATCGGGCCTCCGGGGCGTGGTATGCCACACCACAGGCTCCACCAACGGTGCCACCTACAACCACCAGGTCTGCCCAAGGGGACCCAGCGACGGACCAGCCATCTTCATCAAGACCTGGACCCAGCCGTGTGTTGGGAGCAGGGCTGTCCCGTGGCCACTCCACTCCAGCGACAATCTGCACCTCCACCGGCACGCAGACCAGCAGTGACCCTCCAATTGACCCTGCAGCCTTCCAGGCATTGTCTAGGAAACTGGACAGGTTAATTCAAAAGGTGGACAACCTGACGGAGGACATGGCGGAGGTGAAAAAGAAGGTGCGCTCCATCCGGCGCACACTTCAGAGGGCTAATCTTTAGTTCTTTTGCCCTCCTGAACTTTTACCCCTCCCCTCCCCCCTCTTTCCTCTTTTCATACTGTTAGTTGGGTTTGGGGGGTTAGTTATAGGATAAGTATAGGTATTTAGCTTAGTTAGTGTTAGGTAAGAGGGTGGGGGGTCCTTATACTTTCTATCTAATATTTTTGTGTGGGTGGGTGGGTGGGGGGCAATATTGGGATTCCTGTTTAATAAATAAAAAAATAAAATAAAAAATTTATAAAAAATAAAAAATACAAAAAAATATATGTTTGTTTAGGATAGTATAGTATGTGTGTAGGTTAGTAAGTGTTGTCCTGCATGTGTCTTGTCTCTTAATGGTGGGTGGGGGGTTGATGTTTAGATCGTTTCGTTACATGTGTAGACTAAGTTTAGCTTAGGTTAGTTAGGGACAGTTGTGGGTTAGTAGCAGTCAGGTTAGATTAGTGTAGGTTTACCTTTCCCTTAGTTGCCTCTTTTATTACTACTTTTAAATAAAAAAATTGTTAACCCTTTACCTGATGCGTTAGGTGCTACCTTTTCATGGCCTTGACATCAGTGTAGCAGCAATGTTAAGTATGACATTTGTGTTCCATGCTCCCTATCCCCAGGCTTATGAGGTTTAACATGCCAGCTACCCGTGTGCTAACTTGGTAAGTATCCACCATGTTGGAGAGCCACCATTGGTAGTGTGCATTGATCATCAAGGTTTGGGGTTGGTATGTATCCTACTTCACAAAGAGTGCTTCCAGACTTGTTATTGTAGGTAAATAGATAGGTCGGACAGCATTGTGAAGTTCAGGGAGAGCTTTATAGATGATGATTTGTTCACACTCTTGTCTTGTTGCTATCATTGCTGACCTACATCATGTGTGTACTGATTCAGCATGACTTTCCTTCATGGAAGTATACGCCATAAGGGTGATTGATGCAGTGTAATTTGTTTATCATTCCTTTCATTCTACAGCATAAATTCAAATTTTAGTATTGCATGGTGCCTACATTTCTCAGCCACCATTAGTTGTGTAGAATAGCTATAGATGGTGCATCATTCTGTCCAACACAGCATGATTGTGTGTGCTTAGTCCCTTCATCAGTTATTTTCCTCAGTATAGTAAAGCTATGATGCAATCCTGGCCACTGCACAGATGATTCAGTATACATGTAATCAGGACAGTAGTATAGAGAATCGACATGGTTTCCACACAGCCACTTTGGAGTTATCTACTGCACAGTTGAATTTTGAAATGACACAGAGACACAATAGGTGTGCACGTGATATTTATTTATAAGTGGTGTTGTGCAAAATGTCCATTCACCATGTTTGCTGACTCCTTTCTGGTGCATTATTACATGGTGATCCTACAGAAGGGGTGTGGATGATGCTCCTGACATGCTGGGGTGATGTCACAGACAGTGCAGAGGAACATGAAATGCCAAATGGTAGGAGAGAAACATTCACTGGCAAGGTGGACAAGTCAGACAGTGGATTGCCGAACAGTCATTGAGGTTAGTTGTAGTGAGACTGGCATGTGTCAAAACGTAGGACCTTGGTCAGAGTAGGGCATGGTGCAGGGACTAGGGCTTCCGGGTACTCTTGCGTGTGAATGTTATCTGTTCCATGTCTTCTTCTTCTGATGTGTGTGTTGCCTGGTGTGTCCTTGTTGTTGTTGGTTGTGAAGGGGCAACACACACCTCAGTGTTAGAAGACATGGAGGCAGACATCCCGGGGGCTGATCCCTGTTGAGTAAGGAAGGGCAGTACTGCAGCAAGGAGGGCCTGCTGGTTTTTCAGAATGGCAGCCACATCCCGATGGTAGGCAGCCAGGTCGGCCCTGAGGGGTTCTATGTTGCATTCGTGCACACGTTGAGTGGCTTGCAGTTGGAGTTGTTGTGTCAACTGGATGACAGCTGTGCCAATTTCCTTCAGTGTTTTTGAAATGTCCTCCAAGAGCAAATTTCTGGCTTGCATTGCAGCTGCCTGATCAGCAGTTGACAACATGCACGAACGCACCCCCTCAAGGCTGGCTGCCATATTTTGCATCCCCACCCGCACCTCGACAGTTCTTTCGAAGCTGGTGCCAGTGTCGTCAGAGTCCTCAGCTGTGTTGGAGCTGGCAGGTCTTACAATTGGGGTGGCGGGTGGTTCTACTGTGGTGGCTGCTTGTTCTGTGCTCCTCCTTGTGACTGAAGGTGGGGTTTGGAGGCTTTCAAGGACCATGTCAATGGTCTCTTGTGGGAGGTTGATGGTGTCGTCATCCATGTCATCAGGGAACTCATGGACAGGCAGATCAGCAGGAGATCCGTGTTCCTCTGCAATGAAACAGGGTACAATTAGTGTTTCTGTGTTGTGACAATTTTGCAGTAAGATACAAGCCTTTGGATGCCTTAACATTGTACTCTGTGTTTGTCTAGGTATCTGCTGTCCGTCATAGGGCATTGTTGTAGGCCTATGGCCCACCTGTGTGTCACATGTTTGATATGGATCTTTCAGACATGTCTGCCAGGTCGCCTCTAGGTGTTGCTTTGTAATTATTTAGGAATAGGTGTTTTTTTCTCCAACTCCTCACTCGGTGTTTCACTATTGTTATGGAGGGACATTTTGTGGGGTGGGCTCTCATTATCCAACATGTGATTCTTGGCTTTCTAGGCAGCAGGATAGCTAATGGTGTGGGGGACTAAGTTTGACCCACTTGAAAATAACTCTGTCACCCAGATATTCAATTTAGCTAAGACTAACTAGCAGTGCCTCTGGTCTCCCACATCAAAGGAATGTTTAGACATCCGAGCGCATGACATCTTTGGAACTTCTCAGGGAAGTGGTGGTCACTCAGGTCCTACACATTTGTATCTTATCCGGTAGGTTCCCATACACAAATGACATAGACAGTATTAGTTTGATATGAAGTTTCATTGTACAACTGACTTGTAGGAATTTAGGTGTGAGCCCCATTTACACAAACAATACACACTGTTAGAATTGAAATAGTCCGCAGGAGAGTAATACATTAGTACACAGCTTTCATGGTGCCTAACTGTTTCTACTCTCCCCCTGCATGTTCTATGCATGTTGTTAAGTTTGGAGGTTGCCTGTCAGACTCACAGGGGAGACATCATCCCTCATATCAGAGGAATGGGCTAGGATCTGGTTGTGCATCAGCAGCAAGGCAGGCAGCATCTAGTTGTTATTTTCTGTTTGGAAACTCCCCCATGCGTGTCTTGGGACAAGGGAGTGAATGTAAAAGACATATGTCATGGTGATGACAAAGTTTCCCTAAGCAGGAATGCCAAACCTTGACCCCTACCACATCTATCAGCAACGTACCAGACGGTATCCTTGACTGGGGCACAGAGTGAATATGTTCTGGCAAACTCCAGTGCAGAAGTAGGCAAAACAGTGTGATTTGACTAATTGAAAACACCTTAGGACTGACTATTTGCTACATTAACTGATAGGAAGGGCAATGAGAATAATTTAGTGCAAATTGCTCTGAGGCACTTAGATGTGAGCAAATGAGTATAAGTACATTCAGGGTAAGATGCACAAAGGCCTCCAGCCTGAGGCTAATGCGCAAAGTATACGTTTCACTTGCCACACTACACTTTGACTGACTGTGGGTGTTGTGACTGCCCTGCCAGCACACTTGCCTCTCAGGCCCTGCCCCATACACTTTTTATTCACATTGCATGATCTGTACATGTAACGTGGCATTACCTATGCATGTCAATGTTAGGATGTGGTATGGATGTAAACATTCTTGATGTTTTGAGATCGTGTTGGGTGATGTGTTTTGAATTGGATTGGCCTGTTTATCATATGAAGGTCCTATTTGTTTGTCCGACTTTGCAGGTGTGTTTCAGTGACCAGTTGCCTGTGTCCCCTCCTCAATGTTGTTGTCTGAGCAGTATGACATTAGTGATGTAGCCTTGTTAGCCAGGCACGTGAGGGACCCTGACGTATGCAGCATGTGTGTATCGTTAGTGCTGTGTGGCTCCTATTGCTGTTTACTTAGGCTTATGTATGTGTCAGTTATGGACATTCGGCATTTGAGTGTACTGGTACCTTTGTCTTATTTCTAGGAGTAATTGCAGATGTCACCCTCACCCCCTAATTTAGGTATGTATGTTCCAGGGTGGGGTTTCTGCCATTTGGTACTATAGCTGCACAGAGATGAGAGGTGTTATTGTCAACTGTGTTTGCAGTTAAGTTACAGTTGTTGTATTTGCTACTGCATTACAGATAGGGACCTAGTTGATGGGGAATAGATTTTGCAATACAAGTGCCTGGATGTGGATTTGAGGTAGTGTCCTTCCCACCTGTCACTGCTTTCCCTTGGCTCTCTTGTTGTAATTACAGGATGTCCCCGTGGGACTGTTGTGGTTGCTGTATTTTGTCATGCCCCAGCTTCGGTCAGTACTGGGCATGCCCCCCTGCCGTGCCCCTTTCCCCATGCCACTTCATATATGTGCTGACTTACATGCATTGTGTAGTAGGTATCCCCCCCCTGCTTACAGTCCCCATTATTGTATTATGATTCCCCATGCGACTTACCCTGAATGTGCGTAGTGTCGTGGTAGTCTGCGCTGTCCAGTCCTTGAATCCCTGTGACGATCTCCTCCGGGATGACGGCTGCGACCATCTCCTCCATGTGGTCCAGGGCCTCCTGTTGTGCTGGATTCCCCCCTCCAGTCTGCATTGCTGCCTTCCTGTTCCTGGCCATTTTCTCTTTGGTCCTACGTTTGCAGTCATGCCAGCGTTTCTTACACTCGGTGACTGTCCGGCGTTCTTCAGCCACACTGTTAATCTTGTCCACTATTTGTTTACAGATGGCCTCTCTCCTACTGAGTGGCAATTTTGAGGAGATGAAAAGTTGGTGCTGGTGTTCCGTCACCTCTTTCACCAGGATTTCCTGCTCCTCTGCACTGAAGCGACACTTTCTTTTTTTTAAAAAAATGTCCTGGGTCCTGCATGCTTCCTCCTGGCTGGTTCCTGGTCTGCTCTCATCCTCCTGGGGTCTGTTGGGGCATCTAGGATCCATTTTGGGTCTCCTCTCCTGAAAGGGCAGTTTTTGCGCAAAAATGTGACGCTATTGCGTGAAAAAAAACGGCGTTTTCAAGATTGCGCTGTCGTAAATCGACCCACAGTGATGTGCGTCGCATTTACGTTGGTTTACTTTACGACAGACGGACGCTGTGTGCGTCACGAAATAATGACTCCCACCTGTTGGTTGCGCCGCCGTACGTCAAAGTATAAATTTGACGCCCGCATGGCGCATCCAAATGGCGTTAGACGGCGCAAATTTTTTTGACGCAAAATTGCGTTAGCGCAATTTTGCATCAAAAAGAATAAATATGGCCCCCAGTACCTTGGGCAAAAAGGCGGAGAATGATGGTTGTGATATTCCGCCAACCAGGGCACCAGTTGTTTGAAAAGAGCCACTTGCCAGCATATGAAGTACGGCTAGCAGCTTTGTTTCTGTTGGGATGGTGCAGGGTGTCACCAAAGTGGGGGCCAACTGCCGTTCAATGTTTCGCAGCAGCTGCTGATTGGCCTGCCATTTCAACCAGTACCTCTGTATGATGCTGTGTTCCCTGAGGCCCTGAAGGGTTGTTCTTGGGCGGAATATCCTCTCCTTCCTTCTGTGCTGCCTTTGGGGTCCCTGCTGTTGTTGTTGTAGCTGCTGTTTTTGTTGCTGGGCTCTGCGTCTGCGTGCATGCTGGATTAGAATCACCTCCATGGCTCCCTGTTGCTGCTCTGCTGCTCTGCTGTTTGTTCTGTGTGTTCTGATTATATACAGGTGTGTTTGCCCCATTTTGACGCCTGCCCTGCCCCAGGCATTAATTTTTGATGCAAATCAGGCTGTGCGTCATTTTCTGGCTCTGCCTCCTGGCCGTGCGTAATTTTTGCCCGAAAGCATAAATACAACGCACGGCCGTTTAAGCCATTTTTTTGGACGTGAATGCCTACCTTGCATATAATTAACGCAAGGCGGGTTGCCGCATCCAAAAAATGACGCACGCGGCAGAATTTTGTCATCCGTGGGCTCGGGCGTCAAACTTTTAATACGGGGCAACGTTTGCGCTGATTGTTCGTCAAAAATGTTGACGCACAATCGGCGCAGACGGAGTATAAATATGCCCCTAAGTCAAAAGTATGACCCATTTCGTGGGAAGGGCCTTTAACAAGTTGGGTCAGGCCCATTGCTTCCATACCACCAAGTAGACGCCTTGAATCTGTTTGTTCCGGGATCTCACCATAAATATTAAAATCTCCTAAGATTAGGTCTGGCACATATAAAATCTGCCATACAGTCTAAGAGAGAGTATAAAAACTTTTCTGAATGGCCTGGGGGGCGATAAATTTGGATCCCAGAGAAGGTATAACAAGGTTTAAGAGCTAGAGAAAAAAACATCCCTAATGGAGGGGACCAACTCAGAGATACCTGTTTGGGACAACTGCCTGATGCATCTGGAAGTTGTTACTAACTCACCACATGCCAAGGACTGTCTTGCTCAAAAGGTAATCCACCAAGGGCTGGATGTGTTGTCCCTTAACATGGTGCTTCAGTGTCTGTAGGTGTTTCCTTGGGGGGCTTGCATTGTTAATTATTACTCTTTCATCTTGCGCATTTAGTTCCTCTAGTCATTCTGGCTCCAACCTTTGAGAGTATTCCATTCTAGGAATAGTTGTAGGAGATGGTCATCATAGTGGGAGTCTGTCAATACCTCTTTGTGTCTGTGGAGCCATAGTAGCCACTACCCCACCTATCTTAAGTTCCTTTGTCTCACTTTGTGGCTCTAAATCTGGACACAAGCTTAGGATTTGAGGCTCTATGAAGTTTGCTATGATTTTAGCATAGTAAATTGTTATTCATCATGGATCCTATTCACAAAGTAAAGTTAGATGTAGAAATGTACTCATATGCAAATCTTTTTTGTGCCTCGGGGTAAATCTTCTCTTTTATATAATTTACCATTTTCAAGTTTAGATTCACATGTAAGTGTAGACGTACAGGGGATGGAAGCATTTGAGACGGCATATACAAGTGTAAAGTTACTATAATCACTTTTCACATGCAGGTGGAGATTTCCACCCCCTTGGTGGAGATATTTATATGGGAATGTATAGGGAAATGATTACAAATTATTATTGGTTACAAAATTACTATAAAACATTTTTTCCATGAGATATACATGTAAAATACTTTCAAGTATTTATTAACTAATAACATTGAATCTTCCAGCACATTTACTCATTATATTAAAGGATTGATTAAATAATTAACTAATTTAAATATACACATTTACACATGATATTTCTAAAGGGGGCAATTAAAAATCCCCGAAAGAGTAGAATTTTATATCCATTTAATATACATTACAATTTTTTTAAAGTTGTGTTAATTTATTTTTGTTGTACATATTTAACAGGGTTTCAAAGTATAAATGTTTAACTTTATTTTTCACTGTTAGGACAATAACATAATTGTTTAATAAATATACGTATGTATGTGTGTGTGTTAGACCTGAAAGCCTTAGGATGGTCACCCCTAACTTTTTGCCTGCCTCCCTCCACTTTTTAGACACTGTTTTGCTGGTTTTAGGACTCTGCACACTTTACCACTGCTAACCAGTGCTAAAGTGGATATGCTCTCTCCCTTAAACATGATGACATTGGATCATACCCAATTAGCTTATTTAAATTACTTTCAATTCCCTAGTAAAGTGCACCATATGTGCCCAGGGCTTGTACATGAAATGCTACTAGTGGGCATGCAGCACTGCTTGTGCCACCTACTTAAGTAGCCCCTTGACCATGTCTCAGGCCTGCCATCGCAAAGCCTGTGTGTGTAGTTTCACTGCCAATTCAACTTGGCATATAAAAGTACTTGCCAAGCCTAAAACTCCCCTAAGATAGGCCCTAGGTAATCCATAGGGCAGGGTGCTGTGTAGACAAAAGGCAGGACATGTAGCTGTGTAGTTTACATGTCCTGGTTGTGTAAAACACCTACATTTGTTTTGCACTGCTGTGAGGCCTGCTCCTTTCATAGGCTAACATTAGGGCTACCCTTATATACGGTTTGAGTGGTGGCTGCTGATCTGAAAGGGGTAGGAAAGTCATATTTAGTATGGCCAGAATGGCAATAAAAAATCCTACTGATTGGTGAAGTTGAATTTAATATTACTATTTTAGAAATGCCACTTTTAGAAAGTGAGCATTTCTCTGCACTTAAATCCTTCTGTGCCTTTCAATCCACGTCTGGCTAGATTCAGTTGACAGCTCCCTTGTGCATTCACTCAGACAAACCCCAAACACAGGATACTCAGCCTCACTTGCATACATCTGCATATTGAATGGCTCTTCCTGGGCTGGGAGGGTGGAGGGACTGACACTTACATGTCAAAGCACAGTAGCCTGCTCTCACACAAAGGACTGCCACACCCCTCTACTGGGACCCTGGCAGACAGAATGGAACTGAAAGGGGACCTTGTGCACTTCTAAGGCACTCTTTGAAGTCTCCCCCACTTCAAAGGCACACTTGGGTATTAAAACAGGGCCTCTGCCCCTACCAACTCAGACACTTCCTGGAGAAGAGAACCTGAATCAGAACATGCAACCTGCCAAGAAGGACTCACTTGACTGCTTTCTGAGAAGAACTGCTGCCTTGTTGTTGCCCTGCTGCCTTGCTGCTCTCTGGCTGTGCTGAGAAGTGCTCTCAAAGGGCTTGGATAGAGATTGCCTCCTGTTCCTTGAAGTCTCAGGACCAAAAAGAGTTCATTCCTCCAAGAAGAAATCCTGGTGCGGCAAAAATCGATGTACCACCTGCCAGAAACAACGCACAGCCTGCAACGCAGTGAGAAAATCACTGCACGCCGAACTGTAATGCTGCAGAATGACTTCGCAGGGAGAAGATCGATGCAGTGCCAGCGTAGCAACTGGAAATTCAATGCACGGGCCACTGGAACGATATACAGCCAAACCGGAACAATGCAGCCTGACTTCCTGAGAGGAATCGATGCAGCACCTGCCGTGCAGTAGAATTTTCCACCCAACATCCACTGGATCGATGCAGCCCTTGTGACTTCATCCTGCCAGCACTGGATTTCAATGCATTGTCCCCGGGGCATCCGAAAATCCTGCATCCAAAAGAGGATCCAAGTCCGAGCAACGGAAACTGAAGCAAAGCCTACCCTGCATGAAAAAAAACAACGCATCACTGTGTACGGCCCGAGAAGTTGATGCACACCTCCCTGTTTTCCACGCCTCTCCTCCTCCACAGTTCCGTGGAGAGATTTGGCACTCAAACCAGGTACTTTGTGCTTACAAGAGACAACTGTTGCTTAAGAGACTAAAGACACTTTTTCAAAATATACTTATTGCATCTTAATCGTTTTGACCCGCACCTTTCAAGATAAAAATTATATATTTTTCTAAACACTGTGTGGTGTATTTTTGTGGTGTTCTATTGTGTTATTGCATGATTTATTGCACAAGTACTTTACACATTGCCTTCTAAGTTAAGCCTGACTGCTCAGTGCCAAGCTACCCGAGGGTGCGCACAGGATAATTTGGATTGTGTGTGACTTTCCCTGACTAGAGCAAGGGTCCTTGCTTGGACAGGGGATAACCTGACTGTCAACCAGACCCCATTTCTAACAGTGTGTGTAACACACTCTAGGTGATTTTGTGCTCACCCCCTGGTAGCTTTGCAAGAGCAGTCAGGCTTAGATTAAGAGGCAATGTGTAAAGTATTTGTGCAAAACTTCAAATAGTAAATCAGTGAAATCACCACTCGTTAGAAAAATGGAGCACAATTCAATGAACAAAACAATAACAAAACAACAAAAATCAGATAAGTAGAGCCTGAGTTATGAATGTTTCAAGATTTGGATACAACATAGTGCTTAAAAGCATAAAGCACCAACCAGGTATATCTGCATGTGATAGACCAGCTTAAAAACAAATGTTCAAGCTAACCACGATAGAGTGCTGGTTCTGATACAGTCCCAGAAAAGTTGAGCTGAGGCTCCACCTCCTCAAGAATTGTTCCAAGAGTCTGTTCACAGAGAAGTTCACCTGGAGCAAGTAGAAGGTGGTTGGTAGTGGTCCATTGGTGCTAAAAGTTGGACAGGTGTTTCAGATGGCAGGCCTGTTAGTGTTCATGAAGAGCCCCAAAGCCTGCTTTAAGCCATAAAAACCCTTTCAAGGGGCCAGGACCTGAGTAGTGCCTCTTGGGCTTTAAGGCACGTCAAGACGCATCCAGGAGTTGTGGGGAGTCTGTTATGTCCCTGAGACTAGAAGTCACTCTTTGATCCTGGGCTCAAGATGAAGTGCAGGTCCAGTTCTCATTCCCCCAGGCAAGAGACGTGTATTGGAGACCACCAGTAGTCACCAAGTGGCTAAGGTGAATACCAATTTTCTAAAGTGGCATTTTCAGGTCTACAATGTAAAATCTAACTTGACTGTAATTTGTGATTTGAAATTGTGAGACCAGAGACACCAAACTTGAGAAACTCTCTTCAAGATTGTGAATTTTACTTATAATATGTATTATGATAATTCCAACATTATTCTGTGGGAGAGATAGGCCTTTCTGTAAACAAAATGACTTTGAGAGTTTTTCACTACCAGGACATGTAAAAGGACATGTAAAACTTAAAAGTGCATGTCCTGCTTTTTAATTACATTGCACCCTTCCATTTGGGTTGTCCTGGGCTTACCTTAGGGATGCCTTACATGTATGATAAGGGAAAGTTTGGGCCTGGCATAAGGGCTATTTTTCCAGGTCGACTTGGCAGTGTAAAACTGCACACACAGGCTCTACAGTGGCAAGCCTGAGACATGGTTAAAGGGCTACTAAATGGGTGGTACAATCAATGCTGCAGGCCCACAAGTGCAAAAAAACAGATGATGGACAGAATGCTGAACAATGTCAAGCATTCACCCCTAGTCACAGATCTGGGACTAAATCCATTGTTTTTTTTGCTAACCACACCATTCCAGTTTGGACCGAGCTATAAGCAAATCAGTCTTGACCCTGCTCCCCATGGAAACAGTCCAGCCTGAACTGCCAGGCCAGGTCCTCCCTGGACCAGAAAACAAGCATCCTGGGACTGGTTTCAGGATACAGCCCCTCATAAGCCAGGCTAGCTTCAATCTTGCAGCATAGTGAGCACAGGACCAACATCTGGGCATACCCTTCCCATAAAGGTGACAATTGCAAAACGATCAGATGATGGTAGGAATGATGAACAATGTTAAACATTCACCCGCAGTCATGATGGATTGGGATGTGGCCTAAGCTATTACAAGGGTCACTGATTATTTCAAGTATTCCATCCATCGACTTGCTGTTTTTGCATTTCCCACCCTAAGTGCGTTAGCTATGCCTAGATGTGGGTCTCTGGATCACTGTGCCACTGGATGTAAGATAGCCTGGCTGATGAGAGGTGATATTCTGAAACTGGTTCTAGGTTGCCTGATTCCGGTCCAGGAAACACCTAGCCAGGCAGTTTGGGATGGACAGTTCTCATGGGGAGCAGGGTCATGACTGATTTGCGTATGGCTCAGTCCAAACTAGGGTGACATAGTGAGCAAAAACAATGGATTGCTATGTGTATATTGTTTTTTGCATGCTCAGGCCCACAAGTAGCATTTAATGTACATGCCCTGGGCACATGTAGTGCACTTTACTAGGGATTTATGAGTAAATCAAATGAGCCAGTTGGGGTAAGCCAATGTGACCATGATTCAGGGGAGAGAGCAAAAGCACTTTAGCACTGGTTATTAGCAGTAAAGTGCACAGAGTCCTAAAGCCACCAAAAACTAGGTCACCAAGGAGCACGGTGGAGGAGGCAGGTAAAAAGTTGGAGAAAGACCACTCTAAGGCTGTCAGGTCTAACAGTATCTATTTAACATTATTCCCTGGGGTGTTAATTTCAGTCCTTGCCCTTCTTTTTTTTACTATGGAAGTGTGTAGCAGTCTGTGGCATGGTTAGCCTAGGGCTGGGATATTTTTAACACTCCTTATCACCTTTTAGTGCTGTGGTAACTTTAGTGAATAGCAATGTGCGTACTCTTTTAGGGGTGTGTTTTTGTCATAACATATCCTTCCCTAGACCCCTTTTAACTTTCCCCTTACCTATCACATGTAGTAGCAGATATTCTCCATGTTTCTGCCATTCTCTCTAGTACCCCTTACGTGTACTACTAAATAGTAAATTTGCATATGTGGAGAGCTCCCCATAGAAAAAAAGGCATGGTAGAAGTGGAGATCTTCACATGTAGGTTTTTGAATTACACTTTGTAGTAAAAGAGTAGAGCTATTGTAGTACAGCTTTACCACATGCCCTATGACTTGGATGGGATGGAACTGTATATTTGTTACTTATCGGCAATAGATGTCTCCAAACTCCTAAATACAGGGGAAAAATGTTTAAGGTTGAAGTTGTCACCCTTTTGTGGCTGTTAATAGAAGGTGTAGGTGCAGGATCTAGGCTATGCCTTACTTTCACCCTCATTCACTAGAAGGAACAGACCTCCAACCTGTTGCCTTTTTTGGCCACAAGTAACTAGTTCTTAGAATGGGCCTCAGTGAAGTGGACAGGAGCCACCTGATTTCGTGCACCAGATGGTATTTTTCGGAGTCCATGTCTTCCTCCCCAAATTGACTCCCGGGTGGGGTGGGATGATTTAAAAGTCATTGCTATAGACAGTTCATAAATATTCTACATATTTCAATAGAAAGGAAAGTATACTCAGTGTGCACAATATCTATGAAAAGAAAGGAGCAGATGGGTTATACTCGTAGTGTAACATAGTAAAAACTCCAAAACAATGAGACAATAATTCAAAATATTGTATCTAATCCAAGCATAAACAGCGAGTAATATGATAATGACACACAGAATGAGACTCAGCATGAAAAAAACAGTAAACATTTGCCTTGAAAACAATCCACTGAGGCCAGGTGATAATTTCAAATGCAAAGCAATGGATAAGGATTCCAAGACAAAGATCTTGTTAGGATGTCTATCACAATGTGAATCTAACCCCAAAGAGTGGATACACATTTGATAGAGAACACCTTTTTACAGCAAGAGCATCTGCAAAGAAAAGCATTGTGTGAAAGGAGTATGGGTGAAAGAACTTAACTGAAGCCACAATAACCCACTAACCCACTTGGGACAGTAAAATACAACATGGTCATATATATATATATATATATATATATATATATATATATATATATATTACAATGAGGTGCAATTGCGCTTCTAGGCTGAAATAAATGTGTCTTGCCCTGAAGCGTATTTTTTTTTTCTTTTTATCATCTTCGAGAAAAGACATGACTGCATCATGGTATTTGTAAGAAAGTGAATTAATAAGTGGGGTGGATGGAAGTCCATCACAAGTAATTAAGAAACAGATGTATTAGGTTTGTTGTGTTTTGAATCAGACCATTTGCTAATGCAATAAAGCATTTTGGTATGTATGAAATCCAAAATGTGATTCGGTAACGTGTTACCAACTCAAAACTTAGTTTGTGACAAGACAGCAATTCGGTATTTGGAAGAGGTGTTCTTTCCAACTACTAAATCAGAATGGTATGTATTCATGCTTTGTGACCGAATTCCGGGAGCAAACCATTATTCATTTTTTTACTACAAACATGTAATAGCAATACATTCTCTTTTGGGACCCCTTCCTTTTTGTGACTGTATAAAACAATTTGTTTAAAAGGATGCAGTTCATCTTCTCAAACAAAAAAAGTTAGTTTTCTTTTTAATATCAGTACTATTTACTTTAAGGGAAACTGGCTGCATTTAAGGAAAATATTGCTTTATTAAAAAGCAATCACAGACTTGCTGGTCTGCTGACCCAAGCAGTCCACCATCCTTGTGATGGGTGTAATGCCAAGTGTGCCACAAATTGCAACCTATCTCATTAATTTTCATTAGTTATGTTGATTTTTCAAACTACTAGTAATTGCTTGTTTAAACTTTCATATATTAGGATTTGCAATTACTAATCTCGATAAAATTGGCCCAAAATCACTAATCTGATCAATCCAGCTAAATGTTTCAGCACTTCATACATGAGCTCAACACCTGGTAGCAAAGACATGGAGAAAAGACAAGCTTAACTTAAAGAAAATATATAAATAATTTAGAAATGCCAACAGGCAAAAAGTGGAAAACTCAACACAATGTGAATTCCATTCCAATTTAGAAAAATAGAACAAAATATAATAAATGAAGAGGTTCCAAAATGCCATAAACCCAATAAGAGGAACCAAAGATATGAATTTTGGAAGATTTAGGGAAAAATAACTCCAAAAAGCACTAAGTACCAGTGATAGTCTATGGGTGGGGTAGACCACCACCTAGAGCGATTTCAGGCTGACCATGAAGGAGTATGGGTTGGATACACCACCCAGGTCCATCCAGGTTAGAGATGTACTTTGGGACTTTGCCTCTGAGATGGAAGTAAGGCCTGTATTTACACTTTTTTTGCACCACATTTGCGTCATTTTTTTACGCAAAAGCGGGACAAACTTTAAAATACAATTATATTTTGTAAGTTTGCACCACATTTGTGTCAAAAAATGACACAAATGCGGTGCAAATAAGTATAAATTTGAGCCTAAATATCTTCCAGTGGGCCAAGGTTTCAGGCTGAATCCAAGAAGAGTTCCATGAGGCCAAATAGCTGAAGTCAGATAGTCACTGAAGCTGTTGACTTCGGATGTGTGAGAAAGTGGATTTTTAGATGAAGTGAATGGTGGTCCTCTTCAAGTAATAATGACACTATTCCATCCCAGGTCCAATAAGTACCAATAATTTAAACCTGAGCTCAACCCTTGGAAGCTGTAGCACAGGGTCTAACCTAGAGGAAATGTGTAAAGGATTCATAAATACCAAAGTAGGTAAAAATAAGAAAGCGCAACACAAAAAAAATCCCACTCAAATTGGTAAAACTACAGAAAATGTAATGATGAAACCAAAATGTCAAAAAAGTTGATATACACAGTCGGAGATATGAATTAAAAAAAAATATGTGTTTCTAGCACCAAAAAGCAAAACGTGTCAGCCACAGGTATCTGGTCGAGCTAGTCCGGGTCAAATTCATTAAGGCTGACGACGTTGAGGAGGTCGGCTAGAGGGACCAAGTTCATCGCGATGAAAAATGTACCTTCTGACTTTGTGATTTTCCTGGAGAAAAGTCCTCATGATTAGGACACTGAAGGGTAAGGATGGCAGGTTGGTCAAAATAGGGATTCTTTGACAGCATCTGGGTGAAGCGCAGCTCCTTTGTTAAGTTTGAGGCTCTCGATGTTGAAGATGGGCGAAATCTGAAATGGCAGTCAGGATAGAATCATCATCATCGGGGTGCTGGTTGGCATTGGTCCTAGTGAAGCACTGTATTATCTTGCTTAGAAACTTTTTGGGAAGTCAGATCTCTTACAGCAGGGCAAAGCAGCAAGCTGAGTCCAACCGACTGTTCAACATCGGTGGATGTGGCTCAGCTTTGGTCCGATGGGAGCCTCTGATTCCTTTTGAAGAAAGTTCAGAAAAACTTTCCAAGTGGCCAGTCTTGCAATTTCAGAGGGGAAAAGAGTGCATCAGCCAAGGCACATGGACCTTTAGGCAACATTTGGGGGTTAGAACTCAATCTCCCAGAAGCCACCAGCAGGGTTTTGGGCAAATCCAGTTGGAACTGGTCAGCTGGGCTCTTGAATTTGTGGACGTCTTGCAGCATTTGTGCTCCAGGTGCTAAATGTGGGGAGGGGCTAGCCAACTAGACCTTGTAGTGCACTCTTATGCCTTAGGTGCAATTGGGGAGCAGGCATAAATGTTGGGGATTCTCTCCAAAGCTTCAACAGCAGTTAGGCATTCTTCTGTCTTCCACAGGTTCATTTTTATGCTGAGTGCCGGACTCTAGGTGAGGAAACTGTTGGCCACTTCCTAACCACCCCCTAAACAATAGGGTAACATTTCCCATGGGGGGCCATACACATTTTTGCAGTACTCCCTGGGTGCTTTACTACACACTATCCCACAGTGCCCCTCTCTACTTAAAGCCATTATGGTAGAACCTTTCTTTCCTTGTTCAAAGCTCTCTCTAGGCATACCTTTGAGGTGTGTCTCAGGAAAATGAAGAACTTTCCCTGCAACCCTGTTTTGGAAGCCCCCACAGAAAATGGGTTGGTGCAACTCTGGCTACTTGGACAATGGCAGGGACAGGCTAAGATGTGAGTTCTGTCTGTATGTGGCACGGGATGCCCTTTAAAGCTGGTGCAGTTGGTGTACACACCCCAGGCCATCCTGTAGGGATGAGGTCACACCTACTTGCAGGCAAGACCCTTTCATTCCCCTTTCCTGGGAGCAAATCAATTCTATGGGGGCAGCAGTCTACCAGTTGATCAGTGTGGATCAAATCTGAAAAGGCTATTAGAGGCTTTAGACAGGAAAATGCCAAACTTTGTAAATGAGCCCTTCTCAAAACAATAACTTAAAGACCACCTCGACCATTAGATTGGATTATAACTTACTATTATTTTAAATCCTTGAATCATGGTTCTAGGTATTCCCAAACTAATGTTATGCATTATACAGTGCAATAATGTAACCCATGCGCTTTTCTATAGGAGAGCCAGCCTTGCCACAGCGACAAATGACTTTGGCGATATATCACTGCCAGTACAAAACTTATGTACACATGTCCTACTCTTTAAATACTATGAATCCTGCCCTATGGCCGCTGAGGGACTACATTAGGGTTGGATTTCAAAGTATTAAAAGGGAAGATTTAGATCTGGCAGAAGATTCATTTTGTCAGGTCGAACATACAACTGCCCACCCAGGCTTCAGAAGCAAACCTGAAGACATGCTTTGCATTGTCACTGCATTGGTAGGCAAAATATGTGATGACATCTACCACTGACATTTAGCTTACTAGCCCTGGGTACACTGAATACATGTACTAGGGACTCATAGGTAAGGCAAATTTGCCAATTATGATTTCTAACCATTTCAACAAGTTTAATGGAGTCAAAATGTGCCTTGGGCACTAATCAGAAGGGTCACAGTGTATAGAGGTGATGCTCAGATGTGAATTGTCCTTGGACAAATGAAAGACAAGAGGTGAGGTATTTGGGAAAGCAGGAACAGTCTGTTAAATTACAGTTGGGGGAACAGTTACAGAACCAAGGTCTGTCTGAGGACTGTCTCAAAATACAATTGTTCTAAACCGTGTTTTGTACATTCCTCTGAGTAGCATGAAAAGATTTAAACATCCCTTCCTCTGTAAGGAATGTGATCAGTTGACTTGGAGTCAGAAAAAAGGTTCTGGTAACAAATCCAGGTGGACCTTGACGATGCATGGACACAATGAAGGCCAGTGGATTATGTGTCTAGATGTCTGGCCTGAGGGGTGCATGATCTCTGTGTATACTGTGTGTACTGTGTTCTGATTGGCTGAGTGTTCCTAACTACATCGGGCATCTGACATTATGGTGTTTGTGAATGTGCATACTCCTCTGGCCCTGTGTGCTTTATTGGGGCCAATCTCCTGAGACCATTGTGATGTTACTGCACCTATATGTAGGACTGACCTGAATTTCCTCTTCTCGTGTTTGTCTACGGGCTATGTGCTGGCCCACCTTTGACCTGTCAATCAGTAACCTTAGACCTAGGTCCCAAAGACTTCCTGAACTCGTACTTTAGAGTCGGGGTTCACAGAGAGTTTATGTCTGGTGAATTTGACAATAGAGATGGGATATGTAAACATATCAAGGTGTACATCGACATTGATATTTCCAATGTTGACATTCCATCCAGTTGAATTTCCAACCACTCTTCATGACAGTCACATTATTGCGGGGCTTATTTTATACATCCCTAGCTATTTACATTTAACACAATTTGAGTACTGCATTTTTACAGGAGGAAACCCCAACTTGCAGGAAAACACACAGGACCAAAAATACCATGAAAATGGGCAACAATGATGTGCACATACCAGTCAACCACCGGGGGAGCCAGGAGAACCAGTTTGTGAACCACTCCTGCTCAGGTGCACCTCCCTCCCCTTAAGTCTTTTTGTAAACGGTGCAATGCCTGTACGGCAAGAGTCAGAGTCCTGTTGTTCATGTCATTGCCTGGTATAAACATGCAGCAGGAGGCACCAATTGTAGTGCACATTCCTCCATCCATGAGAAGGATGACACTCAGTTCTTCCTTGATCAAATTAAGGCCAAGCTCAGTGCTGTTCAGCATCTTGAGCATTTCCTACCTGGTTATCTTTTCTCAGTGGGTGTTCTCTTTTGTCTGCACTATGAAGAAGGGTATGGACCCTCCTGCTGATACTTGTGCATTAGAAAATAGTCTGAATTCTTCTGGGATGTCTTTGTACTGAACCTAGCCAAAATATTCAGCAGTTCTGTTTTCCCAAGTCTGATGCAACAGAGCTGTCTTCTTTCTTAGAGGGTGTTGGTCCAAACTTTGACAAGTCTTCTCCTGGAATGACCAGGGTCGGGTGTGTATGCTGATGAGGGAACAGAGACCATACCATCCAGGGATGAGCTGGGTGTAGGCAAACTGGCTGCATTGCTAGTGAGTGCCCATAAGCTCAGGATTGAGACCCTTACAGGTGACTAGTTGCACTTTGTAAACCATGTTTTGATAAGAGCTGATCAACATGGAGGCACCTCGTTGCATGTCCAGAATATGCAGGATTGTGCCACAGCCTTCACATGATCCCAGTGGAACTGTTCTTTTGCCTCTGAAACACAAGGAATGAAGTGTGAGTTTCTGTACAATTAGAGGCTGCCCGCTCCCATCTATCCGCATGTCAGATTTTCTGACATGTGGTATCTATGCTGTTATTCAACCCTCCCCTATGAGACTCATTTTCCTTCTTATCATTGAGGTGAATGGACCTACTCTGGAGCCCCATGTCTGGTGTCCATTTGTTATTAAGGAATACATTAAGGGCCACCCTTGGACCACAGATGGAAGCGGGAGAGGACATATCGGTGCATTCATTTGGTGGTTCTGCTACTTCCAAGAATCTCTTTTCTGGAATGTATTGGGGTCAAACAGTATCCTCCTCTATGGTGCCCGTCTTTCACATCCTATCTAGATCAGTTTGGATATCACTAGGCTTGGTGTAAAGGTCAGTTTGGAGATAACTTGTCTCAGTGTGAAGATAAAATCTGGTGGGATTGGTCTTGTACCGCGGCAGATTTACTTCTACTCTATCGGTTTCTACTCTATTGGGTTATATTTTGCCCCTAATCCCACATAGCTATAGGTGGAGAAGGCGTTTTGCTTTTTCATGGGCTACCTCTTGGGACAAGAAAAGCCTACCTGTGCCTACTGCATGCGGTATCACCAAACAGACGTAGCATGACCTGGCTGATATCTTAGAACTCACAGTAGTCATGTGCTGATACCACGTACAAAGATGATGTGAGGCTGGAAAAAGGAGGTGCGACAGGCCCAGTGGTAGGAAAAAATGGACTGCAGCCCCCACCGTGACCCAACCCAACTGTGCCACAGGGACGTGCAGCGCAACAGTAGGCCCCCCGAGGCCTCAGGATTGTGAGGAAAAAGGTGGAAAATCGTCAGACCAAGAGAGGGCCATGCACCGAAGTGGTATCCTCCCAGGAGCATTCACTCATACGAGAGTCCTTCCAATGGATGAGATAGTGATGGCGTCCACGGAAATACCGGGAGTCACAAATCTCCTGGACCTCGTATTCCAGCAGTAGTCACGGGCTGATACCACGTGCTATGTAAAAGGGAACTGTATATTGGTTGTGGAATGCTAGAACTAGGTGTGGTGTAACTATAGGTGACATGGGAGAGGTCCCTACGGGAGTGGGGTGATCATTTCTGAATAGACTCCATTAAACTAGGCTGCTCTTTATCAATGAATGGATGTGGCAGTACCCCTAGTTAACAGCTGGTATACAAACGTACAATAAGACATGACTTATATATCATTGTAAGTCTTAAGATGAATTCAAGGGAAATGTGTCTAGTCCTCTGGCGATGGGAGTTTCTTGGTTATGACAGTTTGAAAACAATGTTCTCAGAGCAGTTTGTAGTTCTAGATTCTGTTGGCAGCATTGATGTGGAAAGTTCTTGGAGCAGCTTATAGCTCTTCATCCTGTTGGGAGCATTGATGTGGCTCACTGTAGAGTTGATGCACTTGGCAGCTCAATTTCAGACCTGTGGGATAATATCTAGGTTTGGTTTGTTATTTGAAAAAAAAACTGTGAGTGCATCCTTGCATGTAGCATTGATAATCATTTCTTAGAAGTTCCTGTGCTTTTCTTTAGGGGTATTTTTCTTCCATACTTCATTTGTATCTGTTGTAGTGAGGCATTAGGGGGTACCCCAACGGGGTATCTATTTTGAAAAAATAGGTTACTGTACATGGGTTTATTCATTTTTATGGGTTGTTGGGTTTCCCTCCTCTCTGTGCCTGACAAGGTGTACGGTGGTAAGGTGTATTTTATTTATTTATGGGGTTAATTAGCCCATTGAGGTTGTGTCCAGCCATCCAGTTTCCTAGTGTGTGCATGGCGTTGTCATTGGTGTGGCTGGTGTCCTTTGACCTACGCTGGCTCAAGGCAATGTATAAAGGGGAGAAGTAATGCAACAGAGCATTATTTCAAATTCTGCACACTGTGAAGTCCTTATTTCGACCTCATTTCACCTTCACCTGGTCAAAATTTATTTTTTCAGTCTTAGTCCCTTTTTTGGAGAACCGAATACTCCAGCGCGACAAGATTGCAATCTGTAATCTGATGATGAGTTACACAAGGCTAGCCACTGTCTCATTGAGGGTGCACTGAAACTGATTTGTTTCAGAGGAACTCCAAATGATACAAACCTTTTTTTTCAGTCCAGTGAAGTTTTGTCTAGGGTGGATTGGCTTGGGTGATTTGCTCCAGTCCTCCTGAGGTCTGATAGTCCAAATACATGCCATCATTTTAGAGCTGTTAGGGGTCACGATTCAATCCAGCAGAGGTCACCCACACAGTGGTCACCCACAAGGCCCACACTAGATCCAGTTGACAATCGTCATATAAGCACTTCCAGGAAAAGGCTTTTTGCAGCCTGTTTTGGCCCTGTAGCTTCAAAGCATGTCTGACTTTGAAGTCCACTCATTTGTACGTGAATAAGAGGAAGCAGGCCCACACTTCAGGTTTCCTCGCAAGTCTCCACTAACAGGTTCAGGCCCTCTTCTGTTCTTCCACATGTCCTGAGAGTGTTCTGAGGATCATGTCTTGGTGTGCCATATTTATGGTTAGCACCAGCTAGTAGTTAGGGGTGACCCCCTAACCAAGGGGGTAAAACAATCACAGGGACACCTCTACCCACCTTAGCAGCAATTCCTATTTGCCCCAATGTTAAAAAAAAAAAAAAAAAAGAAAATCCTATAGTGTACCTTAATCCTAACATATATAAAATGGGACAACACTTCCTCAGTTTTGAAGAGCCTGTGAGCCTGCCTAAAGTCATGAGCATGGAAATTAGCAGTCCCCTCGGTGGTCACCGCGAACCCATTCTAGGGTAGCTTCCCGCCCATTGTCTGAGGGAATAGAAGTTTGCCTTCTCAAAGTCTCTACTTACATTAACTTGTAAAAGGGCATGACCATTTACAAGTTAATGAAGTTCCCGGACCACTCCTAACTGGTCTTCCTACTGGGAAAGAAAAATACCACCCCACGATAAGGCTATTGTCCCTGCTTCGGGAGCAGTTCTTACACCTCATTTAGGCAAAGTATTGGCTTGGCAGCTTCTGAACAACTAATGCAAATTAGCCTTCAGGCAGGGAAAAGGCCACTTGTCCTTGATATATTAAAAAAATTATTTTTACCATTAGATTCAATTTTTAATAAAAATTACAAAATAGTAACTGAATCATTTTTCTAGCTGGTCTTAAAATAAAGATAGCAGAACGAATATTTAAAAATGTACCCCAAATTTTCTTATAGTACAGCCAGAATGATCTACAGTAAAAAATAGCTTTTGGAGCCTTGTCACTGTAGGGATATGGCAACATTACATTTCTACATGTCCCATTTTAAATGCCATGCATCTTACCGTGTGGGCTACCGGGCCTACTTAAGGATGACTTATTAGTATTTGAAAGGAAAGATTTTCCTTTTCAAAAATGTGTATTTTGACATGTCAGACTGCAGGTTCAGATTGCAGCAGTGGCTTGAAGCAATATTTCCTCTGCCACTCTAGTGGATGGCACCACAATAAGTGTTTCACTTCCCAGGTTACATTTAACATTCCATGACAGTGATGAGTTTCTCCACCATATACTATGGCCTTGTAGGAAAGTTAGATATACCAATCACTAGTTAGCAAATTTTCCACAATTTAGGGATCAGAGCACATGCATGGAGGCTTGATTATGTCCCACTGCACAAGGTTAAAAAAACAGCATCAGTCCAAACAAAACTGAGGTGATGATGCCAATAAGGCAATTTCTCATGATAGTCATACAGCTAATGGCCTGAATTAGAGTTCAGCGGATGGGTTACTTTGTTACAGACATGAGGGATATCCCAACCACCATGCTACAAGTGCATTATATAGCACTTGTGATACAGCAGCATAGTATCCGTCACGTTTGTGATGGAGTAACCCATTTGTGATGGAGTAACCCATCCTCTGAACTCTAAATCATGCCCTAAGTCACTCAGCAAAACTATCTTCGTGTGTTCCAGTTAACCTCCTAAACAAATCACACGTTTTCATACAAACTAACAATCTAGGAGGCGACCTTCAAACCTTATTATACCGATTCATGTTTCTGAGTGCCAATTCTGTCCCCTCATATAAACTGAAACTCTATTTGAGAGTGAAAAAATATTTTCCAGGAAAGACCAAGAAACTTAATTTATAAAAACACAAAAATTGGATAACAGTCAAGTCATTGCAAAATCAATTAACCCATTAAGGGGCGGTGGACCAGCTTCCACGTTTTTACCTGTTTAAAGTAAGATTGCCTACCCTACTTGCTATACCAGACAAATCTTTTTTGTAACTCAGCTAAGCACCAAGTCCAACATTCCATTGGTTTTCAAATGCTAGAATCACACTCTAAGAACATTTTGCCTACGTTGGCTATTCCTATTAAAACGTAACGCTGAAAATAGTATTCGTTTTTGACTGATGCTGTGAATGCTAAAACACAATCAAGATTGTGGTAAATGTTTTACTTATCGATACGTATAGGCATAGGCATTCTGCAATCCAGTTAGTCGACATGTTAATGCTCTATAACACAAGGTGATAAAAATATTTACATGTATAGACCCATGGCGCATTTAAGCACGCACAATATCAGATTCCCTGATGTAAACTAAGATTACTAATGACGTACAACTAACTACAGCTGGCTGCAAGGGGTAATTAACAATCTACTAATTTCAGACCAACACCTCTCATTTACAAGCATGAACTTTATTTATAATAAGTATATTTCTGCTATCACTGCTAAGTTCCTAAAATAAGAAAAGCCTTGTTAGGCTTCCGTTTTGTTAAAAATTCGATCAACCGAACAGTTACACTTGCCGCACCACTGGCTCGTTTCATTTTTCATAACGACATAGCTGAATAATGTATCGTTTTCGATCCGAGCGACACTATATCACAAAATTTATAGTATCCGAAGGCACATTGATGTGCCACAATGTTAGATTTAACTTCATGTCATACATGTTTTATTACTGCAGTAGAGATTAGCTTTAAATATTGTTTGAAGCATACCCAGAGGAAACAAATTAAGCATTCTTTTGAGGAAACACTAGAGAGACATTAAGTAACATAAATACCAGACATATTGATGTCTGTTACACAAAGGCTAAATGTTGCCACTGGACAGACTAGTACGCTAAATCAATTACTACATTAAGCAGCCGAGCGATATTTAGAAAAAAAGAAGTTGGCCGTCCTGGAAAATACGCTGACAAGGAAATAGCTGTGAAAAGGAACATTTTTAGGTAAATGTTTGTGCATCCTTTCTGTTAACTGTTTGAGAAGACTACATATTAAATTTACTAAATGAAAAATGTAATTAGCCAACCTCTGTTTCTACCGAACTATGGATGTAAAACTAGATACCAATGGAGTTGGCAGATATGCCGTTTTGACAGCTGAAAATCCACCACAGCATTGACGAGCTTTCCTCCATAAAATTAAGCCATAGAAAGATGAATCGTTGCCACAGAAGACAAAATCACAATTCACATTATGTGAGAAAATTTGTACAACTGGTCATTTTTTAATACGGTCAGTGTGCAATAACCTTACAGATATTTTTCTACAAACATTAACGGTAAGTATTTCTCAGAATTAGGAATTTATCACCGATCGATTTAGTCATTAGTTGTAAAATTGCTGACAAACTGCAGTTTCGGCTTCCATCCCGATGGACTGATTTAACACCAACCCACTGCAAAGTTGCTTTTTCGTTCACAAGCGGGACAAGTGAAAATCCGGCAGTGATAGAAGGAGAATTTTTCTTCTGCTTGGGCGGGAAACTCCACTGTGCAGGTGGAGTTCACAGAGTTGTGCCCACTCCGTGCAAAAACTCCGCCAACAGCCACATGAAAGAGTTACCTCACATAAGTTCATTCACACTATTGTGCTCAGAGAGACATCTAGGCCCATATTTATACTTTTTTTAGCACCGCATTTGCATCATTTTGTGACGCAAAAGCAGCAGAAACTTACAAAACACAATTGTATTTGGTAAGTTTGTGCTGCTTTTGCATCAAAAAGCGACGCAAATGCGGTGCTAAAAAAGTATAAATATGGGCCCTAGTATCCGCTCACTACCACTCCCGGGTTGGCCCTGTGCTTTTGTTTCCCTCCCACAGTAGAAAGGAAGAGCCACAAGAAGCCTGTACTGCTTCCGTGTGACAGCAAACGGGGAGCCCAGGGTCGAGCTCGTGTCCGAGGAAGACTGACCTGCCACCTCGGCCACCTCGGCCAACCGTCAATCTCACTCTTCAGGAGCCTGGGAGGAGAAAGGAGCCAGCACTTAAGGAATGTGCTGCTGCCACCGGGGAGCAAGAAAGCCAGACATGGCTCCTACCTGCTGCTGGTACTGGGAGTATGTGCTGCCTCCGCACTGCCTGCTGGCTGACACTCTAGGTAAGTCCATCCATGGCCTGGTGACAGTTTACCATGGAAGTGCAGTACATGTAGTGTAGCTGGAACCAAGTGCGGCTAGCGCATGCAGTACTGTGTTAGGGGTATTCAGATAACATGAGCTCTGACTCACAAAAAGCTGTCTCTAGCCAGACTCAATACCTTGCGAAGGATAAAAGGCTTTGAAGGTCTGCCAAGGCCCTGAAATGGTCAGTGAGGAGGGGTTTTGTCCATAGGTCAGGACCTGTTTACTAAGTGATACCAGGAGAAGTGAAGTTTTCAGTGGTAGGCCATTACCCTCAGGCAGCAGGAGCTTGTTAACTAACATGCCAAGGAAGAGTACTAGCTGCTGTCTGCCTGTGTCAGTGTGAACCCTGAATTTAACTACTAATGAATTTTATGTATCCTGGGTTAAGAATTTGCATAGAATTTAACGAATGTAGAAAATAATGTGTGTTTTGGAAAATGTGCCCAATGTGCCCAATTAAATGTGCGCAATTAAAGTACGAAGTGTCTTAATTTAAATGCTTATTATTATTTGAAGTGCCTGTATGTAGACTTTGGCTGTAGGGCATTATATTAATGAATTTACATTATGTATTTGCTTATTAAATTGTAGGCCTGGGCCTGGTTTGCACAGCCTCATATTATGCTGCACTGTTTAATAAAATCATGGGAATGTATGTCCAGAGAAATCAACTCATGTATTTTTCACACAGTGTTGACCAAACCTTAGCAGATGTCTTTAAGTTTCTCATGAGAACTGCTTACTAGAAAATGTTGTATTAGTAGTTGTTACACTGCACAATTTGATGCATGAGCCAGCAAAGTTCAGTTTAGTTATATCTTAAATTTGGGGTTTAATCCTTATTGGACTAATTGTAAATGTACGATCTTCTGACGAATTACAATGTGGGAAGTTCTTTAGGTGATTTTAACTTAGTCTGACTGCACAGAGGGGAGGCACGCTCATTCTATTCTGTTTTGGGAGCTGAGCAGTTCCTGATGATTTTATTCTTAACTTTTACTTTAAACCTTGATGGCTGAGTGATTGATTCTGTCCATTAGAGATCTGCTCTTATATAGCTCAGATTGCTTAGGGACACTTTAGGTGGAAATGCAGCAGTAGTCATGCTGGCAGGTGGAGGCACTCTGGTGGATCCACCACTGGCCCCTCCCTGCCCCGCTGGTAGGACACACCCTGCCATATTATGGGCCATAACATGGCCTGGCAGTGTCCTGCTGGTGGGGCACTGCCGGCAATGGAAGCGCCCCAATCCTGTTCACTGCTGTGCGACCTTTTCCCTGGAACAGGTAAGGTGATCATCCGACAAGGGAGGGGGTGGGAGCGTGGGGGGTGTTGTGGTGTCTGCGTGTGTGCATGAATGTGTGTATGGGTGGTTGTATGCCTGTCTGTAAGTTGAAGTGAGTGCATGTCTGCATGTCAGTGTGATGTGTGTGAGTATGCATGTTTGGATGGGTGTGAGTATGCGTGCATGTATGCGTGTATGAATGGAGTTGTGAATGTGTGTATGAATGGAGTTGTGAGTGCGTGTAGGGATGTTATGAATGTGTGCATGGATGCGTGTGAGTGGATGCATGTATGTAAGTGTAGGTGAATGGATGTATGTGTAGTGCATGTGGGTGTCTGTGTGAATGTATGTGGGGAGGGGTGTGAGGGGGTGAAGTGTCAGAATGGGGGGGGGTTAGGGATGGGGCGAGTGGGGTCTAGTGCTTGCTGTGGGGGTGGGGAAGCAATCTACCGGTGACAGAGAAGGAATTCCCATGTTTTTCATGGCAGTGCTACCACCACAGAAACCACGTTGGAAGGTCAGCTCTTTATACCGCTGGCAGTCTTCTGTGGCCTGTGGGTCGGAGATGATCATCTCCGGCCTGACGGTTCCGACCGTCATGGCAACATGAGTGGAGGTACACACTCATAATGTGGTGGTCTGGACTGTCAGCCTGTTGGTGGTGGCCCCCTATGTCTCCCTATGAACTGACCATGACTTTCCCAAAACCTTGGAGCTTGCCAATGCTTGTTTGAGGATGTTCTAGCCGTTTTCAGTAACAGAGTGAATTAAATAGGTTTCGCGCTTGCACAGCTTAAGCAAATCGCATGTGAATTGTGATGTTTGAGAGTATTTAGGGTGTTTGCTTATTCCAGATAAAGTTGTTTAGGGAGTTTGCATACTCTAAAGTGGGAGAATAGGGAAGTCGTCGAATTTCACATGTGTGTGGCACTTTGTGCTCAAAAAGTGGCCATGTGGTTGCTAGTATATGGACCCTGCATGGTCTAAGACTCAGGAGTATTGAAAGTGTATGAGACACTTGGTTAATGTTGTTATTTGTTTGTTTATTAGGTCGATTGGGCATGATTGACAAACTCAAGAGTGCTTGTTAAAGTGAATGATAGGTTTTTCAACTGAGATTTTGTGAGTCCTATGTGCACCAGGATAGACCCAATGATCAGTTGAGAGTGAAATTTGCTGGTTGAATTTTGTTTGCTAGTCAGCGAAACTGAGATAGAAGGAGTGCCTGTAAGAGCAAAATGCCACAGTGAAAAATCAGTAAGGTTTCTGAAGCTATTGTGTTACATACCTGTAGTAAAACAGAAAAAATGGGGTTTGAATTTGTTTAATACTCACAATATTTGCATTTAGTTTGCATGAATTTGAGTTGAGGAATACAAGCCAAAAAACTTTGTCAGCCGCTGTATGTGTGAGTGTGATGTCAATGAAGCCGCGCTGGGAGAGGTTGGGTAATGAGAAAAGTCGCGAACGGATTGTTGGAAAACCCTAAAGCATAATAAATTGTGATGGTCAGGAAAAGGATTTTGGGATTAAAAGACACTTCTTGATTTGATTGATGTCGAGACGGGGCCACTCACCTGAAAAGCAGGATGTCTGCAGGGGCGATGGTATGCCCCCGACCTCCTGGAACACCTCTCGGTGCTTCCTGGTGGACACAGAAACCCCGGCAGGTGTCCCAAAAGGAAAGGTGGAGTGGAAGAGAAAAAGACAAAACACTGCCACGTCTTGCTGGTCCAGCCAGGCACCCTGTATCTTTGGGGGGAAGGTCATTGTTGACAGAGTTACAGTAGAGTTAGTGCACTCAACTTCCTTAAAACTGAATCTCTCTTCCTGATATGGGCACGGGTGCGGTAGAAGAACACTGGGATGCCCCAGCACTTTTCCTGGATAATAATAACTGTTGACACAATTAGTAACACTGCATTACCAAAAACCCAAACTGAGTACCATAACAATAAGTGCTGCAACACTAAGGCTGGCTTCACAGAGATTCACTGCTGCACACTACAATTAGAACTGTGGTTGCACTTATCATGCACAAGAAAGACAAACAAGGGCATTAATTATATCACATATAACTTTCCTGCATGCAAAGGGTTAAACTAAAAGGAACAAAAAAAATCCAAGAAATACAAATGTCCACTCTGGGTTTAAACAGTTAGGGTGGCACTGTTTGGTTTGGTTTCATTTGTGTTTGAAAAACCCTTCAAAAGCAAATTTCTCAAACCTGAAACACAGGCATGAATGACACAATTTAAATCCAAGAATGATGCTATTAGAGAAAGAAAAGTCACGCAAAGGCTCTTTTAAAATTGCACTGTCCCTTTTTGTAGTACTTGAGCTCAAGCAGTTTTCCTGAAACACATTTAGGCAAGTAACTACAATAATAATGTAGAATGTTCAGAAATGCATTTGTCTCTTCAAGATAAGCACTCTGCCAAAATACGAGGTCTGAAATACACCAGCTGCTCTAGGAAAGCGTGGCGCTCAAAGAACAAACTCCCTGGAGAATACTAGTCACTTATCTGCAGTCTTTTCCGGAGTGCTGGAGGAATGCCTGGTGTCAGCTGGTACAGGAATGAAGAAAAGAATTGCCTCAAAAGTCCTGAATACGAGGATGACAGCAGGGGCTGGACTGCCAAATCAGATGCTGAGATCAGGAAGCAAAACAAAGCCAAGCAGGGAGGCATGCTTCTCTCTGCTATTTATAGCCAATCAGGAAAGCAGTTGAGTTTCCACATGTGGATGAGTCACCACACCCAATTAGAAGCACATGTCTACACTTGCTCACATTAGCAAACAAGCATTGGTAAAACAAGCATTGATAAAACCAATTGTGTAACACAGCGCATTATGTTTACTTAGAAACATGAAGTTTTAACCAAGAACAGAGATTTGATTTAACCTTAATCCCTGGGGATGCTGACAGATAATGCAGGAGGCACCTTGGTGATTCCTGACTATTGAAGGTAGCGTAATTTACAGAAATGAAATTTTTCAAAGCTTTAAAGAGTGCCCGAAGGGGAGATACATTCATTCCAACTAAAATAGGAGAAATGATACCACCAGAAGGTACACCGCCTATATTGTATTTGAGGAACAGGGTGCTGCCCCATGTCTTTGGCTGAAACAATGGTGCAAAGAAACAGAGATAGAAGGGAGCTTAGCATTCTCTGCACATGGAACAAATAATCTGAGGATTTAAGAGAATTTGGGGAGAATACTGTATGATTTGAAACCTCCTCCGAGACCCGCACAATTTGAAGCATTAGCGATTTGGGAACTAGTAGCTAGACAGCAACTGAAATTTGAGAGAAGAATGAGAAAAGCTGAGAAGACTCTAGCCAATGCTAGATAGGATGGTGAGCATACATTTTGGAGAACTGAGACTTTACAGGGAATTAAGTTGTTTCCGGCAATTACCCAAGAGAGTGGGAATGAGGCTAAAAAGAGTTCAAAGAAGAGGGATTCATATCCTTCAGATGACAGAGAGCAGAAATCCACAGAGAAGAGGAAGTCTTTAACACACGATGAAGAGTCATGATGAGTTTATTTTACAATTAATAAGAAATCGTCCCCCACCAAATGCAGAACATGAGAGAAACTCAAGCACCAGTGTAGACCCTACGGCTCCGATATCAATTTAATCCACACACAGCCAGATTCTGCTTAATCATGATATTCCAGCTACTTCAGCAATTTAAAGGCATATGCCACAGATGGATGTTCACAGAATTTATCAAGATGCATCTAATGTAGATACTGCAAAAAACCTAATAGTGCCGACAGGACAGGTTTATCAGAAGCCAACACTGGTCCAGATAAAGTCTACCCTGAACTTGATGTGCCTGATACAAACACATACGGTCCCGAGATACACTCACATATCAGGATCACAGACAGAGATGTCTGCTTTGACCAGTCAGAATACAGGAAAAATGTACCCTAGAGATCCAAACCTCTGATCAAGTCCAGATGCAGTGTCAGTACTGGTTACCATAAGTCCAGTCATACCGTTGTTTGCCCAGGGAACTAATAAAAACAATGAACAGAAAATCCTGAATCCAAGCATAGAGAGGGAGAGGTTCACTGATAATGTAAGAATGATGACCCCCATGAGACTGACAGTTGATGGAATTGGTCCATTAATTGATTTATGTTGTTTCAGGACTCCTCCATCTCATGAGGTAAGATCACACATAGGTCCTAATCCAAGCATGATGACACCAGAGACCCTAGGCCTAATGTTACAGCAAGCGCCCAGTGTAAGTAATACCAACCTTTCATTACAAGTTTTGACAGCTCAACAGTTAACTGACTGGTTAGACAGGTTGAGTAGCAGTCAAGGAGATTCCAGTGTGCATTGAATTTTACCAGGCTTAGACTAGAAGTAGAAAACCTAATTGAGAGAAAGATGGGGTTGGACAGCATCAACACATTCAGAGAAGATGTCACGTTACCTGTGCAAACTGATTACTAACAAAGCAGGAATAGCACATAAGAAATTAGCAGACTTAGCAGAGAAATATGACCTAGAGATTGAGTAAAACAAACATTTAAAAAGGAGTTACAGATTACATTTTGACTCAAAAGATTTTGAGAACATGAGAGTCCCAGGAATGAAAATACAGATTAGGGAATTAATTCAGAGCATCCAAGGATGGGGAGCATTAGATACATGGGAAAGCAGATGAGTGAAGAAAAGAGACAAGAAGAAGAGGGATTCTGTGAATCGTACTGCAAAATTGCAGCAAGTTGAAGATCCAGTGAAAATCCTACCAATGAGAGAGAATTTTGTGCATGTCCCTTGGAGTAGAAGTGACATTCTTTCATTTAGAAAATGATTATCCTAGATTGAGAGAGAAACCAGTAGAGTGGAATCAGCAAACAGGTAGGATTCTGAAACTCGCAAAATGCCTTTGGGAGGATTTGAACACCCTACTAGAAACAGTAGTTCCAGCCAATTTATGGGATGAGTGCAAGAGAAGTGTAGATTGTCTGACAAGAGAACCTCAGAGAGATCCAGCAACAGGTGCACCGTCCCCTGATGTAATGAAATATTACTATAAGGTGATTTAATTTTTGAAAACGAGAATTTCACCCAAGAACATTAACTGGCAGAAAATAGACAGGACAGCTCAGGAAGCAAAGAGGCCAATACATGCATACTATGAGAGAATGTTACAGACGTTCAAAAATTACAGTAGCATGGAAGCAATTGAGCTGAAAGACATGATCCATTTTGTGTCAGATTTGTTTAAGGATTGAGACCCAAAATTAGCCAGATGATTAAGAGTCTTTTGATTTTCTGGCAAGGAAAGCCGATTGATGAAGTATTGCAGTATGCAAAGTACTATAGTGACAAAATTGAGTTGAAGCAAAGAAAGGTGAAAGAAAAGGCAATGGTGATGCAGATTATAGCGGCACAAACAGAAATGCAGGGAGATTTCCACAGCAACAGCAGAGAAACATGTTGTTCCAGAATCAAGCAAGAGGATGAGGTCGTGGTGGAAATGGAAATGCGAAGCATGGTCCTGATTTGAATACAGTAGTTGTTCAGAATGACGTGCAAGGAATGAAGAGATTGTTGCCATGTCACGCTTGCAGAGGCCTCGGACATTGGAAACGGGAGTGTCTGATGTTAGGTCAGGAAGGTATTTTTCATCAGACAAACAAAATAAATTCTTTCCTGAATATGAAAGGACCGAGAGTGAGAGGTCAAAATCCAATTTTCCAAACTAATGTGAATCAAGTGCAAGGTTTTCCACCCCTGCAACAGATCAAGTGCCCTGTTTGCAGATGCCCCAGTCACAGCAAATGCAACCTCAAGTGCAAATGGTACCTACACAGCAAATTCAAATACCTCAAGCCCCAATGGAGCAGAAGCAGGTGATGCTTCCTCAGCAGGTCACTGGTCAAAGGTTTAACCAGGGTAATAACACAGTCCACCAATTTCCACTACTCAGTGAGGATGAAGCGAATGATGGTTGGGTGAGCGAGAGTTCGGATGAGGAAGAATGTGTGTTAGCAGCTTCCCTAGAAGTAGCTTGGAAAGGTCCATATGTGAAGGGAAAAGTGATGGGTCACTAAGTCTCATTCTTAGTTGCCATAGGAGCTACATGATCTACAGTGAGACCTGAAGAAGTTCCAAACCTGCCCCGTTCAGGGAAAACAGTCCAGATTGTAGGAGTTGCAAACCAGTATTTGACAAACCTGATCACAGAACCAGTTCAGGTTAAAATTGGACATTTCAATGGATTACCCAAGTCGGTTGTTTGTGACTCAAGTCTGGTATCCTTACTAAGAAGGGACTTGCTATGTAAAACAAGATGTTCAATTACTTACTCAAATGATGGAATTGCCATTCAAACAAACAGTGAGGATGAAGATGACTTGTCCCCAGAAACAGATTGTGATGCAGTGAATGAGGTGACGTGATATGAGACTGTCATGCCGGGTTCACCGAACGTGTCATTGAAAAGGTGTACAGTGCTTAATCCAGCAACTTTACTTCCAAAAGAGAATAATAAAGTTGATAAAATGAAAGAAGTTGAAAATGACTTTCTAGAAGTTACTGATTTGTGCACAAAAACAAGACCTGATATACGAGATACATGATTGGAAGAAAATGACCTAATTATTTTTGTTGATGGTTCCTGTTTAAAAGATAACATGAGAATATGAGAGCAGGATATGCTGTGTGTACAATTTCTGGTATACTCAAAGCGTCCTGGCTCAGAGGAGTGTATTCTGCACAAGTGGCTAAGTTGGTAGCCCTTACGAGAGCATGCTATGTCTCCACACAGCTTAAAATTACTATCTACACAGACAGCCAGAACGGATTTAGAATAGTCCATGACTTTGGGCAGCTGTGGTTGTAGAGAGGTTTCCTGACCTCTTCTGGTTCACAGGTTAGAAATGTTGAAAGGATTCATGACTTGTTACAAGCTATTCAAATGCCTGAAAAGATTGCTGTGGTGAAATGCAGCGCACACCTGAAGTTACAAGAATTTGTCTCAATGGGAAGTGGATATGCAGATCAAGTCGCAAGATTTTGTGCATTGAACTGTATATCATTCAAAGATAAATGGGAACTGTTACCTAAAAAAGGGGAAATTTGCCCAAATTATACAATACCTGTCATAGATACTTGGGAAGAATTGAAAACCCTTTAGGACAGTGTTGACAAAGATGAGAAGAAGATTTGGCTAAAATTAAAATGTGTTCATCAGGAGAGGGACAAGTGGTCTTGCCGAATAGTTTGTTGATTAAAATGACTAGATATTACCATGGTCAAGCACATGTTGGAAGGGATGCCATGATTTGAGCTTTTAGGCAATTTTGGTTCAATCCTAAATTTAGACAGGTTGCTAAAGCAATTTGCCATTGATGCATCATCTGTCAGCAGATGAACATGGGAAAAGGGACTGCGGTAAACATGAGCCACATTGGAAGAGCGGGAGGTCCACTGAGCAGAATGCAGATGGATTTAATTGAGATATCTGTGTGTGGAGGACTGAGATATGTGTTGGTGATTGTTTGTATCTTTAGTCACTGGCTTGAAGCTTTCCTTTACAGTAGCAAAGTTACTGCTTACGGAACTGATACCTCATTTTGGTTTTCCGGTCTCTTTAGAGTCAGATAGAGGAAGTAACTTCAACAATGAAGTAATTAAATCACTATGTTCAGCTTTAAACATTGAGCAGAAGTTGCATTGCAGCTAATGCCCTGAAGCCCCAGGACTTGTGGAGCAAATGAATGGGACCTTAAAGTCAATAATTGCAAAGATGTGTGAGTCTACGGATCTGAACTGGTCTGAGACACTGCCATTGGGTCTGATGAGTATAAGAAACACACCGGACAGGAAAACTGGACTGTTGCCGTATGAAATCCTCATGGGCATAGCAATGAGGTTGCCAGCAGCTCCTGCCAATGCTCTTGTACACATGACAGATGATATGGTGTTGGATTACTGCAAAGGTCTGGCTAATGTGATTCACTCTTTCTCTCATCAGGTGAAAGCCACCACACTCCAACCGTCTCAAGATCAAAGCCACAACCTGAGAGCGGGAGATTAAGTTGTGATCAGAAAGCACGTGAGGAAGAGTTGTTTGTAGCCTCGGAGGAAAGGCCCTTACCAGGTAGTACTGGTTACTACTACTGCTGTGAAGTGTGCTGAAGTTCTGAACTGGTTTCATGCCAGCCATACGAAGAAAGTACCCTGTCCTTTGGACAACGAAGATGAGTTGTTGAGAGTACCAACAACTTCAAGATTAAACCCAGAGCCAGAGAAAGAAACAGGAGAATCAGAGCCTGAATCTGAGCAGACTGAAACCAGTGCAAACACTCCTGTGAGAGACAAAGTGGAAGACCTACAGGAGATTGACAGTGACCCAACCTCACGTGAGGTAACAAGAGAGTCTAGTCAGAAGAGGGCCCTCCCAGAAGCAGACGGTCTTGAAAGACAAGACAAACAGAGCAAATGACAGACCCCAAGGGGGAAGGAGTTGAGGCGGATCAAAGCCAAAATGATCCGACTCCTCCTGAACCAGTTGCAGCTACGTCAAGAGAAAATCCTGCAAAGCAAAGAGAAGCTACAATTCCTGCACTGAAAAAACATTGACAAAAGCTCCACTGAAAGGAGATAAGTGGCCAAAATCACAAGCAAAAAGGAAAGACGCAATTACAGTGACAACAATCAAATAAGCAATTACAGTGACGACAATCAAAGAAGAAATAGACACAAGAAGAAGAGAAGATTTGAGTGATGGAGAATTAAATGGAAATCAGAGGTTAAAAAGAAAGAGAATTGCAAATAGAAGGTACTCATGTCCTGAATAGGCATATGTAGCTACAAGTGAATGGCAGAGTGAATGTTTGTCCTTTTGTTTTGATGGAGTTATCCCCATTCAATTTTTTAGCACATGAAGAAGATCAATGAACTGAAATTTGTGAATTTGAAAAATAAAGAAAGTGCCAAAAGAGAGAATTTGAAGTAATCGGAGGAGACTTTAAATAACCGGATTTGACAAGCTGTTAGTCTGATTCGACAAACTGCCAATTTTGACAAGCTGCCCATTTTTGACAAAGGTCCTGGAAGAAAGACTGAAAGCTGGAATAACTGCTACAGAAGATTTGATATCTTGTTTTTGTTTTGCTGCATAGTTATACCTTTTCTCTTCTACTTTCTGATTCTTTACCGATCATGAATAACCATAGCCAACAAGTTAGGATGATTAGGTGCTGTAAATAAATAGGTATTGGTTTGGATATAGTATGCATGATATTGTGTCTGGTGTTGATTGTGAGCATGACTCTTCTTGATAAGATCGTGATCAACCATACCTCTGCCTTAGAAACAACTACTGAACTCACAGAAGTAGATAGGTTTATGATAAATAAGAAATATTTGCATGTAGACAGTACCCAAGGATTTATGACCAACTACAATGTGGGAAGTTCTTTAGGTGATTTTAACTTAGTCCGACTGCACAGAGGGGAGACACGCTTATTGTATTTTGTTTTGGGAGCTGAGCCGTTCCTGATGACTTTATTTTTAACTTTAACTTTAAACCTTGATGGCTGAGTGATTGATGCTGTCCATTAGAGATTTGGGCCCTCATTATGAACACAGCAGTTTTCACCGCCAGGTTCAGGCTGGCGGTCATTCTACTGACCGCCAGTCCCCCTGGGACCCTGCCGGCCGTATAATAAACATTCTGCTGAGCCGGCGGGCGTAAACATTGTTTCCACCTACTGGCCCAGCATAATGCCTGCCCGGGACATTGCCGGCGGCATCAATGCCTCTGTGCGGCGGGTGCAGCTGCACCCATCGTGCAGATCACTGCCTGTAAATTGGGCAGTGACCTGCGCGATGGGGCACTGCACAAGTGCCCTTGCACTGCTCATGCTAAGTGCATGGGCAGTGCTGGGGCCCGCAGGGGGGCCCCGAAGCACCCCTTCTGCCAGCCTTTCTCTGACAGGGAAGCCCGCCAGGGAAAGGCTGGGGGAAATGAGATCATTATCCGAGGGCCAGCAGGGCAGCCCTGTTGGATAATGATTCCGTCCACCGTCAGGCTGCCTTTTGGAGGCAGCCTGGAGGTAGAGAAGGGCCATCATAGGCGGCCCTCTCTGGCTTCATTATGTGGCGGTCTGGGCCACCATGCCGGATGGCGGGATTTCTCTCCACCGCCGGCATGGTGGCCCAGACCGCCAAGTTCATAATGAGGGCCTTACTCTTAAACGGTTCAGATTGCTAACAGACCACTGTGTATGAGCCATTCCCTTCCATTGTCCTTTTGATGAACAAGACCAGACAGATGTCCAACTGATGAAGAGAATCGCAGCTCGATGATCTATATGAGGAGAGGTATAACAAAATGCTATTGTTCTTGTTGTAAGTTTGTTTTTAGGTACCAACCGCTATTTTGATAGAGCCATAGTAGGTGTTTTCCAAATTAACTTTGACTAAATTGTTTTGCATGAAGTTTAACAATGCTATTCTAATCAGAAGGTTAGTTGGGGAGACCCAGAGAATGTGAACAAACTTTTTTTTTTTTACCTTTTATTTATGCTTTTATACAACAAGTGAAGCAGTACAATAAGATCTTGCATTTGCAGACTCATACGATACAACTATGTTATTGCGACATTTCTAATGAGTATTTTCACTTTCTAGATTTTGTTCATATAGTATATAAACAAATGGACACATAGCTGCAACCATGCTTTGTTTTATCAATCAGTTATGTCACCCTCTGGTTCTCCTGTTTCTTTCCCTATAAGGTATTGTTTGTTGATGTCCCAAAATTTCGCTGGCTTATTTGTGGGAGGGAGTAGTTCACTGTAATTGTCTGTTTGCGTGTTATAATAAGTCATATCTCTATGCCATTCATCTATTGTAGGGATCGGTCCACGGTCCCATCGCATGGCGATCCTACGCTTAGCTAGCATCAGAACCATAGCCACCAGTTTGCGAGTCGATTTAGGTAAGTGGTTATCCCACCCCATTAGTGCTAAGAGTGGACCAGCGTCTATTGGTTCCTCAATTATAGTTTCTAGTTCTTTGAATACTGCTTTCCAAAAAATATGTGTTTTTACACACGCCCATGCCATGTGTAGAAAATCTGCTCTCTCCATTCCCCATCTAGGGCAATTTGAATTTTCACGCAAGCTATATCTGTGCAATCGGAGTGGGGTGTAATATATTCTGATGAGAAATTTAAAGTGCATAAGTCTATGTCTGCCATTTAGGGAGATAGAACGTGTCTTGGCGCAGCAGTAACGCCATTGTGTGTCTGTAATTTGTACCTCTAGGTCCCTTTGCCATTCCACCCGGGCTTTTGAGAGCTCATAAATTCTTGATTCCTGTATAGAAGCGAATAGGCGGGACACCAAATGCCTCGTACAACTCCCCTGCAGGATCATGGAGAGCGATGCGATCTCGTGGGGTTCTTCCATGTCTTCACCCAATAGTTGAGCCAGTGCATGACGTGCCCTGTGATACTGGAACCGGTGCAGGGGAGTAGACTCAACGGTCTCATTAGACACCGTTTCCCAGCTTTTCATTCTGTTGTTTTCAAATAGGTCCCCTAATGTGTTAATACCTAGTTCGCTTATGGAAGATATCAGTTTGCTGTCTCGCCAGAGTGGGAACCAAGCACAGCAATATAACAGTACATATAGGGAGTATAGCAAAGCCAATTTCTGTTTATCTGTAATCTCTTGCCATGCCTTTGCCACCGACCCTAGAGAGGCAAATTTTTTATTTTTTTCTGCTCGGGGTCTGGTATAGTCTTCCCTCTAACGGGGCAGGCAACGCCAGCTCTCTTTCTATTCTAAGAAATGGGGAATTCTCTGGTCCATGGAGCCAGATGTGCGCTACAACAGCTCGGGCCGCTACGCTATAGGTTTCCAAATCCGGGGCTCTCAATCCACCGAGCTCATATGACAAGGTTAGCACACGCCATTGTACTCAGGGCTGTTTGCTTGCCCAGGCCAGTTTTATTAGTAGTGATCTCAATGTAGCGAAATATTTCTTAGGCAGCACCATCGGAATATTCTGGAACAGGAAGAGAAAGCACGGTAAAACCACCATTTTCATCACCCTACCCGACCAAGCAAGGACAGAGGGAGTCGTATCCACTTCTCAACATCTATAGCCAATTTAGTTATCGCTGTGTCATAATTAATCCTCACAATAATGTTGGGATCGGTGTGTACCTTAATATCCAGATACCTAACTGACCCAATCTCCCAATTTAGCGGGAAACCTACCTCTGTCTGTACTGTGGAGGGAGTCAATGGAAACATCAACGATTTACCCCAATTGACTTTGAGGCCGGACAATACCCCATATCGCACTATTTCTTGGAGCATCGGCGCAGCATTATGTTTTGAATCTCTGATATACAGCAATGTGTCGTCTGCATATGCCGATATTACTACTTTGTAATGTTTGAAATTAAGACCACGATGGCTATGATATTCCCTCAGGGCACAAGCCAGAGATACCGCTGCCAGAGCATACAGTAGGGGGGAAAGTGGACATCCCTGCCTAGTGCCCCTGGTGATGTCCATTGCCTCTGTCACCACCCCGTTCACTCGGACCCTTGCCCGGGGTTCCCTGTACAATGTGGTTATCAAATGTAAAAAGGTGTCTCCTATTCCGAACTGTCTCAGTGCCGCCCCTAGGAAGTCCCATTCTACTGAATCGAATACTTTTTCCACGTCCAGATACACCGCCACTGCCTGTATATCAGGATTAATGTTTTGAATAGTGCCGAATAATGTGCGTAGGTTCATGGTTAGATTACGGCCAGGGACAAACCCTGCTTGTTCAGGTTTTATTAGTAGGGGCAGCACTTTGGCCAGACGTTCTGCTAAGATTTTCGCGTATATTTTGACATCTACAGTACATTTAACAGTGATAGTGGCCTGTAGGAGGAGCATTGTTCTTGTGGTTTCCCCGGTTTAAGCAGTGTGATTATCATGGCTTCCCGCATCGATGGAGGCATGCAACCATCTCCTCAAACACCTCTTTTAGGTGTGGGAGTATGAGGGGCATATTTATACTCTGTTTGTGCCGGATTTGCGTCGTTTTTTTTTTACACAAATCCGACGCAAAGCTAACTCCATATTTATACTTTGGCGTTAGACCCGTCTAGCACCAAAGATCTTGGAGTTTGCGTCATTTTTTAGCGTGGACACCTACCTTGTGTTAATGATATGCAAGGTAGGCGTTCCCTTCTAAAAAATGACTCTAAGGCATGTGCGCCTTATTTAAACTCCCGTGCAAAAATGACGCACGGGAGTGGGCAGGCCTTAAAAAATGACGTCCAGCCGCTTTTGCAAAATTTTTTAACGCCTGGTCAGGGCAGGCGTTAAGGGACCTGTGGGCTCAGAAGGAGCCCAGAGGTGCCATCCCATGCCCCCAGGGACACCCCCTGCCTCCCTTGCCCACCCCAGGAGGACGCCCAAGGATGGAGGGACCCATCCCAGGGAACTTAAGGTAAGTTCAGGTAAGTATATTTTTTCGTTATTTTTTTGTGGCATAGGGGGGCCTGATTTGTGCCCCCCTACATGCCACTATGCCCAATGACCATGCCCAGGGGACATAAGTCCCCTGGGCATGGCCATTGGGCAAGGGGGCATGACTCATGCCTGTGCTAAGACAGGAGTCATTTCAATGGGGGTTGGGCGTAAAAAAAAATGCCGCAAATCGGGTTGAGGACAAAATTTTGCCTCAGACCTGACTTGCCCCATTTTTTGACGCCCAAGTTCCAGTTTCCCCTACGCCGGCGCTGCCTGGTGTGAGTCATTTTTTTTGACGCACACCAGTCCGTAGTACCGGCTAACATCATTCAATAAATAAGGCGCCCGCATGGCGCTTTGGAATGGCGTTAGCCGGCGTTAAAATTTTTGACGCACAACTGCGTTGGTGCAGTTGTGCGTCAAAAAGTATAAATATGGCCCTTAGTGTTTGGTATGTTTTGTAGAAGTATGCTGTCAGGCCATCAGGGCCCAGGGCTTTACCTTCAGCCATGCTTCCCAGCGCTTTTGCTATCTTACCCAGCGTAAATGGTGCCTACAAAGCCTCTCTGTCGCTCTCCGAAAGTTTTGGTAATTCTATGTGAGTGAGATATTCTTTTATAGCGTTAGGTTCAGGGCTTCCTCTTGTAGTATAAAGTGTTTGGTAATATTCTCGGAATCTAGCCGCTACATCCTCGGGGTCAGTGAGAATTCTACCATCTGTTGCTGCTGTTTTGTTAATTAGATTGGTGATGCGACTGGGGCGGATTGAATTTGCTAGGACCTTGCCAGGTCTGTCCCCCTCCCCATACGCTCGGGCCACAGCATACTTCCCCATATGAAGCACTTCTGAAAGTGCTGTCTCTTGAAATTCTTGCATCTTTGCATGAATATGACCCAACGTACGTGTATCTGCAGTATCACGATGTTCTTGTTCTAACTGGGATAGTTCCCCTTCAAGTAATTGTAGTCGCCCACGTATTGATCGGAGTGCTCCCGTCTGTTTGGACATGGTAATCCCTCTTATGTACACCTTGAATGTCTTCCAGATTGTGCCCACTCGGGTAACTGATCCTTTGTTTAGTTGGAAAAATTATTTAATTGCATTGGTCAGTTCCTCCCTAAACACAGAGGGGCTCATTCGGAAACCGCCGAAAGACCGCACCGCGGGGGTCATTTTGACTTTCCCGCTGGGCCGGCGGGCGATCGCCAGAAGATCGCCCGCCGGCCCAGCAGGAAAGCCCCTGCAACGAGGAAGCCGGCTCCGAATGGAGCCGGCGGAGTTGCAGGGGTGCGACGGGTGCAGTAGCACCCGTCGCGATTTTCACTGTCTGCATAGCAGACAGTGAAAATCTTTGTGGGGCCCTGTTAGGGGGCCCCTGCACTGCCCATGCCAGTGGCATGGGCAGTGCAGGGGCCCCCAGGGGCCCCACGACACCCGTTCCCGCCATCCTGTTCCTGGCGGGTTTTACTGCCAGGAACAGGATGGCGGGAAGGGGGTCGGAATCCCCATGGCGGCGCTGCAAGCAGCGCCGCCATGGAGGATTCTCTGGCCCAGGGGAAATCCGACGGGAAACCGCTGGATCCCCTTTTCTGACCGCGGCTTTACCGCCGCGGTCAGAATGGGCACTGAAGCACCGCCAGCCTGTTGGCGGTGCTTCCGTTGCCCGTGGCCCTGGCAGTTTAGGACCGCCAGGGTCAGAATGAGGGCTAGAGTCTGTTAGCGAGTATGGTGGGAAATTTGACCCACTGTCAGTAATATCGGGACCGGTGAATGATCTGAAAACGTTCAAGGCCAGGGCGCTTCGGGTGTTACTCTATGTGATAAATTGTGGGAGACCAGCCAGAGATCTCTGCGTGTATACAAGTAATGTGCTGATCAGTAGTGCGTGTAATCTCCATTTTTGGGGTGCCTCTCTCTCCAGATATCTGTCAGGCCCAAGACCACCATTATGTCTAGTATTGCGCGTGCTGCTGCTGCCTGGCCCCTGGTCCTACCTCCCGATCTATCTAATGTAGGAGACAGCGTACAATTAAAGTCTCAGCACCAAAGCTGTGGAAGGTCTCTCCATTTCATTGCCCGCGCTGCAAGATTTCTATAAAACTGGGGGTCGTCATAATTCGGCCTATATATTCCTATCAATATAAAAGTGAAAGCCCTGCCTTTGCATTTTGCCACTACATATCTCCCCCCGGGGTCAATCTCAGCACTCTCGAACTCAATGACAGATGCGCGGGAGGCCCACAGCAGGACGCCCCTAGCATGAGTTGTGTAACCTGCAGCCAAGAACTGCCCCCTCATTCGGCGCGAGGTGAGCATAGGGCTGTCCGGGGCCAAATGTGTCTCAAGCAATACTGCAATATCAACCTTATGTCGGTGTAAGTATGCCACCACCCCACGAGTTTTACGTGTATCATTAAGTCCCCTAACATTCCAGGTGATCAACCTTAGTCTATGGTGCCCCTTTTGTGTGTCAGTAGTTGTATGCTCTGGAGCCATCTATTCTCTAAGTTGGTTTTCTAAGTCCAATTGTGCATAGTACTCATCTGCATTAGGTCTGCTTCGTCTACTACAACATTTCAACCATACTGTTACTGCAACTTTTCCCCTCCCGTCCACCCCCTTCCCACAATAGGCCAAAACCCAACCTGCCCATCTGTTTGTAACTTTCAAAATCCTCCCACGAACTGTACCTCTGGATCCTAACCCCAACTTTGCTATAAGTGGATCACACATGAAGGCGGATGTTGCTTCGCCTTAACAAAAGTTTTGTTATGTTGGCCACCAATATATGTGTCCTTCGGACCATCCCTGCATCACAGGGCACATCGCACCCAGCGTGTAAGATATACATAATTTACCTCCAGTCCCTGAAACTTCCAAGCCTTATGGGCGACAACCACATGGCATTAATGTATATCTACAGTATACACAACTTTTACAATGTTAGTGTTCTGAACCAATTTCTGCAATGGAACCTTGACAATTATGAGCAGCTCTTTGATTATTTGTTCGCCGGCTCTGCCCCCGCTGCGTTTCTTTTATCTGCTAGCTTACGGTTCACAAATTGTTCCAATTTCTTATGATCAGTGAAGAATATTGTATTTCCATCTACATCTACTCCTAATTTGGCTGGGTATAGCATTCTGTAATCTAGTTGTTCCAATTTCTTATGATCAGTGAAGAATATTGTATTTCCATCTACATCTACTCCTAATTTGGCTGGGTATAGCATTCTGTAATCTAGTTGTAGAGCTCTAAGCTGTTTCTTCCCTGGCAGGAATTGCTTCCTCGCTTCCTGCACCTGCAGTGTGAAGTCGGGGTACAATGAGAGAGTCATACCCTCATATCTCAATGTTTTCAACTCACGTGCACGCTTCAATGCAGCATCACGGTCCCTATAGTTCAACAGTCTCGCTATCACCGGGCGAGGTGGAGCCCCAGGTGGGGGCTGGACCGCTAGCGACCTATGCGTGCTTTCCACCACGAAGAACACTGAGAAGATGTCCTGCCCCAGCAATTGTGTCAGCAGGCTCTCGATAAAGTTTTCCATGTTTGCGATCAATGTAGACTCCGGTAGTCCCACGATACGAAGCTTGTTTCTACGAGAGCACAACTCCAGATCGTCCATTTTGTGTTTAAGGGTATCCAGCTCCGTGTTCACTTTTAGTTGTCTGGAAGCTAGTGCTGTTTGTCCATCCTCCTCGGCCGACACACGTATCTCCACCCGGTCCAAGCGCTCTGTCTGCTTATCTAGTCTTTCTGACATTCTGTCCACACGATAAGATAGAGAGTCGATTTTGCCATCTATTTGGGTTAGACTTTGTTGCATTGCTGTTAGAACGTGTCGTAGGTCTTCTTCTTCATGAGCTGGGCTCTCTGGGGCCCTCTCTGATCCAGCCACTGTGCCCTCCCCTGCCTGGCTCGTAGTTTTTCGTCGCTCGAAGTGCAACTTAGACTGGGCTTTGTCATGTTTTCCCATAGTGGCAAAATGTAGTTGTCTTTCCCACGCGGTCCGCTCCTCATTCCCAGCCAACTCGCTTTCCGATATCTCAGATCGCGCGGTCCCGCACCACCGAGGGCTCCTACACTGGGTCAGCACCACCGCCCCGGGCTCCAGCCCCGGTTCAGCTCTTTACAAGATGCGACTCTCCGCAGTTGGTGCCCCTCCACTGTTCGCCAAGATCGCCAGTGCGCCGGATTTAGCACGTCCAAGGTCCCTCCTCCATTAAATTGTGCCCGCTTCCCATGCCGCGCCGGGAAGTTTTAAAATAACGCCATCAGTCACAACATTGTCATGTTCGCTCCAAGCAGTTCACTCTGGCCGCCCAATAAAGCTGTAGGTTCCACGCTCCTTTCCACCCCAGCATGTAGTCTCACCTCCAGGCCTCCGCACTCCCAGTCCACTCCACCGTGTCGCCGTCCCGAGAGCGGAGCGCGGCCGCAATGCACCAGCGCAGCACGAGGATCTCTGTAGGTCCGACATGCCGACCAGGGCCGCCCCCAGGCGCGACCTCTCTCACGCCTCGGGCACAGTCAGTTACTCCACAACACGCCTCGGGAACTTGCCCGCATCGTATCTTCAGGGGAGCGCAAGCGCCGCCACTCCATTTCTAGGCCTCGGTCGCCTGGCCCGGCCCGCTCGCCTTGAGCATCCCCGTGGCTCGGTGTTCACACCGGGTCCCGCCGGGGTCCACCGACGGTCGGATCTTTACCCCTGGGGTCTGGGCTTCAGCTGCTTCCCCAGGGGGTTCGAAGAATCGGGCATAGCCCGAAGGATTATAAAGGATCTTTCGGTAGCCGGCGGAGCTCCGCTACTGTGCGGCCATCTTTCGGCTCGGCAAGCTCCGCCCACACTGCGAACAAACTATTAATAAAAGTTGATGTTGCTCTTTTGCCGAACCTATATGTATGCTATTTCTATGGCACAGTTGTTCTTGCTATTGATTTGCACTGTGACTTTCTAATGTCTCGTGGTCTATGCATTAACTAAATTGAGATTCTTTACAAAATTTGGTCAACCGGTGTTATTCCTATATGTTAATCAGTTGGTTTTGAGGTTAATTTTGGTGACATTAGCATTATTGATATAGGGAAATAAACTTTCACATTTTTGCATTAATGTGTAGTTTTTTAGGACCAAATGTGTCATGGTGTGAACAGATTACTGACACTTAAGAGTATTTGATGATGTTTATTGATTATGATGTTGAAATTGTAGTGAAATGAAAACTTATGGTGGAGTCAATCTAAGTGTAGTCAAAAGGTCTATTGAGCCTCCAACACGCCCCCTTATAAATTAAATATTAAAGACCAAATAAGGACAGACATGCTAACACCTGTCTGGGTCTATTCTTGATGCCCCTATGCCTGGATTGCGGCCTACAGTAGATTACCAGCACCTGAGTCATGTAGTATTGCAGTGGACATTGGGTCTTCTGGGCAGAGTGCAGAGGCAGTTTAATGCCTTGTGCCTGCAGTCATTGTGGGCCACCAAGCATGACAGAACTGGGCACACTTCTGAGGTGCTCCCAAAGCAGACCAGAGAACAACATGTGAGCCAGCCCTTGACACTCTTGTATTGTGTAAAACCGGTAGGATAATGTTGCAGGTTGAGACCTGTAGTAGAAATATTGGTGTAATGCGAGGATACATGCTTAAGTCCAGGACTGAAATTTCATTGGATTAATGAGTCTGTGCAGAATTCTTTTGAAAAAGCTGCATGTCCAAGGTTCAGATCCTGAGAAGTTATTACAGTGAGTTAAGCTCCATCTGCACCAATGTAAGGGTAACATGCTATGATAACTATGTGGGTTAAAGGTACTTTCTGGAGAGACAGGTGAAAAAGACAGGTTACAGGTCTGAAGAGTACTAAGCCCCCTCGTCCGCATATTAATGGACCTGTTGCTGTATCATACGTGTACACTGTGGGTCACAGATATAATCACTTTTGATATGAATTTGCAGCCAAGAAGTGATAAATGCTCCATGTGCATTATTTGTTGTTGTGCGCCATGCGGCTCTTCACTCAGTGGCTTAGTTATGGAGTGCGGTCAAAGGGTACAATCATTAATGCTTCTGATACTAATGTGCATCTCTGTCTGATTGTATTCTTATCTTTTAATGAACGAAACAATGTCCCTGTCATTTTTTTACTTTAGTGACTCATACTTACTGTGTGTTACACAAGACGTGTGACAGACTGGAATTCTGCCGCTCGTGGAACTCCACAGAATCTTGCATAATTTTTTAATAACTCTGTGGAATACCGTGTAGTAAAACTCTTCGAGTTCCACCCACCCTAATATTCTCACAGCTGAATCATAAATCGGGCCCTCCAGCTTGTGGCCATTCACTGAAATGTTTTCAATGAAATTAGTATTTGCTAACCATTGCTCTATACTCCCAATATGTTATCTTTCCTTATAAAAGAAACAATTAAAAAAATACAATTATTATGAAGTGGCAAACTTTGATTGTTTATCATAACCTAGTATATGTGTTAAATAGTTTTATGCCATTGAGTATAAACTTGAATAGCAATGAAGGCATGTGACTGACTGTTTGAACATCTATTGAAAGTTCCAAATTCAATTACATCCTCGGTTGTTCTATTTGAAATGATGCTCAAACATTTTTTATTCTATATCTATGTCAGTCTTTGACCATACATGTATGTAAAACCACGTTAAGTCTATCTGAAATCCCAAGATCTACCATGGAGCCATTCTAACAAAAAGTAATGGCTTGAATAAATCAAGAAGTAATTTCCTCTAATGGAATGTAGGACATCTCCTTTTTCTGCATTGTCATCCTTGATGTTTCACATTTTTCAAGACAATATATTTTCTGGCTGTTGCTATCTTTACCCAGTCAACCTGCTTTTCAACCCCACAGAACTGCGCCCCAAAAAGGTGATGGTAAAATTAGTTTCATTCAGTTAGTCTTTTTAACTTTAAGTCTATAGTAAATGGTGTAGAATACGAACTAATTTTATTAGATTTGAATGTCAAATATCAGCTCCAGTGCTGAGCTCAAATTGCTGGCACATTGAATCAAAGTTATTTTCCGCTCAGTTTTCAAAACTGAATATAGTATTGAGGCCATATTTTTTAAAATACTTTTATAAAAATGTACCTCTTGAAGTATTTTTGACATGCCCATCTCTCCAGAGCACCAGTGAAATTTCTTGATTAGCGTTAACAACCGCACTTTTAAGAAGACAGTGGATTGGCCTCTGGAACAAGGAAGGCTTACCTTTTATCCACATCCATCCAAATAACAATGATTTACCATCTGGGAGGAGAAAGGATCAGTTGACAGAACAAAGGACAGGAAGTGGAAAATTGTCTATTGGTAAGGGCAGGTAAGTACCTACACTTATCAATAGGCCACTAACCTCCACTGAGGTCCAGTTAGGTCTCAGTAAATTAAACCCAGCTCAACCCTTGGTAGCTTGGTAAAGAGCGACAAGGCTTAACTTAGGAGACAAAGCGTGAAGCTTTCAAATATCACAAAACAGTAAATAGATAAAATGCAGGAAACAGTTTAAAAATCCAAAATCAATTTGTAAAAATAGATTATATTCTTATCTTTAAAATGACACCAAAACGAATAAAATCGGATAAGGGGAACCGGAGATATGAATTTTTTAAAGAATTAATGCTTTCTAGCGCATAGAAGCAATTAGCGCTCAAAGGGTTAAAAAATAAAGGTCACACTGGAAAGGAACAAAGTCCAGAGTTCAGGCCACCCACGAGGTAACACTGTCACACTTACTTTCAGAAGTCTTTGATTCAGGAAAGTGGTCCACAGCACTAGCCAAGGGTTCAGAGGCTTTGGTGTGCCTCTTGGGGTCTGGGACTACAACTCCCACAATGAACCTCTTCAACTTATGGAGTTGCCCCAAACATCTCCAAACTTCTGGATCTTCTTCCAGAGGTCCTTTGTGTGTTCTTGAAGTGTCCACAACTTGATCCAAGGTTCTAGAAGCTCTAAATTGCTCCTTGGGATTTGGGACTACACTTCCCAGAATGCACCTGGTCAGAATCCTCAAATGGCCACTGGACGCTGGTCAGCTGGGCTCCGCTTGCAGGACTTGATGCAGGGGACTCTGGGCAGCTCCTTTGTACCTGTAGCAAACAGGGAGTCCCTTCTTGAAGCAGTAGAAGACAGGTAAAGTCCTTTTAACGGTGATGCCCAAGTGTGCAGCTGGTGCAGTCCTCCAGAGTGCAGTGTCCAGGTGCAGGTCAGGGGTCCAGCAGGGCAGTCCTTCTTCTCCTGTAGTTCTTGCTTGTTGGAATATGATAGGGATCTGAGGTGTGGGTGCAGGTCTGCCAGTTTTATCCTTGCTCCTGGGTGAAAAACAGGGGAGTCCTGGTTCTCCAATCAGGGGCAGGGTCCTTCCCCCTGTGATGACTACTTTCTGGGAAGTGTGGCAAAAATCAATCCTAGGGAGAAACATTCCTCAAAAATCCATCACGGCTGAAAGTGATTTTTGGAGGTTACATCTGGCTGAGCCCACCTACTGGTGTGGCTAAAAATCCTAAACACACCCCTCTCTTGCCCTCTCCTAATTTAATCAAGGGGACACCTAATAGTCTGGTTTTGCAGGATGTGAGGGTGTTGTTGGGTTGCTCCAAATGTCCTTCACTGCCTTTGAAGACCAGTTTGGCAGCCCTCCCCCTTCCTGCTTCCCCATCTGCTGAGGGGGAGATCTCCTCCCCCAGGCACATCTCTTTGTGTGGAGCCAGGCCACTTCACACCTCTTCAAGGCAGCCTGGCCAGGCTGCCAGAGACTGGCCAATCAGAGCACAGCAGCAAAAACTCTGCAGGGCTGAAGTTGGCAACATTTCAGGTAAAGTTTTTAAACTCTTTACCTGAACAAGTTATATTAAATCCAACCGCTGGACGTTGTGGGATTTATTCTAACAATTAATTTGATACGAAACATCTGGTATCTGTTACTTAAGGGGATTTTTTTAATTAAAATAAAGTCTCCCCATTTTCTCCTATTGAGGCCATCCACTACAATGAGGGAAAAACAAATTTGCCTCTTTTACCTCGTCAGGGCTTATAAAACTATTTTTTTTAAAAGGTCCCTGCTTATAGTTACATGGCACCCAGCCCTAGGGGCACATAGGGCACACCTTAGGGGTGACATATGTAAAAATAAGGTAGTTTAAGACTTTGGAAGTACTTTTAATTCCAAAGTCGAATTTGCATGTAACTTTAATTTAAAAGCAGCCAGCAAGGCAGGCCTGCCTTTAAAATGACACTGGGCACCTCAGCAGTGCACCTATCGGTGCACTATCTATGCTAGGTTCCCTAAACCTACATGCTCTACCATATACTAGGGACTTATAGGTAGGTTGACCTAGCAGTTATAATCAGCCTAATTTGCATACTGATTTTACACAGAGCACAGGCCCTGGGACTGGTTAGCAGTACCCAGGGCACCATCAGAGTCAGGAAAACACCAGCAAAAAGTGAAAAATGGGGGCAAAAAGTTAGGGGGCCTCTGCAATCAGCCCTGTTCTCTCACACAGATTACCACTATTGGTTTTGAGTTGGAGATGCCAAATGAGGCTGTCAGGATCTGCTGCCACTGACTCCCAAAGCTCTCCTAGACTTCCACACCCAAACCCTAGCAAGAACGAGAGACAATTTTGATCCTGACAGACAGAATGGTACCCCATCTTAATAGAATAGTAGTTTAAGGAGAGTTAGGATCCTTCCTGGTGAAAAGTTCTGGATGTTACAATTTTACACTAGGCCATGTGGGTATTGTTTCGGGAACATGAAAAGGAAGTGTTGCAAAAGGCAGTGGGCATAGGGTGAAAAACTAAACAAGATTTGATAGGAAATATCAGCAATTACTGGCTTGTACACATGATGGACTGGAATCTCACCACCACCACCAGAGAACATTCCTCAGGCTACTTTGAGCTAAATTTTCTGAGGCTGCTTTTGACTAAATAAGGTGACTGGGAGGTGCCTGCTTCAGATGAAGGGGATCTTGAGCCTCAGCCAGGGTGGGTAGCATTACAATTTTGTTAGGGATGCCACTCTGAACTGTCAGAATGACAAGCTGCAAAAGAGCTCTGCCTTTTGAGATTTCTACCTGGTACACTTTAGTTGTATTAGCCATGTGATAAGATGATCTGAGGCCCTTCTAAGCACTGGCGTACCAGGCTTGGGCACACTGGGTGGGGGGCAGCCACTTAGCTGAGTGAGTTAGAAGGCAACTATGAGCACCCACAGGGTGACTGGTCTAATGTCACAGGGGAATTTGTATGGTCCCTAGTTAGTCACAAGATTGACAGCTTCATGGCTGACAAGTGGTCGAGGCGTGGCCTGCCAGTAAAAGTGCAGTGGGCACAGATTTGTGTGACCCATGGCAACTGGGGCTCTAAACTTGCTCAGTCCAAGTAGAGGCCAATTAGTGGCTTAATGTACTGAATACATCTGACATAGAACCAGAAGGGTTGTTAATGCAGTTTAGGTTCCCTGTGGGCAGAGGTGTAGGAAGGCCAGCTTAAGGTATCTGTGGTGACAGGCAACTGACAAATGGTATGTCTGGTCAGAACCCATTGCTGCTTGAAGCCATTAACTAGGAAAGCATACACAGGAGCAATGGCTAGCTTCTTACCGTATTTTCCGCTGGTGGGGGTATGTCTAGTAATTGGGTTCTGCCCATTTAACTCCCCTGGATTTTCACTTTTTGGCTACCCAGTTTTGCACCTTTAAGTGAGTCTCCCTCCTCATAAAATCATGATAAAATCAGTGGTAATGGATTGAAAGGCTCTGGGCTACTTACACATAAACATTTGCACATGTGTATGGGCTTAGCCATGTGAGACTGCCGTCTACCTCATCCCTGTATCTGCACACGGGTAATATTTTGCAATATAAATATTTCAGGGATTTGTGCTGACCTGGTGTAGGCTTTGTATTGTGAGTGGGAATACAATAGTGTACATTTGCAGTGTTAAAGAAAAGGTGGACTGTGCTCATTCTAATGTAACATATGGGAAAAATCTGCACCTCCACACAGTTTTGCTACAGGTAGGCCTAGTGATTCCAGTCAGGTATCAATTTTAGGGTAAACCGGTACATCAAATTCAGATTCAAAGTCATTTTTGTGTTATCTCTGCTCATTATGGCACTTGAAGAATTGTCCTATTTCCCAGGTTCATCTATAACCAAATTTCAGATATTAGCCCCCCAGCTCACTAGGAGGATCAAAAAAAGCCTTCCCACACAATGACAGTGTGTGGCCCAGTTCCTGGGAAAGGACAAGGTGTGGAGGCAACACCTGCTTCATCAAAATAGGCCCTACAAGGCAGGAGAAAACAGGCTTTGTCCCATGTGGGCAGGGGGCAAAAATAAGGCACATGTTGCTTTGCAGCAATTTCCACAAATACCTCTGAGGAAGTAGGCACAACCATTTTCTATACTTTTCTGGGATATGTGGAGCACCTTCCTCTGAGCAATACCTGGCCACAGAGCCCCATTCCCCTAGGTCCAAAGCAACCAAGATAGTCCTGGTACCCCATCTCTCTGTGACTAAAGAAATCAGCATGGACACTGCTCACACCACATGGTTATGTCTGGGGGGGTGGGGTGTCCGCATCAGGATTCCTGCTTGAGGAAGGGAGAAAGGGCAAAGATACTTCCTCATGCCGACACACAGCAGTTGTGGCGGCCTTGGGAGTCAACTGTATGACCCAGGAGAGGGCTCCTCATGTAGCACCTGGTCTCACTATGCGCAAGGTACCCCAACAAAGAGGGAGAGGCACTTGCCCAATAAAAAAAAGACAAGCACAGCACATGGCATAATTATTTGATAAAGAAAAAAACATTTCTAAGAATGACAAAATCACTAATTATTTTTTGGGCCTCACAGCTGATGTTGGGCGCGCCCTATAAGGCACTGGCGAGGTCCCACACAGTAACATATTGCATTTTGTGATGACCCAGGAAGGGCAGGGGTACCACCAATAAGGTAAGAAGGATTTTGCGTGAGGCGTGCAGCAGCCCCCACCTTAACCCTCACATTAGTTAGCTCAAATATCTTACTAAGTCTGCACATAAGGTTTATAGTGCAGGAACCCCCTTTGGTTGGTAATAAAACTGCAGTGGCAGCAGGTTAAAAATATACAAAGTACTCTTGGACATTGTTATTGAATGTATCATGCTTTATAAACAATTATGGCATTGATAATGACACCTTAGGTCTTAATTAAGATTACTGAAAGATGGTACCATTCCTATTGATTTCACTGCTGTGCACTGGCTGATTATTCTATGTTTTTGCTTTGATCGATGTGGTGACTATTACAAAGCCAGTAACACTGTCTTTTTGGTAATGATGCCCACTAATATTTTGTTTGAGGTGTTCAGGGGTTGCTTGGGGCAAGAGCTAAGAATGCCACCAGAGGCACTTTTACCTACCTAAATTAAAATATTTGTAAATTATTGCTGTTGTACCTGGCCCTTTTTGCAGGGTTATCCCCAAACTTTTTGCCTCCTTCCTCCTATTCTATTCTCCTATTGTTCTGACCTGTTTTTGTTGGCTTTAGGACTCTGGGCACTCTACTACTGCTAACCAGTGCTGAAGTGCATATGCTCTCTGTGTAAATTGTATTTTTGATTGGTTTATCCATTATTGGCATTTTTGATTTATTAGTAAGTCCCTAGTAAAATGCACTAGAGGTGTTCAGGGCCTGTAAAGCAAATGCTACTAGAGGGCCTGCAGCACTGTTTGTGCCACCCACATTAGTAGCCATATAAACATGGCTCAGACCTGCCACTGCAGTGTCTGTGTGTGCAGTTTCAAACTGCCAATTCGACTTGGCAAGTTTACCCACATGCCAGGCCTAAACCTTCCCTTTTTTATACATGTAAGGCACTCCTAAGTGCCCAGTATATAGCCCAGTGGCAGGGTGCAGTGTATGTAAAAGGGAGGACATGTACTTATGTGTTGTACATGTCCTCACAGTGAAATACTGCCAAATTCAGTTTTCACAGTGGCAAGGCCTATATCTCTCATAGGTTAACATGGGGGCTGCCTTTAAATATTTTTAAAGCACAGATTCACTTTCAGAGCATTTAGAAATATGGAGTTTGGGGTCTCTGAACTCACAATTTAAAAATACATCTGTTTGTGAAGTTGGTTTTTAAATTGTTAGTTTGAAAATGCCACTTTTAGAAAGTAGGCATTTTTTTGCTAAACCATTCTGTGACTCTGCCTGGTTGTGGATTCCCTGTCTGGGTCAGACTGACAGTTGGGGTGTTTGTGAACCCCCTCTAGACAGTGAGACAAAGGGAGCTGGGGTGTAGCCTGCATATCCTAATGAGCCATCTGTTCTAGAGTAGAGGGAGAAGCAGTCACTCACACCTGAAAGGGCTGTGCCTACCCTCACACAATGCCACCTCCAACCCCCTTGTATGTGTCTGGGGCCTGACCTGGGCAAGGCAGGATCTTGTGAAGAACAGAGCCTTTCCTTTGATGTTTGCCTACTTTAAAGGCAGAAAGTGGTATACGTATTGGACCCAAACCACAGACTTTTGATCACTTCTGGAACCAAGAGGAACCTCTGCTAAGTAGAAGAGCTGAAGAGCTGAGGAGAAGTGCTGCCGCTGCCTGTGACTGTGGTTTGTTGGGCTATCCTGCAGTTGCTGCTTCTGCTTATGAAAGGGGACAAAGACTGGACTTTGCAGTATATTCCTGCTTGTGAAGAATCTCCTAGGGCATGAACTGAGCTTGCCTCTTGTTTTCAAGTGTCAGGGCGATCAAAGACGTCCTCTGCTAACACCTGGACACTCTGCTGAGACTCTTGCTGTGTCAAGTGGTGTCCTATCCAGTCCCTGGGTCCTTCAAAGGTGACATTGTCAAAACAAGAGCTGAAAATCCACATACAGAACACAGTGCAGGGACATTTTTGATGCACCATCTGCAAAGCGGCTGATAAACGACGTGCTGCTGGCTTCACAGATAAAATAAATGCTCTGCCTGCATCGTGGCTGGGAGATCAATGCATCATGGCTGAAGAAACGATCTGCAACACCCACTTGCAGCTGCTAATAATGACACAAACCCCACGCAGGGCGGTTTTCTAACACCGTGAGACCGGATTTTCCACGCATCATCCCTGGGCGTCAAAGTGATCCCGACTCAGCGAGGATCTGAGGTGCCCCATTCAGTTAGCAACGTATGACAGTAAGTATATGATGCATCCTATTGAGAAGAAATCTTTATTTGTTATTTATATATTTTTTTATTTTTTATCACGGTGTTGTTTGGTATAGTATTAAGGCACAGGGTACAATATGATCAATGCCGGACGTTTTAGATTTATTTATTGGGGGAGGGCAGCTAACTAGACATATGTAGTAAAATATGTTGATGCAGAGCGAAGGGGCGGATATATAGATAATTTTAACAAATGCAAAGTTTTTAAGAAATCTATGCAGTGCATGATTTGGGTATATGTTCAGGAATTGACGCAAATGAATGGTATAAAATTTATATATCGGATTCTCGACTTATGACAGTAGTGAATATGAATATTTAGTAAGGTTGATTTTATTATAATATAGCCAATTTATCAGGCATGTCGATATTTTCACATCAGTAATGAATATTGCAAAATGAAAAATAGTTTGCCCAAAATGAACTTGTTAATGAATGGAAGAACAAGCAGATTGTTAGCCCTATGCTCTGATCTGCACGTTTAGAGAGAGCGAGGTATATGCTATGATGGCACCCATGAAAGAAAGAAGTTGCGATTGATTTGTAGTTCATCATTGCTGTTCATGAATTAGATGTGTGTATTTCACGATTATGTGCACGTAAAGTGATTGTGTGAGCAAGGCTGTCGGTACGGCCGAAACGCGCCACAAAGGAGAATAAACTCTTTCCTGGATTATCACATCCGTGCCTGAGTGGGTCTTTTATACTTTTTTTGGACTAATAATTTTAGACCGGAGTGCTCATCTGGTGTGGAACCCCAGCCCTCTTTGGGAGCAGAGATCTATAATGAGCTGGACTGTGATTTATATATATGTATATATATATATATATATATATATATATATATATATAATTCAGTTTTATTGGTTTAGACCGTTATCTAAGGTGCACAACATAAAATAAACAAGTGACCATAACTTCAGATTGTGTAAGAAAAATAAATAAATAAATAATTGAAATATGGCGCAAATTTTTTAAAAAGTTTATGAAAACAATTAAATAGTTTATAGCATACAAACCCATTAGGAGGAGACATTGCTAAATTAATCGTTTCATCTTATTATGTTAAATTACATTCAAAGTACAGAGGAAGCATATAAGGTTTTCTTAATTGAATGACAGCAACATCAGAGCAAATAAAAAGTAAATGCTTTAAGACTTAGGTTCCCCCATTGCAGAGATCACATATGTGATCCACCTTTCAGAAGTTTAACCAATTCTTTCTATACTATAATACCCAAATGTAGCACTGAAATTACAAATCTTATCCTATTTGAGGACAGAAATAAATATTCATCAGGCTGCTTAAAAACACTATATCAGGAATAGCTTTGCATAGTTTCAGGTTCCTGTGATAAATTCTTTAATTTAGATAACAACCTAGGGTTTGCATCTTTTAAAAATGACTTAAGTTGAGCAGGGGACCAGGATTATACGAAGTCTATTGTACATTCTAATTGTGATACAACAAACCTAAGATTAATATTAAAAGTAGAATCCCTTATACACATGTAAAAAGTTTCCTGCTTTAACAGACGACTTAAAGTACCATTTGATTCGTGAAGAAGATTACAGGCCCACCTTAATATTCTTGCCAATGCTAAAGAAGTGGTTAAGGCAAGTTCCAGACACAACGCTTTTACATGAATAGCCTGACTTTCAGACTTTATTTTAAGAAGGCTGTTTCCTTCATACAAATTCAAGGGAGTCCATTCATCAGTAGGAATGTATTCCAATGCTTAGAACAGTGTAGGTGGAAATGTAGCTTAAAAGAATTCCAGTGTATAATTAAAATGACACCTGGTCGATGACCTATCAATGCTAATCAGTGCTTCTAAGTGTGCTAAAGCCTTATTCCAAATATGGTAAAAATTAGGCTTATTATTGAGGGACTGTGTTAGGACCCTACCCAGATAAATATGTCTTTTCGGCATTTCCAAGGGAATTCCGCCTATTTTCCAGTGAGAAAGTGGTGCTGCCTTTTCCCTTTGAAAGGCATCACTTTCATTTAAGCAATATTAATTTGCAGAGAATTGTCTTTCGCCTAAGCATTTAACACATTTTCATTACTCTGTAGACCAATCAGATCAAAGGAAATTACCTCATCTACATACTTCAGAACATATGCTTGGGTAGCAAGACCTGGGAAAAATACTTGAGGGCACATTTAACAGCCCCTAGCACCACCGAAGCGTCCCTTTTCTTGAAGCTCCGGTGGCGCTAACCACTGCTTCATATTTACAAGGCAGTGCAAAGCCACTTTTTGTGGCCTTACACCTCCTTGTAAATATGAGCCCCTCTAACACAGTTGTCTGCATCAGAGGGGCATGCAAAGGGTGTTGCATTGGGTGTTCCACCGCAACAACCTTTGCTTTTGATGCTGCCCCAGATTTACGAGAAATCATAAATCTGTGGTAGTGCCAAAAGCTAATGCCACCAGAGGGGTGGTGTTAGCATGGCAAAATGAAGAGGAATGCTTTTATTCCTCCTTGTTTCATGCTTTTTCTAAGTGTGCTGCATTGTGCAGCACATATAGAAGGAAGATGCAAAATGCCATGGATTATTGTTTATGTGCAGGAAACTGTCCGTTCCTACACAGAAACAATCATTCCAAAATTACGTGTGAAGTGCCAAATCACCATCATAGATTGTTTATGTGCAGGAAGGAACACCTTCCTGCACATAAATTATCTATCCCCTCAAAGCAGACACTCTTGCACTATGGGGTAAGGATGCCTGCAGTGGCACAGGCAGCTTAATTCAGCACCAGCACAGGGGTGCGACGATTTCCTGTGACTATGGTGCATCCCTGTGTTTCAAAAGAAGCGCAGCACTGCTATTTTTGATACCACTTTGGCAGAAATCAGGGCCTTGATGTTTACAAGCTTGGCTAGCAGGTCATGGAGATAATGCAATAAAGGAGCCAACATACAGCACTGCTTCAGGCCATTACATGTTGACATTTTGTGACTTAGACCTTCATCATCGCCTATCAGAATTTTGCACCAAGAGGAAGAATGTAGGGAAATTATCAGTCAAATTTGTCGGTATTCATAACTGAACCAGTTTCTTCCAGAGAGTTGGTCTATTCATCTTAACAAAAACTGTTGCGAAATCGAAGAAAACTACGGAATCTGAGATTTCAACACTACATATTTATCAATAGGAGATTGCACAATTGATATATTATCTGTTACATAATGTTGAGCTCTAAAACCCGCTTGTATGCAAGGAATCACGCCACTTGCACTAGTCAAGTCATTAAAATTGTCCAAGACACTAAACGCAAACAAAATTCTATAGCATCAAGTAAGGTAATTTCGTTTCCTTTTTCTGCATTGCGTATTGTATCGAGTAGTTCTGCTTTAGTTCTCTGCAAATCAGTTTTCCTTTAACGGACGTTGCCAATTTAGTTTTTTTTTGAATTCGGTATAGTTTAAATAGTTAAAATGCGTTTTATTGTATTGAATAACAATAAATGCATCTGTTCTCTCAATTCTCTGCAAGGTAGTCAGGTCTTTTCAGTTGCTATTCATCCATCCAATCAGTAATTGTAAAAAGTCAGGATTACTCCTACTCTCAACAATAAACCTGCATTAAATGCACCTTTTCGGGCCTCCCAGGTTCAGTGCCCTTGAAAATGCAAAAGCATCGCTGAATCAATAGTCATAATAAAACTGCACAGGTTTCAACCAGCTTTCTGCTTTTAGTTAAAACTAAAATTGATTGATTATACTATATTAAGTTGACAGTCACTAAAATATAGGGTTAAAAATATTAAATATGCACTTTGCTAAAACCTAAATCTGCTTAACTTCTTTTGTGTCATTATTTTGCACACTTTCATGGAACATATTTAAAGCTCACCTACAATTACTATCTCAGAAACGAAATTCCAATAACTTTTTATCACTAACTTGGACTAAATGAGAGAGTAACACTTCAAGAAGATGCGGAGGCTAACGCTACTAGTTACGGTTCGATTAGTCCTTTTTTACAATATGTATTTTTGTAGTATTTGAAACAATGTGCCACGTACAAAACATGTCACTCTTAAGGGACGATATCCAAGCACACTTGAACAGGAGACTGAGAGAAAGGAGATTTGCCTTAAATTCAATAGAGCTGCCTTTTCCCTTGCTTAAGAAGCTCTACTGTGCTTGCATAAATTCAGTTTTAGTAATGCATATCTATTTTAGATCAATCACCTGGATTAAAATACATTGTGTGTGTCAGCACATCACTTTCAATTAATACCAAGTGCAATCTTCTCAATAATATGATGTTCTTTATTCTGACATAGAATATTCAAAGCATTGATCTGCAAACACCTGCAGATGCAAAAGCAAGCTCAAGAAGAATGGAATGCCACAGGGATGTTGACTATGTGCATGTGGATTATGTTTTTCGATAAATGACTGTTTTGAGATTCTAAAGCTGGGTGTAAACGTTGCTCAGGCGGCAGTAGTGTGCCACTGCGTAGAAGGGTTTGCTTGGCTCATTAAATAGAATATTTGAATTACCTGTGTTTAGATTGATTAACATTTTTACAAACTAAAGTGTGAATTGTACCGAGGAAGAAATATAAATTGCATGGTGTAAAGTGAAATTAAACATGTTGGCACAAATCAATAAAAGTGGTTGGTAGTTTTTGAGCTGGTTGGGGGTCGGCGGATGGTTTCTTGAGGAGGGATTTGGTCTCAGAGTGCCTCCAGCCATTCGGGGGATGTTGTTCTGATGGACTTGTTGAAGATGTCTGTGAGCTTGCTGCTGACGTTGCTAATGCCAAAGCTGACATGTGGTGTGGGCATGGTTCCATGGGAGATCCAGAGTGGAAGATGATGGAACGCATGATGTTGGTGGTGTTCTGTGTGGTGAGCTGCTTGAAGCTTTTAAAGCTGTTGTTAGCGTGGGCACTCTGGGGGTCTAGGAGGCTCAGGGGGTCAGCAGCGGTGGGTTGGGGGTCGAAATATTTATAATTTTTATAGATTGTGGAGATTTCATCATGGAAGAAGTCAGCTAGAGTATTTCAGAGGTCCTGGGAGGGGGTAATTATGTTTTCAGTCGCTGGAGGGTTGGACAGCTTGACAATGCAGAAGATCTTTTTGCTGTGGTTAGTGATGGCTTCAATGTGGTTGTTTAGGGTATTCCCTCTGGTGTCTTTCAGGAATTTGTGGTACTGGCTAATGGAAAGACTTAAAAGTGGTCTGGTCGGCAGGCTCCTTGGTGGGGCACCATCTTCTTTCCAGTTGTCTGGAGTGGCGTTTGGTAGTTCTCTGTTCTGGGGTGTACCAGTGGGCTTGTTGAGTTTGTAGGGTTTGCCGGGGACAACTCTGTTGCCACTGTTGAAGGTCCTGATTGCGAAGTGTTTGATGGCTTGTTGCATGTTTTGGGAGGGTTTGCAGGGAGGAATAGAGGACAGCAGTCCATTGGCTCTCAGATACTCTTTTCCAGCTGTGGTTGGGGGTGCCGATTAGTCTGATGGTGTTGCTGGGTTGTGTGGTGTAGATGAAGTGGACGATTGCATGGTCTGTCGAGGTGAGCTCAGTGGTGTGTCTGCATTTGACTCTGTTGTTGGCAGTGAAGAAGGGGTCTAGTGTGTGTCTGGCAATGTGTGTGGGGGTTGGTGACAATCTGAGTTGGGCTAATGTTGTTTGTGTTGTCCAGAAGGTTGATGATGTTGGCGTTGTTGGGTTCTTTGAGGTGAAAATTGGGGTATCCAAGGAAAATGTAATGTTTGTGTTGATGACATGGGGGTACGATTAAATGAGTATGGCATTGCAGACGTCTGGACGGGGTCCTGGGGATCTATAGGCAGGGTGCCTTTGATGGTTGGTCTGCTGGTATTTCTGTGCTGGAAGTTGAAGTTTTCCATGATTAATTTGTAGTTGGCGGTAGTGTTGGTGGATTGGATGGATTCTTTGTGGATGATGGCAATACCACCTCTGTGTTTGTTGATGTTGTTGTGGTGTAAGATCTTGTAGTCAGTGGGCATGGCTCTGGTGATGTTGGGTGCAGAGTCTCTGTGAGGACGACAATGTCAGGGGTGAGGGTGGTGATGATGTCACATATCTTGGTTGCATGCTTTCAGAGGGGTTGAGCAGGAGGCAGTGGAGTTGTCAGGGCATAGTTGTTGCTGGTGGAGTGGCAGCAGTAGGGTGCGCTGGAGTGTTGGTGCAGCAGGAAAAGTGCTACACCGACACTCCTTGTAAACCTGAGAATGTGTTGAAAACACCTAGGTGTTGCATGGGAAAACCCACTGCAGTGCTCAGAAGTATGGATCTAGTTGTTTGGCTAACCAGGGAAGATATGCCACTGATTATCAAAACAGCTAACATGTATGGGTACAGCTTGACACATAGTCCTCAAATACAGGCAGTCATGTTGTGCAATTGGAAGTGGTGAATCCTATTGTAGTGTTTGGCATCACATGAGAGTCAATGTACGACCAGGCTTCAAACTGTTTGCAACAGTAAGTAGAGTCCTTGAGCTGAATTGAGGATTGCCAGAGGAGGCGTGTACACGTACAAGTGAGTGGGTCAGAGTCACACAAGGTGTAATACTCCACAGATAACCAAACCTGAGAATGATGTCATGGGGTGAGCATAAGTGTTTGCAAGCTACATAGTCGGTCTGGACCTATCCCCTCAGAGTTAGCACACACTGGCCACTATTTTCACAGATAGCACATCCATGGTAAGTGCATGCACTTACACATTTCTGCAGTGTGGCAAGCTTGCTAGCTATGTAGAGTAATATGGATGTGATGGAAAATGGCCCTTTTTGAAAGGGCACCCCAAATGATTAATCTTCCTCTCCTCCTCTTTTTCGGACATGATTGATGTTGGCTTTAGGACTTTAGACACTTTACCACTACTAACCAGTTCCCTCTCCCTAAAACAGTAGCTCATACCTAATTGGCATATTTAATTTACTTGTAAGTCCCTAGGAAAGTGCACTACATGTGCCCAAGTCCTGCATAATAAATGCTACTAGTGGACCTGCAGCACTGATTGTGCCCCCCACATAAGTAGCCTCTTAACCATGCCTCAGACCTGCCATTGCAATGCATGTGTGTTCAGTTTTACTGCCACTTCATCTTGGCGTTTAAAACTACATGCCAAGCCTTAAACTCCCCTTTTTCTCAATTTCAGTCACACCTAAAATAGGCCTGAGGTAACCCATAGGGCAGGGTGCTATGTCAGTAAAAAGCAGGACATGTACTTCTGTGTTTTACATGCCCTGATAGTGAAACACTCACACATTCATTTCTCACTACTGTGAGGCATGCTCCTTTGATAGGCCAGCATTAGAACTGCCCCTATATACTTTTAAGCGGTAGATTCCAATCTGAAAGGAGTAGCCCTGTCATGTTTAGGAAGGCCAGAATGGTAATAGAAAGAAATCTTGCTTAGTGGTAAAGTTGAATTAAATATTACTATTTTACAAATTGCACTATTAGAAAGTGGACATTTATCTGCACTTACTGCCATTCGTACCTTACAGCCTGTCTCCAATCCATGTTTGGTTTGTGCTGGATGACAACTCCCCTTGTGCATTCTGCCCAGACAGCCATAAACACAGGATGCTCAGTCACATCTGCATTCATCTGCATACTGAATGGGTCTCCCTGGGCAGGAAGAGTAGAGGGGGTTCTCTTTTACACTTCAAAGGCCAGTAGCCTGCCCTCACACAAAGGACTGTTAACCTCCCCCTGAGGGATCCTGGCAGACAGGACTGGGTTGAAAAGAGAACTTGTGCACTTCAAAGCCACTCTTTGAAATGTCCCCCATTTTAGAGGCATTTCTGGGTATACATACCGGGTCTGTGACCTTCCAAAATTAGACACTTCTGGATTCACACCAGGACTCTGTCAGAGGCACTGCCTGGATGCCCAAAGGACTCATCTGCACAGCTATGCCGAAACAAACTGCTGCCCTGCTGCCTGCTGGCACCTAACTCTGATGGAAGAACTCGGCCTTCCCCACAAGTGCTTTCCAAGGGCTAGGATTGAGCTTGTCTCCTGTTCTGAAGTCTCAGGGCCACAAAGACCTCACCAAAGAGATGAAAATCCCCATCTATTGGAACATCGGTGCAATGCATGCAGAAATCTATGCAGTGCCTGCCTTGTGGCTCAAGAATCACTGCATCACCTACCAGATTGACGCAGAACCTGTTCCTTCTTACCAGCGCATCAATGATTTTCAATACATTGTCCCTGGGCATCAAAATATCCTGCATTGCAGTGAGGAACCAAAGCTGAGCTTCTGTAAATAGATGCATCCCTTTGCAGCGTGAATAGAAATGATGCATCCTCTGTGCCATGACGGAAAATCAGGCGTAGCATCTTATTTTTCAAAGCATCTCCTTGAAACGAAGATTGCATTCCTGTAAATCGATGCACCACCTTGCAGCATGGAAAGAAATGAAGCATCCTCTATGCTGGAAAGTCCGATGCAGTGCCTTATTTTTTGATGCATCTACTCCTCTGCGACCCTGTGCATCATTATTTTTCACGCTTCCCAGGTACTGTGTGTTAAAAGGATGCACACACTGATTCTTCAGTTTGAGATTCATTCAGACCTTTAAAAAGTGATATCTTGACTTGTGCATATTGGATTCTGTCATTGTGGTCTAATTGTATTCAGATAAATATGATCTTTTTTCCTAAACTTGTGTTTAGTAGTTTTTGTGGTGTCTCACTGTGTTACTGTATGAGTTATTACACATTGCCTTCTAAGTTAAGCCTGCCTGCTCTGTGGCAAGCAACCAGAGGGTGATCCCGGGATAATTTGGATTGTGTTGTGACTCATCCTGACTAGAATAGTGGCCCCTATTTGAACAAGGGTGTATACCTCTGCCAAGTAGAGAACGATTGAACCTCTCCCCATGAGAATGGTAGAATGCCACCCAGAAGATATGAAAGAGGACATAGCATTGAGAATACTGCATTTTCACATGTTAACATTTTTGACTACACTATGAAATCACAGTATTTGTAAGTGCACACCCAAATATACACAAATATGGCATTACGGTCAGCACATTGTAAGCATCTAGTGCATTTGCAGCCCAGAGTGGGTGATATGCTTGAGTGCAGGGACACACATAATAACTTGCCTGGAGCGTGCATCCAGGATGAGATAAAATTATTAATGCTTGGCAGCATAATGGGAGAGTCCAGTGTACACTGACACACAAGTGACATGATTTACTGTAGGAGTCCGTAAGGGCAAATGTAAGGAGCCCCTTATACTGCAACAATGGCATACTGCTTGAAGTGCTCCAGTGGGAAAGATCTCTATGTCACCTATATATGAGGTGACACAAGGTCACTTTTCCTGGCTTAATTTGGCCTCATAGATATGTAGTACAGCAATGCAGCACAAATTGCAGCGTAGCCTTACTCAATGCTAGAGATGTCTTCCATGGGCCTTGTGGGAGCTGAACCTAACCAACACCCATGTATAGTGACGCAGAACCGGAATGATCAAACATTGGACTAGTGGATGTGCAATGACTGTATAGCTCCCCAGAGGAGGCACAAGAAGGAGACATTGGTGGTCATTACAACATTGGCGGTAAAAGCCGCTTACTGCCGTGCAGATGACCGCCAACACACCACCGCAGCCGTGGAATTCCGCCACGGTCATTAAGACCCACAGCTCGGAATCTGCCAAAATCCAGACACCCACTCAAGTCCGCCACACCAAAGGTCAGTGATAAACTGGCGATAACAAAACCTACACTGTCACGCCAACAGGAATACGCCCACACTATCACGACCCACTAATCCACGCGGCGGTCTTTCAACCGCGGTATTCCATTGGCGGTACACACCGCTGCGCTCAAAATACACACACCTATACAAAACACAACCACATTGGATATTTCGAAATACACATACCTGATACACATACACACACCACACCCACATACCCAATACAATATAAAACACACACCCACATCACCCACAAACCCTTACATCAACAATTGCGACTGAGGTCCAGAGAGAGACACCACCATCTACAAACTAGCATCCACAGGCACTCCACACCATCACTCACACAACATCCACGCACCTCACACAACACACCTCTAAATATCACCCCACACATCACAACACACACCACCCCACACATCACCCACACCCCCCCATGGCATGTCAAAGACACCCCAGTTTCTCTGAGGAGGAGCTCAGCGTCATGGTGGAGGAAATCATCCGGCTAGAACCACAGCTATTCGGATCACAGGTGCAGCTGTGGTGAAGAATCGTGGACAGGGTCAACGCAGTGGGACATCACCCAAGAACTAGGGATGACATCAGGAAGAGGTGGAGCGATCTACGGGGGAAGGTGCATTCCGTGGTCTCAAGACACCACATCACAATTCAGAGGACTGGCGGCGGACCCCCACCTCCTCCCCCACAACTAACAACATGGGAAGAGGAGGTCTTGGCTATACTGCATCCTGAGGGCCTCACATTAGCAGCTGGAGGAATGGACTCTGGTAAGTCAAATCTTAACTATTACATCCCCCACCCACCTTCATGCTATCACATACCCCCACCCTCGCCCTCACCCCCATCATTCCAACTCCTCACGTTTGTCCCAATATTACAAACCAAACATCCCAAACTCAAGCCCTGCCTGTAACACCAAAGCATGGAGACCCATCACCAATAAATGGCCACTACACATACCCATACACCCCCCTAAACCATTATCACACAAGGTCCTACACAGGAATGCAAGCACCGGGGTACACGGTCACCCACCCATTGCACACCATGGCACACACAGATGCAATAATCATGCCTTTACACCCCTGCAGGACCCCTACCCAACGTCACCGGACAGGAGGGTCTAGATATGTCCACTCCACCCACAGAAGAGGCCCACAGTGATGACAGCAGCTCTGTCCAACTGGATCTAGATGACCAGCCCGGCCCATCTGGGACCTCAGGAGAGTCAGTACCCCTCACACTGGCACAGGCCACTACAGAGCTTGCCCCCTCTGGAAACACCAGTGCTGCACCCACCAGCGGGGCCATACCTCTGTCCCCAGGACACGTCAATCAGCAGTGTGTCCACCACTACAGGGAACCCAGGCTAACCCACCACCCCAACTACCCCAGGGACCTGGGGTCAGTGGTAGTGGGCACACGGTTCAGGGGCAGAGGCCCAGGAACACAGGGGAACTGGGAGGGCTGCTGTGCGATAGGGGGAGGACAGGCCCAGGGAACCCACTCTGCACGTGGCCCTCTCCAACATCATGGGAGCCTACCACCATTCCCAGGAGACGATGGCAACTGTACTGGCCAAGTTTCAGGAGACCCAGCGGCTGCAGGAGGAACAGTATTTGGGCTTCAGGGAGGAACTCAAATCCATCAATTCCACCCTGGGCACCATTGTAGGGGTGCTGAAGGAACTCGTCAACACCAGGAGGGACACTGTGGCACAACAAGGGGCCCCTGACACTAGCCTGGACGATGAACTGCCCACCACCTCCGCCGGCGCTAGTGGACAGGAGGCACCCCAACAGGACCACCACACCAGCACCCCACCCATTGCAGATGGAGAACCACCCCACAAACGGTCCCTGAGATCCAAGACGAAGACAGAGAACAATGCCAAGACCCCCGCCAAGAAATGAGACCACCCTGATAGTCATCCTTCTGTCCCACTTTGTCACCCTGTCCATACTTAAACTGCCCCAGCTCCACTTCCTATGCCCATATGGGCAGTGCATCTGTGAGACTAATAGACTGGACTCTGCCATGGACATTCCTCCACCATCACCCCTGACCATTTTACAACCCTCTTCACTATTGAGCACTTAAATAAACCCCCTTAAATCAAAAAACAATCTGGAGTCAGTCTGTGCATTTGAAAATGTGTATTTACAATAACAGTGGCAAAATGCTATATCAAATGTAATGTCAACATACCTATGTCACACAGCTGTAGTCCATGCGGAAACAAAGCAGATGTCTCACAGTGGGACCCACATCTGTGAAATCATAAGGGAAAGTGACAACTCAGTGACCATACACTGGGTGAAAATGACAGACAGATGAGAGGTAGTAGAATTAGCAGGCAGTGTTGTATTCTTACCTGTGTCTCACTGGAAGTATTGCAGGATCACCGTGTTCCTGTTGTCTATGTCCTCTTCATCTGCTTCATTGTCTTCACTGTCCACAGGCTCTACAGCTGCCACAACACCTCCATCTGGACCATCCTCCTGCAGAAAAGGCACCTGTCGTCACAAAGCCAAGTTGTGAAGCATACAGCAGGCCACGATGATCTGGCACACCTTCTTTGGTGAGTAGAATAGGGAACCACCTGTCATATGGAGGCACCGGAACCTGGCCTTCAGGAGGCCAAAGGTCCTCTCTATAACCCTATGAGTTCGCCCATGGGCCTCATTGTAGCGTTCCTCTGCCCTTGTCCTGGGATTCCTCACTGGGGTCAGTAGCCATGACAGGTTGGGGTAATCAGAGTCACCTGCAAATGGTGAGGGACAACTGTTAGACACACACTAACTCACCAGACCCAGACAACTATTCACACTGTATTGGGTCCATGTCCTCACCTAATAGCCACACACAGTGCCTTTGGAGTTGCCCCATCCCATAAGGGATGCTGCTATTTTTCAAAATGTAAGAGTCATGCACTGAGCCAGGGAATTTGGCATTCACATGGGAGATGTACTGGTCTGCCAAACACACCATCTGCACATTCATCGAATGGTAACTCTTCTGGTTTCTGTACACCTGTTCACTCCTGTGGGGGGGGGACCAAGGCCACATGTGTCCCATCAATGGCCCCTATGATTTTGGGGATATGTCCCAGGGCATAGAAATCACCTTTCACTGTAGGCAAATTCTCCACCTGAGGGAAAATGATGTAGCTCCGCATGTGTTTCAGCAGGGCAGACAACACTCTGGACAACACATTGGAAAACATAGCCTGGGACATCCATGATGCAATGGCCACTGTAGTTTGAAATGACCCACTTGCTAGGAAATGGAGTACTGACAGCACTTGCACTTGAGGGGGGATTCCTGTGGGATGGCAGATAGCTGACATCAGGTCTGGCTCCAACTGGGCACACAATTCCTGGATTGTGGCACGATCAAGTCTGTAGGTGATGATCACATGTCGCTCCTCCATTGTCGACAGGTCCACCAGCGGTCTGTACACCGGAGGATGCCACCATCTCCTCACATGCCCCAGCAGACGGTGCCTATGGAGGAGAACAGCGAGCACAGAGTCAACAAACTCTGAGGTATGTAAACACAGCATACTCTGAAATATTAGCAAATCGACATATGCATGTATGAGTGTTTAGGCAAGGCCTAGATATGTGTGACGCAATCCAAAATAATGGCATGTGGGTCCATGAAATGGCGGCTGCCTAACCTGTAAAGTAGGACAATGGGATATGAGGTAACTGCGCTGGCGTTGTACAATGTGGAGGTAGGCGGTCGAAGACCGCAGCGCAATCCTGCATTGGTTAACATTGGACCCTATCGCTCCCAGGAGCCAATGATGTTGTACGCCGCCGGTGACGGTACGCACCGCTGCGGACGTGACTGCCATTTCCTCTCTGTTCCATCATTTGATACCTGATCTTCGACAGGAGAGGACCTACACTGCAAGTGTTGCTGTGACCGCAGTCTGGAAGAGACAATGGCTCGTGTGTCTGGGGAAAGGGCCCCGGCCTTCAGCACGGAGGAGCTGGAGAAACTCGTGGATGGGGTCCTCCCCCAGTACACGCTACTCTACGGTCCTCCAGACAAACAGGTAAGTACACTGTGAGCATTCTGTATGGGCAATGCCTGTGTGGAGTGGTGTGGATGAAAGATGGGTGGGGTGAGAATGAGGTATGCATGAAACGACGGTGAGTGCATGTGCATCCTGGCAAGGGTAGGGATGCGGCCCAATTACTGTGACGGTGCAGACGGTAATAACTTCTCTTTTTCCCCTGTATTATTCCTGTAGGTCAGCGCCCACCAGAAGAAGGACATTTGGCATGCCATCGCCAAGGAAGTCCGGACCCTGGGGGTCTACCACAGACGGAGCACCCACTGCCGGAAAAGACGGGAGGACATTCGCCGCTGGAGCAAGAAGACGGCGGAGGCCCAACTGGGGATGGTGTCCCAACATGGGAGGGGTGCCCATCGCACCATGACCCCGCTGATGTTCAGGATCCTGGCGGTGGCGTACCCGGAGTTGGATGGCGCTTGGGGGCATCACAGCAGCCACAAGGGAGTACACTCTCATTCTGCTGATTCTGCGTGCATTGTAGGTGTCTGGGTGGGGGAGGTGGGCTGTGGGTTCCCCCAGGCCAGGGCGAGTTTAGTAGGCAAGGACCCTTCTTAAGGCAGGCCCTGTGGCACCCCACCCCACCCCACCTGTGTACAGTGCCAACTACACCTAGTCAGGCTCCTGTGACATCCATGTGTGCAGCGATCGGGCATAGCCTTGTAACCCGGGTCCGTGGGATTGAATAGGGAACTCCAAGTGCGCAGCGTAGTGCAGGGGGCTTCTGTGTCTGTAGTGTCCGCCAACAGTAGCAGTAAAGAATGCACTCAACATGTCTTTCTTCTGTCTTCCCCCCCCTTTTGTGGTCTCCCTGTTCTTGTGTGCATTAGCATCATCAGGAAGAGGAGCAGTGGCACCGGAGCAGGAGGGAGCTGCATCCCACATGGCCCTGGAGGGCAACACTACGGAGTCTGAATTTACCAGTGGGATGGAGGGCAAGGGGAGCTACACGGCGGGGACAGGAGCTGACACTAGCGATACGGACTCCTCCTCTGATGGGAGATTCCTTGTGGTGGGGGGCCTATCTGTGCCCCCGCATCTACAGGTAGAGCCGCCACCCCCCTACCAGCACCGCCCTCCCAGCAGCCCCTCAGTGTGTGTCCCATGCCCGCTCACCCAGGAGGGTGGGCATCTCCTTCGCCCCAGGCACCTCAGCCCCTGCCCCTGTCACCCCTGCTGCCCTCAGTGAGGAGGCCATTGACCTCCTCAGGTCCCTCACTGTTGGGCAGTCTACCATTTTGAATGCCATCCAGGGTGTAGAGAGGCAGTTGCAACAAACCACTGCATACCTGGAGGGCATTCACTCTGGTCAGGCATCCCATCAGCGAGCTTTTCAGACTCTGACCTCAGCACTTATAGCAGCCATTGTCCCTGTCTCTAGCATCCCCCTCCAACTTCCTTCACCCAGACCCAAACCCCTGTACCTCAGCTTATCCCAAGCACACCATCAGACCAGCATGCACACACCTCAACACTCAAGGGAAGCTCTGGCAAACATAAGCACCACACATCCCACAGGCACTCACGCAAGCATCACACACATGCAGACACACTAACATCCACTGTGTCCCCCTCCTCCTCGTCTCCCTCCCTGTCTTGTCTCCACTCACACTTGCATGCACTACATCCTCAGCCACTACGTCCATCACCAGCACACCCACCACGACACCCCGCTCACGTGCAGTCACCATCCCCACTACCATTCACACGTCCCCTGTGTCCTCTCCCAGTGTGTCTGTGAGGCCACCTCCCAAGGTACACAAACTCAGCCACACACCCACGCAACAGCAATCCACCTCACGAAAGCCTCCAGCCCATGCACCTTCACCCAAAGTCACCAAACGTACTCCTCCTACAACCACTGCCTCTTCCTCCACTCCCAAACCCCCTCCATCTACCCGTCCCAGTGTTACTAAGAAACTTTTCCTGTCCAACCTTCACCTCTTTCCCTCACCTCCCCCACCCCTTTAGTCTCCTAGGGACCAACTCTCCAGGTCCCAAACCAGCACCTCAGCCACAACATCTGCGGGACCAGTGGTGCCAGTAGTATCCGGCTTCTGGAGTGCGCTAGGCAGCAGGGCAGCCAAAGTGGCAAGGAGCCAGAGCACGGACAGTCCCCCACCTGTAAGGCATAAAAAGTTGGCCCTTGCCCGGCAGGAGAGGGGAAAGAAATCAGCCAACAAAGCCGCTCCCAGTGGTACAGTTGGGGGTGTGGAGACAGCTGCGCCACCATCAAAGGTGGGGAAGAGGCACAGTAAAACCGGCAAGTCTGGGAAGATCTGCACAGCGGACAAGACCGCCACCAGCCCCGCTGCCCAGGACACCGCCGCCAGCAGCACCGCTGCCCAGGACACCGCTGCCACCAGCCCCGCTGCCCAGGACACCACCGCCAGCAGCACCGCTGCCCAGGACACCGCCACCAGCAGCCCTGGTGCCCGGGACACTGCCGCCAGCAGCACCCCTGCCCAGGACACACCAGCCCTGCTGCCCAGGACACCGCGGCCAGCAGCACCGCTGCCCAGGACACCGCTACCAGCAGCACCGCTACCCAGGACCCCGCCGCCAGCAGCACTGCAGGCCAGTGAGTGCCAATGATTCCGACGCTACTGAAGCCGCCATGGGCAGGATGAAGCACTCTGGGCACAAAGCCCCCTCCAAAACCAGTGGAGAACAGCATCCACTACCCCAGTCCTTGGCAGGATGAAGCACTCTGGGCACAAAGCCCCCTCCAGAACCAGTGGAGTATCACATGCACTACCTCTGTCCTTGGCAGGATGAAGCACTCTGGGCACAAAGCCCCCTCCAGAACCAGTGGAGTATCACATCCACTACCTCTGTCCTTTGCAGGATGAAGCACTCTGGGCACAAAGACCCCTCCAGAACCAGTGGAGTATCACATCCACTCACACAGTCCTTGACAGGATGAAACATTCTGGGCACAAAGCCCCCTCCAGAACCAGTGGAGAAAAGCATCCACTACCTCTGTCCTTAGCAGGATGAAGCACTCTGGGCACAAAGCCCCCTCCAGAACTAGTGGAGTATCACATCCACTACCTCTGTTCTTGGCAGGTTGAAGCACTCTGGGCACAAAGCCCCCTCCAGAATCAGTGGAGTATCACATCAACTCACACAGTCCTTGGCAAGATGAAGCACTCTGGGCACAAAGCCCCCACCAGAACCAGTGGAGAACAGCATCCACTACCCCAGTCCTTGGCAAGATGAAGCACTCTGGGCACAAAGCCCTCTCCAGAACCAGTGGAGAACAGCATCCACTACCCCAGTCCTTGGCAGGATGAAGCACTCTGGGCACAAAGCCCCCTCCAGAACCAGTAGAGTATCACATCCACTACCTCTGTCCTTGGCAGGATGAAGCACTCTGGGCACACAGCCCCCTCCAGAACCAGTGGAGTATCACATCCACTCACACAGTCCTTGGCAGGATGAAGCACTCTGGGCACAAAGCCCCCTCCAGAAACCAGTGGAGAATGTTATCCACTTGAGAGACTTTGGCTTTGCACTCCCCAGGATTGAACAGTGGGAAAACCACCCACTGTAGAGACTTGAGAGACTGTGGCTTTGCACTCCCCAGGATACAGCAGTGGGCAAACCACCCACTGTAGAGATTTGAGAGACTTTGGCTTTGCACTCCCCAGGATTGAACAGTGGGCATGGAGCCCCCTCGTGGATCTGGCGTCGTGCACTCATCCGGCTGAGGTGCCCCCCCTTTCCTTCCCCCTGAGGTGCCTGTTTTATTTCTATCTGATGCCCCAGCAGTGTTCTCTCTGTCTTGTTCGGGTATTGAGCGTGGGCCTCGCCCATGCCTTTTGGGACCAGTGGTCCACAGACTATGATAGTGGAATACCTTGGACTTGGATTCTTGGTGTATATATTTATTTATAGTGTGAATATCTTAATATATGTATATATTTTTGATTACTGTCTTCGTATATATTACAATCATTCAACTAATTTCCTTTTGTCCTTGCATTCTTCCAGGGGGGGTGTAACTGTGATGTATCATGATGTATTAGTGTGTTTGTTGTTGTGAGTGAGGGTGGGGGTGACAGTGTTGCGTGTGTGTTTCACAGTTTTTTCCATCCCCCCTCCCCCCTCCCCTGTGTCGTAGGTGCAGTACTCACGGTGGTCTTCGCCGCCGGCGTTGGTGCTCCTGGTAGAGGAGCAGGAAGATAAAGGCTGGAAGGATCTGAATGTTCCGGTTCCATGGCGTCCTGGTTCCTCGTGGGATGTGTAGAGGCGAGCGTTTTCCCTTCCAAGTCCTGTTTCCGCCGTGTTTTTGTTCGCGGTGTATCCACCCCGGAAAAGGTGGCAGATTGGTGGCTTGTAATAATGTGGGCGGTACATTGTCTTCTGCCTGTCTGTTGGCGGTTACCGCCGCGGTGTTTGTTTGTACCGCCTTGGCGGTCGGAGTGTTAAAGTGGCTGCCTATGTTGGCGGTTTCCGCCACGGTCGTAATTCCATTTTTTTCCCACCGGCCTGTTGGCGGTTTTACTGCCGCTTTAACACCGACCGCCAGGGTTGTAATGACCACCATTATCTGAGTTCTGCTCATGTTCTCTCGTTTGCATGAGTGCTGCATTCTGAAATACACATAAATAGTGGAGAAAGGCTCACAGCATTCCATTTTGTGCATGAAGTTGCACATTCCTGCATGAAAACTATCCTTACATCAACACAGACACCCTTGCATCATGGTCTAAGGGCACCTGTGTTGCAGCTGGAATGTCAATATGGCACTTGCCAAGGGTGAATGAACAGGAATGAACCACATGGGATTAATATGGTGCATTCCTGCCCTTACACTTTGTTTTTGTGCAGCATAGCAAGCCTATTTGCTGTGCTGGCCTACCCTAAATCAACATTGCTGAGGAAATGTTAGATTCCTTTACATCAACTCCTTATATCATATTAGCAGATGTAACTGTTTGACATCCCCTTATGTTTAAAAAAAAAGGCAAATACAGTTAAAATAATTGTAATCTTTAACATATCAGATAAAATACAGCACCATATGCATACATGAAATAAGTACCAACAGGTCCACCAATGTCCAGCCCCATAAAGTCAATAATAACAGTCTCTCAGGATCTGATATCTTTCCAACAGTGCTTCAACCTGTATGTTGAATGCAGCACTTCAAACATGCTCTCATGGTGCAAGTGCACCTGCTGCCACCTATCATGCTAGTCCTTTGCAGGGTATCCCTGGCTCACCCTGCCACCCGCTTCTAGCATCAGTGAGAGCAAAAGTAACTTCACACTTCCTAGTTTGCAGCATGCCATCCCCAATGCATCATTGCCTGCCTGTATCTCACCTGTTTCTCACAAATGTGTTGTTTTTTCTGACACATTGGTACTGAAATTGACCCATGATCCATTGTCCCCAAAGCGTTGGGTCAATGCGTAGGTTTTGACCCAAGCAAGTGGCCTAATATCTGTGATACACAGTAGTGATTTGTAGAATGTAGGTGAACACAGGTTGGGGCACACTTTCCTTGCTCCTCTTGTCTTACCTGACAGCCTTGATGTCTTCTGATTTATGGAATGTCAGTATAAATAATGTGCCTAGATGTGTCTTTTTGTCTTGGTTGTGCAGACATATTTATTAACAATATGTGTATGTAAGTAACACATAAAAGCTGTGATGTGTAGAGACTTTACAAACAATTTGTGTGTTTGGCTAAATGTAGGTAGCTGTGGAGCAGAATATTTTTGCAATATTTATTTTCCATTGATATGCCTATGAAATACACTGTTGTATGCGCTATTATGCTATATATCAATAGTCATACAGTCTGCCTGCATTGCTGCACTAGATTTGGTCATGGATGGAATCCACACTTGTGGAGGTACAGACACTGTTTGAGCAATGAAGCTAACAGCATATATAGGTAATCAGTAAGACACACCATTTCAGTCTCATCCATTACTACATGTAACAGTAGGATTTTTGCTTCATACTGCAAATGTGTTAGCCCTAGGTGGTCATTCCATCCCCAAAACAGGTCAAGGTGAAACGTTCTGAAGTGATATTTTGGATAGCATGTATATATTGCAAAATGCTTCTAAACATAATTGTCTCATAAAGAAACTATTCATGTGTGGCCATTGCCAATGAATTCACCTCTTAGTCCAATCACAGGACATCAGGTAGACTATACATTGATCCACATAGGTGAGACAGAAACCAATGCCATTGTAATTTTCCCCTCATGAGCCCTCTTTACAGTGTGCCTAGTATGCAGTGATAATGTTGTGTTACCTCAGTGCTGCTTGAAAGGCCACAATTAATTCATAGCCGAGTTTTCGAAATCCCTCAGAATCATGCATAAATGATTCTGTTGTATTGCTCAGTGTTGCCCTTTAGGGCTAAGGAATTCTACAACTGTTGTTACCCAAAACCCATAATTTCTTTGCACTTCAGTCACAGCAAGCGTCCCCCAGAAAAGGTGAACATATGAGTAGCTTGCATCCACTGCTACTAGGGACTTGGTTTTGTGTTCCTATGTGCAAATATGACCTTTACAGATACATTTTGTTGCCAAATGATTACTTCAATATGACAGTTTGCATCTGCCCTTCCTATAAAGTTGAAGCCAGGCTACCAACACATGTATCCTTCCAGAGTTGTGGATACATTTCCAGGCTGCCACGTGCTCCACATGCCACATGTCAACTGATCTTTCTGTTGGACCCAGAACTTGGTATGTCTACCAGCCTAAAACCTGTGGACCTTGCTTGGCCTACACACTTAACCCGGCTCACCCACATGGTGAATCATCCAGACCAATTCAGCCATCTCTTTTTAAGTGGTTCTAGTAAAACCAGAGATTTTCTTCGGTCCCGATTCCTTAACGCTGGCTTTGTCTCTGCCTCCTGCACAGCTACTCTCTGAGTCAATGGCTCAAGATCTTCACCAAAATTCAGACAGATATAAGAAGTAGGCCTAGCACTTGATGTGAAGTAAGTGTGCACTAATTGTGAGCAGGACTGAATATCAGCATTCAGTTTCTAGTCCAGGGCCTTCTTGACACATTGGCACTTGCAGTGAGAATTAAACAAGAAGCTGTGAATTTGTCTCCATGTGTCCCTGATGAACAGTAGTATGCACACATATTTTGGTCTACATGATGTTCTCCTGGGGTGAGTGTAACACTTAGATACAGATGCTTGGGATGGGCTGAATTCAAGTTGATTAGATGTGAGTGTTTTGAAGTTTGCAGTGACTATGATCTGAAATTTCATACACAAAGGTAGTGTTCATAAATGTAGTTACATTTTAGAAGAATCATAAAAAAACTGTTTATGGTCATTACGCTACATCACATTTATGAGAAGAAGCTCTCGACAATGTGATTGCTCCACTGGGTAACCACGATTGTTGCTATATTTTCACTCATGTCCTCATCTTTATCCTGTGCTCCCTACTTCTCATGGGCCACATCTCATGGGACATTTGTTCTCCAAACAGATGGAATGGAGTATACAACAGACTAGTACCATATTGCAAACCATAGGGGCAGTATAACAATCTCCCTCGGACATATCTTATCACCACAAGTGAAACTTCAGGATCTGAAACACCTGATCTATAATACCCCTGGTCTGGCTGAGAAACTGGTTGTAGTTCCACCTTTGTCTGGGAATGTACAAAAGGAGTCATGACCCATGACTGCATACCACAGCCTTGGTCTACTGAAATGTAAAAAAACAAACATCAGTGAATGATCGTGGTGATTGATCCACTCATATTCAGGTACATGTCTGTTATGTGCTCTGAATGACTCATACACCTTTGTACCAGTATGGGACAATATTGGATAATATTGGTTGCATGCAGATTTGCACATTTTATTTAAAATTTCTCTTTCTGTTCTCTGTGCATTTCTGAAAGATGTGCATGTCCCTGCTATTAACCAATCACATTTGGGCAGTAGCCTACTGTGATAGGTGTTCAGAAAGGCCTAATAACACTCTAAGTGACAGTATGTTGTTCCTAAATTTGAGCTTTTGGCTGTGTCAGTACTAACCTGTTTCACACTCAGGCATGCCTTTGTCCCTGTGGAAACATTGATGTTGTTGTTGCACTACTTGACAATGACAGAGAGTTTGAATTGTTCACTTAGTTTAGCAAGTGACTTTGGTGAGCATGTGGTGCATTCTAAACATGTTGCACATGCAATGTATTGTCAGCATTCAGCTGCTGCTTTTCATCAGATAAATATGTCATGGTACACTGGCAATGTGGGGGCATCTCTATGTAGGACACACTGATGTTCTAACTGTCTACCACAGACTTGTACAGAATACATTGGTCTTCACAAGTATGTGTTGTACTGTAAATTGTTGTGGATTGTGTGCCTAATTTCAATGACTCTATCTTTATTGCTGTGCCAAACAAATGTTGAGATTGGTATCCTGAGTACACTGGGGTGCCTTGTCCAGGTTGCATTAAAATCTATGTTATTGACTATTTACTGCCATATTTGGCCACATTATTTAAGTGCTGTTTGTGACTTGCACATTGCTGAATTAATATGTTTTTTCTTTGGGCAACGTGCTCTCAGAACAGGTGAACCAACACATTGTTTTCATCTGTCGATATGGCTGCATACCTGAGTGCATATCTGTACATGGACTGTCAGTATGGCTGAGAGATATATGTTTTTGTACATTGATGTCACTTTGTGAACCAGAATAATTGTTTATATGTCTGGGGCCGACACTGACATCAGATGGCCCCTGTTAGAAATGGAATTTCTGGTTGGCTAGGGTATGGACCTAAGCCAGATAGGACCCACCCACTCTAGTCAGTGCACGGGAGTTACACGTCAAAAATAACCCTTGCTCACCCCCTTGGTAGCTTGGTACAGGCAGTCAGGCCTATCCCAGAGGCATGGAGTAAAGCGTTTGCACAACACACACAACACATGTGATGCACTATCCCCACCACAAGGGAAACACAACACCAAGGCCCTCATTATGATATTGGTAGTAGAAACCGCCAACCGCCACAGCAACGGCTGCCAAAAGACCCTCACTGCGACTATCAGCCATCCGCCGAATCATGACCACAGCTGGATTTACGCCAGAAGGATAGCGGAAATCCGACTGTGGCAATTCCAGCGGATGGCGGTAAGGTGGCGCTGCTGCCAGCAGCAGCGCCACGCAAGTAGTCCACCGCCAGCCTGGCAGTGTTCTGCTGGCGGACGCTGCTGCTGGCAGCAGCACTCCATCCCGTCTTCTGCTAGAGGACTCCCTAAACACAGGTAAGTGGGTGCTCCGACAGGGGAGGGTGGAGGGTGGAGGGGGGTGTTGTGTGTGTGGGGGTGGGGGTGTGTGAATGTTTGTGTGTGAGTGTACACAGGTGTGTGTTCCGTCTTGTATGTGTGTGCACGTAGGGATGTGTAAGTGCATGAATGTTGTGTTCTGTGAATGCATGTTTGTGCGTCTATATGAAAGTGTGTGCAGATGTGTTTGTGAATGGATGTATGCATGCGTGGATGAATGTGGGTATGGGTGTGTGTATGCGTGTGTGAAGGTAGAGGTGTGAATAAAGGGGGGTTTGGAGAGGAAGAGGGTGGGGAGGGAATCTGAGGAAGGGGGTGAGGGCGGTGAAGACCTCTATCAGTGACAGGAAAGGGATTTGTTGTCACTGATAGTGTCTACCGCCATGGTTTCTGTGGCGGTATGGAAGCCACAAAAACGATAGCGGTAGGCGGGGTCATTATCCTGCAGTCAGTACAGTGATGGCCGCCGGGCTTGAGATTGATATCTCCAGCCCGTCAGCCATTACCGCTGTGGCCGTCGGTGTGGTACATTGGCGAAATGTTATATTATGGTGGAAAGTACCGCAAGCCTGTTGACAGTACTTTCCACCATATTACCGCCGACCGCCAAGGTCCTACTGAGGGCCCAAGTTATATAAAAATAAACTGTATTGTACACAACGTAATTATTAGACCAAGCACAACATGTCAGTAATACCCTGCTACTCAAGCAGTTATCAGAACGTTACACAATAGTTACTCTGCAGAACCAGCAGTAGTCACACATAACACACAGGTTTCTTATTATTCTGCTGCATAAGCAGTAGTCAGGAATCACATTACTAGATAAATGCACTTGTCATAGAAATATCATGAATGCCCATATCAGGAACATTATAAAACATATGGCAAGTATTAAACACAGATTAGCCTGTCATGCCCATAAAAGGGACATCAGCAAACATATATGTCACATTATCAAAAGAACCAGGTAAACATAATAATCCACCATGTCCATACCAGGAACATTATTAAGCATATGACATCAGAAAGAGCACCTATTTAGTGAAGTAATGGCACCTCTAGTGCCCTGCAGAGGACAAAGGGGGTCGCCGGCGCTCCTTTGTGCTAAACAAGGGCCTCGTGATAATTTAGGGGGGCGGTATGCATCACCTCCTGCTTTTCTAATGGGCACAACTGGCCCTCGGGGGCAAAGCCAACAACAATGAGTGGGCAATGGTAGGGGCCTCACCCGACTCTCGTGGGGGGTCCCAAAACAATGAAGAAGGACCAAGCGGTGCGGGGAGCCTCAGGTGAGGCTTCCACCCCACCCGTGTCCTTCTAATACACCTTGGGGCTCTGCTGGGGCATGGGAAGCCAGTGAGGGACTTCAGTGGGGCGGGGAGCCTCTAAAGAGGCTTCCTTCCCCACCCATCTCTGTCGGCTTCCAAAAGGTCCGCCCGGGCGGCAGCGGTGATTAGGCACCAAGGTAGGCACCTGCTTGTGCCCTGGGGGTGCTTCTCATAGCATGCTTCGCCCATTGGCATGGTAGGAGCGCCCTCGCCCCTCTGTTTACTTCCAGGCATGCCCTGGGGGTCCTAGAGGCAGTGCAAATCCTGGCATGCTCATGGCGATGAATCCCTCACAGTGGCAGCGAGCTTTTCAAAGCGCAGGGGGCAAGAAAAAAAAAAAAGCGATTTCCAAAGCACTTGAGGATTTATGTGAATAGCGCATTCAAGTGCACAACCAGCTGAAATAAATCACTCCCAAGGCTCTACTTGATGAGTGGAAGCACTCCTTGTGCTTTAGGTAGTTGCAGGGGTCAGGGCAAAGTTCAATGCTGCACAGGGCGGCAGGACCCAGCAGCAGGCTAGCGCAAGGTGGATACAGGCAAGTGGCAGTTCCTCGCAGTGACCAGGCATGTCACAGGTCAGCAGAGCAGCAGCAGCAGTCCATGGTGGTTCCTGGTGAGTTCCTCCAGCAGCATTCTGTGTCCAGTTCCAAGATGTGACCAAACTGTGGAGAAAACTCCCCTGTACTCAAACTAAGTTTTATAGTGTGTGAACAAAGAAAGGGAGAGGAAGTTCCAAACAGTTACAACTGGTTCTGGGAGTTCCTTCTCTCTCCTCCAGCACAGGTGGCTCCAAACATCAGTTGGGGGTAAATTACCCTTTTGTGTGAGGCCAGGGCACAGCCTTTACAGATGAAAGTGTGCCCGTCTCTTTCCTTCTCTCAGCCCAGGAAAACTATTCAGTATGCAGATGCACCTCTGTGACACCTCCACCCTCCCTGTGTGCAGGCTGTCTGACAATTATGCACAAAGCCCAAATGTCACTCTGCCCAGAAATGGATTGGAGTCAAGCTGCAAAACACCAGAGCCATAAGGACAGAGAAATGCTCACTTTCTAGAAGTGGCATTTCTGTAATAGTAATAAAAAATCCACTTACACCAGTAAGCAGCATTTCTCACTACCATTACAACCATACCAAACATGCCTACGCTACCCCTCATAAATCAGACACGACCACCTATACATAAGACAGGGCATTTCCAGGCAATCCTATGAGATGGCAGCAATCACAGCAGTGAGAAACGATATAGGCTTTTTGTCACTTCCAGGACAGGCCACGCAACCAGACACATGTCCTGCTTTCTACATATAAAGAACCCTGCCCATAGGGCTAGCTAGGGCCTACGTTAGGGGTGACTTACATGTAGTAAAAGGGGAGTTCTTGGCCTGGCAAGTAAATTTAGATGGCAGGTCCCTGTGGTAGAAAACTGCATAAGCAGGCCCTGTGCAGGCAGGCCTGGGACAGGTTTTAAAGGCTACTTCAGAGAGTGGCACAAGCAGTGCTGCAGGCCCACTAGTAGCATTTAATTTACAGACCCTGGGTGTAGGGATAACACTGTACATGGGATTTACAGGTAAATTAAATATGCCAATTAGGGAAAAGCCAATCTTTAGAAGGGAGAGTACCTACATTTGCTCTGATCAGCAGTAATAATGTGCCTAGAGTCCTAGAGCCAACAGCGAGAGGTCAGAAAAAATAGGAGGAAGGAGGCAAAAAGTCAGGGGATGAACCCAACAAAAGGGCCAGGTCTAACAGACCCCATGGCCTTTCTCAGTTATTAATCATGTGTTGTTCCTGACACTTTAATCTACATACCAGTATACTAGAAAGTGTGACACATTTACTAATTTCCAAAGTACATTTTCTCACTATGCCGAAAATGATGCATCTTCACTGATACAGAGAGAAGGTACACTATTGAGAAGGTGCTTATCTCACATTTGTCTATTGTGTTGGCTGGGTACTTGGAACAAGAGCCGTAGACCAAGAGGGGGGTTGAATTGAGAGAAAGGTTTGCGAGGAGTGGCAGTGAAGTAACCCAGCCACAATTGCTAAACAAGAGTACCAAAAATAGAAGAGATGGGGCAGGACAGAAGATGGTGCATAACGGCCACAACAGTCAATCTTGGAGCCTGGGAGCTGGGATCAAGTCTCTGCGTTGGCTTAACATCCTGTACAAGCATGCCAAAGAGAGCAGCCTCACAAAAAAAATTGCGAATGAAAGATAGTATTTGGAAAACTAATAAGAGCAAACACACACAGGGGAACTGGAAATAGTGTGCAACAGCCAACAGAAACAGAGGAAAACTAAATGACAAGAATACAAACCAATATAAATAAGGGCGGGATGTAAGCCTGTTTTAAGATTTAGATTTAACACAATAGATTTCACAAGCACAGCACAAGAGCTGTGCGGGTGAAACCTAAAAACAGAGCTACAGAAGCCTGATACTCCTAGCCAATCAGTGTTCCAGAAACAACTCCCAACCATTTAGGGAATAAGCTTAAGGGACTTGTAACTGGCCAGAGGTCGATGACTGTTCTCAAGTATGGGATTGGGTATAGGAACAAAGCACCCTCCCCCATATTACTGCAAGTAAGCGGGAAGCCAATGCAATGCCCTCAATTAAGGGACCAGAATTCTCATTTGTGAGGCTAGGGGTGGAATGTTGCCTCATCCTAGCCTTCAAGTTCCTGCTATGAGCTGTTTGAAGACCTCTGCCACCTTTCTGTCTCATCTGCACATTCCTAGCTCATCCCTTCTTCTTCAAAACAGTACTTATAATGCTACCCCTGAGACAATTTCTCATTGTTTTTTGATTACACATTTCTCCTGTAATTGTATCTGGACACTGCTCCATGCTTTTAGTTCACCCTAGATTTAGATACCTGTCTCTGCCAAATACTTTTTCAGCCAAGATTTGCAACTCCCTCCAGCAGGTTTCATCTACTTACTGTGCAACACTGGCATTCTCAACTTTGTGTCATGGCTGTAATAGGGTTCTGGGGTTTAGCTGCAGAAATCGGTGCACGTCTGAATGGTGTGTTTTTTCCTCATTTACAGATAAAGAATGCTGTCTTTTCCAGCTATTCCCCCCGCTCCCTCCCTCTTCACAACTTGTCCAAAAACTGCCCAGCCCTCTTCCTGCCATTCCCCATGGGAGCTCTCCCTCCTCCACAGGTCTCTAGACAATTTATCACTACAGCAATCATACTTCATTGATGCAGTCCTTTCTCTCCTCATCTGATCTCATATGCTAGCCTCTGCAAGCATTATCTAGTGCTCTTCTCTGTGAGGGTTCCCTGTAACTTCATCTTGCTCTGCAGAGGTAGTAGGGCTTCAGGGTTGGTATAAGGGCTTCAGGGTTGATGAGGCCAATCTTTAAAATGGCCGGGGAATATCTGGCTTTCGGCAACTATATTGGTAATCAAGGGGTAGGGGATACTTTCTCTTGAATATGCAGATTCAAGGCTGAAGGCCTGGTGCAATTCACGTAGACAGGTTGAGTGTTGTCATGAGAGTAGGTTCAGGATGAAGGGCAATTAGTGCACTTTATCCTATGTAAAAGGCATGTGATGGTTGCTTGTTCTAAGCGGGTGTAAAAAGTGGGCAACTAGAAAGATTCACAGTATTAGTTTGGGGGGCATGATCTGTGAGGAAAAAATAACATGCTTTGAAGGAGATTGTAATTGTAATTACCTTTGTGTAGCACTTACTCCCCGGTGACGAGGTGTTGAAGTGCTTTCCGTGAGGAACTCAAGGTTAGTGGTTAATAGTGTATCATTCATTATTGTTGGTAATAGGGATTAGTCTTGTGCACTCAAGCAAACCGTTTCATGCATTCACTCCAATGTCTTTGAGGAACATTACATTAATAGGAATTAAGCATGATTATTAGTGGGATGGAGAGGATTATATTAGTTTATATGTATGGTGGGGTTAATAGATGTGCTCCAGGTTACTAGGTATTGTTAGGTTGCAGAGGCATGACTTTCAAGGAAAGACAGTTTTTGCTGTTTGAAATGAGTTGTGAGCAGTTTGCAAAAATACATTAATAAAGATTAAGGCAGACAAGCATGTGACTCAGAGAAGATAGTCTCGCGAGGCATACAGAAGATGGAAGAAATGGAAAGAGCTATTTGAAGGAAAAAGGAAAAAAAGGAAAGGCGACTGTTAGACCTGACAGCCTTAGGGTGGTCCTCACCCAACTTTTGCCTGCCTCCGTCCACTTTTTTGACACAATTTTTGCTGGTTTTAAGACTCTGCACACTTTGCCACTGCTAACCAATGCTAAAGTACATATGCTATCTCCCTACAAACAAGGTAAAATAGGTTCATACCAAATTGCCATATCTGATTTACTTGTAAGTCCCTAGCAAAGCGCACTATATGTGCCCAGGGCCTGTAAATGTGATGCTGCTAGTGGGCCTGCAGCACTGGTTGTGCCACCCACATAAATAGCCCCTTAATCATGTCTCAGGCCTGCCATCGCAAGGCCTGTGTGTGCAGATTCACTGCCACTTCGACTTGGAATTTAAAGTAACTGCCAAGCCCTAAAGTCCCCTTTTTCTACATATAAGTCACCCCTACGGTAAGCCATAGGTAACCCATAGGACACCGTGCTATCTAGTTAAAATGAAGAACACGTACATGTGTGGTTTATATGTCCTGGTAGTGGAAAACTCCTAAATAGGTTTTCCACTCCTGTGAGGCCTGCTCCTTTCATAGGATCGCATTAGGGCTATACTGTTTGAGTGGTAGCTTCTGTCATATTTAGTATGGTCAGAATGGTAATACAAAATCCTGCTTATTGGTGAGGTTGGATTTTATATTACTATTTTAGAAATGCCACTTTTAGAAAGTGAGCATTTCTCTGCTCTTAAAATCCATCTAAATACTGAATGGGTCTTCCCGGGCTGGGAGGGTTGAGGGCCTGACACTTACATTTCAAAGGCTAGTGCCCTGCCCTCACACAATGGACTGACAAACCCCCTACTAGGACCCTGGCAAAGAGGCCTCTACTGAAAGGGGACCATGGGCACTTCAAAACCAGTCTTTGAAGTCTCCCCAACTTCAAAGGTATTTTTTGGGTATATAAATGGGTTACTGACCGCAACAAATCAGACACTTCTGTACCTGAACCTGCAACCTGTCAATAGGAACTGCCTGGCTGCCCAAAGGTCTCATCTGGACTGCTGTGCTGAGGAGGACTGCTACACGGCTGTTGCCCTACTGCTCTGCTGCCCTATGACTTTGCTGAGAAGTGCTCTCCAAGGGCTTGGATTGAGATTGCCTCCTGTTTTATGAAGTCTGTAGGAGGCTGGACTGGCTTGTAGTGAGTACCAAGGGGTACTTGCACCTTGCACCAGGCCCAGTTATCCCTTATTAGTGTATAGGGTGTCTAGCAGCTTAGGCTGATAGATAATGGTAGCTTAGCAGAGCAGCTTAGGCTGAACTAGGAGACGTGTGAAGCTACTACAGTACCACTTAGTGTCATATGCACAATATCATAAGAAAACACAATACACAGTTATACTAAAAATAAAGGTACTTTATTTTTATGACAATATGCCAAAGTATCTTAGAGTGTACCCTCAGTGAGAGGATAGGAAATATACACAAGATATATATACACAATAGCAAAAATATGCAGTATAGTCTTAGAAAACAGTGCAAACAATGTATAGTTACAATAGGATGCAATGGGGAAACATAGGGATAGGGGCAACACAAACCATATACTCCAGAAGTGGAATGCGAACCACGAATGGACCCCAAACCTATGTGACCTTGTAGAGGGTCGCTGGGACTATTAGAAAATAGTGAGAGTTAGAAAAATAACCCTCCCCAAGACCCTGAAAAGTGAGTGCAAAGTGCACTAAAGTTCCCCTAAGGACAAAAGAGTCGTGTTAGAGGAATAATGCAGGAAAGACACAAACCAGCAATGCAACAACTGTGGATTTCCAATCTAGGGTACCTGTGGAACAAGGGGACCAAGTCCAAAAGTCACAAGCAAGTCGGAGATGGGCAGATGCCCAGGAAATGCCAGCTGCGGGTGCAAAGAAGCTTCGACTGGACAGAAGAAGCTGAGGTTTCTGCAGGAACGAAAAGGGCTAAAGACTTCCCCTTTGGTGGACGGATCCCTCTCGCCTTGGAGAGTCGTGCAGAAGTGTTTTCCCGCCGGAAGGACGCCAACAAGCCTTGATACACGCAAATCGTGCGTTTGGTGTTTTTGGACGCTGCTGGGGCCCAGGAGGGACCAGGAGGTCGCAAATTAGACCTGCAGAGAGAAGGGACGTCGAGCAAGACAAAGAGCCCTCACTGAAGCAGGTAGCACCTGGAGAAGTGCCAGAAACAGGCACTACAAGGATGCGTGAAACAGTGCTCGCCGAAGTTGCACAAAGGAATCCCACGTCGCCGGAGACCAACTTAGAAAGTCGTGCAATGCAGGTTAGAGTGCCGTGGACCCAGGCTTGGCTGTGCACGAAGGATTTCCTCCAGAAGTGCACAGGGGCCGGAGCAGCTGCAAAGTCGCGGTTCCCAGCAATGCAGCCCAGCGAGGTGAGGCAAGGACTTACCTCCACCAAACTTGGGCTGAAGAGTCACTGGACTGTGGGGGTTACTTGGACAGAGTCGCTGGATTCGAGGGACCTCGCTCGTCGTGCTGAGAGGAGACCCAAGGGACCGGTAATGCAGCTTTTTGGTGCCTGCGGTTGCAGGGCGAAGATTCCGTCGACCCACGGGAGATTTCTTCGGAGCTTCTGGTGCAGAGAGGAGGCAGGCTACCCCCACAGCATGCACAAGCAGGAAAACAGTCGAGAAGGCGGCAGGATCAGCGTTACAGAGTTGCAGTAGTCGTCTTTGCTACTATGTTGTAGGTTTGCAGGCTTCCAGCGCGGTCAGCAGTCGTTTCCTTATCAGAAGGTGAAGAGAGAGATGCAGAGGAACTCGGATGAGCTCTTGCATTCGTTATCTAAAGTTTCCCCAGAGACAGAGACCCTAAATAGCCAGAAAAGAGGGTTTGGCTACCTAGGAGAGAGGAAAGGCTACTAACACCTGAAGGAGCCTATCAGCAGGAGTCTCTGACGTCACCTGGTGGCACTGGCCACTCAGAGCAGTCCAGTGTGCCAGCAGCACCTCTGTTTCCAAGATGGCAGAGGTCTGGAGCACACTGGAGGAGCTCTGGACACCTCCCAGGGGAGGTGCAGGTCAGGGGAGTGGTCACTCCCCTTTCCTTTGTCCAGTTTCGCGCCAGAGCAGGGGCTAAGGGGTCCCTGAACCGGTGTAGACTGGCTTATGCAGAATTGGGCACATCTGTGCCCAACAAAGCATTTCCAGAGGCTGGGGGAGGCTACTCCTCCCCTGCCTTCACACCATTTTCCAAAGGGAGAGGGTGTCACACCCTCTCTCAGAGGAAGTTCTTTGTTCTGCCATCCTGGGCCAGGCCTGGCTGGACCCCAGGAGGGCAGCTGCCTGTCTGAGGGGTTGGCAGCAGCAGCAGCTGCAGTGAAACCCCAGGAAGGGCAGTCTGGCAGTACCAGGGTCTGTGCTACAGACCACTGGGATCATGGAATTGTACCAACAATGCTAGGATGGCATAGAGGGGGCAATTCCATGATCATAGACATGTTACATGGCCATATTCGGAGTTACCATGGTGAAGCTACATATAGGTAGTGACTTATATGTAGTGCACGCGTGTAATGGTGTCCCCGCACTCACAAAGTTCAGTGAATTGGCTCTGAACAATGTGGGGGCACCTTGGCTAGTGCCAGGGTGCCCTCACACTAAGTAACTTTGCAACTAACCTTTACCAGGTAAAGGTTAGACATATAGGTGACTTATAAGTTACTTAAGTGCAGTGTAAAATGGCTGTGAAATAACGTGGACGTTATTTCACTCAGGCTGCAGTGGCAGGCCTGTGTAAGAATTGTCAGAGCTCCTTATGGGTGGCAAAAGAAATGCTGCAGCCCATAGGGATCTCCTGGAACCCCAATACTCTGGGTACCTCAGTACCATATACTAGGGAATTATAAGGGTGTTCCAGTAAGCCAATGTAAATTGGTAAAATTGGTCACTAGCCTGTTAGTGACAATTTGAAAGTAATGAGAGAGCATAACCACTGAGGTTCTGGTTAGCAGAGCCTCAGTGAGACAGTTAGGCACCACACAGGGAACATATACATGCACACCTATGAGCACTGGTGCCCTGTGTGACAGGGTCCCAGTGACACATACATATAGGCCACAAACCTATGAGCACTGGGGTCCTGACAAGCAGGATCCCAGTGACACATAACAAACATACTGAAAACATAGTGTTTTCACTATGAGCACTGAGGCCTGGCTATCAGGATCCCAGTGAGACAGTGAAAACAGTGACAAACACCCCGACATACACTCACAAACAGGCCAAAAGTGGGGGTAACAAGGCTAGAAAGAGGCTACCTTCTCACACAACCCCCCCCCCCAAACGAAGGACAATAAGGCTAACCTTGGCCAGTTGAGACTTTATTGTCTAAGTGGTGATAAGTAGAGAGTAGCTCTGCAATAGACTGGTTACTCCCTTTATCATCCACTATATGGTTACTTCCCTGTGGGGATGTAAACCACCCTGTTTGAAGTTTTTTAGCTAACCAACAATGTGAAGATGTATTTTCAGAGTTTCTATCAGTAAGTTTTAGTTTAGAGCAGTGGGAATTATCCACTGAACCTATTTGTAATGATGGAAATGCCAGACAGGGATGCTGTCTCAGTAAAGCCATAGCTGGGCAAAAACTTTGTCCATTTGGCTGGAAGAGAGAACAGGGATGCTGTTTCTCTTGAGTTGGAGCAGGGCAGGGATGCTGTCCTATGAGCTCCACACTAGGGCAGGGATGCTGTCCTAAGTGTTGTGAGGTAGTGCAGGGTTTCTGCACTAAAGTTTCTCTTGGAGGGTTGGAGGGCTGCTCCATGTTAACTAAAATGGTGCTGTTTTTCTCACCAATGTTAGTTATCCCACAGAGAGGTACTTCCACCTCAGGGAGTCCAGCTTTGCCAGCTGATGATTCCCTTGGAACAGGTGCCACCCCAGTAGAGGTTTCTCCCACCACAGGAATAGTATCCTGAATGGTAGGGTGGTTAGGGGATACTGTGATACCCTTTTTACCTGTTGATGGAGAGGGATCCTGAGTTTTCAGGCCTTCTCTCCTTTGCTTTTTCATTTCACTTGAAATGAGAGGGAACAATTCCTCAGGGATGCCCAGCATGGCTGCATGGGCATAAAACTCTACATCAGCCCAACCTGAGGCCTCTAGGTCATTACCTAAGAGACAATCTACAGGTAAGCTAGGTGATACCACCACCTGCTTAGGGCCAGTAACTCCACCCCAACTAAACTGAATTATAGCTAAGGGAAGAAACTTAGTGGAGTTATGGACATCAATAATCTTATACTGTTGTCCAATGATGTGTTGTTCAGGAGGCACTAGGTTTTCAGTCACCAAAGTGAAACTGGCACCTGTGTCCCTGTAGGCCAAGGCCTCAACACCATTTATTGAAACTGTCTGCCTGTACTTATTCATTGTAAGGGGACAAGCAGCCAGTGTGGCAAGGCCAATGCCACTAGGTGTGACAGAAACTGTCTTGGGACTGATTACATCAGTTTCCACTATGGACCCATAAGTGAACCCAACTACACCCTTTGCTTGACTGTTGCCAGCAGTCCCACCACTAGTACCACTACTGCTAGGGGCACTAAAGCTTGATGTATTAGTGGTGGTAGGCTCAGGAGGTTTACCTGGACCGGACTTATCCCCTGGCCTATGGCCTCTGTTTTTACACACAAAGCACCAAGGCTTTTTAATGTGTGCAGGTTGGGAAGAAGAGGAAGAATTTGTTTTATCCCCACCCTCTGAAGAGTGTTTAAGATTTGAAGTGGGATCTTTGGTTTTACCCTTATCCCCATGCTTATCTTGAGATTTTTCACCATCTTTCTTCTTATTGCCATCTTTGTCACCCCCTGTATGAACTTTTCTGTTCACCCTTGTTCTGACCCATTTGTCTGCCTTCTTTCCCAATTCTTGGGGAGAGGTCAGATCAGAGTCTACCAGGTACTGGTGCAACAAATCAGACACACAATTATTAAGTATATGCTCTCTCAGGATTGTGTTATACAGGCTTTCATAATCAGTAACTTTACTGCCATGTAACCACCCCTCCAAGGCCTTCACTGAATGGTCAATGAAATCAACCCAGTCTTGTGAAGACTCCTTTTTGGTCTCTCTGAACTTTATCCTGTACTGTTCAGTGGTTAAGCCATAACCATCCAGGAGTGCATTCTTAAGAACTGTAAAATTATTGGCATCATTTTCTTTCACAGTAAGGAGTCTATCCCTACCCTTTCCACTAAATGATAGCCATAGGATAGCAGCCCACTGCCTTTGAGGGACATCCTGTACAGCACAGGCCCTCTCAAGTGCAGCAAACCACTTGTTAATGTCATCCCCCTCCTTATAAGGGGGAACTATCTTGTGCAGATTCCTGGAATCATGCTCTTTTGCAGGATGACTATGGGGAATACTGCTGCTGCCACCATGGGTATCTAAACCCAACTTCTGTCTTTCCTTCTCTAATTCTAAAGACTGTCTATCCAAATCCAGCTGTTGCTTCTTGAGCTTCAGTCTGGTTTGTTCCACTCTCAATCTATTGAGCTCCCTTTCTAACAATCTGTCATCAGGGTGGGTGGGAGGGACATTTCTAGATACAGAGGTATGATGGGAATGAACAGAAGGAGACCTGTCCCTTACAGAGGGCACCCTAACAGCTTGGCTACCAGTATAATGTGAGAGCACACCATCAGTATGGTGTGATTCAACCTCTGTACCAACTATGCTAGACTGTCTAGTAATGGGCAGGCTGAGAAGTTTCTTTCCTGAACCTTTTCCTGGGGGAGTCCCTGGATCAGATTGAGAACCATTAGCTACTTTTTCACCAGATTGGGCACTTATGGCCTTATCCTGTACTCTAAGCATGTTAATTAACAGTTCTAAGGAAGGATTCTTCCCTACACTCAAACCTCTCTCTATGCAGAGACTCCTTGCTCCTTTCCAGCTAAGACGATCATATGCAAGTTTGGACAGTTCAACATTTTGGCCTGTGCCAGACATTTTTTAGAGAGAGTTAAAGTGATAGAAAAAGAGAAAAAAGTTTTCAGAACTTTTTGGAAAGACAGAAAAAAAACTTTTTAAACTTTTAAGAACTTTTTGAAAGTTTAGGAGTACTTTTCAGCACTTAGAAAAGAGTGAAAAGAGGAAATGCAAAACTTTTTGGCTATGTGTATATACACTGACCTTGTTTTGTATATTTTTCTCTTATGAAAAGTACAATGACAAGAGTGGTAAGTAGTCTCAAGCACTTATCCCACCACTGCACAACCAATGTAGGAGGCTGGACTGGCTTGTAGTGAGTACCAAGGGGTACTTGCACCTTGCACCAGGCCCAGTTATCCCTTATTAGTGTATAGGGTGTCTAGCAGCTTAGGCTGATAGATAATGGTAGCTTAGCAGAGCAGCTTAGGCTGAACTAGGAGACGTGTGAAGCTACTACAGTACCACTTAGTGTCATATGCACAATATCATAAGAAAACACAATACACAGTTATACTAAAAATAAAGGTACTTTATTTTTATGACAATATGCCAAAGTATCTTAGAGTGTACCCTCAGTGAGAGGATAGGAAATATACACAAGATATATATACACAATAGCAAAAATATGCAGTATAGTCTTAGAAAACAGTGCAAACAATGTATAGTTACAATAGGATGCAATGGGGAAACATAGGGATAGGGGCAACACAAACCATATACTCCAGAAGTGGAATGCGAACCACGAATGGACCCCAAACCTATGTGACCTTGTAGAGGGTCGCTGGGACTATTAGAAAATAGTGAGAGTTAGAAAAATAACCCTCCCCAAGACCCTGAAAAGTGAGTGCAAAGTGCACTAAAGTTCCCCTAAGGACAAAAGAGTCGTGTTAGAGGAATAATGCAGGAAAGACACAAACCAGCAATGCAACAACTGTGGATTTCCAATCTAGGGTACCTGTGGAACAAGGGGACCAAGTCCAAAAGTCACAAGCAAGTCGGAGATGGGCAGATGCCCAGGAAATGCCAGCTGCGGGTGCAAAGAAGCTTCGACTGGACAGAAGAAGCTGAGGTTTCTGCAGGAACGAAAAGGGCTAGAGACTTCCCCTTTGGTGGACGAATCCCTCTCGCCTTGGAGAGTCGTGCAGAAGTGTTTTCCCGCTAGAAGGACGCCAACAAGCCTTGATACACGCAAATCGTGCGTTTGGCGTTTTTGGACGCTGCTGGGGCCCAGGAGAGACCAGGAGGTCGCAAATTGGACCTGCAAAGAGAAGGGACGTCGAGCAAGACAAAGAACCCTCACTGAAGCAGGTAGCACCCGGAAAAGTGCCAGAAACAGGCACTACGAGAATGCGTGAAACGGTGCTCGCCGAAGTTGCACAAAGGAGTCCCACGTCGCCGGAGACCAACTTAGAAAGTTGTGCAATGCAAGTTAGAGTGCCGTGGACCCAGGCTTGGCTGTGCACGAAGGATTTCCGCCGGAAGTGCACAGGGGCCGGAGCAGCTGCAAAGTCGCGGTTCCCAGCAATGCAGCCCAGCGAGGTGAGGCAAGGACTTACCTCCACCAAACTTGGGCTGAAGAGTCACTGGACTGTGGGGGTCACTTGGACAGAGTCGCTGGATTCGAGGGACCTCGCTCGTCGTGCTGAGAGGAGACCCAAGGGACCGGTAATGCAGCTTTTTGGTGCCTGCGGTTGCAGGGGGAAGATTCCGTCGACCCACGGGAGATTTCTTCGGAGCTTCTGGTGCAGAGAGGAGGCAGGCTACCCCCACAGCATGCACAAGCAGGAAAACAGTCGAGAAGGCGGCAGGATCAGCGTTACAGAGTTGCAGTAGTCGTCTTTGCTACTATGTTGCAGGTTTGCAGGCTTCCAGCGCGGTCAGCAGTCGTTTCCTTATCAGAAGGTGAAGAGAGAGATGCAGAGGAACTCGGATGAGCTCTTGCATTCGTTATCTAAAGTTTCCCCAGAGACAGAGACCCTAAATAGCCAGAAAAGAGGGTTTGGCTACCTAGGAGAGAGGAAAGGCTACTAACACCTGAAGGAGCCTATCAGCAGGAGTCTCTGACGTCACCTGGTGGCACTGGCCACTCAGAGCAGTCCAGTGTGCCAGCAGCACCTCTGTTTCCAAGATGGCAGAGGTCTGGAGCACACTGGAGGAGCTCTGGACACCTCCCAGGGGAGGTGCAGGTCAGGGGAGTGGTCACTCCCCTTTCCTTTGTCCAGTTTCGCGCCAGAGCAGGGGCTAAGGGGTCCCTGAACCGGTGTAGACTGGCTTATGCAGAATTGGGCACATCTGTGCCCAACAAAGCATTTCCAGAGGCTGGGGGAGGCTACTCCTCCCCTGCCTTCACACCATTTTCCAAAGGGAGAGGGTGTCACACCCTCTCTCAGAGGAAGTTCTTTGTTCTGCCATCCTGGGCCAGGCCTGGCTGGACCCCAGGAGGGCAGCTGCCTGTCTGATGGGTTGGCAGCAGCAGCAGCTGCAGTGAAACCCCAGGAAGGGCAGTCTGGCAGTACCAGGGTCTGTGCTACAGACCACTGGGATCATGGAATTGTACCAACAATGCTAGGATGGCATAGAGGGGGCAATTCCATGATCATAGACATGTTACATGGCCATATTCGGAGTTACCATGGTGAAGCTACATATAGGTAGTGACTTATATGTAGTGCACGCGTGTAATGGTGTCCCCGCACTCACAAAGTTCAGTGAATTGGCTCTGAACAATGTGGGGGCACCTTGGCTAGTGCCAGGGTGCCCTCACACTAAGTAACTTTGCACCTAACCTTTACCAGGTAAAGGTTAGACATATAGGTGACTTATAAGTTACTTAAGTGCAGTGTAAAATGGCTGTGAAATAACGTGGACGTTATTTCACTCAGGCTGCAGTGGCAGGCCTGTGTAAGAATTGTCAGAGCTCCTTATGGGTGGCAAAAGAAATGCTGCAGCCCATAGGGATCTCCTGGAACCCCAATACTCTGGGTACCTCAGTACCATATACTAGGGAATTATAAGGGTGTTCCAGTAAGCCAATGTAAATTGGTAAAATTGGTCACTAGCCTGTTAGTGACAATTTGAAAGTAATGATAGAGCATAACCACTGAGGTTCTGGTTAGCAGAGCCTCAGTGAGACAGTTAGGCACCACACAGGGAACATATACATGCACACCTATGAGCACTGGTGCCCTGTGTGACAGGGTCCCAGTGACACATACATATAGGCCACAAACCTATGAGCACTGGGGTCCTGACAAGCAGGATCCCAGTGACACATAACAAACATACTGAAAACATAGTGTTTTCACTATGAGCACTGAGGCCTGGCTATCAGGATCCCAGTGAGACAGTGAAAACAGTGACAAACACCCCGACATACACTCACAAACAGGCCAAAAGTGGGGGTAACAAGGCTAGAAAGAGGCTACCTTCTCACAAAGTCTCAGGACCAAAAAGGCTTCACCTCTTCAAGAAAATCCTTGTGATCTGAAAATCGATGCACAGCTTGCCAGAAACGCTGCAAATCCTGCCTTGCGATGACGAGTAAAATCGCTGCACAGCCGAACAGGAACAACGCAGCCCGACTTCCCGAGTAAAGATTCGAGGCAGCACCTACCTTGCATCTGTAAATGTGATGCACAGCCCTACTGGATCGATGCACTGCTGAACCAGTACTACACAGCTCAACTTACAAAGTGAAGAATCGATGCAGCGCCTGCCATGAGACAGAAAATGTGACGCATCGCCATACTGGATCATTGCAATGCCTGTGACTTCATCCCGCACGGCTAGTATTTCCACACATCATCCATGGGTGTCAAAAAGGGCCCTGCATCGTAGTGAGGAACCAAGACTGCATGCCAGAAATCGATGCTAAGCCCCTTGCATTATGGAAAGAAACAAGGCAATGTGTGTGTCGCACTGGACATTCCGATGTACACCCTATTTTTTCACGCATTTCCTCCTCTGTGGTCTCCATGAATGCTATTTTTTACACAAACCAGGTACTTTGTGAAACCAAGAGACAACTGTTCATTTCTAAGATTTAAGACTATTTTTAATTCCACAAAAGTGATAGCTCAACTTGTGCTTATTGAATCTTTATCATTTGACCTTAATTTAACCAGATAAATATCTTATATTTTTTTAACCCTGTGTAGTGTAGGTTTGTGGTTTTTCAATGTCTTACTGTATGCTTTATTGCACAAATACTTTACACATTTCCTTCTTAGTTAAGCCTGACAGCTCAGTGCCAAGCTACCAGAGGGTAGGCACAGTATAATTTGGATTGTGTGTGAATTACCCTGACTAGGATTGTGGTCCCTATTTGGACAAAGATGAAAACCTTTGCTAACTAGAGACCCCATTTCTGACGGCAACAATCAGAAGTTTTGAGTTATGGTCAGTGTTCATGTTATGCTTTAGAAATATGGAATATACTTTTTGAGATAGCGTGCACTTTGAGGATGCAAGACTGTAAAAAGAGCAGCATTATTTGCAGGTGAATGTAGTGCCATGTTAGGCACTTTTCATAGACACCTGGCCCTTGTATGCACTTAAATATCATGTAGCACACATCCCATAAAAGGCAAAACTTAATTAAGTGCATTTATTAAAAAATAATTTACTGGTGAAATGCTTTAAGAACAACTGTTCAAAATGCACTGTTGTGTCTTGAGGCGCAGTCTTCCCAAGGATAGGGTGCCACTAGAAAACTGTTTCAGCAAGGAGAGCTGATTTGTTTAGGGTTCAGAGTAAAGTGAAGGCTGGGTATACGTAAGGGAAAATTTTGAGAGCTATAGCCTGCACTCAAAGGAAGCAGCAAGATCAAAATCAAAGTAATGTGAGAAAACAGATGGGCAGCTAATTGAAACGTCGGAGATTCTGCACATGCTGGAGCGGATGTCTTCTGGTTTTAATCCGCATGTTTAGCTCATAATATTAATTAGAGGACAAAGTGGGATCTATTCTGTGTGCCTCTGGTCTGAAAGTGCACATAATGGAGGGCAAGGAGAGCTTCATTGTGGTGTGGAAGTGTAGTTCTTGCCCTCAAGTGGCTGGAGATCCAGAAACTGTAGTGAAAGGAATACAATAGTCGCAGGTCTTCCTTTAGCAATTTAATGAAGACTTTATTAGAAAGAGGCTGCCAGTTAGACTTCTGGAGCACTGCCATTTGGTTAATGAGAGGTTGAGGGGTCGGATTGTAGATTCTTTTGTGCAAGGTGAATAGGGCATTTTCGGTGAGGCCCAACATTTGATCTATTTTGATCACGCTTACAGTTGTGCTAATAACAGATACGTGCAGAAAACCCACACCTCTTTATACCTTTGTTTTGGGTGCACCAGGCTAGAACCTACCCTGCTTTAGGACATCACCATACAAAAGCTGTATGGGAAGCATTCTCTAGTATGTTATTCCGCAAACATCCCCACACCTCACGGAAGCAAAAGAAACACCAGCACATGGGGTCATGAAACCTCACTAGAAAAACAGTACAATAAAATACCACAGAGTTAAAAAAATGTCACCTGGGAACATGGCTGTGAAGTGGAGATTGGAGAAGCAGGAGAAGGAAAGGGCGGCAAATGGGTGACGGGCAATGACCCAAGCCAAAGAAGCAGGGAGATAATCAGAGAGATGAATTGCGAAACTGGGCGAGGGTGAGTAAAAAACACCAAAAGCAGAGCAGGGAGTAATCCACAGAGAGAAATGCGTGAAGGAGAGGCAGAAATGGTTGTAGGGGCACATCGGTAAATGAGAGCTAAATACAGTACATGACCCCTCAAATAAAGCATGCACATACAGAATTATCAGGTGTGCAAAAGAAGCAGTTGGTTGAAGTAACAAGCAAGCCCACCAATTCAGCACCACAGGCAATGGAGGAGGTTAGCTAAAGCTTGAAAAAATACCTTTATTTGTTCACACTTGTATTTACAAGTAAACAGTCTTCTGCATCTGTGCTCATGCACAATGTAACCCACCAGTAGTTTGTAGCCCTGCTATCAAGCCCTTTGACACACAAGTCCTGTATTGCTTGGCACAAATGATTTCTACTATAAACTGCCTCCGGTTCCACTAATACTGTATACTGGACAACAGTGTTTTAAAAGACCAGCTCTCATTTTAAATGTGCCAAGTTTTCAACATGCACAGCAGTTGGGTGCATCCTCTGCTCGAGGCCTGTGGAAATGGAGGGGGCACATTGCATGTTGCTAGGCTCATTGAGTATGAATTGGTCCACTCAGACTGGTGTTGGGATTTGTAGGTGATGCTGGGATTGCAGCTGGTTTTCTGTTGTAACTGCTGGCATTCCTACTGCTGAATATTATCTATCCATCTTGGGAGGATAAGGGGTTAGGTGATCTCAGCAGAATTCAAATCCATGATCACACACCAGACATCAGCTGCAAACTGTAAACTTACAGATCTGTTTTGTTGGTGAGAGAAGCAGCAGAACTGATTTTGGAGGAGGCCTCAGCGAGTTTGGTAATACCCACTGGACAGAAACAACAACTTTGGTCTGATCTGTACCTCTGTGGGAGATTAAAAGTGTATGATTTTTTTCTTTTTTTTTTCTTTTTGAGATGTGCAACAAGTACAAATTTCATTCGTAATATAATCAAGATTAAGGTCTGAACATTGATTTGATATTAGATAATAAGCCAAAGCCAAAAAAAGGACAAATGGAAAACAATAAGGAAAACAAAAGAAACCTGCAAGAAAAGGAGAGTGTGCCACTTCAGTCATCCTAGTATTCGCACAAATGCTCCTTTAACTAGAATGCCCCAAAGTCATTAGAAAATCACAAATCTTTAGTTGCCTCAGAGCCAATGATCAGTGGATGACATAGACCCATCTCAAACTGAATGCTCCCAATATCGAAGTACTCACTTGTGGCAATTGGAAAAATGATGATCCACTCTGCACCTTGCTTGACGATCTGGGAATACCTCCTAAAGTATTTATGTAAGTTAGAAACCTTGGAAATACCATGGACTCCAAGTTAACAATGAATGCCTGCGTGGACAAATTAGCAAGATCAAACTTCCTCCCCATGAAAACTCTGTGACGCATCTTCCCTCACCTCAGATGTCCACATTAGGTCCGGGCTACTATCTTTCTTGTGCTGTCTAACCTGGATTACACCTACAGGATCACCTCTGTCTACTATGAAAAACTACAATGCATTCAGAACTCTGCTACCAGACTACTCCTACATGTAAAGCCACAAGCCCACATCTCACCTGCCTTGAGGATCCGACATTGGTTACCCGTTCTCAGAAGACCCACCTTCAAGCTGCTTTGTATCACCCACATAGCAATACCTGGAACAGGAGCACTTTTCACCAGGAATAAAATCACCAAATACATTCCACAAATAAACCTCTGCTCAAGATTGGCACCCTGCCTCAAAACCCCACCATACAAGAAAGACAATAGGTGGTATATCTTTCTCAGTTCAAGCAGCCAAACTATGGAATTCATTACCCCCAAATATAAGATGCACAGATAACTATCTTATCTTCAGAAGACTACTCAGGATCTGGCTCTTTCATACATAACCACTGTACTCGAACAGCAATGGACTGCATATCCCTGTGAATCTAAACATTTATAATCTAATTAAATTTATACATCCAAATATGTGCATTTCTTTGTACAACTATGTATCAACTATTTTGTGTTTATGTGTATATATATATATATATATATATATATATATATATAAAATAGTGTGTGTGTGTGTATGTGTGTGCGTGCGTGTGTATATTATCCTACCCTTACCATGTTCATAGGTCATTGTATAGTTTCTATATAAGTTGTTTGAAATGCTTATGAATCTGTGTTTTTATTTTATCTTTCATAATAGGTAAATAGTATCTTAACTATTTATCTACAATTATTTCACTTTTGAAATAAAGAGGAAAGATAAAATAATTTTATAAAAGTACACAAATAAATTAACTTCAAATACTGTAACACTTGAAAGTATGTGTTCATACAATACAACTAAAAATATCAATATATTATATTCCTTACACATCCATTCCCTTACTATGTAATCACGTATCTACATATTTATTACTTTAGCCCTACTGTACTAGAGAATAAAAAGAAAAAACATACTCTTGAAAACTTTACTTCGTCTCACTGTCACCCTATACGTATATCAATCTGTCCTCCATCTCTACTCTCTGACTCATCCCAAACCCTTTCCACAACTATCATCTCAAAAATATTCCTTCCTAGATTCTTCCCTTATATATCCCTCCTGGCTCTTCCCAAACCTCAGTTTCCTACTGCAATCTCCCTAACACTCCTACTAAATTCTCCCTCGTTGATCTCTCCTTTGACTCATCCCAAATGCCATTTTACTACTATGATCTCCCAATTAGCTCTTCGGAATTATTCCCTCTTTCATCCCTTCATTATTCTGTTCAATCCAGCTACAGACTCCCATGTCCTCTGCTCAAAATAACTCACACCTCCCTATACTAATACTATACTCATATTTCCCTATACTAAACACCCACTAATCCTTTTGGGTTCGGAAGTAGAATGCTACTCGCCGAAAAGTGCTTCAATGCCTCATCAGGGGTATTAAGTGCATTCCCAATCACAATTACAATTACAATCTTGGCTTTTCTGTCCTACATGTTTAATTTTTAATTTGGCACCTGTTGCAGATGATGTAGTCGAATTCATTCACACAGCGTGAAATGTGACAGTAATAGTCACTGATGTTCTGTTTCTACTGACATTGATAGATTAGTGAGTGCATGTCAATATGGAACATCATTGTCAACATGATGCAGTGCATTGAGCCCACTGTGTGAGCAGGACACATGGGTCCAGATACTTAGAAATGCGGCACTGTAATGTGCAGCAAGCACTTATAAGCACAGCAATGCATCACTTAGAAAGGGCAATGCAGGACATATTTGAGGCCATGTAGCACAGTCCTGAGTTATTAAGCTGGATTGGCATTCAATGGGTTGCGTAGTACAGAGATAGGCACAATTGCAAGATAGTGCTCTAGTGGCTGCATTTCATGTGGGATTTACTTTGTGCATGAGGGGGACACCTTCCTGCACAACATGAACCCTTAGAGGCACAATAGATTATGTCTGTGTGCCATGGAAAGCACCACACATAGGTCGCAAGAGTGTGTTGGGTGACTTAAAGTTATTTTTCTGTGGTACACATGAGCTGGGTAGAGCAATTGATTTGACACATTACACAGCTTACTTGGTGTTGGATACATGACTTGCCTCATGACCCATGGGAGTTACATGTGGACACAGACAACAAATATGGAAGCCCTTCCTTGAACACAGTTATGCAAATTGGCATTTTGCCTAGCATTGCATTGCTATGGATCTTTCCACCTTTGAATGGCACACAGAGATTTTGTGTGTCTTACCATTTGTGACTTGTGGGTTTGCACTGCTCATGTGTGATGACGTGTGGTGCAAGTATGAGACACACTGCTCCTTCATATGCCCTATCTCATTCACCAAACACAGAGATGGCTATTTGATCACACATTATTTACTGTTATTAGGTCTGTCATGTACTTCAGATTCACATATGAACCAGTAAGCCATTCCAATATTGCCCATTCTGGAAGTGCTCATTGATGATGGGTGTACATATGTGCACTTCATCGCCCCAAGAAATATGGAAAGCCAGCTATGGCATAAAAGCCTTGCTTTGTGTCCAGTTGTTGTTGGTGTGTCTTAGGGAACGTGAGGTACTATGGTGTCAGGCTGATTATGACATCCAGGACAGAGGGTAGGAAAGCAGAAAAAGAAAGCTGGGAGATTCCTGCCACTCTGGCTTCAGTGGTCTCAAATGACCTGGATGCCAGCTTGTGGCGGACTACCATCAGCTTGACCTGCGGAGGGATGTTGGTGGACCTCTGAGCTGTTGCCTGCAGCCTTGGTGCCGACTGGCTCAGCAGGTGTATGATGGACTCCCTCCAGAGTCTATAGTAGGTGATGACCTCTTCCTTCCGGAGATCAGTGAGGGTACTCCCCTGGAGGTAGACACACTCCCTTCTGCACTGCCTAGGTGGTTGTGGGGGTGGAAGTGGTCTCCTCGCTATATCAATTTGAAGAATTAGCACCTCCATGGAATAGCTGAGCTTGCCAGAGAGACTTGGGTGTTGTGTTCATATACCAGTGCCAATGTGCCAATTTTGAAACATTTCATCATCTGTGCACTACTTCCCAACTATGCACCGCTTTTTTAAAAACTTGTAAATATCACTGCATTGCTTTTGTTTTAAAATGGCTGAAGGAATGCCTACCTTGCATATTTTAAGATCTGCACGGCAGAGCTGGTTCTGGCGCAGATATTTTCTGATGCAGGCGTGCAAAATGTTACACATTAACCTAAATGCATTACCTTGTAAATATGGAATACCTACTGTGCCAACACAAAAGGATGCCAGACAGAGTGCTGAACAGTGCAAACACTCACCCCCAGTCACAGATCTGGGTTTAATCCATCATTCTTTTGCTCACCATGCCACCCCCAGTTTAGACCCAGCCATATAGAAATCAGCCTTGACTCTGTTCCTCAAGGTAACAGTCCAGCCTGAACTGCCAGGGGAAGATCCTCCCTGGATCGGAAACAATCATCCTGGGACAGGTTTCAGAATATCACTGTTCATCAGTCAGGCTAGCTTAAATCCAGTGGAACAGAACAGTGAGCACAGGATGCATGTCTGGGCATACCCTTCCCACTTAGGGCAACTTTAGCAACACAAAAGGATGACAGATGGAGTGCTGAACAATACAAACACTCACCCCCAATCACACATCTGAGTTTAATGCATTGTTCTTTTGCTCACCATGCCGCCCCATTTTGAACCCAACCATATGCAAATCAGTCTTGACCCTATTCCTCATGGGAACAGACCAGCCCAGACTGCCAGGCCAGACCAGGTCCTCTCTGGACTGCAAACAAGCATCCTGGGAGCAGCTTCAGACTATCATTGTGGTGTGGAAGTGTAGTTCTTGCCCTCAAGTGGCTGGAGATCCAGAAACTGTAGTGAAAGGAATAGTCACAGGTCTTCCTTTAGCAATTAAATGAATACTTTATTAGAAAGAGGCTGCCGGTTGGACTTCTGGAGCACTGCCATTTGGTTAATGAGAGGTTGAGGGGTCGGATTGCAGATTCTTTTGTGCAAGGTGAATAGGGCATTTTCGGTGAGGCCCAACCTTTGATCTATTTTGATCACGCTTACAGTTGTGCTAATAACAGATACGTGCAGAAAACCCACACCTCTTTATACCTTTGTTTTGGGTGCACCAAGCTAGAACCTACCCTGCTTTAGGACATCACCATACAAAAGCTGTATGGAAAGCATTCTCCAGTATGTTATTCCGCAAACATCCCCACACCTCACGGAAGCAAAAGAAACACCAGCACATGGGGTCATGAAACCTCACTAGAAAAACAGTACAATAAAATACCACAGAGTTAAAAAAATGTCACCTGGGACCATGGCTGTGAAGTGGAGATTGGAGAAGCAGGAGAAGGAAAGGGCGGCAAATGGGTGACGGGCAATGTCCCAAGCCAAAGAAGCAGGGAGATAATCAGAGAGATGAATTGCGAAACTGGGCGAGGGTGAGTAAAAGACACCAAAAGCAGAGCAGGGAGTAATCCACGGAGAGAAATGCGTGAAGGAGAGGCAGAAATGGTTGTAGGGGCACATCGGTAAATGAGAGCTAAATACAGTACATGACCCCTCAAATAAAGCATGCACATATAGAATTATCAGGTGTGCAAAAGAAGCAGTTGGTTGAAGTAACAAGTAAGCCCACCAATTCAGCACCACAGGCAATGGAGGAGGTTAGCTAAAGCTTGAAAAAATACCTTTATTTGTTCACACTTGTATTTACAAGTAAACAGTCTTCTGCATCTGTGCTCATGCACAATGTAACCCACCAGTAGTTTGTAGCCCTGCTATCAAGCCCTTTGACACACAAGTCCTGTATTGCTTGGCACAAATGATTTCTACTATAAACTGCCTCCGGTTCCACTTATACTGTATACTGGACAACGGTGTTTTAAAAGACCAGCTCTCATTTTAAATGTGCCAAGTTTTCAACATGCATAGCATTTGGGTGCATCCTCTGCTCGAGGCCTGTGGAAATGGAGGGGGCACATTGCATGTTGCTAGGCTCATTGAGTATGAATTGGTCCACTCAGACTGGTGTTGGGATTTGCAGGTGATGCTGGGATTGCAGCTGGTTTTCTGTTGTAACTGCTGGCATTCCTACTGCTGAATACTATCTATCCATCTTGGGAGGATAAGGGTTTAGGTGATCTCAGCAGAATTCAAATCCATGATCACACAACAGACATCAGCTGCAAACTGTAAACTTACAGATCTGTTTTGGTGGTGAGAGAAGCAGCAGAACTGATTTTGGAGGAGGTCTCAGCGAGTTTGGTAGTACCCACTGGACAGAAACAACAACTTTGGTCTGATCTGTACCTCTGTGGGAGATTAAAAGTGTATGCTTTTTTTCTTTTTTTTTCTTTTTGAGATGTTGCAACAAGTACAAATTTCATTCGTAATATAATCAAGATTAAGGTCTGAACATTGATTTGATATTAGATAATAAGCCAAACCCAAAAAAAGGACAAATGGAAAACAATAAGGAAAACAAAAGAAACCTGCAAGAAAAGGAGAGTGTGCCACTTCAGTCATCCTAGCATTCGCACAAATGCTCCTTTAACTAGAATGCCCAAAAGTCATTAGAAAATCACAAATCTTTAGTTGCCTCAGAGCCAATGATCAGTGGATGACATAGACCCATCTCAAACTGAATGCTCCCAATATCGAAGTACTCACTTGTGGCAATTGGAAAAATTATGATCCACTCTGCACCTTGCTTGACGATCTGGGAATACCTCCTAAAGTATTTATGTAAGTTAGAAACCTTGGAAATACCATGGACTCCAAGTTAACAATGAATGCCTGCGTGGACAAATTAGCAAGATCAAACTTCCTCCCCATGAAAACTCTGTGACACATCTTCCCTCACCTCAGATGTCCACATTAGGTTCGGGATACTATCTCTCTTGTACTGTCTAACCTGGATTACACCTACAGGATCACCTCTGTCTACTATGAAAAACTACAATGCATTCAGAACTCTGCTACCAGACTACTCCTACATGTAAAGCCACAAGCCCACATCTCACCTGCCTTGAGGATCCGACATTGGTTACCCGTTCTCAGAAGACCCACCTTCAAGCTGCTTTGTATCACCCACATAGCAATACATGGAACAGGACCACTTTTCACCAGGAATAAAATCACCAAATACATTCCACAAATAAACCTTTGCTCAAGATTGGCACCCTGCCTCAAAACCCCACCATACAAGAAAGACAATAGATGGTATATCTTTCTCAGTTCAAGCAGCCAAACTATGGAATTCATTACCCCCAAATATAAGATGCACAGATAACTATCTTATCTTCAGAAGACTACTCAGGATCTGGCTCTTTCATACATAACCACTGTACTCGAACAGCAATGGACTGCATATCCCTGTGAATCTAAACATTTATAATCTAATTAAATTTATACATCCAAATATGTGCATTTCTTTGTACAACTATGTATAAACTATTTTGTGTGTATGTATGTATATATATATATATACATATATATATAAAATAGTGCGTGTGTGTGTGCGTGCGTGTGTATATTATCCTACCCTTACCATGTTCATAGGTCATTGTATAGTTTCTATATCAGTTGTTTGAGATGCTTATGAATCTGTGTTTTTATTTTATCTATCATAATAGGTAAATAGTATCTTAACTATTTATCTGCAAGCATTTCACTATTGAAATAAAGAGGAAAGATAATTTTTTTTTATAAAAGTACACAAATAAATTAATTTCAAATATGGTAACACTTGAAAGTATGTGTTCATCCAATACAACTAAAAATCTCAATATATTATATTCCTTACACATCTATTCCCTTACTATGTAATCACGTATCTACATATTTATTACTTTAGCCCTACTGTACAAGAGAATAAAAACAAAAAAACAAACTCTTGAAAACTTTACTTCGTCTCACTGTCACCCTATACCTATATCAATCTGTCCTCCATCTCTACTCTCTGACTCATCCCAAACCCTTTCCACAACTATGATCTCAAAAATATTCCTTCCTAGATTCTTCCCTTATATATCCCTCCTGGCTCTTCCCAAACCTCAGTTTCCTACTGCAATCTCCCAAACACTCCTACTAAATTCTCCCTCGTTGATCTCTCCTTTGACTCATCCCAAATGCCATTTTACTACTATGATCTCCCAATTAGCTCTTCGGTATTCTTCCCTCTTCCATCCCTTCATTATTCTGTTCAATCCAGCTACAGACTCCCATGTCCTCTGCTCAAAATAACTCATAGCTCCCTATACTAATACTATACTCATATTTCCCTATACTAAACACCCACTAATCCTTTTGGGTTCGGAAGTAGAATGCTACTCGCCGAAAAGTGCTTCAATGCCTCATCAGGGGTATTAAGTGCATTCCCAATCACAATTACAATTACAATTACAATCTTGGCTTTTCTGTCCTACATGTTTAATTTTTAATTTGGCACCTGTTGCAGATGATGTAGTCCAATTCATTCACACAGCATGAAATGTGACAGTAATAGTCACTGATGTTCTGTTTCTACTGACATTGATAGATTAGTGAGTGCATGTCAATATGGAACATCATTGTCAACATGATGCAGTGCATTGATCCCACTATGTGAGCAGGACACATGGGTCCAGATACTTAGAAATGCGGCACTGTAATGTGCAGCAAGTCACTTATAAGCACAGCAATGCATCACTTAGAAAGGGCAATGCAGGACATATTTGAGGCCATGTAGCACAGTCCTGAGTTATTAAGCTGGATTGGCATTCAATGGGTTGCGTAGCACAGAGATAGGCACAATTGCAAGATAGTGCTCTAGTGGCTGCATTTCATGTGGGATTTACTTTGTGCATGAGGGGGCCACCTTCCTGCACAACATGAACCCTTAGAGGCACAGTAGATTATGTCTGTGTGCCCTGGAAAGCACCACACATAGGTTGCAAGAGTGTGTTGGGTTACTTAAAGTTATTTTTCTGTGGTACACATGAGCTGGGTAGAGCAATTGATTTGACACATTACACAGCTTACTTGGTGTTGGATACATGACTTGCCTCATGACCCATGGGAGTTACATGTGGACACAGACAACAAATATGGAAGCCCTTCCTTGAACACAGTTATGCAAATTGGCATTTTGCCTAGCATTGCATTGCTATGGATCTTTCCACCTTTGAATGGCACACAGAGATTTTGTGTGTCTGACCATTTGTGACTTATGGGTTTGCACTGCTCATGTGTGATGACGTGTGGTGCAAGTATGAGACATACTGCTCCTTCATATGCCCTATCTCATTCACCAAACACAGAGATGGCTATTTGATCACACATTATTTACTGTTATTAGGTCTGTCATGTACTTCAGATGCACATATGAACCAGTAAGCCATTCCAATATTGCCCATTCTGGAAGTGCTCATTGATGATGGGTGTACATATGTGCACTTCATCGCCCCAAGAAATATGGAAAGCCAGCTATGGCATAAAAGCCTTGCTTTGTGTCCAGTTGTTGTTGGTGTGTCTTGGGGAACATGAGGTACTATGGTGTCAGGCTGATTATGACATCCAGGACAGAGGGTAGGAAGGCAGAAAAAGAAAGCTGGGAGATCCCTGCCACTCTGGCTTCAGTGGTCTCAAATGACCTGGATGCCAGCTTGTGGCGGACTACCATCAGCTTGACCTGCGGAGGGATGTTGGTGGACCTCTGAGCTGTTGCCTGCAGCCTTGGTGCAGACTGGCTCAGCAGGTGTATGATGGACTCCCTCCTGAGTCTATAGTAGGTGATGACCTCTTTCTTCCGGAGATCAGTGAGGGTACTCCCCTGGAGGTAGACACACTCCCTTCTGCACTGCCTAGGTGGTTGTGGGGGTAGAAGTGGTCTCCTCGCTATTTCAATTATAAGAATTTGCACCTCCATGGAATAGCTGAGCTTGCCAGAGAGATTTGGGTGTTGTGTTCATATACCAGTGCCAATGTGCCAATTTTGAAACATTTCATCATCTGTGCACTACTTCCCAACTATGCACTGCTTTTCTAAAACTTGTAAATATCACTGCATTGCTTTTGTTTTAAAATGGCTGAAGGAATGCCTACCTTGCATATTTTAGGATCTGCACGGCACAGCTGGTTCTGGCGCAGATATTTTCTGATGCAGGCCTGCAAAATGTTACACATTAACCTAAATGCATTACCTTGTAAATATGGAATACCTACTGTGCCAACACAAAAGGATGCCAGACGGAGTGGTGAACAGTGCAAACACTCACCCCCAGTCACAGATCTGGGTTTAATCCATTGTTCTTTTGCTCACCATGCCACCCCCAGTTTAGACCCAGCCATATAGAAATCAGTCTTGACTCTGTTCCTCATGGTAACAGTCCAGCCTGAACTGCCAGGGGAAGATCCTCCCTGGATCGGAAACAAGCATCCTGGGACAGGTTTCAGGATATCACCATTCATCAGTCAGGCTAGCTTAAATCCAGTGGAACAGTGAGCACAGGATGCATGTCTGGGCATACCCTTCCCACTTAGGGCAACTTTAGCAACACAAAAGGATGACAGATGGAGTGCTGAACAATACAAACACTCACCCCCAATCACATACCTGAATTTAATGCATTGTTCTTTTGCTCACCATGCTGCCCCATTTTGAACCCAAACACATGCGAATCAGTCTTGACCCTATTCCCCATGGGAACAGACCAGCCCAGACCAACCCAACCCAGACTGCCAGGCCAGACCAGACCAGGTCCTCTCTGGACTGCAAACAAGCATCCTGGGAGCAGCTTCAGGCTATCACCCTTCATCAGCCAGGGTAGATTGAATCAAGTGGCACAGTGAGCCTGGGACCCACATCTGGGCATACCCTTCCTACTTAGGGCAACGTTAGCACCACAAAAGGATGATGGCCGGAGTGCTGAACAATGCAAACACTCACCCGCAGTCACAGACCTGGGTTTAATCCATTGTTTTTTTTTCTCACCGTGCCACCCCAGTTTCGACCCAGCTATATGCAAATCAGTCTTGACCCTGTTCCTCATGGGGACAGTCCAACCCAAACTCCATGGACCAGAAACAAGCATCCTGGGACCGGTTTCAGGATATCACCCTTCATCCAGTGGCACAGTGAGCACGAGGCCCACTTCCAGGTATACCCTTCCTACTTATTGTGCCACCTGACCCAATAGCAGCAGAAGCTGCTTGTAAATATGCTCCCTACTGTTAAATAGTGGGAGTAAATTGTGGGAAAATCCTACCCCAAGTGCACATTTATTGAGTGTGAGCGGCTGTTCACACTAGCTATTTCTGTTCTCTTGCATTTAGTGTTATTTAATAGCATAAAGTGCATTCTCCCATTGATTTTGGATGCAGGAGTCATTTCTGTACAACAAAAATAGCGCTAAATGCAGATTGTCTCTTCATGCGTAATTCTGCATTATCTCACTGAATTATTTGTTAATTGTGGATGATTAAACTACAATTAATTATGCAAGTTTTTCCAACACCTAATTCGGTTGTGCCAGACTTTAGAATGAATGGTGCAGTAGAAGAAATGACAAACACATTTTGGCCTATTCATCCTGGGAACTCTACTTGTTGAGAACTCTGAATACGTAGACTTACACCTATGCCTTGGCTGAAACTTTTAATTTAATTCACCACATTTTAGCGGATTTTTCTACCCAATAGTAGGATAATTTTAGACTCAGTCTTAGGGTGGCCTTCCCAAACCGTTTGCTGTCTTACTTTCAGTTTTTGGGCTTGAGAGTACTTAGATATATCATGTTTGGTACCAATGAAATTGAATGATGAACCCTCTTTAATGGTAAAGTCAGATTTTCCAGTAAAAGTTTGAACTTTGAAAAGTTGGCATTTTCCTGCCCATAGGCCTTAATGCCTGAAGCCTGTTCTGAGTAAGATGACTGGCGTAGCTGAAAGTTGTTTATTCCTCTCATACAGTCACACAGTAGAGGGTTTAGATGTGCCTGAATGGGCCGTCTGTTGGCAGGATAGTGTGGGTAGAAATGGGAACAGCTCAAATTACATCTGAATAGTCTGTGCTCTTCTTTAAATCAAACGGCCTAACAACCCTCTATTGTCAGTGCAGACAGATTGGAGCCAGGGCAGGGGAGTCAGGAAATTCCATACAATTCAAAGAACCTTTTCAGAAGCTTCTCCCATTTTCTAAAAGAAGGGCACCAGGGTATACAAATAGGACCTTCAAACCCACTCCTCAGTTCACTACTGGACCTTCAGAAGGAATCTCAGGAGACTATCTACTGCTGTGACCTGCTGTGCCCTCTTCTAGACATCTGCTGGACCTGAAAGGACTCCTTTACTGTCTGGAACCTGACTTGAACCCTAAGAGGCCAGCTCTGCTGTTGAGCCCTACATCTACATCAGCTCCAGATGTGACTCCAATGGCTAGGTTGCTGGTCTCCTGATCAGAGCCAAAGGGGTATAACAGGCTCCCACCATCTTGGCCCGCACCTGAACCCATCCAGAAGAACTTATGTACTCCCAAGAGGTGTCCCACCAGCGCTAGACCCTTTGCTGCTATGCTAAAGGTGTCCAAATAGACATATTCCTTCCACAAATGAGGATCTGAACTCAATTTGGCCAAAAAGTTCCCTGAGAACCAGTATAAGACTGGGACCAACCTAATTGCCTAGCAGCCCCAGATGCAGTTTCCAGTCGGACTGACTTTACAGCTTCTGGCACAACGTTCTTCTTTGCAGTAGCAAATCCATTTCAGTGGTCCTTCGCCGGAGAGGTATCCGATCTCGTGGAACTGACTTTGGCTTCAGCCTTCGGCCTTGTCCCACTGGAGTTTTTTTCGACTTCCATTTTGGTGATTAAGGCCCATATTTATACTCTGTTTGCGCTGGATTTGTGTCATTTGTTTTTACACAAATCCAGTGCAAACTTAACTCCATATTTATATTTTGACGCTAGACCTGTCTAGCATCAAAAATATTTAGTCTTTGTATTTTGAAGGATGTGTGAAACCGCCTTGCATCAATGAGATGCAAGGTAGGGGTTCCCATTCCAAAAATGACTCAAACACCTTAGCGCCATATTTATCCAACAGGGCAAAATGATGTATGGGTGGGAAGTGGACCTGAAAAATGACCCAAAGCCAATTTGCGTCAAATTGTAACATCTGGGTCAGGGCCGGCATTAAAATGAGGCAAACACACCACTACTTAAGGAAAACACCCACAAGCTACATCATAGCCCAACAGGCAACATGGAGGTGCTACTGATGAACTTGCTAGACGACGCAGAGCACAGGACCAACAGCAGCAGCCACCACCACCCCAACGCTGCCCCCAAAGGCAACGCAGAAAGCAGGAGAAGGTCTTCAGGAACAGGAGAACCCTCCATGGCCTCAGGGAACAGGACATCATCCTGAGGTATAGACTCAAATGGGAAGCCATACAGCAGCTGCTGCACCAAAGTGAGCCACAAATAACAGACAGCCTGCAGACACCACACAATATACCACTGGTGACCAAGCTGCTAGCTGTCCTCAATATGTTAGAATGTGGCTCCTCCCAAACAATAGGTGTCCTGCTCACTGGGGTATCACAGCCCTCATTCTCTGCCTTCCTGCTCAAGGTCCTAGATGCCATCATCTCTCTCACAGCCCACATCTAAAAGAAGCAGCAGGAGATCAAACAGGGCTTTTATCAAATCCATGGCTTCCTGCATGTGCTTGGTGCAATTGACTGCACCCATGTCCGGATCGTACCACCTGCAGCAACAGAGCATCTATTCCGGGACAGAAAGCACAAACACTCCATCAATGTACAGGCCATAGTTGAACACCAGGGATTGGGTTTACCAACATCTTGGCCAAGTAGCCTGGGAGTATACATGATTCCTTCATATTCCGCCACAGCACGCTCAATCAGCACTTCCAGGATGGACAATATGGCAATGGCCTTCTTGTCGGCAAGTCCATAAACCTAGCAATATACACACAGCACAGCAACCCTGTAGGACACACAATACATACATCACTACATTGACACGTGGGCAGGAAGACACTGAGGTGTGACACAGGTAGTTATGTTGTACACCCTGACACAATTGGATACACACCTATGGACCAATGACGGCTGCCACAAACATTAGCTGCCACTCTAGAGTTAAAAGGGACCAATGTCAAATCACACAGTGACAATGACATGGCCTGCACTGGAAGTACAACTTGGAAGAGGAACCATTTACAATTACATTAGGCCACATAGTCAATCCGACACCCTCCCAAGCAGTATGTAGCGTGGAAGGGGCGTGAAATGTGTGTTGTTGCAGGTCTTGGGACACATAGCATGATGATGCTGACTCACAAGTAGGTGAAACAGAAACACTGAGGCAGTCCCAACATCATACATCACTCCTGGGGTGCTGTTGCCAGGTAGCAATAAGGAAGTGGACTGTGCTATGAGCACATATTGATGTGCCACTAATGCAACCTACACACTTCTGCACACACTGAAAGAGCCAATTGTCCATCAAAATAACAGATGTACAGGGACATGGCCCTTCCTGCACAGATACATCCACCTCCATTAGGCAGATAGCAAGGTTACCTGGATCAAGTTTGGAAGTGTAGATGCACGGTTGCACATGAGCCACTGGAAGAGGGAACAATAAAGGTTTGCCTAGAACCAAGTCACACATGGGACAATTGTGCATTGTCAATATTGAACACCTCAGTGCTGCCAACTTATGGAGATGTGTTGTGCATTGTCACCAAGCCAAATCAAAGTGCCTCACTGTTGCATTTCATATGCAATGATGTATGTCTAATTAGATGGGATGTCCAGGCCATGTATTGCAACCATGTTACCACCATATCTGAATCTATTGTGTGTGTGGAAGTATCATGTCCCCTCCATTAAAAGCACACTAAAACATATGGGTTGTTGAAAAACAAATCATAGATCCCAGGTCAATGAGCCAAACACAAGTTGTCAAGTCAAACAACCCACTGCAGAAAAAACCTCACAGAAGCCCAGGATCTCACACAATACCATAAACACATATGAGTCACTAACGACACAAGATATCAGCTGCCATGCTACATGACATTCCTGTTGCAAGCACGAACAAAATACCCACTCCTATTATCTTTTTCAGTAGATCAGGGTTACCGGATCCAGCCATGGATCATGAGCCCATTCCCCAACCCAAGCAAGCAGCAGAGCGTGCCTATAATGAGGCACATCGGAGGACATGCACCATTGTAGAAATTACCTTTGGCATCCTGAAGTCCAGATTCAGGTGCCTGGACACCACAGGAGGCAGCCTCCTATATGTCCCACACATTGTGTGTAAAATAATACTTACATGTGCTCTCCTGCACAACATTTGTGTGAGGAGGAACATCCCCCTACATGAGCCCGAACAAGAACTGACTGAGGAGGAGGATGGTGCCAGGGAAAATGAGGGGGAACATCAAAACACAGCTGCAGGAATGCACCGCAGACAGCAGATTGTTCAAAACATTTTTAACCAATAGTCACTCTACACACCTTGTTAGGATATGTAATTAAACACCTTACTTGTTCACACAATCCTGCTCTGGTTTCTTCATTCTCCATCACATGTTCTTTAGGAATGTGAGTATTACCTCAAGGAGCATGTTACAAAGACAAATCAGACTACTTCTGATGCTACATCACATGTGATATGTATTATTGTACAGCAAACATCACACACATATAAAAAATACTCCTTTTTTGAATTTCACATATGAAGGACAAAATCAATGGACCACAACATATGACACACATCCACGTTGCCAACATGGTCTACTGTAGCACATGACACACAACTATGACATTTCCAATCATAAGGTAAATAAGTGCACCATACATGAGGCAGTGTATGTGACATATCAGTGGAAACAGGAATGTATGAACAGACCCCTGACATTAATAAGTGTGACATTTGCAATCTCTGCAAGGAGCTTGTGTGACAAGAGGGGCATCATTTCTGAAAATGGATAGCATGAGTGTCACAGGTATGACATGCAATGTTCACAACACATGCCCTGCGCTGTCTATCCCTGGAAATAAGTCATGCCACTGCCATATGTTAAGTCTCTGCCCGCCCATCTCTAGGGGTGCTGTAAATGGACTATCTGTACCCTGGGAATCATCATTAACACTTTCTCAGAGTCCCTTTCTGACTCCTGTTTGCGTCTCTTTTCCATATGGCATGCTATAGAAGAACTACATTAGCCTGCATGGACTGCAGGTCCAATAATGCACTGCCTGGTAGTCGGTAAGACCTGTAATCTTCTGTCCATTGCTTCCTATGGGAAAAGTCTGGTTGTCCCGTTCTACTGTATTCTCTCCTCCAGGACTTGTGAGAGACTGAAGCTGTACACACCTGTGACCTCTCTTGTGCAGCCCAGCCATGTGACTCTGCCCTGGCCTTGGTGCTGCCTGGAACTGCTTAAAAGCTGCCATTCCCTGAAGCTCCCCCTCATGCATTGAAGTACGATTCATTTGTGTTCCAGACCCCTTGTTGGATTGTGTTACAGTCCTTATTACGCCTGAACCTGCTCTCTGTTTACCCAGTTCTGTTCCTGCTTGTTCCTTTCAGAGTCTGCTCCCTGTTTTTCAGCCTTGTTCATGTTTGTTTCTGCCAGAGCCTGCTTTCTGTTACCCAGACCCGTACCAGCCTTTGTGTCAACCTGAGCCTGTTCACTGTGCCTGGCTTTGCCTCCTAGTTGTTTCCTTCGCTTTGTGTTTTCTCTTGGGTTATCATGTCTGGTAAGTGTCCTATCAGTCCTCACCTGTCTAGAAGTGTTTTCCTTTGTATTTGGTCTGGCACCTGGTTTCCAGGAGGCAAATCCAGCCCCCATCCTTTGTCTAGTGTTGAATGTAGTCATTAGTGCCTAACAGTGACAGTGTGCTATGGTTGTATTCCAGGAATTGCTACTGTGTCTCTAGCCGGACCAACAAGGGCTAGTCTTGTGTATGTAAGTACAATCCTTGTTTGTGCCTCAAGGGTCCAAACACAGATTCACTTCTGCTGCCTCCTTTCTACGAGGCCTACATGGTGACTATCTGTAAAATTATTCTGCACAGAGGGCACTGGCATTCCCTGTTGCTGTGGGAAGTTCTGAGCCCTACTATGTGTACAATCTTCATGATAAGCCCTGCGTGTTTGTCCATTACTGACCCGTTCCATATTTGTTCACACTAAGGTTGCTCTGCCTGCACTTTTCTGTTTTTGTCTGCCTTACCAATAGCTGGCCTTTCCCCTTGTATGCCTTTAGCTGCTCTTCTGCTTTGGTACACTACTTCCTTGCAAGATACTCTCTGAGCTCACGGGTTGTCTCTAACAGACTCCTGACTAGACCTGCACGAAATTGTAACACCATGGAGCGCAATCCTGACACAGGGTACAGATGCCCACACACTTGAACTTGACACTTCCGTGGAATGCATAACTGAAAATATGTAAACACATGCAGCCAGTACAGCAGGTCCAGTACAGCAACATTAGTAACAAACGTCATTCTTATGAATCAAACTGACGTGTACATAACACTTTTATGGGTGGAATTAAGGCACAGTGTCTCAAACACTGTACGTATCAAACACTTACACATGGCCGACATATGGGTAGTTCACACACAAGTCACCATGAAGTCGTACCCAACAATTAATGACATATCAGAGGTAACATCCGACCTAGCACTCATCAGCCGTCCTCAATCATCCTTGAGTTTTGTTTGTCATGTGAAATGTAATGTCCCCAAAGTCAAGCAACTACACACATCAAATGAATTAACACATATTACAAACACATATAATGACTGTTGTACCTCACTGATTGCCATCTGATGTAGATATCCATTTGTAACACATTCATACATGAGCCTTATATCCAATGTATTGCATGCCGTTCATTCAGAAGCACACATATTGTTGTTACAGATCATTCACACACAAAACACTCAATTGCATGCTCTACGTCAGTGGTTCCCAACCTGTGGTCCGGGGACCCCTGGGGGTCAGCGAAGCCTCCTCAGGGGGTCCGCAACTGCTTAGAAAATTAAATATCATTAACAGATTAGGTCCCTAGCTTTCAGTAATGACTCAGTAGGGGGTCCCCAGATTCCAATAATGGTTCAGTGGGGGTCCCCGGGTTTCAGTAAGGATAAAGTGGGGGTCCACAGAAGTCAAAAGGTTGGGAACCACTGCTCTACGTCATGTGGCCAACCACTATACCACACACTGCAGGCCATGCCATCCTATCTACATCTTGATACAGGGTGCATGCATGTTAAAAAATTGAAAATCAACCAAACACAGTATGAGTGGAAAATTTGATGCAGAAGCGTCAAAAAATCACGTAAACGCTAACTAAACATACATGGCCCCTTAGCGTTAATTCCACCAGCACACCACATGCATGCAGATGTCCATTGAAATAGAAGTTTACCGGTAAGGTGTGGTATTTTGCCTCACATGTAGTTTATGCATCGAAAATATTCACGTAAACATCGTATGCGTCACAAAAATACATGCAATACGGAAAATGGGCTGCAAAGGGGACAGGAAGTGATGCAATAGGAAATCCTGTTCAAAGGCATGGTACAGTGGGTGTACTTTCACTTTCACTTTCCAGTCTGTGCTTTTTCTTGAGTGTGTCTGTGTCTCGGTGTTGCTGGTGTCTGGATTGCGTTTCTTGTATCTTGTGGTATCTCTCTTGTGTCTTTTGTGAATTCTATTTGTATATTGTACCTGTTTATGTGCTTTTGTGTAGTTTAGTGTCTTTTGGATTGTATTTGTACTGTTGGGTGTCTGTTTAGAGGTTACATTAGTTGGGTTAGTTGGGGTTCCTAGTTTGGGATGTACGTTTCCTTTTTTATATTTATTTTCCTTCCTTTTTACACTTTTTCTGCTTTGCATTGTTGTGCAAGGACATATCGGGAAGGGCGAGGCTGACCTGCATGGGGAAGAAGGAGCTTCAGGGCTTTGTGTGGCTGGTGTGCCACTTTCTGCCATTGATGCTGGAGATGGATGGACGTGTGATATCACACAGAGGCAAGGCGGCCACGGTGGGGCAAGGTGCTCTACCACCTCAAACGGGTATTTCACACGGGCAGGAATGAGCACCAGCTGAAGCATCGCTGGGCTGACCTGGTGGCCAGAAAACAGGATCTGCTGGACCACCTGGGTGTGGTGATCGGTGGCCCTGTTGGTGAGTATCACATTGACACATGTGTACAGTAGAATGCTCCTGAGTGACCGTAGCAGATGTCTTGATGTGCTGCATGCAATGTTTGTGGCCATGTTGAATGCAAGCAGAACAAACTGTTAGTGTCCCAGTACTGAGATGTATTCCACATGTCTATACATGTTAACAATGCAGTCCTGAGCTTCGTTGAGTCATGTCCGACTATTACTTAGGGCCACATGTACCAAGCTATTTTTAATTGTCACAAATGGCCTCGTTTTCAGGTTTTGTTTGTTTACGTCAGGAAAGAATGTTTATTCCTAAGCACATCCCCAATTTTGCCAATCTGCTATCACATTGCCCAATCACAAAACAGGGTTTGCTAGAGGCATTTAGGAAGGGGGTTCCTTTTCTATTAGCTAGTCGCAGTCCACTCAGGTTTTGTTTGTTTACGTCAGGAAAGAATGTTTATTCCTAAGCACATCCCCAATTTTGCCAATCTGCTATCACATTGCCCAATCACAAAACAGGGTTTGCTAGAGGCATTTAGGAAGGTGGTTCCTTTTCTATTAGCTAGTCGCAGTCAACTGATTTATTGTTTGGTGAGCACAAATGCTGGCACTAAACAATTGCAGTTACCAGCCGTTTCAAGTTGGTGGTCACCCATTTGCAAAAGGGGAGTGGTCCCCATGTGATCCCTTCCACTTTGTGAATGCATTCCCAAAAATTGTTTCAGAGCAGGAAGTGGTCCGACGGACCACTGACAGCTTCAAAAAAATTATTGAAGTCATAATATTGGTTTTTGAAATGTTTTCTGTTTACCCTTGATAGAATAAGGCTGCATTTATATACATCTCTATTTGAAAGCAGTCACAGGCATGGTGGTCTGCTGAGTCCAGCAGGCCAGCATCCCTGTGAGTGCCGCCATTCCCAAGGGGTTTGCAAAATGAGACCTACCTCATTAAAATTCATGAGGTAGGTCATTTGCTAACCCAATTGTGATTTGCACAGTATCATTGACAGTGTTGTACATAAGATCATCCTACTTGCAAATTGCAAGTTGCTAAGTCTTGCAATGTGTGATTCACAAAACCAGATCTTGGTACATGTGACCCTCAGTAACACATTTCAGGTGCAATGACAACACCTGTGTCCAGCAATCTTGTCAATGATGATCAGGTAAGACACTGTCATTATACCACATTTCGCTGTATCAGGACTGCTAAGTGGGAAATCCATGTTTAGCGCCACATTGTCATCATTACACACACATGATCCCTGCCATTATGTTGGCACAGGGGACATATACGGTTTAGGGGACACTGCCAATGGGGCATTTGTTACCTACATACAACTGTGCCACATCTGTTATAGACCACTTAATGCATGATAATTGCAGACTGAAAATTGAGCCACATGTCCATCACACAGTAACTCACTGTCCCTTGATGCACAAGCCACAATACCTGAGTCACTTGTATTGCAGTGCACCAGGGAAGTGCCATTGAAATTGCCACCCAAATACAAATCATGACATGGAGTACCATCTGAAATGGATTAGCCACAAATGTTTGTAGTCAGGGTTAACACCACATGATTGTTAGGACCAGTGCATGCATGCATATGTGTGTCTATCACTCACTGGAGTGTCAGTGTCAATGTGAGTTTGCAGTGGTATGTCTGTCGGAGTGTCTATAGGCAGGACCAGCAGCTCACTCATATAAAATTTTACACACTGTGAAATGTTGTCCACACGTTTGTACAGTGATCTGACATTGAGTATATATTTCCTTTCCCTGTCTTACAGGTGGACCGGCCCTCTATACCATCAGGGAAGTGGCTCGATTTCAGGACCCAGATGTGTCCAGTAAGTGTGATAATGTCTGTCCTGTTTAGTGATCGCAGTTGTTGTGACTCTTGTGTGTTGCACTCATTGCAGATATGATGAGCTGGCACGTGATCTGATACATTATTTGACTGGATGTTGACATAGTGTTCTGTGCAAGGGTTAGACATTCACAGGCAGAGAGTCATATCTTGGGAGTCTTGTGCTGCGCTATAGGCAGCAGCATATGAACAAGGTGATTAGTAGCCACATGTAGGCCCACATGTGACTTGGAAGAGCTCCAGTGTCAGAAAAGTGTCACTGAGTCACACCCTCATTCTCATAAGACAGGGATGCATCAGTTTTACACACAAAATTGCGCATTCCTGTATTGTAATGTACATGTAGGACTGTATGGGTAACTGTCCCCCAGTATCTAGTCCCATAAGTTGTACTCCATTTACGTGACACTTATATGGGATGTAATAGACGTGCATGCAGGTCAAGGCCAGACGTGTGCTGTCATCAATGTGGATATTTTGTGAATTTTGTTGGCAGATCAGGTGTTGATGGTTGTCCACAACTGGACACATAAATGTACATGTGAATGACCTTTGGATACCTCATTCCTAGGTGGCAGCCCTCCTCACATGTGTTCCACTCACTAAATCCATGTACAAGTGGACATGGCTTTGTGGTTGTCTTTGACAGTTGTGATGATGTATTGCATGCCCATCCCCCCTGAGACACAGGGGTAGGGGAACAACATATATGTAGGTAGATGTGATGATCACAGTGTAGATGACAGTCATCTCATTCAAGCATGCATGTGTCCCAAACAACACTGACCCCTTATGATTACCAACTGCATACCATCCTGCCAATTACATCTACAAATCACTGGTCTTGGGTGTCTTGAAGTTGACTCAGATGATAAGGATTAGTCGGCCTGGCCCATGTGAAGTAGTTGCTGCCTTTCCATTGTGACACATTGCACTACATCAATGAACAGATCACTTTATTTGGTCTACCTCTTGTTGTGCTTTGCTGTGGTGTTAAATACTTGATGGGCAGGCAGCGTTGACATTTCATTCGTCAGGGACATTATATCATCTGGACTGTGATTTGGATTGCATGTGCAAATTGAGGCAGAGTGTTAGATTATCATCTGTACATGCATCACACAATGATGACACTGATGGTTGCCTGTCTACTTTTCACAACTGCCAAAATGGATGTAGCAGAGATCAGGGCTTTCCAGAAGCAGGTATTGAGATACGGTCACATATTGGATGTCGAGTCTGGGTACCAAAGGATGGCAAGACGCTATCAGAGAGAGCCACAGGAGAATGGCAGGATTTCAGCCAACGGGGACCGGCATGGGCCACAAAGGTGGGAGTCACCACGACAAGTGCAGCCAGTACCGCAGCAGCCACCATCACATCAGCCCCACCTAGTGCACCGTCAACCTCAGCACCACCAACCACCGCACCTGCTGCACCTTCAACGTCAGCACCACCGACCACCACAACTGCTGGACCAACAACCTCTGAAACACAGACCACCACATCTGCTGCATTGGACATGGCTGCAATTTCTGAGCTCCAGAGGGACATCAGGAATGTGTTGAGAAAGCTTGACACTATACAGAGGGACATGGACAAAAATATCCGGAGGCTCAAAGCTATTGAGAAGACACTGAGGAGGGCAAACCTGTGAACTCTTGCCTCCCCTCATCCCTAGTTCAGACCACTCATTCCTCATCCTATTTTGTAGTGGGTTTAGGGGGGTGTAGTGATAGGTTAGAGCAGGGTAGTAGTTTAGATAGGATAAGTAGGTTGGGGGGTTTCATATTATTACATGTTAGTTTGTGGGTAGGTGGGTGGTGGTTATTGTTGGGGCTTTTCTGTATTTAAAAATAAAAAAATACAAAAATATATATATTTGTTTAGTATTAGTTAGTATATGTTTAGGTTAGTATTTCTTGTCCTAATTTGTCTCATCATATAAGAGGGGTGGGGGGCAAATGTTTAGAGAGTGTTGTTAAATGGGGTAAGTAAGCTTGGCAAGGGTAGTTAGGGCCAGTTGTGGTTAATGTATAGTTAGGATAGATTAGGTTAGTACAGGTGTGTTACATAGTTTTAAGTTTTGTTTTGTACATAATTATTAAAGATTTAGGTACACATAGGTACACTCCCTTACTGCATGTGTCATGTGCTTGGGGCTCAGGGTTTTTTCATGAGTGTACAGTGCCAATTGTCCTTTGGCCTGTCTATTCCATACTGCATCCACATCCCTCTCTTGACATGTTAATTCCCACTTCCAACTGAGCTGTCACATTGGAAGCTACAACAAATCTAATTCTCAATACATCTGCCATCCATTGTACCCACCACTGAACATGACTATGGTTCCCTTGTATTGGACAGGTAGGTGTGGTTTTAAAGCTGTCATTGTTTGGTTCCTGTGTCAGAATGTTGGACACTGTAAGACATTTGCCTGCAGCCTAAAGTTCATGTCGACACTGCTAAACTTAGTAGTGTCAATTTCAGATGAGGTTAAATGTACAAATTTCACACCTATGTGTGTTACTTGTACTCCCAGCTGCGTTATTGGCTAAACACTCTTACACAACCATTCCTGCTGTATGGTGTGGGCGAGGCATGTATGTTTGAAAGCAAATGTCACATACACAATGAATTGCTTGTAGGGGATGTGGCCAGCATTGACTTTCATCTTGTAGATACCTTGGCCCTGAATTATACTATTATTGCACTGCATTTGCCTCATTTTTTGATGCAAAAGTAGTGCAAACTTACAATAAACAATGATATTTGTCCCTGGGTGATGAGGAAAGTGTAAATGTATTGCAATACCACAAAGTGTAAGCAGCTGGTCAACATCAATAAGCAGAGTGTGGAGGCTCTGATGGACACAGGAGACAGTTTAACTGCTATGATGTGTCATTTGGTATACTCAGAACAAGTGATTTCCAATGCATTCCACCAGGTTGTAGTAGCAGACAGCCAAGAGAGCCACTACCCTGTGGCTCTATCTCAGTGTGGGTGGGAGTCCTTGGGTCTTCTGAAAGTTGCTGTAAATCCTGACATGCCTATGGACTATACTAGGGAATCATCTTGACTACATCATGGCTACACTGCCTGGACAGAAGTAGAACTCAGTTTACACCTGGAAATATCAGGGTTGCTTGATTGGGTTTGTATGACCACCATGTCCATGGCTGCCCAGGATGGGAGTCAATGAAGTCTAGCGCCTGGACAAAAGGCCCAGATAGCTGCCAGTAGAGGGAAGGGTAAGAGAAGTGCAACACCAGCCCTTGAATGTCTCACTGTCAAGATGAATTGGGTGACGAAGGAAGTTACCCGGGAGCCTATTGAGGAGGACATTGCCCCCCTTACCCACCTGCCTGAGCTTGCTGGTGTGGCAAGCAGAAGGAGGACCCAGCGGGAAAGAATTCTTTAAACAACTTAGAGAGTGTCCAACCCTAGAAGGTGTGATGCAGCAAGCTGAAGCCAAGTGTGCTAGTAATACCTCAGGAAATCACTGTATCAATTGGGAGAATTACTTCCTGTATAGTGTGCCTAAGGCACTTGTGCATGGGACAGCATGTGCTTTGATGGTTCCCCGCTGCTACAGGACGTTTCTTCTTGGGCTGATTCACAATATAGCCCAGGCAAGATAGCAGGGGCAGGATAATACCTTCCCTGGCTTATTTCTACTTTTACTAGCCCAGGGTGAAGATTTCCTCAGATACATTCTGTAGGACTTGCTTAACCTGCTATACTAGTCTGAAGACAGGGAAAAAGCTGAATGCTCCCCTGAGTTCCTTCCCTGTGTTTGCACCCCTATGAAAGGGTGGTCATTGACATTGTAGGGCCGCTGGACCCCAAGACAGCCTCAGGTAACAGGTTTATCCTGGTCTTGGTGGATCATGTCAATAGATACCCAGAGGCCCTCCCACAGTGGCCTACAATTGCACCTGCATTAGATAGGACCCTGATGGTGATCAAAGTGGATTTCCCCACTGAAGCAGTGTCTGACAGGGGCACCAACTTTATTGACTACATACATGTAGTCAGTGTGGAAGGAGTTTAGGGTAACATACATGTTCTCCACACCATACCATCCACAAACAAATGTACTTTTTGGGAGAGTCAACAAGACCCTGAAGGGCATGGCATGATCATAGGCTTGTCTGAGCTCATGAGGCAGAAGTGGGACATCCTTTTACCATGCTTGCTCTTTGCAGACATACAGGGAGGTACCACACCAGGGGGATGGCTTCAGCCACTTTGCTCTTTTATATGATGACACTATTAGAGGAACTCTCAGTCTGGCTAAGGAGGGGTGGGAAGTATCTCCGAAGAAGCTTCCCAAGATGCTGTTAGCTACATGCTAGCCCTCCAGAGTGTGTGTGATGGCTCACTTAGAGCCCAGGGACTTCCAAGACAGGGGTCTCATTGGACTAGGCCTTATGAGATGGTTGAGATGAAGAGGATGGCCACATAACTGGTAAACCTCAATAGCCTCAGGTACTCCTTACAGGTCCTCCACATCAATTGTCTCAACACCACACTGAGAGTTCTGAGGTAACCATGCTTTTGGTGACAGGTGATAGGGAGGAGGGGAAAAGTGAACTTCTGCCTGACCTCCTGTCATTAACAGAGGAAGATGGGTCAGTGGAGGTGGTCTCTCCCCTACCGTGACCCCAGAACAGCAGAGGGACTGTCACAAATTGTTGGGGCAGTTTGCCACTCTGTTTTCCCTCACTTCTGGACTTACACATGTGTGTAACCATGGCATAGAAACTGGAGACAGCCCCCATGTCAAAAACAATATATACAGGGTGTTTGATAAAGTGAGAGTCAACATTAAAGAAGAGCACCAGGGTGTGAAAAAGGACCCTTAGACCCACTTTTCAATTCACTACTGGACCCACAGAAGGACTCTCAGAGTACTGCCTTCTGCTGTGACCTGCTGTGCACTCTGCTAAACTGCTGCTGTACCTGGAAGAACTGCTTTGCTGCCTGGAGCCTGAATTGAACCTTCAGAGGCAAGCCCTGCTGCTTTACCCTACATCTACATCAGCACCCTGGACTACCAGAAGAGACTCCAAGGCCTAGTTTGCTGACCTCCTGTGCAGATCCACAGGGACATAACAGGCTCACACTAGCTTGAACCCACACCTGGACCCAGCCTGCATAAGTTCTGAACCCCACAAGTGGTGTCTTACTAATCCTGCACCCTTGGTTCGGTGCTAAATGTACCCAGATGGCTAATTTCCAAAAGTGACAGCTTAGACAAAATGTGGCCAAAATGTGCCCTGAGAACAAAGGGGAGACTTAGATCAACCTGCTTGCCTATTCGCCTGAGATGCATTACCAGGTGCATTGATTTTGCGACTTCCTCTGCTATGTTCTTATCCGACACTGCAAATTTGTTTAAGTGGTCCCTCGTGACAGGAGTATCAGACCTTGAGGAACTGTTTTCAGCTACATCTTTCTACCTTGTCCTGCTTGAGTCTTTCAACATTCATTTTGGGTTCTAAGTCCAACCATAGAAATCTCTGCAGCGTCTCCGAACCAAGGGCATCATGCAATGTAGCTTCCTTCTTTGACACCTCCTGCAGCCTTTCCTCGCTAAACTTTACCTTCTCAGACATTTTCCTTCAAGAATTATCCCAAGTCCGAAGGTAAGCAGAGAGCAGGTCCAATCCACACTTCTTGATTCTGAACCACGCTTGTTAGAAATGGGGTCTTTGGTTGAAAGTCGGGTTACCCCCTGTTAAAGCAAGGACACTCACTCTAGTCAGGGTAAAAGAGAATCACCCTCAGCTAACCCCTGCTTACCCACTAGGTAGCTTGGCAGAGCAGTAGGCTTAACTTCAGAGTGCTATGTGTACAGTATTTATACCAACACACACAGTAACTTAATGAAAACACCACAAAATGACACAACACCAGTTTAGAAAAATAGAAAATATTTATCTTAACAGAACAAAACCAAAACAAAAATCCACAATACACAAGTCAAGTTATCAATTAAAAATCAAAAAGAGTCTTTAAGTAGTTTTAAACACACACTAACACTGTTAGAGTGAAAATGTACCTTAGGTGCGTCAAAAATAACCCCGCACGGGTGAGTGTGCATCAAAAAGGGCTTGCGATGCGTCGATTCCACTCATGAGCTGGACCTTGCATCGTTTCTCCTTTCATTGGGTCGGAGCGCAGTGTTTCTTCTCTCAGCAGGACAGCAATGCATTGATAAGGTCAGCACTCTCGGGTCTGGGCAGGCCTTGCGTTGTTTTTACAAGCCCAGCGGTGTTTTCCATCAGAAATCCGGCTACACGATGATCCGAAAACCACGTAGTGCGGGTTGCGATCTCCCAGCCTCTGTCAGCGATGCTGCGCATCATTTCTACTGTTCCGTGCGTTGATTCCTCTGTCTCATTTCCGGCGAGCGTCAATTTTCAGCCACGGAGCTGGGCGCGTTGTTTCTTTAGCTGCAGACCGGAGTTGCATTGATCTTTTCCCCGCACGGCGCTCTGTGCATGGATTTCCTTCTCTTAGGTTGCCAGCTTCTCCTTTCAGGGTCTCAGGAACTGGATGGGCACCACAGGGCAGAGTAGGAGTCTCTCCAGAGACTCCAGGTGCTGGCAGAGAGAGGTCTTTGCTGTCCCTGAGACTTCAAACAACAGGAGGCAAGCTCTAAATCAAGCACTTGGAGAGTTCTTCTCAAGATGGAAGGCACACAAAGTTCAGTCTTTGCCCTCTTACTCCGGCAGAAGCATCAACTGCAGTATAGCTCCACAAAGCACAGTCAGAGGCAGGGCAGCTCTTCTTCCTCAGCTCTTCAGCTCTTCTCCAGGCAAAGGTTCTTCTTGTTTCCAGAAGTGTTCTAAAGTCTGTGATATTGGGTGTTCTTCTTATACCGAATTTCTCCTTTGAAGTAGGCCTACATTAGAGTAAGTTCTCTTTTGAATGTGAAATCCTGCCTTGCCCATGCCAGGCCCCAGACACACACCAGGAGGTTGGAGACTGCATTGTGTGAAGGCAGGCACAGCCCTTTCAGGTGTGAGTGACCACTCCTCCCCTCCCTCCTAGCACAGATGGCTCATCAGGATATGCAGGCTACACACCAGCTCCCTTTGTGTCACTGTCTAGTGTGAGGTGCAGCACAACGGTCATACTGACCCAGACAGGGAATCCACAAACAGGCAGAGTCACAGAAATGGTATAAGCAAAAAAATGCTCACTTTCTAAAAGTGCCATTTTCAAACACACAATCTCAAAATCAACTTTACTAAAAGATGTATTTTTAAATTGTGAGCTCAGAGACCCCAGACTCCACCTGTCCATCTGCTCCAAAAGGGCATCTACACTTTAATAAGATTTAAAGGTAGCCCCCATGTTAACCTATGAGAGGGACAGGCCTTGCAACAGTGAAAAACTAATTTAGCAATATTTCACTGTCAGGACATATAAAACACATTACTATATGTCCTACCTTAACTATACACTGCACCCTGCCCTTGTGGCTACCTAGGGCCTACCCTAGGGGTGTCTGACATGTAAGAAAAGGGAAGGTTTAGGCCTGGCAAGTGGGTGCACTTGCCAAGTCGAATTTACAGTTAAAACTGCACACAGAGCCACTGCCGTGGCAGATCTAAGACATGATTATAGAGCTACTTATGTGGGTGGCACAACCAGTGCTTCAGGCCCACTAGCAGCATTTGATTTACAGGCCCTGAACACCTCTAGTGCACTGTACTAGGGACTTACTAATAAATCAAATATGCCAATTATGGATAAACCATTTACATACACACTTTGTGAGGAGCACGTGCACGTTAGCACTGGTTAGCAGTGGTAACGTGCCCAGAGTAGCAAAAACAACAAAATCAAAGTCCAGCACACATCAACAACCTGGGAAACAGAGGCAAAAATTTAAGGGAGACCACGCCAAGGATGAAAAGTCTAACAACGCTCAATTGAGATCAGCCTTCACTTTTGACTTTGACCTGGCCTGGTTTGTAGTGGGTCCCTAAGGTCCAGGTCCAGATATCCCTTATTAATGAAATGTAGGCAGTGTTATAGCAGCTTAGGCTGTCTAGAGGTAGCTGTAGCAGAGCAGCCACGGCTGTACTAGCAGACATGCAAAGCTCCTGCAATACCACTATAGTTATACCATACTTATACAAAATAAAATACAATACTGAGGCCTTCATTTTGACAATGGTGGTAAAAACCGCCTACCACTGCGGTGACGGCTGCCAGAACACCGTCGCCATAGCTACCAGCCGTCTGCCGTATTATGACCACAGACAGATTTCCGCCAGAAGGATGGCGGAAATCCAGCTGTGGCCATGCCGGCGTATCGCAGTAAGGTGGCGCTGCTCCCACCAGGAGCACCACACCGGTAGACCAACGCCGTGTTGTGCTGGCGGATGCTGCTGGTGGCAGTAGTGCCCCATCCCGTCTCCTGCCGGACGACCCCCTGAACAAGGTAAGTCGGGTCTCCGACAGCGGAGGGGGGGCTTTGTGTGTGGATGTTTGGATGTGTGTGGATGCAGGTGTGTGTTACATTTTGGATGCAAGTGTGCATGGAGGTGTGAGTGCGTGTATGTTGTGTTTTGTGACTGTGTCTGTGCATGTTGTTTGAAAGTGTGTGTGAGTGGATGTATGCATGCGTGGATGATTGTGGGAAAAGGGTGTGTGTATGTGTGTATCAGTGTCAAGGGGGTGTGAATGTAGGGGAGTAGGGGGCTTTGGAGAGGCAGGGGGGTGAAAGGTCACTGGAGATGGGGGGAGACCCCTATCAGTGACAGGGAAGGAAGAACCTACTGCCATGGTTTTCGTGGTGGCAAGAAAGTAACGAAAACCATGGCGGTAGGCAGGGTCATAATCCTGCAGGTGGACCAGGATATCTCCAGCCCGGTGGTTGTTACTGCTGTGGCGGTCGGAGTGGTACATTGGCGGGTTGGCTTCAGCCAACCCGCCAATGTCATAATATGGCAGTAAGTACCTCCAGCCTTTTGGCAGTACTTACCGCCATGTTACCACCAACTGCTGGGGTCGTAATGACCCTCTAAGTTTTACCAAAAATAAAGGTACTTTATTTTAGTGACACAAAGCCAAAAATATCATAGGGGCAATACTCCTTCTGGAGGAAGTATTAAACATAATATATACACTAGCAACCAAAATCAGGTAAGTAAACAGTCATAGAATAGTGTAAACAGTAGGACATACAATAGATTGCAATGGGCCTAGGTGCAACACAAACCATATACTAAAATAGTGGAATGTGAATGTCGATTTGCCCCCTATGCAAGTGTAGTGTGTAGAAGGGCACTGGGATTGTAGGAAAACACCAAAGGTAAGTAAAATACCCCCCCAGAGCCCTGAAGAATGATGCAGGAACTAAGCAAGACTGAAAGCAACAAACAATGGATTCCTGGACCTAAAGACCTTAGAGAGAGGAGACCAAGTCCAGAAGTCGAAGAAGAGTCCAGGAAGAACAGGAACCCCTGTCAACCTGGATGAAGGTGCAAAAGTGGATTCTCTGGTTAGAAAAAAAGTACAGAAATGCACCAAAGAAAACAGCTGCAGGTTCCTGCTTGGTGCAAGAGATGTCCCATGTTGAGTTGTTGGATGCAGACTGTTTGTGTCACTGGATTCCTCCAGCAAGCCTCGGTTCAAACAAGAACATGGTTTGCATCAAAGAGGAGCTGCCTGGACCCAGGAGGGACCTGGGGGTCTCAGTTCAGACTGAGGAGACAAAAAGGGCTCTCAGCACTTCGGAGAGCCCTCAGAAGACCAGGCAGTACCCACAGGAGTCCCAGAACACTGGGATAAAGAAGATGCAAAGTGCAGTCATCACAGCACTACACTGGAGGGTCCCACACCACCAGAGAACAACTCAGAGAGCTGTGCGTTGCAGGATGGAGTGCTGGGGACCTGGGCTACCCTGTTCATGAAGTGCACAGAAGCCCAAGGAGCTGCAGAAGACATGGTGCACAGGGGTACTGTTGCAGTATGGGGAGGCAAGCTCTTACCTCGACCAAATTTGGATAGCTGGATCTTTGGACAGTCTGGGTCGAATTAAGTCCACAACCTGTGTTCCAGGGAATACGCTTGTCGCAGGAGAGAGAGGAGTCCCAGAGTACCCGCTGTCATCGCAAAAGGGTGCCTTCTGAAGCAGGGAAGTGACTCTGTCACTCCATGGGGGATTCTGCGTCAGAGTGAAGACAGGCAGTCCTCTAAACATGCCCACCTTGGAAGCTGTTGCAAATACTGGTTGGAACTGAAGTTGCAGGTCACAAAAGTCATCCTGGAAACTTTGTTGCAGTTACAGTGGTTCCTGGAGCAGCCTGCAGTTAATCCAATGGTCAGAAGCTGAAGCAGAGGATGCAGAGGAGTCCCGGAGGAATCTTGCAAACCGAATCTGAGTAAAAACCCTGAGGAGAGACCCCAAATAGCCCTGAGAGGGGGATTAGCTATCTACCCAGATATGCACTTATCAGGAGGGGTCTCTGATGTCACTTGCCAGCACTGGCCAGTCTGAAGTCTCCAGAGTGTCCCCACACCTTGGAATGCAAGATGGCTAACATCAGGGACACTCTGGAGGAGCTCTGGGGATCACCCCCGGGGTGGTGATGGACAGGGGAGTGGTCACTCCCCTTTGCTTTGTCCAGTTTTATGCCAGAGCAGGGACTGGGTGTCCCTGAACCAGTGTAGACTGGATTATTCAAGGAGGGCACCATTTGTGCCCTTCAAAGCATTTCCAGAGGCTCTGGGAGGCTACCCCTCCAATGCCTGGAACACCTATTTCCAATGGGAGAGGGTGTAACACCCCTCTCCTAAAAGAAATGCATTGTCCTGCCATCCTGGAATTGTGCTGCTCAAACCCCAGGAGGGCAGAAACCTGTCTGTGAGATGGCAGCAGCTGGGGCTGCAGTAGAAACCTCAGCGAGCTGGTTTGGCAGTACTGGGGTTCCACGGTGGAGCCCCCACTTTACATGGGGTTTGCTCCCCAATACCACATTTGAATTGGGGGGGTCATTCCATGATCTTAGACACCTCACATGCCATATTCGGTGTTACCATTGTGAAGCTACATATATTTATTGAGATATATGTAGTGCACGCTTATAATGGTGTCCCCCGCACTCACGTATTTCAGGAATTTGGGCCTGGACAATGTGGGGGCACCTTTGGTAGTGCAAGGGTGCCCTCACACACAGTAACTTTACACCTAGCCTTCAGTAAATTACGGCTAGACATATAGGTGACTTATAACTTACCTGCTGCAGTGAAAAATGGCTGTTAAATAGTGTGTGCACTATTTCACTCAGGCTGCAGTGGCAGTCCTGATGGAAGGTTTGTATGAGCTCCTTATGAGTGGCAAAAGAATTGCTGCAGCCCATAAGGATCTCCTGGAACCCCAATGCCCTGGGCACGAAGGTACCATATACTAGGGACTTATAAGGGGGTCCAGTGTGCCAATCAGAATTGGAATATGGAGTCACTAAACTGTAGTGACAAATTTGGTAAGTAGAGAGAGCATAAGCACTGGAGTTCTGGTTAGCAGAACTTCAGCGACACAGTAAAGCATACTGACAACACATATAGGCCGCACACTATGAGCACTGGGGTCCTGGGTAGCAGGATCCCAGTGATATAGTAAAAACACACCGACAAATAGGTTTTAAACTATGAGCACTGGGGTCCTGGCCAGCAGGATCCCAGTGAGACAGTAAAAACACACTTACAAACAATCACAAACAGGCCTAAAATGGGGGTAACCATGCTTGAAAGAGGCTACTTTCTCACACTCTGGTTAGCGCTTTGATCTTTTAGGCTCTATCTTGCAACTTAAACTTTAAATATTCATAATTCCAGTTCCACTGTTTGGATTTCTATCATTTTGGTGTTCCCTAATTTATTAAAATGTACTACATTTTTCTAAGTGCTGATCGAGCCCAATCCACGTATTGTTCGAGACATGCTTTATTGAGGTCGGCCTTAATTTTTTAGTTTGACAGTCTCACAAGACTAGATGTCTGTGGTTAGTGTTTTGATCTTTTAGGAGCTATATTGAAACTTAAAATTTAAAAATTTAAAAACAGATTGGATTTTTGTTGTTTTGTTGTCACATAATTTATTAAAATGTATTCATGTTTTCTAAATTTGTTTGGAATTTTTCTTGTGTTCTTTTTTTCTTTATTGCTGTTCGTGTGCTGCATAAATACTTTACACATTACTTCCAAGTTAATCCTGAATGCTTTTTATGCAAAGCTACCAAGGTTTAAGCAAAGGTTAATTTAATGATTTTTGTGGTTCACCTTGTAAGTGTTTGCGGCTGTTGCTTTGCAAGAGCTCAAAAACCTGTCAACCAACAACTCAATTTCTTACATATTTGGAGTTCCACTACTTTTAGTGAGAAGTAACCTTAAGTAGGTGTATTTAAATTACATTAAGCCCCCGATTTAAGAAAAATGGTGCTTCACACCGTGAAGCGCCACTTTTCTTGTGCCTTTCTGCACCGCCAAACACAACCATGTGTGCGCCATTTTTAAGATAGGGTGTTCCATGGCGGTATTAGGAACAATAACATTAAAATCTTTGATGCTATTGTGGCACTTTGCTCTACTAGAAAAATTACACTAATGTGGCATTAGATGGCCCAAGGCCATCCTTAGATTTGGGTCTAAATGTTTTAGTGTTAAACTCAACCGTTGCTCACTATCATAAAGCAGTAAAATGTAATTCAACCTTCACTCTTCCTACTCAATCAGGATATGCTTGGTATGATTTAGGAACACTAGAAAGAGGGAATCAAGGCATATTTAGATGTCATTGAGGGGAATCACTTACACACCGAAAAAATAAATATGCCTAATTAAGATACTACTTGGGACCAAAAGAGATAAAAGTACTCAAGCATTTGTCAAAGGAAAGAGTGAAGAGGAAAGGTGATACAAATGATGGGAATGCTTCTTCTATGAAGCTGTTTCACTCTTGAATAAAACTGCACAATAATGTAATCCTGGAAGGACATAAATTCTGCAAGAGATATCAACCACTTGGTGAGCCAATTGAATGTTTTGTGGAAACTTTAAGATTTCTGGAGGCTACTTGTGGTTACCAAACATTTGAAGAAAAGATTACTAGAGACCAGGCGGTATAAAAATGAATACCAGAAAGAATAGGAAACTATGTTGACTCCCTTCAGGAGTAGAAAGCAATCCATCCAATATGGTTGAAATATGTTTGACACAATAGTCCTCTAGTGTGCACACTATGAACACTATCATTAAGCTCAAAAACAAAAAGGATACTTTGCTAATTTTAAGTCTATGTGCTGGAGTGTTACATAAGTCGCAACATGTTTTAAGTGTAAGAACAAATGACATTTTGTTGCAGTATGTCAAATTGTAAAAAAACTGAACACTGATGACCTTATTAAGAGTTTGGTGGATTCTGTCACAAATGTAGCAGATGTCCCCTCTGCCATATTACAAGTGCATTGTGGCAATGGTGCTTCTAATATGGTGGACAGGATATGCTCCATGTTTTGACAGAGTGCCCTGCCCATTAAAGTCTAAATAAGGCCAGAATTCAGTTAACACCCTGGGTAACATGGAAAATGAGTCCAAATAATCTGACATAGGTGAGGCTATTGTATGGTAGTTTGTGGATGTATCTGTTATGGAGTGTGTGTTTGAAATATTGGTACAAGTGGGTTGAATCTTGTTTGTAGGACTTTCTGTCAAATCTTTGTAGGGATCAAGTTATGATCATGATTTCTGAGTTGAGATCACCATTTACCTTGATTAGGGTGAATGATTGGGTGAATGTGTGAGATTTTACCTTGAGGAAGTCTCATGTTAGGCCTTACTTATACAAGGGAAATCCCATAGTTGTTCCAGCAGAATTTGATACTGTCTTATTTAAAGAGAACTCTACACCTGGGGTAATTTATGTTGCCAAGGATGGCACATGTTTGTTGGGATGACTAAAACTATACATTTAGAGATAGTTCTATAGTCTAATAATCACAAACAAGTTCATGTTCACAGAATGCAGTGAGGGAAAATGCTTGTGGTCTAAATGGAGGTGAGAGGAAGAGGGGTCCATTGTCTGTGAAACTTCAGTTGAAGAAAAACATGATAAATTATGTGTCGACATATTATTGAAACAATCATGGGTTCTGACTGGTTTTCTCCTGTGGTGTACGCCCTCAAAACAAACAGGTCTCTTAGGATATATGTGGACTATAGAGAGCTGAATGCCAGAATGTGGATGTACAGACACCCCTTATTTTACAAGATAGAGATGCTGTCACATTTGAAGGGAGGGGCCCTTTGCCATGCTTTCCATGGTGTTAACCTACAATTAAATTGTCCTACAGAATGATCTTACCACATTACTTTAATTGTCACCACTAAAGGATTATTGTGGTTCAGAAAATGCTCTTTGAGCTGGTGCTTTCCTCTGCATTGTTCATGCTTTAATTGGAATGCTGTGTAAAAGGATGGATGGGGTCATGGCTTTCAGGATTGCATACTAATGTATGCAGAGGACCACAATATGCACGCATGGAAACTGACATTTTTTTCTATATTGAAGAGAAAGGGTGCTAGATAAAACTGAGAGCTGAGAAGTACAAGTTTGGTGTAATTAGAGTAGACTATGGGGGTCATTCTAAACCTGGCGGTCCAAGACCGCCAGGGCTAAAATGACGGGGGCACCGCCAACAGGCTGGCGGTGCCCCGCTGGGCATTCTGACCGCGGCGGTTCGGCCGCGGTCAGAAGTGGAAAACCGCTGCCCAAATGAATCCTCCATGGCGGCGCAGCAAGCTGCGCCGCCATGGAGGATTCTGACACCCCATACCGCCATCCTGTTCCTGGCGGTTCTCCCGCCAGGAACAGGATGGCGGTATGGGGTGTCGCGGGGCCCCTGGGGGCCCCTGTAATGCCCATGCCAATGGCATGGGCACTGCAGGGGCCCCCGTAAGAGGGCCCCAAAAAGAATTTCAGTGTCTGCTTTGCAGACACTGAAATTCGCGACGGGTGCAACTGCACCCGTCGCACCTTCCCACTCCACCGGCTCAATTCTGAGCCGGCGTCCTCGTGGGAAGGGTGTTTTGCACTGGGCTGGTGGGCGGCCTTTTGGCGGTCGCCCGCCAGCCCAGTGCAAAACCCAAAATACCCTCAGCGGTCTTTCGACCGCAGAGCGGTATTTTGGAGGGGGAAGTCTGGCGGGCGGCCTCCGCCGCCCGCCTGACTTAGAATCACCCCCTATGTTAGTTATAAATTGTCTACGAAAGGTGTTGACCCAAACTATGGTTGTGTCCCTTGCACAGAAGTGTAAACAGCAATTCCTTTCTTTGATTTGTCTCCTCAAGTTCTATGCTTGTTTCATTACTAACTGTGCAGAGAAGATGCTCGCCACACATAGACTGGTGAAGAAAAGTGAGAGATTTGAAAAGGGGAATGGTATTAATTGTTGTCTGAGTGAAACAAGATGTGGTGGAGCACCTTCCCCTTCAGCCATTTTACACTCAGGTCATGTTATTGTAGTGAATGATGGCGGATGCTAACTAATATTGTAGTGAATCCTAGTTTGTATTAAAGGGATACAGGAGTTAGCTTGCCTTTGGCTTGCAGACTCGTGCCTCCGTCACCTAGTGAGTTTTACCCTACTTAGCTTGCTCTGTTTTAGCACAGTTATTTAATTACGTCTTTTAAGATGGCTGCCTTGTTTTTAGTTAGGCCCATGTTTTAGTTTGCGTTATCAGTGTCACCGCACTAAGGTGTCAATATCAAGCGACAAAGATAAACAAACTGTAGGTGTTCACATTAGGTGCATTTCCTCTTCACGCTTTTGAGGTATTGTTTATAAAACATCACCATCCCAAGCATGTCTTGTTATCTTGGGAACAGACCTAAGTCAGGGGTCCAAGCAGATCTGTATAAATACTCCTCACTTAAACAGATAGTCAGAGGGATTCCGACCAGATATCATCGCTGCTATCGATGCTGCACATTGCCTTGATGCTGACCCAGTCTTCGTGTCCCTATGGCTAGAGACCTCATTCCAAGTTAACGAGGGTTGAGCGCTCTTCTCATGGACATGGCATTGATAGATTAGGTTTATCACACCTTGCTCACTTTTAGGTTAGAGATTGGGTACATTATATTAGGGTATTAGCACATATTTCACATCTCTTGTCATTTCATGCCATTGCAAGATGGTGGGGGTCTTTGTACTAATGACTCTTGTCTTTACCATTCTGTTTCTTGCACTGTTCATTATCCTAATCATTGCAGCCCATGTAACTTATTGCAGATTGCAGTTTTGATAAATAAAACCCATTGTAACTTTACTGCATCTTCTCCATTGCATGTGTTTGATTGAGACATGGTGTTTATGTGAGAAAGGGGTAATCCCCGTTTAACCATGACACTCCCTGAGATGTCTCACTCTTGAGTCCATGCGTAAAGGCTGCCACAAATCACCTAATACTGTTTGGGTTTTTGGTGAAGTCCTGCTTGTGAGCCGAGAGGGTTGGGACGACAGTTGTGATTTGTTGTAGGATTGGCATAGTCGCCTACAAACATAAGTACTGTCATCCTTAAACCAGCAGTCTTGCCTAGAGCAAGAGTCCAACTACGACAATATGAATTAGAGCCATCCTAATGCAGCACAAGATAGGGCATGCTGGAAAAGATGAGCGGGTGGCAATACCAGAAGAAGATTGAGAAAAACAAATGCCTCATATTCAGTGATAGTGCAGGAGACTTTTGCCAGTTGGTGGGAAGTTGCTCAATTGATCACTTTAGGTAGTCTCTCTGTGGCACTGAGTTCAAGGTTTAGTTTAGTCATAAACCCTTTGTAGATCTTTTTACAATGAAGTATGCCAGAAAATCCATCCTTAGGATTTCTAATTGGCAATTTAGGTTGGGTTGCACAAATTCCAGTACCAAACTGATTACATACTGGTTATAAGGGTTACCTTTCAAGGCTGCCCTTGGAAGTTGGAGGTGGAAGTTGTTGTTATTGTTTTGTTAAACATCACAAAAGATGCATGCGTTTTTAAGGAAATTTTAGGATGATAAGAGTCTGAAGACGGTTGTGCAGTATAGGAGGGAAGGTTGGACATTCTCTAGGTGTATGCTTCTCCTTGCAGACCAAGGTGGTAGATTTGGCACATAAACTGTTCTGATTGCTTGGAGTCCCCAGGTAGATAGAACACTTTGGCTGGAGGTATGGGGTATGCTATCTAAGGTACAAGTCACAAGTTATTGTTCCCATCTGGTGGAGCTACATTTAGTGCTAGAAGACTTGGGGTAAGTCAAGAATCAACATCATTAGCCCCCTTTGCATTCTCTTGAGTGTGGAAAAGTATTGCATTGTTGTTGTTGACCACTATTCTCATTTGCCAGCAGTTAATTTTGCCATTGCTGTTACGCCAGCAAAGTCAACAGGTCCTAGAGAACCGATTTTCCTGGGAAGGGCTTTTTGAAGATATTGTCATTGACAGTGGTCCCCAGTTTCCCTTAAGGGAGTATTTTGATTTCTGTGAAGGGTTGAAAATAAGTAATTAAATCACATAATTATATCATCCAAGAAGTTATTAGTTGGTAGAACAATGCAACAGTCATTTAAAACAATTAATGATTGCCCGTGGTGAGTGGAATGAATTAGAAACCATGAACTAAAAATTTGCATGAGTTCTTCATAACTCTTGTAATGCTCACACCATTGTCTCTCCATGTTTCTTTTTTAGGTGAAGGTTACTCAGCTCAATGATAAATAGGTTGTGGATAGAGAGAAGGGATCTGCTCTTGGAGAAAGTGCTTGTTGTAAGTAAGTGCAGTAGAGAAGGTCAAGTTAAGTATGAGGATGTATGTGGTCGAAGTTTCATATATCTGTGGGAAATATTGTGAGGGTCAAGTTGCCAGGAACATAGTCAAAGAACTTTGCCCACTTTATGTCTCTTAAGAGAGAGCTATGTGTCAAAGTGTTTGTGGTAAGCCAGAAGATAGTAAGGGGGTCATTACAACATTGGCTGTAAAAGCCGCTTACTGCTGTGCAGAAGATCGCCAACACACGGCTGCGGAAATCCGCCACAGCAATTACGACCCACATCTCGAAATCTGTCAAAATTCAGACACCCACACAAGTCCGCCACACCAAAGGTAAGTGATAAACTGGCGAAAACAAAACCTCCACCATCACGCCAACAGAAATACGCCTATGCTATCACGACTCACGAACCCACACAGCAGTCTTTCAACCGCGGTATTCCATTGGCGGTACACACCGCCGCGCTCAAAATTTACACACACATACAAAACACCGCCACATTGGACAATTCGAATTACACACACCTGATACACAGACACACACCACTCCCACACACCCAATACAATATAAAACACACACCCACATCACCCACAAACCCCCACGACCAAAATGTTTCCAAAAGAAGGCCAGAGACAGACACCACCATCCACAAACTAGCAGCCACAGGCACTCAACACCATCACCTACACAACTTCCACACACCTCACACAACACACCACTACATATCACCACACTTATTACCACATACACCACCCCATGGCACGGCAAAGACACCCCAGGTTCTCGGAGGAGGAGCTCGGGGTTATGGTGGAGGAAATCGTCCGGGTAGAGCCACAGCTTTTTGGATCACAGGTGCAGCACACCTCAATTGCAAGGAAGATGGAGCTATGGCGAAGACTAGTCGACAGGGTCAACGCAGTGGGACAGCACCCAAGAAATAGGGACGACATCAGGAAGAGATGGAATGACCTACGGGGGAAGGTGCATTCCGTGGTCTCAAGACACCACATCGCGGTTCAGCGGACTGGCGGCAGACCCCCACCTCCTCACCCACAACTAACAACATGGGAGGAGCAGGTCTTGGCGATTCTGCATCCGGAGGGCCTCACAGAGTCGGTGGAGGAATGGACTCTGGTAAGTCAAACCTTTGACTATTATATCCCCCACCCTACCTGCATGCTATCACAGACCCCCACCCTCGGCCCCTCCCCTATCACTCCAACTCCTCACAAATGTACTAATAACACAAACCACACATCCCAACACCAAGCCCTGCATGCAGCAACAAAGCATGGACACCCATCACTAAAGCATGCCCACTGCACATACCCATAACACCCCCCTCAACCATCATCACACAAGCCCCCACAAAGGAATGCTAGCACTGGGGTACACGGTCACCCACCCATTGCACACCATGACACACACAGATGCAATAATAATGTTTTTACACCCCTGCAGGACCCCTACCCAACGTCCCCAGACAGGAGGGTCCAGACATCTCCACCCCACCCACAGAAGAGGCCCACAGTGATGACAGCACCTCTGTCCAACTGGATCTAGATGATTGTGGGCCTCGGGACAGTCAGTTCCCCTCACACAGGCACAGCCCACCACAGGCCTTCCACCCTCTGGTAACACCAGCACAGCACCCACCCAGCGGGCCCATACCTCCGTCCCCAGGACACGTCAATCAGCTGTGTGTCCACCACTACAGGGAACCCAGGATAACCCACCACCCCAACAGCAACAGGGACCTGGGGGCAGAGGCAGTGGGCACACGGTCCAGGGGACGGAGGCACAGGAACACAGGGGAACTGGGAGGGCTTCTGTGCGTCAGGGAGTAAGACAGGCCAAGGAAACCCACTCTCCATGATGCCCTCTCTTCCATCATGGGAGCATACCACCACTCCCAGGAGACGATGGCAACGGTCCTGGCCAAGTTTCAGGAGACCCAGCGCATACAGGAGGAACAGTATTTGGGGTTCAGGGAGGAACACAAAACCATCAGCTCCACCCTGGGCACCATCGTCGGGGTGCTGAAGGAAATACTTAACACCAGGAGGGACACTGTGGCACTCCAAGGGGCCCCTGACACTAGCATGGACGATGAACTGCCCACCACCTCCGCCGGCGCTAGTGGACAGGAGGCACCGCCACAGGACCACCACACCAGCACCCCACCACCTGCAGACGGAGAACCACCCCGCAAGCAGTCCCTGAGATGCAGGAACAAGACAGAGCACAATGCCAAGCCCCCCGCCAAGAAATGAGACCACCCTGATTGTCAACCCACTGTCCCACTTTGTAACCCTGTCCATATTGGAACTGCCCCAGCTCCACTTCCTATGCCCATATGGGCAATGCACCTGTGAGACTAATAGACTGGACTCTGCCATGGACATTCCTCCATCATCACCCCTCACCATTTTACAACCCCCCTCCAATATTGAGCACTTCAATAAACACCCTTGAAGCACACAACAATCTGGATTCAGTCTGTGATATTGAAAATGTGTATTTGCAATGACAGTGATAAAATGCTGTTTCAAATGTAATGTCAACATACCTATGTCACACATCTCAACTCCATGAGGAATCTAAGCAGATGACACACTTTGGAAACCACACCTGTGAAACCGTAAGGGAAATGTACAACTCAGTGACCATATACTGGTTGAAATCGACAGACAGGATAGAGGTAGAAGTGTGAAAGTACTTGTAGTAGGCAGGAATGTTTTCTCACCTTTGTGTCACTGGAAATATTGCTGGATAACTGAGTCCCTGTTGTCAATGTCTTCTTCCTCTGCTTCCTCCTCATCACTGTCCACAGGCTCCACAGCTGCCACAACACCGCCATCTGGACCATCCTCCTGCAGAAAAGGCGCCTGTCGTCGCAAAGCCAAGTTGAGAAGCATACAGCAGGCCACGATGATCTGGCACACCTTCTTTGGTGAGTAGTATAGGGAACCACCTGTCATATGGAGGCACCGGAACCTGGCCTTCAGGAGGCCAAAGGTGCGTTCGATCACCCTCCTAGTCCGCCCATGGGCCTCATTGTAGCATTCCTCTGCCCTGGTCCTGGGATTCCTCACTGGGGTCAGTAGCCATGACAGGTTGGGGTAACCAGAGTCCCATAATAGCCACACCCGGTGCCTCTGGATTTGAGCCATCACATAAGGGATGCTGCTATTCCGCAGGATGTAGGCGTCATGCACAGAGCCAGGGAACAAAGCATTTACCTGGGAGATGTACTGGTCTGCCAAACACACCATCTGTACATTCATGGAATGATATCTCTTCCGGTTCCTGTACACCTGTTCACTCCTGTTGGGGGGGACCAGAGCTACATCGGTCCCATCAATGGCACCTATGGTGTTGGGGATATGTCCAAGGGCATAGACGTCACCTTTAACTGTAGGCAAGTCCTCCACCTGAGGGAAAACGATGTAGCTCCGCATGTGTTTCAGAAGGGCAGACAACACTCTGGACAACACGTTGGAAAACATAGGCTGGGACATCCCTGATGCCATGGCCACTGTTGTTTGAAATGACCCACTTGCCAGGAAATGGAGCACTGATAGCAGCTGCACTTGAGGCGGGATTCCTGTGGGATGGCGGATTGCTGACATCAGGTCAGGCTCCAACTGGGCACACAGTTCCTGGATTGTGGCACGGTCAAACCTGTAGGTGATGATCAAACTTCTTTCCTCAATTGTCGACAGGTCCACCAGCGGTCGGTACACCGGAGGATTCTGCCATCTCCTCACATGTCCCAGCAGACGTGCCTAAGAAGGACAACAGCGACCACAGAGTCAAACAACTCAGAGGTATGTACCCAGAGTCTACACAGAACACCATTCATACACAATATCTGGCCTGTATTTGTGTTGTGAGACTAGGCCTAGGTATGTGTGACGCAGTTGGTAATTAGGCCATGTGGGCCCCTGAAATGGCGGCTGCCTGACCTCTAAACAGGGACAATGGGATGTGAGGTAACTGCGCTGGCGTTGTACACCGTCACGGTAGGCGGTCGTAGACCGCGGAGCAATGCTGCATTGGTTAACATTGGACCCTATGGGTCCCAGGAGCCAATGACGATGTACACCGGTGGTGATGTTACGAACTGCCGCAGACGTAACCGCCATTTTCTAGCTGTTTAATCACTCAATACCTGATCTTCGACAGGAGAGGACCTACACTGCAAGTGCTTCTGTGACCTCGGTCTGGAAGAGACAATGGCTCGTACGTCTGGGGAAAGGGCCCCTGCCTTCACTGCAGAGGAGTTGGAGAAGCTCATCGACGGGGTCCTCCCGCAGTACACGCTACTCTACGGTCCTCCAGACCAACAGGTAAGTACACAGGGACCACGTTGTATGGGCTATGCCTGTGTGGAGAGGGCTGGTTGTAAGAATGAAGGGGGCACAGTTCTGCGAGCATGAAGGACTGTGAATGCATGTGCCACATGGCAAGGGTAGGGATGTGGGACAGTCACTTAGACGGTGCAGTTGTTAATGACTACTCTTCTTCCCCTGTACATGTCATGTAGGTCAGCGCGCACCAGAATAAGGATATTTGGCGTGCCATCGCCAAGGACGTCCGGACCCTGGGGGTCCACCACAGACGGAGCAGCCACTGCCGGAAAAGATGGGAGGATATTCGCCGCTGGAGCAAGAAGACGGCGGAGGCTGAGCTGGGGATGGCCTCCCAACGTGGGAGGGGTGCCCGTTGAAACATGACCCCCCTGATGTTCCGGATCCTGGCGGTGGCCTACCCTGAGTTGGATGGGCACTTAAGGGCATCACAGCAGACACAAGGGGGTGAGTACAACATCATTCAGCAGACTTTGCGCACAGTGAAGGTGTCTGGGTGGGGGAGGAGGGCTGTGGGTTTCCGTAGGCCAGGGCGAGTTCCGTAGGCTAGGCCCCTCCGTAATTCAGGCCATGTGGCACCTCACCCCACCTCTGTAGAGTGCCAAGTACAGGTATTCATGCCCCTGTGTCATCTATGTGTGCAGATGTCGTCCATAGCCTTGTAGGCCATTTCCCAGGAATTGCATCTGTAGAGCCCAACAGCGCGATGTAGTGCAGGGGGCTGCTGTGTCTGTTTTATCTGCCAACGGTAGCGGTAAGCCATGCACTCAACCTGTCTTTCTTCTGTCGTCCCCCCCTTTTTGTGGTCTCCCTGTTCTTGTGTGCATCAGCATCATCAGGCGGAGGTACAGTGGCACCGGAGCATGAGGGAGCTGCATCCCACATGGCCATGGCAGGGCCACACCACAGACTCAGAATACACCAGTGGGACGGAGGGCGAGGGGAGCACCACAGCGGTCACAGGATCTGCAACCAGCGACACTGACTCATCCTCCGATGGGAGCTCCCTTGTGGTGGCAGAAAAATCTGTGCCCTCCACTTCTACAGGTACAACTGCCACCCCCCCTGCCAGCACCGCCCTCCCAGCAGCCCCTAAGCCTTCGCCCCGTGCCCGCTCACCCAGGAGGGTGAGCATCACCTTCGCCCCAGGCACCTCAGCCCCTGCCCCTGTCACCTCTGCTGCCCTCAGTGAGGAGGCCATTGACCTCCTCAGGTCACTCACTGTTGGGCAGTCTACCATTTTGAATGCCATCCAGGGTGTAGAAAGGGAATTGCAACACACAAATGCATTCCTGGAGGGCATTCATTCTGGTCAGGCGGCCCTTCATCGAACCCTGCAAACTCTGGCCTCAGCACTGATGGCAGCTATTGTCCCTGTGTCTAGCCTCCCCCCTCCAACTTCCTCCACCCAGATCCAATCCGCTGTACCCCAGCCTATCCCAAGCACACCATCAGACCAGCCTGCACATACATCACCACACAAGGGAAGCTCAGGCAAACATAAGCACCACACATCCCACAGGCACTCATGCAAGCATCACACACATACAGACACACCAACATCGACTGCCTCCACTGTGTCCCCCCTCCTCCTCATCTCCCTCCTCTCTCCCAGTCTCATCTACACTCACACTTGCATGCACTACCACTACAGCCACTACGTCCCGCACCAGCACACCCACCACCACACCCCGCTCACGTGCACTCACCACCCACACTACCATTTCCACATCCCCTGTGTCCTCTCCCAGTGTGTCTGTGACACCCCCTCTGAAGATACACAAACGCTGGCACACACCCACCCAACAGCCACCCACCTCACGACAGCCTCCAGCCCATGCACCTGCACCCAAATCCACAAAAGTTACACCTCCTACAACCACCACCTCTTCCTCCACTCCCATACCCCCTCCAGTTACCCGTCCCAGTGTGTCCAAACAACTTTTCCTGTCCCCCTTAACCTATTTCCCACCACCCCCCCTCCAACTCATAGGTCCCGTACTAGCACCTCAGCCAAGAAATCTCCGGGACCAGTGGTGCCTGTTGTTACAGGTATGTGGAGTACACCGGCCACCAGGCCAGCCAGTGTGGCAGAGAGCCAGAGCACAGCCAGTCCCCCCCTGTGAAGCACCAGAAGTTGGACAGTGCCCGGCGGGAGAGGGGAAAGACTCCAGCCAGCAAAGCCACTCACAAGGGTCCCGGGGGGAGTGTCGACTCAGCTGTGACTCCTCCCAAGGTGGGGAAGGGCCAGAAGAAATCTCCAAAGTCTGGGAGGAGCAGCACTCCGTCTGTCCTTTGCAGGATGAAGCACTCTGGGCACAAAGCCCCCTCCAGAACCAGTGGAGAAAGGCATCAACTCCGTCTGTCCTGCACAGGATGAAGCACTCTGGGCACCAGTCCCCCTCCAGAACCAGTGGAGAAAGGCATCCACTCCGTCTGTCCTGCACAGGATGAAGCACTCTAGGCACCAGTCCCCCTCCAGAACCAGTAGAGAACAGCATCCACTCTGTCTGTCCTTAGCAGGATGAAGCACTCTGGGCACCAGTCCCCCTCCAGAACCAGTGGAGTACAGCATCCACTCCGTCTGTCCTTGGTAGGATGAAGCACTCTGGGCACCAGTCCCCCTCCAGCACCAGTGGAGAACAGCATCCACTCCGTCTGTCCTTGGCAGGATGAAGCACTCTGGGCACCAGTCCCCCTCCAGAACCAGTGGAGAACAGCATCCACTCTGTCTGTCCTTGGCAGGATGAAGCACTCTGGGCACAAAGCCCCCTCCAGAACCAGTGGAGAACAGTATCCACTCCGTCTGTCCTTGGCAGGATGAAGCACTCTGGGCACCAGTCCCCCTCCAGAACCAGTGGAGAACAGCATCCACTCCGTCTGTTCTTGGCAGGATGACGCACTCTGGGCACAAAGCCCCCTCCAGAACCAGTGGAGACTGTTATCCACTTGAGAGACTGTGGCTTTGCACTCCCCAGGATGGTACAGTGGGCAAGCCACCCACTGGAGAAACTTGAGAGACTGAGGCTTTGCACTCCCCAGGATGGTACAGTGGGCAAGCCACCCACTGCAGAGACTTGAGAGACTGTGGCTTTGCACTCCCCAGGATGATACAGTGGGCAAGCCACCCACTGCAGAGAGTTGAGAAACTGTGGCTTTGCACTCCCCAGGATGGTACAGTGGGCAAGCCACCCACTGCAGAGAGTTGAGAGACTGTGGCTTTGCACTCCCCAGGATGGTACAGTGAGCAACCCACCCATTGCAGAGACTTGAGAGACTGTGGCTTTGCACTCCCCAGGATGGTACAGTGGGCAACCCACCCACTGCAGAGACTTGAGAGACTGTGGCTTTGCACTCCCCAGGATACATCAATGGGCATGGAGCCCCCTTGTGGATCTGGCGTTGTGCACTCATCCGGCTGAGGTGCTCCCCCCTTCCCTTCCCCCTGAGGTCCCTGTTGTATTTCTATCTGATGCCCCTGCAGTGTTCTCTCCGTTTTGATCGGGTATCTTGTGTTGGCCTCACCCATGCATTTTGGGCCCAGTGGTCCACCGACTATGAACGGTGCAATACCTGCACTACTAATCGTGGTGTATATTTTGTTTATTGTGTATATATCTGTATATATTTGCCTATGGTATTTTGATATATTACAATGGTTCAACTCATTTCCTTTTGTCTTTGCATTCTTCCGTTGGGGTTGGGGGGTGTTACTGTAATGTGTAGATATGCATTGGTGTGTGTGTTGTAGTGGGTGCGGGTCGGGGTGGGGGTTGGGATGTTGGTTGTGTGTGTCCCTGTGTTTTTGCCTCCCACCTCCCCATGTCGTAGGTGCAGTACTCACCGTAGACTTCACCGCCGGCATTGATGATCCTCGTATAGGAGCAGGAAGACTATCGCAGGGAGAATATGGAGTTCCGGCTCCATGGTGCCCTCCTTCCTCGTGGAGTGTGTAGAGGTGAGCGTTTTCCCTTCGAAATTCCTGTTTCCGCCGTGTTTTTATCTGCGGTGAATCCGCCCTGGAAAAGGTGGCGGATTGGTAGGTTGTGATACTGTGGGCCTGTCTGTTGGTGGTGACCGCCGTGCTGTTTGTCTGTACCGCCGTGGCGGTCGGAGTGTTAAAGTGGCTGTCTTTGTTGGCGGTTTCCGCCACGGTCATAATTCCAATTTTTTTACCGCCGGCCTGTTGGCGGTCTTACCGCCGCTTTAACACTGTCCGCCAGGGTTGTAATGACCACCTAAGTCTTGAAACAAGTTTACATTGTCAATTGTGTTCCCTATTAAGTCATGAAAACTGTCATTACAGATCATGCATCTCTAAAGTTGGCAGTAGATTATCATGCATGCTTTTTTTAATCATAAATAACAAGTTATTTACAAGCTATTCATCACGATGTGTTTTTTCAAAAAGTTACATCATGTCTTTGCCCCCTTGTAAACTACCAAAGATTACCACAGAGGTTATTTACACTTTGTAACATTTTCCTTCTAATTAAACCCCTCTTAAAGAGGAAACATAAAAAGATTTGTTCTTTTGTTCTGTACCTGTCCAAAAGGCAGGGTCTTTTAAAGAAGAGACACAAAAACACTCACAATTTACCAAAGAAGGTGTGAACCTTTTATATAGAATGACATAATCATTTGCTGGTGAGAAGGGAGGCCAGGCAGTGCTATTTATAGGACCCACCTGTGTGGTGGTGGTGGGGAAATATTAGCACATAAGGGGCGAGCTACGGTGATACTCCAAGCACACTGACTGGTTTTAGTTGTGTCCAGAGGCAGACATCCTTCGAGCACATCCTGTAATCCCAGCCACTGAAGAAATGAGCCTTCATTGTACTGTAGCGCTTGCTAAGGGCTTCCCAGAGGTCTATGTGCACTACCTTACTTAGCCAAGCTTCAAGCCCCCGTAGGTCTAAGGACAATTTAAGAGGAAACGCTCATGGCTAATTTCCATTTACTCTAGGGAGAAGTTGGTGCCCTCTAATTTCTTTCCTCAGTCACTTCAGGATCTTCTTGGATATAAGGAGAACTAGGATTGATGCATGGATATGTTTTAGTTGAAAATACATTGGTTTCTAAATAGGTACTATTATTGGGACCAATGATTATTATAACCAATGTAAAAAATGTGGATGAATGTTTTAATTGTATTGGCTGTAATAACCAGAAAAGATATTAAGAAGAAATAACCATTCGTAATTAGATGTGAAAGTCTCCCTAAAATATTTGATACATATGCCAATTAATCAAAGGTGATTAAATGATTTGAGACAATCTTGAAAAGCAGGGTGAATCCATGGATATAGAGCAACTGGATGAATGTAAATATCGTGCTTTTACTGTGAACATAATACAAACAATGATTTACACCAAATCATAGATTAAATTCATGATATTACAATTGTTGGTATTTAGTGCAGTTTGATTCTAAAATTGTTAAACAAAATAGAATTAATTAAAAATCTTTTAATTGGAAGTTTTTATTGTATTTAACAAAAGGTGAAATTTTGATTTCTAATTTTTTAGTAGGGAAAAATGTGTTTCACATTACTTATATCTAGAGTTACTATTTGTATATTTTTACAGAAACCCCACATTCGAGAGCACTGTAATTGGACTCACATTTGTAGTGAGATTATTTTATTACATCCTAATGTAAGTGAAAAAAGATAAATAGCGGACACTTTGTGGACATTTTTTGGAATGGCTATAGATAGATCAAGAGGGATGATGATTGTAATTGAGCAACTAGATGACTGACACTGTACTGGTAGGGAAAATCTTTTCGCTTTAAGAGTAAGGTGGGAAAGGTGCACTATATGCACACGTTCCTCGCCACTGGTGAAGCTGGGGCATCGATATAATTTTTCCTTTGCCCTCAGATTCTCTATACCTGTTCCTTTTGTAAAGTTTGCACGTACTCTGATTGCCTAGTACCATTATCCGGTATATTTGAAGGGCCTTATGGACTCCTTGGGTGTACGTAAGGTTAAGGATACCCCCAATTGATATTTCACTTTATACTGTTGAGTGGCCAGTTTCTATCGACATTCTGCCTGGGTCTCGAATGGTGAACGTGTTCATTAGCTTTTGGGTTCCAGTAGCTGCACCCAGAGATGACTTGTGGCACATGGGCAACTTTTGAATGAAACTTTTAAATGAATGTGTATGCTCACAAACATTATGGCCCGTATTTATACTCTGTTTGCGCCGAATTAGCGTCGTTTTTTTCGACGCAAATTCGGCGCAAAACCAACGCCATATTTATACTTTGGCATTAGACGCGTCTAGCGCCAACGTATGGGCAAATAGCGTCATTTTTTTGCGTGAACGCCTTCCTTGCGTTAATGAGATGCAAGGTAGGCGTTCCCGTCTAAAAAAATGACGGCGACGCAAATGCGTCGTATTTATACTCCCGGGCAAAAATCACGCCCGGGAGGTGGCGGGTCAAAAAACCCTGCATTTGCGCCACTATTTAACGCCTGGGTCAGGGTAGGCGTTAAGGGGCCTGTGTGCTCAAAATGAGCCCACAGGTGCCCTCCCCTGCCCCCAGGGACCCCCCCTGCCACCCCTGCCCACCCCAGGAGGACACCCAAGGATGGAGGGACCCACCCCAGGGACATTCAGGTAAGTTCAGGTAAGTATAATTTTTTATATTTTTTAATTTTTTTTGGGTGGCATAGGGGGGCCTTATTTGTGCCCCCCTACATGCCACTATGCCCAATGACCATGCCCAGGGGACATAAGTCCCCTGGGCATGGCCATTGGGCAAGGGGGCATGACTCCTGTCTTTACTAAGACAGGAGTCATTTAAATGGCGTCTGGGCGTCGAAAATAATGGCGCAAATCGGGTTGAGGCGATTTTTTTGCCTCAACCTGACTTGCCCCATTTTAAGACGCCCTAACGCCATTTTCCCCCTACGCCGGCGCTGCCTGGTCTACGTGTTTTTTTTCCACGCACATCAGGCAGCGCCGGTCTGCTAGCGCCGGCTAACGCCATTCCATAAATACGGCGCCCGCATGGTGCTTCAGAATGGCGTTAGACGGCGCTAAATTTTTTGACGCTAAACTGCGTTAGCGCAGTTTAGCGTCAAAAAGTATAAATATGGGCCTATATATTTGATTTTTCATTAATAGTTTTAAACACAATCAGTTGCAGGTGCAAGATGAAAGGCTGCTTCTACCCACACAGATAAAAAACAGACCTCGTCATTCTCCCTTCCTGTTACTATTTGCCTTGTTGTCTCTAGGTCATATATTAGAAGAATACCCGAGATTTTTCTTCAGAATCATCATCTTGAAATTGTACATACCGGGTATCACTATGGCACCAGACACTGCAGTGAATTCTGATAAAGAAAAGACCTGCTACTCTGAAGGAGGAAACTCTCCCTGCAAACCTCATTAGTTAGAACGACACCGATGGAGAATACATTGGCACTAAATAGCTCTCTGTGGCTTCTTAACTGCCAAGAAATGTAAATATAAGCTGGAGCACCACCCCAGACCTGGTGATAGCTTACCATCATAGCCCTCTGTTCATCCCGCCGCAGCGCTTCCTGAACATCGAGCTGTATGATGCACATTCCTCTGAGTGCCAAGCCGGTTGCCCATCTGAAGTTGTGTTGCCTTGCCTATTCTTTTGTTGGTCTTGCCCACGTGACGTCAATGAAAAACTCAAAAATGGAGACGTTAGGATACCTGATCCTTGGTCCTCTACATAGGGTGGCCCTTAAAGCAGTACAGTAAAAGTACAAGGACAAATCACCCTAGGGCCATCATATTTGATGAGATATAATAAGATATTTAGTGGAAATCGATGACAGTCTATTAACCTAATTCTAAATGTATATGTATCCCCTTTTGCATGTTTCAGGTCGTTGAGCATTGTGTCAAATATACTTGTTTAGCTATGATCTAAGTTAATGCGATGGCCTTCAAACTGAACTATTGAAACAGTGGGACAGGCAATCAAACACTTGCCAAGCCACTGTTGTGTAACAGCTATATGTATTAAATTCCATGTGACCGATGCTAGAAGATATGATCTATACATTTTTAATTTCCCAAAATGTAATTGTGTTGCTTGCCACTGATGGCATCTGACTTAATGTACATTTCATTAGCGTAACCTTTTAAAATGTTTACTTAGAGTCTTTGTGTTCAGCTCTCAAAGACCAAACTGAAAATCAATACATTTCTCTGTGGAGGAAAGGTTAAATAGAACAAAGTAGTATAACACGAAGCAATTCTTGCCAGGTCCAATCTTCTATTGTCAACATCATTTCTTAGTTTGAAATAACTTTCAACGAAGATACCGTGGCTGCTGTTTTTTTTTTACGGCACCAGGTACATTGAGATAGTTCATGGCTGATTACTGTATATAATCTTATCTTTGTAAACCCCATTAGCTCCCAAAATGGGATGCCAGCGTGCATGCATATAGTGGGTGTTTGCACCCCCTATTTCCAGCAGGAGAAACCGAAAATTGCAGGAGCAAATGCAGCACGCGCAATGTTTGTTCACCTTAAAATGGAGAACAATATGTATTGTTAGTACGTTATTCCCAATTGCAAGGGGTCCTAGTTGGGTGCAATTAAGGTACCCGGTAATTTGCGAACAACAGCGTCTTTAATGGGGTTGCTAAGTACTTTGTGACTGGGCCTCTTTTGTGAAGTTAATCAGAAATCCTGAGTGACCTGCACACTTCATCATGGGGCGTTCACAATCTGAGAATCCATTCATTCTTTTCTGCATGATCACAACATAAGAGACGCTAATGTGAAACCTTGCATTGCTCTTGTTCAAATTTTTCCTGACCAATAAGGACCCAACAGTGCAGTCTCCATGCTTTCAGCATAATGCATAACAGACAGAAGAGGATGTAATTCAAGATTCCTGATTAGATCAAGTAGTGGATGAGCACGCCCGTGGACATCTGCAGTCTTGTTCGCACAAAGGAGAGCCATCTATTATATAAATTCAGAAAAAAATACTCTTACCAGACACTTACATTTTTTGTCCCACCGTGCAAAATTGTAAAATTAAAATGTTAAAAACATTTATTTAGTATTTCATTAGTTTCCTATGCAATCTATTATGTATCTCAGGACTATTTTTACAAACCCTCAAAAGCACATTACATGTTACCTTCAGTGTACCCAATATATTGCCGCTTCTTAGGAAATTATGGAGGACTGTCCTTTTTTACCAACATCTTGTGTATACCTATTTTCGCATAGATGTGATATAGAGTAAGTAAGTAAAGTTTATTAATGCATAGTTAACTAAAACCATTACATATTGCATATAAATGAAAAAAAACAAAATATGGCCATCCTTACACATTATAGCCACTGCCCAATTGCCTTCCTTAACAAGAGAGGGAAATATTAAATTAAACATAGTGACCCAATGTGTTAACGGCCTAAACCCAAACCTTTGGGAGATTATGCCCGTGCATGTTCATACTAAAGAGTAGCAGCTTTTCATAACTTGCACATGTGGGGCACTCTGGTTTGCTAAACTTGAATTGGTTGATTTAATCCAGAAGAACCAACACAAAATAGTGCTTTCATACTAGTAAGTCTAGAAGTTATACAGAAGTCCCTTCATATTTAATATTCATTGGCTTGCTACTTAAACACTCATTTCTTCATCAGACTAATCTTTCCAACTTTAAGGACAAGTGTCCTATAGGCAACAACATAGGTTTCCTACTAAAACACTGGTAAAAAAGCAGTAACAAAAAGTTTGACAAATTTCTCTACTCATTGTATCTTATTTGCCTTTTTGGTCTTCACTAGATGGCTACTTTAACCATTTTTTAATCTGACGCTGCATGTTTCCGATACTCACACTTTAGATGGTTCAATAGGTTTGAAGAGCTGTGCTTCTTCTTAACATATCATAAATCACTGAATATCATAGATGTACTTGATCAAAAGGATATATTGTTGATAAGATATATCCCAATCACACTCTCAACCAGTGTTCATATTTAATAAATTCTAGCATGCATTTTATTATCACAGTATTTGTTCATGTTTTCTTAGGACTCCACAGAATCGCTATTTCACAAGTGAAGTGGATCATTTTTGTGCCACCAATGAGGAGCACTTGTGCTAGCAGTGGGTTTATTTTGCAACAAGTGATATCTGTCAGCACTAATAATCAATGTTACTCTATCTCTAGGCTATTTACCTTGTTTGGTGCAAGTAAGAAGCATTTTGTCAGTTATATATACCTAGGATATGCATCAATACAGAGAATCTCAATGGGTTTATCCTAAGGTAGTTTTAATATCTGGATCCCCATTTTCTCCAGCTATCTTACTTTTCTCAAGAACTCCTTCACAATCTAGAGGTCAAGTCCACCCTGGTAGCACTATTTTACCAGGGTAGGAAACCTAGTCACAGTCATGTCCACGTTAAGGGGGAAGAATGACTGCTAAATGAATACAGTAACCTGAGCAAATAAATGGATTGTAGTTTGATTATATAAATGTGAATTTCACTGTAGGTAATACAGCCACCACTACCGTTTACATGAATACAATTCACAGAGGATAATAGTATTAGCACTAACAATGATTATATTGATGAGTAAATGTATGGAGCACCAAATTACACCACTCCAATAGTTAGGTACCACAATCCCAGCCACTAGCTGTGGGAGTGATATTAAATGATTTATATATTGCACTCAGATTTGAATATATATAATGATAAGACCCCCTTAAATAAACAGAATGAAAACAACATTTAAAGGGATCAAAAATGTAGGTTTTAGCTAAGGAAAAAAATCTAGAATTAGTAGCCTAATGCAGATCTAAGCTGATTACTCTATAATTTCTCTTGCATATGATCACCAGTTGCACATCAATAACCAGGTGTTTGAGGAAAACATACAGATCAGCCTTCTCAGAATGCTACAGTAACCTTGGATGCCTTTCTTTATGCCAGCATTTGGTATAATCTGATCTGCAGTTAGTCTGAGGACCTTAATATTATGTCTGGGTTAACTATTCAGCTCTGCAAGTAGGGGTCGCTGAGTTTGGAGCATGGAGCTCCAACAAAACTCTGCCTACCACTGCATGGCAGAGTTTTTTCTTGTGTTCTCGTGTGTGGCTTGCTAATGTTAAGTTGGCCAGAGCAATTGAGAATTTGCATCTTCTAGCATGATTTTCAGAAAGTAGAATGCCTCCTGTTGAGATCTTTCAACATGGGCAGTCATGGCATGTCATGACCATTTGTGTTCAGAAAGCTGCTGCTCGAGTAGAAAATATACTCAAGCGGCAGAAAGAAACAGTGCCCTCTGGCAAGCCATGTGGTGCTGTTTGTACTGATTTTACAGCGCAGAACAAGCTCTCCGCACTAAAAATCACTGCAAGCACTGCAATATGTCTGAATTCCATACGCTCACTGAACTCTTTGGGATCTCACTGAGTTTTTATGTAACGTTACAAGTTCCACCCAGGCCTACTTATTATGATTGTACTGGAAATTTAGAGTGGGTATCTATCACTCAGAATCTCCAATAGTTCCTTCATATTTTTGTTAACTATAAAAAAAATTGCAGGAATGGGAAAAAATTTGCTCAGCGAGGCTTAACTTAAGAGGCAATGTGTCAGGTATTTGTGCAATACTTACAATACATTAACACAGTGAAAGACACCACAAAAAACTCAACATCCATTTAGAAAACTAGAGAATACTTATCTGATGAAACCAAGACCAACATGACAAAAGTCCAATCAGTAGATCCTGAATTATGCAATTTTAAAGAATTAGGTGAAAATAGGGCATAGAAGCGTAAAGCGCCAACGCTGGTTATCTGATCACGCTGAACCGGGACAAAATTACACATTCAGGCTGACTGAGATGAAGCATTGACCAGCTACAGGAACCCACTTGGGCCCTCTAAATACAGTACCTTAAATTCTAGTGTGGGGTCTGCGTGGTGTTGTTTTACGAGGCCCAGTAGTCCTTTTTTCTGGCAGAGTTCCCTTGCTTCCAGAAGAATCTGATCTGGCAGAGTTTGGGGTCCTGTACTGATATTTTGGTGACCTGGTTCTGGAAGGTGGGAGAAACATCCAGGCCTCCCTTTAAAATGTACACATGCTCTGCCTCTCCTGTCCTGGCTCCAAGATGGCTGGATTGACAATACAGGGTTGGTAATTCCTATTGTGGATGGACAGTACAAGTCTATTCAGGTGTAAGTGAGGCAGTGATAAGCTCCTCCCCCCAAACCAGTTAATGGCCCATTAAGGCCTGTCAAGTCTCTCACAAACTCCCATTGTGTGTGGCTGTCTAGAAGGAATGCACAACGCTCAACTGTCATCTACCACAGATGTGTATTCAGAGACAGACAGAGGCACAGAATGGTGGAAGTAAGAAAATGCCACTTTCTAAATGTATAAACAAATAAAATTGCCAGTACTAGCATAATTGTTTCAATTAAATCATTCAAATTACATGTCACACAAATCAGTTACTGTGATCAATGTTTTTAATTTTCTCAGTTATTTTTTGTTAGAAAAAAACATTTTTTGAACACACTCTCAACAAACACAGAAAAAACTATTACACACTACTAATATTGGAAAACCCCCAACCTTTGACATACACCATATAAATACAGATAATACAATGCTCATTTTGGAGAAAAAAATAAAGCAATTCATTTGACATATTTACATATAACATCTACTTATTATACATAAAAAAATATATTAATTAGAAAATTGTGGGAGAGTGTCACAGTCCTACATCATTTTTCAAGTAATTCGAGGAACCGCTCTTTCAGTCTGTATTCAGCCCATGCTCCTTCTTTCTGTTGAATCTAGAGGTCAGGATTCTCAGTTCCACATTTTATAATACAAGGGGCCAAATTGCATATTTCAAAAAATGGGTACCCTAAATATCCGCAATTGTTTACCCCACTCTCTAGAGATAGACTGTTGATGTATTTCAAACACCTATTATTTAACCCTTCCCCGCCACCGACGTAATGGTTACATCCGGTGGTGCTGTGCTGACGCGCCATGGATGTAACCATTACGTCCTGGTATAGGCCCTCAGGGGAAGTGCTGGCGCTCCCTCTGAGGGCCTCCCCCCGCTCAGGGCAGGGCTGAAAGGGGAATCGCTTCCCCTTCCACCCCCAACCCCCCCGTCCTCCCAGTGACGTCTGATGACGTCAGCGCGGCAACGCACTCTGACCTCATCAGAGGTCAACTCCCCTCGTGCTGGAGGCAATGCTCTCAGCGCAACCTGACAAGACACTGATTAGTTTCTCCTCGGTACAGGGGGCTGGGGAGGCAGAGAGGCAGAGAGGCATGAAGAGGGAAGGAAGGCTTTTTTCACATGTTTCTCTGTGCATTCCTGCAGTACGATAGCATAGCGAAACTATGCTACAGCAAACCACTAGACACCAGGTTTTTTTAAATTATTTTTTTCATTGTCATAAGGGGTGCGGCCCCTCGGGCAAGGGCCGCTCCCCGAGGGGGTCATTTTTTTTAAGCCATTAGGCACCAGGGATTTTTTTTCTATATATATTGATAAAGGGAGCGACACCTTAGGCAAGGGTCCCTCTCAGGGGGTCATTTTTTTTATGCCTTTTCTGTCTCCCCTGGGGGCAGATCAGCATATATTAATTCGGCTGATCTCCCCTGGAGGGGGGCAGAAACCACTAGACACCAGGGATTTATTTTTATTTATATTGATAAGGGGAGCGACCCCTTAGGCAAAGGTCGCTCCCCGGGGGCAGATTGGCCTTTTCTGCCCCCCCAGGGGCAGATTGGCCTATATTAATTAGGTCGATCTGCCAGCAGAGACCGCAGAGGCCACTAAACACCAGGGATTTTTTTGTGTTAATATTGATAAGGGGGGGACCCCTAAGGCAAGGGCCACTCCCAAGAAGGCAATTTTTTTATTAGGCCTTTTCTACCCCCCCGGGGGCAGATCAGCCTATATTAATTCGCCTGATCTCCCCCGGAGGGGGGCAGAAACCACTAGATACCAGGGATTTATTTTTATTTATATTGATAAGGGGAGCGACCCCTTAGGCAAGGGTCACTCCCCGGAGGGCATTTTTTTTTACTAGGCCTTTTCCGCCCCCTGGGGGCAAAGCTGCCTACATTAATTAGGGGGGCCAGAAGCTACTAGACACCAGAGATTTTTATATTTTTATTTATATTGATAAGGGGAGCGACCCCTTGGGCAAGGGTTGCTTCCCGGGGGGGGGGGGGGGCAAATAGTTTTTAGGCAGATCGGCCTATTTCCATTAGGCCGTTCTGCCCCCGGGGGGCGCAGAAACCACCTAGGCACCAGGGATTGGTGTGTGTATGTGTGTGTTTTGTTTGGAGGGCAGCCCCTTGGGCAAGGGTCGCTCCCCATGGGGGCACATTACTGTTGGCCATATCTGCACCCAAGGGGGGCAGAAAGCCCACCAGAGACCAGGGAAGATTTTTTTTCAAAATAAGAGGGTGAGGGTATGCCCCCAACCTAAATAAATGGGGCCAAAGTTGTTCTGCCCACCAGTGGGTAGATGGGGCAATTAGCCCCGATCGACACCCCACGGGGGCAGAAAGTCTACTAGATGCCAGGGAATTAAAAAACAATTGTGTGGTGGTGGCTATCAACCATTATGGGCTTGATTATGCCCCTACCCCAACTGACTGGGCTAACAGTCTTTCAGATCCCCCCAGCACACTAAAACATCATATCACATGTCGAGCAAGAGGACATTTGATTATTTTCGGTTTTAGTTTTACATTTGGGCCATGAGAGCTTGGCTAACTCTCAAAATTGTTCCACTTAGAATGGTGAGGGCTGCACTTTTTGGACTTTGGGACACTGCCATGTAGAAAAATCCACAAGACCTAAACACATCTGAAAACTAAACTTCTGGGTGAATCCTGGGTGGTGTGCTTCACATGCACCGCACACTATTTTGTTACTCACAATGCCCAGCAAACATCCAACTTTGCTGGAAATCACACATTTTTTCCACATTTTTTTGATGGAACCTTCCGGAATCTGCAGGAATCCACAAAATTCCTACCACTCAGCATTGTCTCATCTATACCGATAAACATTCTGCCCCACCTGTCAGCCTAAAAATGTTTTTTTCAACCTGCCCTTTTGGACCCGGTTTGGTTCTCCCTCAATTTGGACATGTTTTTGGCTCTTCCCTGTCACAGGCACTTGGCCCAGCTCCACAAGTAAGGTATATTTTTTACCAGGAGACTGAAGGGAATGTTGGGCGGAAGGACATTTGTCCTGGTGCGATGATCCAACAGAGAAATGTGGGAAATTTTTTATTTATTGGCTAAAATTGAGGTTTGCTGAGGATTCTAGGTAAGAAAACACTGGGGGATCCACGCAAGTCACACCTCCCTGGGCTACCTCGGGTGTCTAGTTTTCAGAAATGTCTGGATTTGGTCAGTTTCCCTAGATGGCTGCTGAGCCCGGGACCAAAACAGCAAGTGCCCCCGCAAAAACAAGTCATTTTGTATTTGATCATTTTGATGTGTCCAGATAGTGTTTTGTGGCATTTCCTTTTGTGGGCAATAGGCCTACCCACACAAGTGAGGTACCATTTTTTCGGGAGACTTTGGGGATCTTGGGTGGAAGGAAATTTGTGGGTCCTTTCAGATTTCAGATCTTCCTGTCACCAAAATGTGAGGAAAAAGTGTTTTTTTTGGCCAAATTTTGAGGTTTGCAAAGGATTCTGGGTAAAAGAACCTGGTGAGAGCCCCACAAGTCACCCCATCCTCGACTTCCCCTAGGTGTCTAGTTTTAAAAAATGCACAGGTTTGGTAGGTTTCCTTAGGTGCTGACTGAGCTAGAGGCCAAAATCCACAGCTAGGCACTGTCCAAAAATCAGCTATGTTTTCTTTGGAAAAATGTGCTGTGTTCACGTTGTGTTTTGGGGCATTTGCTGTCGCAGGCACTAGGCCTACCCACACAAGTGAGTGCCATTTTAATCAGGAGACTTGGGGGAACGCTGGGTGGAAGGAAATGTGTGGCTCCTCTCAGATTCCAGAACTTTCTGTCACCAAAATGTGAGGAAAAAGTGTTATTTTGGCCACATTTTGAGGTTTGAAAAGGGTTCTGGGTAACAGAACCTGGGGAGAGCCCCACAAGTAACCACATCTTGGATCCCCATAGTTGTCTATTTTTCAGAAATGCACAGGTTTGGTAGGTTTTCTTAGGTGCTGGCTGACCTAAACGCCAAAATCTACAGCTAGGCACTTTCCAAAAAACAGCTCTGTTTTGTTTGGGAAAATGTGATATGTCCACGTTGTGTTTTGGGGCATTTCCTGTTGCGGGCGTTAGGCCTACCCACATCAATAGAGGTACTATATTTATTGTGAGACTAGGGGAATGCTGTGTGGAAGGAAATTTGTGGCTCCCCTCAGATTCCAGAACTTTCTGTCATCAAAATGCGAATAAAAAGTGTTTTTTTGGCCAAATGTTGAGGTTTGCAAAAGATTCTGGGTAACAGAACCTGGGGATAGCCCCACAGGTAACCCCATATTGGATTCACCCAGGTGTCTAGAAATGCTCAGGTTTTGTAGGTTTCCTTAGGTGCTGGCTGACCTAGAGGCCAAAATCCACAGCTATGCACCTTCCAAAAAATAGCTCGGTTTTCTTTGGGAAAATGTGATGTGTCCACGTTGTGTTTTGGGGCATATCCTGTGCGGGCGCTAGGTCTACCCACACAAGTGAGGTACTCTTTTTATCGGGAAACTAGGGGAAATACTGTGTGGGAGGAGATTTGTGGCTCCTCTCAGATTCCAGAACTTTCTGTCACCAAAATGTGAAGAAAAAGTGTTATTTTGGCCACATTTCGAGGTTTGCAAAGGATTCTGGGTGACAGAACGTGGTGAAAGCCCCACAAGTCACCCCATCCTTGATTTCCGTAGGTGTCTAGTTTTAGAAAATGCCCAGGTTTGGTAGGTTTCCCAGGTGCCGGCTGAGCTAGAGGCCAAAATCTACAGCTAGGGACTTTGCAAAAACCACGTCAGATTTCAGTGTAAAAATGTGATGTGTCCATGGTGCGTTTCCTTTTGCGAGCATTAGGCCTACCCATGCAATTGAGGTACCATTTTTATCGGGAGACTTAGGAGAACACAGAATAGCAAAACAAGTGCTGTTGCCCATTGTCTTTCTCTACATTTTTTCCTTCCAAATGTAAGACAGTGTGTAAAAAAGACATCTATGTGAGAAATGCCCTGTAATTCACATGCTAGTATGGGCACCCTGAAAATAAGAGATGTGCAAATAACCACTGCTTCTCAACACCTTATCTTCAGCCCCTTTTGGAAATACAAAGGTTTTCTTGATACATATTTTTCACTCTTTATATTTCAGCAAATGAATTGCTGCATACCTGGTATAGAACGAAAACTGATTGCAAGGTGCAGCTCATTTAACGGCTCTGGGTACCTAGGGTTCTTGATGAACCCACAAGCCCTATATATACCCGCAACCAGAAGAGTCCAGCAGATGTACCGGTATATTGCTTTAAAAAATCAGACATTGCAGGAAAAAGTTACAGAGTAAAACATGGAGAAAAACCGCTGTTTTTTCACCTCAATTTCAATATTTGTTTTCGTTTCAGCTGTTATTTTCTGTAGGAAAACCTTGTAGGATCTACACAAATTACACCTTGCTGAATTATTTAGCTTTCTGGGATCCAACTTTGGTTTCACACCAATTTCTGTCACTAACTGGAAGGAGACTAAAAGCACAAAAAATAGTAAAAATGGGTAAATCCCAGTAAAGTGCCAAAATTGTGTTGAAAAATGTGTTTTGCTGATTCAAGTCTGCCTGTTCCCGAAAGCTGGGTACATGGTGATTTAAGCACTGCAAAACCTTTGTTGATGTCATTTTCAGGGTAAAAGCTACAAGCCTTCTTCTGCAGCCTTTTTTCCATTTAAAAAAAAAAACTAAACTTAGACTGTATTTTGGCTAATTTTTTGGTCTTCTTCAGGGGAATCCACAAACTCTAGGTACCTCTAGAATCACTAGGAAGTTGGAAAAAAGGTCGCAAATTTGGCATGGGTAGCTTATGTGAGAAACAAGTTATGAGGGTCTAACCACAAACTGCCCTAAATAGCCAAACAAAGGCTTGAAACCTGAGGGGAAAAAGGCCTGCAGCGAAGGGGTTAAGGTTCACCTCAGGACAAAGGACTATATGACATTGTGGGATAACTGTAAACAAAAGAGAAACAAAACACAGTGTTTAGGATAAGGCCACTTGTCTGGTGTAAACTGTGCTTAATGCTAAGGAAAGATTATCAAGTCACTGACCCTCACATGTATTCTTTCCCATATTTTGTGGCTCTGTCCATTTTTAACAAATAAGTTGAAGGTTGGGACAAAAATATTTAAAAAAAAATATGATTAGGATTACAATTTTACAATAACTTTGAGAGTGCTCATTTTAATGGAGAACACAAACTCACTGTTTAATGGTCATGCCATCCTGAGATTGTAACTGAATGCGCCTTGTGTGTTTAATGAGCATTGCCTTTCTTCAGTAGAACTTAGAATCTTGCAAGAAGAAAAAATCTATGTAAGAATTGAAAGAATTAGCTTCTTCTTGCAAACTTTGCAAAAAAGTCCTTGCTGTCCATCATGGGGAATTCGCTGAGTACTTTTTTTTTATTTAATGCATGAACCTTCTTCCTTGTTCTGGAGTAGACTAAATGACTGGGCAGTCTGTACATTTATAAGACTAAAGTACAGCTTAAAAGAGCTTAGGTTTGCCATTTTTTTAGAAATCAAAAAACACATTCTTCGGGAAATTAGTGAAATATACTGATACACTGTTTGTTTTTCAAAAAGAAGAAGTTCAGAAGGAACTAAGGGCCAGATGTAGCAAAGGTTTTTACCCATTCTGTGTCTATGGGAAAAAGTGTTCGTACATATGGCCCTAACTTATTTGGTGAATGACTTATCTGTTAGTGCCAGTAGAGTGCTGTTCTTAGTACCGCATCTTTGCGACTTTTTGGCTGTTGATAAATGGTATCCATTGACTAATTTGTATATGCAAGGAGCACGTGAAGCAACAAAGTTAACTTTGCAAGAGCCATGAGTGCTCAGGTGTAAGACTTCAACATACAGACTGTCCAGTCATTTAGTCTACTCTGGAACAAAAAAGAGGGTTCAGGCATTAGGTTGAAAAAAATACTAGTATGCTCAGCGAATTCCACATGATGGTCCGCAAGGGGTTTTTGCAATGTTGCAAGACCAAGTGAAGTCTTCCAATTCTTAATTTTTTTTGTTCTCACCAGGTTCCACATTCTACTGAAGAAAGTCAATGTTTATTAAATACACAAGGAGCATTTAGTTATGATGTCAGGATGACATTACTGCTAAACAGTGAGTTTGTGCTTCACATTAAAATGAGCAAGGGGCGTGGCCAAGATGGCAGCGTGAGCAGATGCATGTCCGTGAGCTCCGCCGCCCGGGCCGCTACAGCTATTCAGCGGCCCAGGGCCAACATCAGCGAGGGCTCCCCCAACAATCGGGGAGCGCCAGGAAGACTCAGGAGCAAGAAAGAGTGGCCGGACAGACATTTGGAGGCCCGGGGACGTAGGCAGGGTGTTCAGCCCACTAAGGCCCGACTCGGCACGACGGCCGGATGGGTGCCGGCATTGGCTGTCGGCCGCAGAGATACGGGGTCGGGGTGCCACGACCCAAGGGGACGACACATGGCCTCGCCTCTCTGGACCGAAGGAGGCCGTCTGGTGCCCACGGGGTGACAGTGGGACCCCCAGCGAGTTGTGGAAGGGGCGCTGGAGTCCCCTGGCCCCCCCTAGTCTCTGAGGTGCAAGGGCCCCGCAGAGTGCGGGGGTGAGCTTGGGACCTCGGATAAGCTGAACAATCGGCCCGCAGGGAGAGTAGGCCGGCGCTGGCCTAGGCGCACACTGCTTGACAGAGATGGGCCTTAGTGGAGCCCTATAACAGAAAGTGCTCAACTATTGCGGCCCCGGAGGAGAAGAAGAGGGGGAATGGGCGTTCTTCCCGGGCCGGAATGAGTGCAGAGGGCGAGAGCAGGCTGCTCCAGTGAGAGGTGCTGATTCTGCGAGAACTGGATTGCTGGGCAGCAGTGTGGACAGTGATTGGTGCTGGGCTGGTCCCTGTGCCGGCTGGTGAGCTGAATTCTGATGGCGTCCTCTAAACCGAAAAGGGACCAGTCAGTGAAGGAGATGTTGACAAGATCTCACCCAGGGCAGGGCAAGCCGGCTGACGGGACCGTTATAGCGAAGAGGCCTGAGGACCGTGGTGAGCCGGAGGATGATGGTGGGGCCCCAGTCACGAAAGGTTTTCTCACCTCCTTGTTTGACTCGCTTAGGATGGACCTGCAGGAGCTTCGGAGAGATATCTCCCAGGAGATGAGGGAGCTACGTGCGGATATTACGTCGCTAGGGGAAAGGGTGGCGAATATCGAGGACAGTGAGATCTCCCGGGAGAAGAAGTGGAACAACTGCAACAGGAGGTCATACATCTTTGTGAGCAACAGGAACTCCTACACATGGTGACAGAGGACTTAGAAAACCATTCTAGGTGGCATAACATACGCATCAGGGGAGCTCGAGCCGTGGCCGAAGGAGAGGATATTAGAGGGTTCATTACAGCACTGTTCCACTCCATCCTGGGCCCAGAAGATAAGCAAGAGATCACCTTGGATCGGATCCACAAAGTGGGTCGGATGGGAGGAACCAGGGAGCGCCCTCCTGATATCTTAGTGTGTGTGCATAACTACATGACTAAAGAAAGCATTCTGCAGAGAATGCGAAACCTCCCTCAGGTCCAGTTCAGAGGGCACACGCTTCAGCTATTCCAGGACCTCTCGCTGAGGACATTGCAGAGGTGACGAGAACTTAAGCCCATTACGGAGCACCTCTGGGCGAACTCTACTGCTTATGCCTGGGGTCACCCCTTCCGCCTTGTGTTTTGTTGGGAGGACCAGCTGCGTCAGGTGAAATCATTGCAGGAGGGCGCGCAGGATCCTACACTTGGAGGAGACAGAGCGTGGTGCCGTGCGGTGCGAGGAGGCCACTGCTGGGGACGGCCCATGTTGGTGACGGAAGGAGAGGAAGAGGCGGCAACCGAGGCCATCCTCGACCGAACAAGCGCTGGAGAGGCAATCTGTACTGAACAGCCTTGCAGCTAGGACCAGTGCCTAAAGGCAGATAGCACCCAAGTGCTGCTGCAGTGGTCTGGGGTTTTCAGAACAAGCAGTGAAGCTGCTGGAGACTGTCCCGGGTGGTGGGGTCGCTGGATACCAAGTAATGACCTTGTGAGGTGTTGCCGACCCCTGGTCAGGATTTTGCCTCCTTTTGGACGTGTGAAAGAGGACTTGAGTGTTTAGATATGCACCTGTTGTGTGCCTTTGTTTTATGTTGTCATGCTTCCCCTGAAAAATTCCTATGTGCTCTGGTCTTGATCACTGTCACTATGTGTGCGGGCCACCCCTGGGCCTTCCTTGTCTCCTGTCCCTGGGTGAGGGTCTCCGCTTAGATCGCGCAATCTGCTTAGTTACGCATGTCCCTTAAATGTCTAAGCCTTAATGTCCGGGGGCTTAATTGTCCAGCAAAGAGGTTGGCGATCCTTTCTGCCCTCGAGAGGTCTGAGAGTCATATCTGCCTCCTACAGGAGACACACTTATTGTCTAAGGATACATATTGTATGCGCTTGAGGTGGTTTCCCTGGCAGTTTTGGTCCTCTGCTCCTACGCAGCATGCTGGGGTGGCGATACTAATATCGAGGGCCTTTCCTGGGGAGGTAGTCGCCAAGATACATGAGATCAAGGGTAGGTTACTGGCCATTAGGGTGCGTGTTGAGACATTCCACTTCACTGTTGCCACATTATACGCCCATAATGCACAGCAAGAAACATTCATGAGGCAGGCCATATCACCAATGCTTACTACACCGGACAGGGCTATTCTTGTAGGGGGACAATTTGGTCATGGACAATGAGTTGGATCATTCTGGGCACTGATATGGGCAGGCCAGGGCGCTGACTCCGGCGGGGCGACAGTGGCTGGCTGATTTTGTGATTTAGAGGACGTCTGGAGGAGGGCGCACCCGACGCTCGGGGACTATACATTCTATTCAGCCTCCTCCAAGACGTACATGCGTATAGACTTCTTCTTAGCCTCCTCAGAGTTTACTTCCCGAATCAGGGAGACTGCAATTGAGCCTCAAGCTCTGACAGACCATGCCCCCATTACGTTGGTGGCCCGTCTTAATGGGGGGTGAGGAGGGACACCGGGCTGGCGCTTTAGAGATACTATACTGTAGAGCCGGGTGGCGGAGGAGACGCTGCGACTATAAAGATGGTGCGTTACCCTTCTCAGGGCGAGGTAAGAATGGACTGACAAATGGCTGAGGTGTTTACTGATTTTTATAGAGAGTTGTGTGCAGCAGACACGGGGAACGACGCGGACCCTTCCGCCTATCTCGAGGAATGTCAAATCGTCCCGGTCTGCGAGCGGGATGCGACCACCCTGGACCAGCCCATAAGGTTGGAGGAGGTGATCTCGGTGATTTCCCATCTGAAGGTGGGAAGTCACCTGTCCCGGACGGCTTCACTGCGCTTTTCTATAAAACTTTCTGTCCGGAGCTGCGGCTCTTTAATTCCTTTCTGGTGACCGGAACCCTCACGACCAGCATGTTGGAGGCCACCATCACGGTCATTCATAAGCAGGGGAAGAACCCGGAAGAATGTGGCTCATACCGGCCCATTTCACATCTAAATATAGACGCCAAGTTGTTTACAGGAATCCTGGCACAGCGCCTTAATCCCTTTATGCCTGGACTCATAGACCCGGATCAGGCGGGCTTCACACCCCACCGAAAGTGCGGGGACAATATGAAACGACTCTTACACTTAATTGATAAAATGCGGAGAAAGCGTTCGATAGGGTACATTGGCCCTATCTTTTCCAGGTACTGGTGCGCTTAGGAGTGGGTCCGGCGTTTAGATCCTGGATTCAATGCATTTACCGTGCACCTAAGGCTGAGGTCCGAGTAAATGGGACTCTGTCATTGCCGTTTCCGATAGGTCGGGGGACACTAAATGGGTCTCCGCTCTCCCCTCTGTTGTTTGCGCTTTATATGGGGCCTCTCGCTCAGCGCCTTCGCGATAATCCTCACATCTCTGGTGTCAAATTTCGGGGAGACTATCACCTCATTAGTTTATATGCGGATGATGTGATTCTCACTTTGGCGGAGCCCATGATCTCGCTACAGGCCCTCATGGAAGCCCTGAGCGCGTTTAGTGGGGTCTCTGGGTTTAAAGTGGATATGCAGAAGTCGCAAGTGCTAAGTTTGTCAACCCTCCCGGAGCATGAGGGAAGTGTAAGGTCTCGCTATCCATTTATTTGGTCAGCGTCGCATGTACCTTACTTGGGTATTGAATTGGCAACTTCGGTGGCAAGGACGTCTAGCCTGAATGATTCTTCCCTCTCTCTGGAGATTTTACAGGACCTCGGGAAATGGGGGAAACAGAAGCTCTCCTGGTTCGGCAGAGTCTCCACGGTGAAGATGACAGTATTGCCGTGCATACTTTATGTGTTTCAAACGCTTCCTCTGACTCCACTGCCACACACTATCAGCGATCCTGAAATTTATATGGGATGGGAAACCAGCACGGATTCCGTGGAGTGCCTTGTACCGTCCTAAGGAGGAGGGAGGACTGGCGGTCGCTTGCCTGCTGAGGTATTTCCAAGCCGCTCAGCTGTGCTTTCTGCTGGAGTAGAGCCGTCCGCTCACTCAAAAGCACTGGTGCTTCATGGATCAGGCGGTCGCTGGGTCTCACATTTGGAAGGAGCCCTGGCTTCGGCGTAGGCACAGAGCTCCGGGGCTTTATTCTTCCCCGATTACAGGTGCGACGCTTCGGCTGTGGGATGTGGTGGCGAAGCAGCACGGTCTGACGACATTCCCATCTCCCATATCACCAATCTGTGAGAATCCCGACTTTGTCCTAGGTCTACAGGTGGAGCATTTTCACCTGTGGTATTAAGGGGGCTGCAAAAGAGTAGGGAGCTTATTCGATGCGGACGGAGTAGTCTCTTTTGACCAGATGAAGGAGACGTATGGGCTGACAGAGGCAGATAGGCTGATGTACTATCAGTTCCGCATTGGGCCCTTCTCCGAGCGAATCAGACTTTGATAGATAGACCGCTTACACCGTTTGAGAAATGGCTTCTGGTAAAAAAAGATGACAAGCGGGCGATATCGGAATTGTATAGACTTCTGCAGGGAGTGGAGCGGCCGACTAAATCCAAGGGGCAGAGGAGATGGGCGGTAGAGTTGGGGAGGGAGCTGACAGAGGAAGAATGGGAAAGTATCCATTATAGAGCGCATCACACTGCTTACAACACGTCAGGGACAGAGACGGCATATAAGCTGGCTACCTATTGGTACTATACCCCGGCAAGGGTGAATGCATGGGACCCATCTAAGTCCGGCCTTAGCTGGAGGGGGTGCGGCAACACGGGTACACTTATACACCTACTTTGGCACTGTCCCAAGTTACAGATGTACTGGAAGGGTATCCTGGATGATATAGACAGAGTATTCCAGACAGAGATTCCTAGATTGCCATCATATGTTATTTTGGGCTTACCCAACCCTCTCACTTTCCCTCTTCGTTCGCAGAGAGGGCGGCAGATGGCACTGGCCCTTAATGCCGCGCTGCAGACGATCCTAGTTCTCTGGGGCTCGGACAGGCTGCCGACTTATACCACTTGGCTGCACAATCTTTGGTTCATCCAGGCAATGGAGAAATTAACACTGGCATCCAGGCAGCGGGCGGAAGACATTTGTACTCTATGGAGACCGTTCCTTCAGATTTTGTCCACAGAATTTAACCAGCTGACTTGCCCGGCATATTTAAAGGTCCTGGGGCTGATTTGAGACACCTGATGAAGTTGTTTGGCTGGTGGAGAGTGGAGAGGGCAGGGGGTGGAGGTTTTGGGCGAAGGAGCCGGGACGAGAGGGGTGGGGGACGGTGGTACAGTGGGAGTTGGCGCGGGGAAGCACAGTTATGTATTTGTGTTTTTGTCTGTTTGTTTTTTTTGTTCTGCCTTGGACCGGACTGTCATATTATCCATGCCACGGCTATAGGCCCCTAGGGGAGGGCGGTTGGGTGGAGGAAGTATGTCTTCCTATGTCAACTATATTCACTGATGGGCTGCCCTCTGACATGTGTGGCAAGGGATACTGTGCTATTTTGACAGCCGGCTGAACTGGATGTAGGTGCAGAGCTCTGTATTTGGTTCATGTACGTTAAATACCAATGAACAGATTTGATCCATAAAATGAGCAGTCTCAAAGTTATTTTAAAATTCCAATCTTAGTCATCTTTTGTTTCAAATATTTGATTCCCCAGCCTTCAGCTGACTTGTTAAAAAATGGGCGAAGCCATACTATTCTAAAGAAGTTCCACAAAATGTTCACCAACAAATCCAGAAACCAAAACATCCAGGAACCAATACACATGAGAATAAGTGACTTGATAATCATTCCTGTATCATTAACCACAGTCTAGACGAGACAAGTGGCCTTAACAGTGTGTTTTGTTTGTCTTTTGTTTATAGTTATTCCACAATGCAATACAGTCCTTTGTCCGGAGGAGAACCTTAAATAATTGGGGTTTGAAACTCATCAATCGTCTATCTCTAGAGAGTTAAGTTTATAATTGTGGAATTTAAGGTACTCATTTTTAGAAACATACAATTTGGGCCCCTTGTATTATGAAATGTTGATCTGAAAATCCTGACCTCTAGCTTCAATAGATACAAGGAGCATGGACTAAACACAAACTGAAAGAGCGGCTCTCCAAAGCAATTGAAAAATGAATTAGGGCGAAAGGACTATCCTCAATTTTCAAACAAATGTCTTTTTAATGTAAAATGAGTTGATGTTATATGTAAATGTGTTGAATGAATTGCTTAATTTCTTTGTCTCCAAAATGAGCATTGTATAACATGTCTTTATATATTGTTTGTCAAACTTGCAGGCTTTCACAGAATAGTACTATATGGCAGGTTGTTTCTGAGTTTGTTGACCATGTATTCAAAAAATGTTTTTTTCTAACAACAAAAATTAACTGAGCAAATTAAAAACATTGATTACTGTAACTGATTTGCCTGACCTTTTGTTCGAATTATTTAATCAAAAAAACTATGTTAGAGTTGGCAATTTTATTTGTTTATACTTTATAGCAGCCTAGCCTTGCTGACTAGAAAAGGCCCCTCCCCCTTTTTTCAACTTTCTAAATGTTGGAAAATGGGTTATTGGTAAGGGCAGGTAGGTACCTACACTTAGCAATAGGCCACTAACCTCCACTAAGGTCCAGTTAGGTCTCAGTAAATTAAACCCAGCTCAACCCTTGGTAGCTTGGCAACGAGTGTCAAGGCTTAATTTAGGAGACAGAGGGGGTCATTCTGACCCTGGCGGTCATGGACCGCCAGGGCAAGAATGACGGAAGCACCGCCAACAGGCTGGCGGGGCTTCATCTCCCATTCTGACCACGGCGGTAAAGCCGCGGTCGCACCGCCGGGGCCGGCGGTGTCCCGCCGATTTTCCCCCGGCGGTGATAATCCGCCAGGGCAGCGATGCAAGCAGCGCTGCCCTGGGGATTGTGACCCCCTTACCGCCAGCCTGTTTCTGGCGGTTTACACCGCCAGGAAGAGGCTGGCGGTAAGGGGTGTCCTGGGGCCCCTGGGGGCCCCTGCACTGCCCATGCTACTGGCATGGGCAGTGCAGGGGCCCCCTAACAGGGCCCCGGCCTGCTTTTCACTGTCTGCATGGCAGACAGTGGAAAGCGCGACGGGTGCAACTGCACCCGTCGCACGGCCGCAACACCGCCGGCTCCATTTGGAGCCGGCTCCTGTGTTGCGGCCTCATTCCCGCTGGGCCGGCGGGCGCTAACATGGTTAGCGCTCGCCGGCCCAGCGGGAATGTTGGAATGTGGGCCGCGTTATTGTGGCCGCATGGCGGCCGCTTGGCGGGCGGCGGTAGCAGTCCGCCAAGGTCAGAATGACCGCCAGAGTGTAAAGCATTCAAATATCACAAAACAATAATTAAATAAAACACAGGAAACAGTTTAAAAATCCCAAACCAATTTATAAAAATAGATTATATTTGTATCTTTAAAATGACACCAAAACGAATAAAATCGGATAAGGGGAACAGGAGATATGAATTTTTAAAGAATTATTAATTTTTTTAGCACCTAGAAACAAAAAGCGCCAATCGGGTCAACTGGTTGCAGCTTGACCGGGGCAAAGTCAAAGTTTCAGGCCGACCGCGATGGAGCCCTGCTCGACTACAGGCCACGGGAGGCCTCGGTTAAAAGTTTACCTTCACACTAAGGTGGTCATTCCGACCTAGGCGGGCGGCGGTTGCCGCCCGCCTGTCGGAATCCGCCTGAATACCGCCCCGCGGTCAATTGACCGCGAGGGGTATTCTGACTTTCCCGCTGGGCCGGCGGGCGATCTGATTCAGATCGCCCGCCGGCCCAGCGGGAAAGCGCCTTCCACAAGGAAGCCGGCTCGGAATCGAGCCGGCGGAGTGGAAGGCGTGCGACGGGTGCAGCAGCACCCGTCGCGCTTTTCAGTGTCTGCATCGCAGACACTGAAAAGCCTAGTTGGGCCCTGTTAGGGGGCCCCTGCCGTGCCCATGCCATGGGCATGGGCACGGCAGGGGCCCCCAGGGGCCCCGCGACCCCCCCTACCGCCATCCTGTTCATGGCGGCTTTCCCGCCATGAACAGGATGGCGGTAGGGGGGGGTCAGAATCCCCTCGGCGGCGCAGCGAGCTGCGCCGCCTTGGAGGATTCTATGGGTCAGTGGAAAACCGGCGGGAGACCGCCGGTTTTCCCGTTCTGACCGCGGCCAAAGCGCCGCGGTCAGAATGACCAAGGGAGCACCGCCGGCCTGTCGGCGGTGCTCCCGCCCCCGTTGGCCCTGGCGGTAGGGAACCGCCAGGGTCAGAATGAGGGCCTTAGTCTTTTTTTCTGAGATTTTCTTCAGCGGGACGAACCTGCCAGTCCAATCCGACCTCCTGGAGCCCTTCTCCGGATACGCAATGCGGGAATCCTCGGTGGAGATTTTTACCTTCGGACTTAGTCGTTTTTTCGAGGTGAAAATCCTTCGACCGGGGTAAACCTGGATCTTGATCCGACGTCCATGGAGCCCTCCTCGGATACGCTGGCTGGGAGGTCCCGGTCAACTTTTTACCTTCAGACTTAGTCTCTTTTTTGGAGATTTTCTTTACCGGGACGAACCAGCAAATCAGGCCGGGTCGCGGTTGAGGCAAGCCGGCTAGAGGTCCCTCTATGGAGCTTTTTTTCAAAAGTTGTCCAAACTTATCCAAACTTCTGGGGCTTCTCTCAGATGTCCTTTTAAGGTTCTTTTGAGGTCCACAGCTCACCCCAAGGGTCCAGAAGTTCTGAGATGGTCCTTGGGGGGTGCAGACTACAACTCCCAGAATGCACCTGGTGCACATTCCTTTTTGGCCACTGGACAGTGGTCAGCTGGTCGCTTTCTTCAGGAGTTGGTGCAGGGGAATCTGGTTAGCAATTTTTCACCTGTAGCAAACAGGGAGTCCCTCCTTGAACCAGTAGAAGCCAGGCAAAGTCCTTCTTGTGGTGAAGCCCAAGTGTGGAGCTGGTGCAGTCCTTCTGAGTGCAGGTTCCAGGTGCAGGCCAGGGGTCCAGCAGGTTAGTCCTTCTTCTTCTGTTGTTCTTCCTTGTTGGATGCGGTAGGGAACTGAGGTGTGGGTGCAGGTCTCCCAGTTTTATCCTTGCTCCTGGGTGAAAAGCAGTGGGGTCCTGGTTCTCTAATCAGGTTCAGGGTCCTTCCCCCTGTGATGACCACTTCCTGGGAAGCGTGGCAAAAATCAATCCCAAGAGGCAACATTCTCTAAAAATCCATCATGGCTGAATCTGATTTTTGGAGGTTACATCTGGCTGAGCCACCCACTGGTGTGGCTAAAAATCATAAACACACCCCTCTCCTGCCCTCTCCTAATCTAATCAAGGGGGCACCTAGTTGTCTGGGGTTGCAGGAAGTAGGGGTGTTGCTAGTTGCTCCAAATGTCCTTCTCTGCCTTTGAAGACCAGTTTGGCAGCCCTCCCCTTCCTGCCTCACCATCTGCTGAGGGGAGATTTCCTCCAACAGGCACATTCCCTGGTGTGAAACCAGGCCACTTCACACCTCATGAAGGCAGCTTGGCCAAGCTGCCAGAGGCTGGCCAATCAGAGCACAGCAGCAAAAACAATGCAGGGCTGAAATTTGCAACTTTTCAGGTAAAGTATAAAACTCTTTACCTGAACAAGTTATATTAAATCCAACAACTGGAAGTTGTGGGATTTATTACAACAATTAATTTGATACCAAACTCTTGGTATGCATCATTTAAGGAGACTTTAAAAATTAAAATAAAGTCTTCCCATTCTAGCCTATGAAGGCTATTTACTACAATGAGGGAAAAACAAATTTGGCTGTTTTTTACCTCACTAGGGCTTATAAAACTATTTTTATAAAGTCCCTGCTTATAGTTACATGGCACCCAGCCCTAGGGGCACATAGGGCACACCTTAGGGGTGACTTATAAGTAAAAATCGGTAGTTTAAGACTTTGGAACTACTTTAAATTCCAAAGTCGAATTTGCATATAACTTTCATTTAAAAGCAGCCAGCAAGGCAGGCCTGCCTTTAAAATGACACTGGGCACCTCAGCAGTGCACCTATGGGTGCACTGCCTCTGCTGTGGTCCCTAAACCTACATGCCTTGCCATATACTAGGGACTTATAGGTAGGTTGACGTAGCCAATTATAATTAGCCTAATTAGCATATCCATTTTACACAGAGCACAGGCCATGGGACTGGCTAGCAGTACCGAGGGCACCATCAGAGTCAGGAAAACACCAGCAAAAAGTGGAAAATGGGGGCAACAAGTTAGGGGGCCTCTGCAATCAGCCCTGTTTTCTCACACTACATGTGACATTTTAAGAGTTACAATGTAAAATCTGAATGTATCATAAGTTGTTATTTTAAATTGTGAGTCCAGGGACACCAAACTCCATATACCTATCAGATTAAAAGGTGTTTTAAGGTAGTCGCTATGCTATCTTAGGAGAGAGATAGATTCTTCACCATCTGGACATATTAAAGTTAAGTTTGCATATCCAACTTTTTAAATACACTGCACCCTGCCTTTAGGGCTAACGAGGGCCTATCTTTGGGGTGACGTACAAGTAATAAAAAAAGCAGTTGCAACTGTACTCACAGGGCCTGCTTGGCAGGCCTGAGTCATGTTCGAAGTGCTACAGTATAGGGCGACAGAGTCAGAGCTGCAGGCCCACTAGCCCGCCACATCATTAGTGATGTACTATGCAAGATCATAAGCAGTGAATTGTGGGTACTTAAGTTATAGTTAGGGATTGTAACTATAATTACTGTATTTCTATGGTTTTATGCGAATAAATTCAGTACCTAACTAGGACGTCCCAGTAACCTTTGTTTTCAGTGAATTTATAAGGTTTTTAAAATTCTATTTCCTAACTATAATCTCTCAGTAACCTTTGGCTTTTTTAGCAAATTCCTATGTTTCTTTAGTGCCCTGAGAGGGTTGATCATAGGGCCAGTATGCTGGCACAAATGCAGCTCCCTGTGTGCAAGAGCAATCGTTTCATCTCTCTCCCTGTCCTGTGGGCAGGGAAAGAGAAGATACCTATGCTACCAAAAGGCAAGAGCACTTTGGCAGCCCTCGCTCACTGGAACGGGAGAGTTTTCTCTGACGTGGCAGAAGCTGTTAAAGGACATGCCAAGTCAAAGCAATCAGCTATGCCTTGGGCTTGGGCACCCTGGGACATAGCAGGAGGCAGTCATGGGGGGTGGCGGCTCATAGAGCAATTAATGGCTCTTTGAGGTGGACCACACTGCCTGCCCCAAAATTTATTTTAGCCAGGGAAAGGTGGTGGTCGCTGATGTTGTGGGTGTGTGACAGACCCCTTCATCATGTTATTTAAGCCCTGGGAACGTGGCAGTCCCCAGGGCTGCACAGGCTCTGCTCACTTTAATTTTAGCACTTTGCTCTGGGGAGGTGGTGGTCCCCAGGGTGTAGGGGCCCCACCATATAGCAGTCACTGCCTTGGGGAGCTGTGGACCCTGGGGCTGCAGGGAGGCATATGGGCCCCTGCAATCATTTTAGAAGTTTGCCCTTGGGGGTGGCAGCCCCTGGGCACTGGAGTGCTGATGGGTGTCCCCCAAATAGTTAATCAGCAATTCCCTGGGACAGTGGCAGTCCCTGTGGCTTTGATAAGCCCTACGAGGGGGGCCCCATGCACCTGCCCGCCTTTTATCACTCACAGTATGTATGTATGTATATAGAGATTTATAAAGCGCATTCCGGCCTTAGCATCGAAGCGCTCAAGGACATAAATGAGGAGGGAACGACAGAGACCAGCATCCTTACTGTGGAAACAACCATGTTTTCACTCACTTTCCTGATATCCAACGGTAGAGCATTCCAATATCTGGCAGCCGCCACTGTAAAAGTTGTATCTCCCCACCTGACTCTACTAGTTGTAGCTATAGATATATATGTGTGTGTGTGTGTGTATATATGTATATATATATATATATATATATACATATATATATATATATATATATATATATATATATATACTGTATATATACATATGTACATATATATATGTATAGGTACACATATACTTTAATTTTGAATTTGAGGTTTTCTCTACAGGTTGTCACATAATATATATATGGTTCATAAAATAAGGTTAGAACACATGCTGTGTAAACTACACCTGTTTTGTGGCTCTAAACTTCAAAATATTTAATGAAGTGCATTGGTTCACTGCATGCAATATATGATTGTTATCAGATGTATCTGAAAACTACTCCTCTCTTAGCATTACTTTGTGTTTATTGTAACACAATAGAAGACCACACTTAAACATATCATAAGGATATCATCTCAACTGCAAAGTTACTCACACATATGCATTCAGCCTAATTGCACTCTTAACGCCCAGCACCCTTGCTTTAGTTCTGTATACGTTTCACAGTGCTGTGGTTAGCAGACATGTGTAGCTTTCATGCATGCAACAACACATTGGCAGTCATTACAACATTGGCGGTAAAAGCCGCTTACCGCCGTGCAGAAGACCGCAAACACACTGCCGCACCAGCGGAAATCCGTCACAGCTATTATGACCCACATCTCGGAATCCGCCAAAAGTCAGACACCCACACAAGTCCGCCACACCAAAGGTCAGTGATAAACTGGCGAAAACAAAACATCCACCGTCACGCCAACAGAAATACGCCCACACTATCACGACACACAAATCCACGCGGCGGCCTTCCATCCGCGGTATTCTATTGGCGGTACACACCGCTGCGCTCAAAATACACACACTCTTACGAAAAACAGCCACATTGGACAATTCGAAATACACACACCTGATACACATACACACACAACTCCCACACACCCATTACAATATAAAACACACACCCACATCACCCACATCACCCACAAACCCCCATGACACAAAAATCCAAAAGAAGGCCAGAGAGAGACACCACCAGCAAGAACAACAGCATCCACAGGCACACAACACCATCACCCACACAACTTCCACGCACCTCATACAACACACCACTACATATCACCACAGTTATCACCACACAGTCCACCCCACACATCACCTACACTACCCCATGGCACGGCAAAGACACCCCAGGTTCTCTGAAGAGGAGCTCAGGGTCATGGTGGAGGAAACCGTACGGGTAGAGCCACAGCTATTCGGATCACAGGTGCAGCACACCTCCATAGCTAGGAAGATGGAGCTATGGCGAAGAATAGTGGACAGGGTCAATGCAGTAGGACAGCACCCAAGAAATCAGGAAGACATCAGGAAGAGGTGGAACGACCTACGGGGGAAGGTGCGTTCCGTGGTCTCAAGACACCACCTGGAGGTTCAGCGGACTGGCAGCGGACCCCCACATCCTCACCCACAACTAACAACATGGGAGGAGCAGTTCTTGGTGATTCTGCATCCTGAGGGCCTGGCAGGAGTAGGTGGAGGAATGGACTCTGGTAAGTCAAAGCTTTACTATTACATCCCCCACCCTACCGGCATGCTATCACATACCCCCACCCTCACCCTCACCCCCAGCACCCCAACTCCTCACATATGTCCCAACATCACAAACCACACATCCCAACACCAAGCCCTGTATGCAACAACAAAGCATGGACACCCATCACCAAAGCATGCCCACTGCACATACCCATATACCCCCCTAAACCATCATCACACAAGGTCCCACACAGGAATGCTAGACACTGGGGTGCACGTTCACCCACCCATTGCACACCATTACACACACAGTTTTAATAAACACCCCTTTAAACCCCTGCAGAACCCCTACCCTACGTCACCGGACAGGAGGGTCCACACATGTCCACACCACCAACAGAAGATGCCCACAGTGATGACAGCACCTCTGTCCAACTGGATCTAGATGACCAGCCCGGACCATCGGGGACCTCTGGACAGTCGGTTCCCCTGACACAGGCACAGGCCACCACAGACCTTCCCCCCTCTGGAAACACCAGCACAGCACACACCCAGCGGGCCCATACCTCCGTCCCCAGGACACGTCAATCAGCTGTGTGTCCACCACTACAGGGAACCCAGGATAACCCACCACCCCAACAACAACAGGAACCTGTGGGCAGTGGTAGTGGGCACACGGTCCAGGGGACGGAGGCCCAGGAACACAGGGGAACTGGGAGGGCTGCTGTGTGACAGGGGGCGGACAGGCCAAGGGAACCCACTCTCCACAAGGCCCTCTCCTCCGTCATGGGAGCATACCACCACTCCCAGGAGACGATGGCAACGTTACTGGTCAAGTTTCAGGAGACCCAGCGCATGCAGGAGGAACAGTATATGGGCTTCAGGGAGGAACTCAGAACCATCAGCTCCACCCTGGGCACCATCGTAGGGGTGCTGAAGGAACTACTCAACACCAGGAGGGACACTGTGGCACTACAAGGGGCCCCTGACACTAGCATGGACGATGAACTGCCCACCACCTCCGCCGGCACTAGTGGACAGGACGCCCCGCCACAGGACCACCACACCAGCACCCCACCCCCTGCAGACGGCGAACCACCCCGCAAACGGTCCCTGAGATCCAGGACAAAGACAGAGCAAGATGCCAAGACCCCTGCCAACAAATGAGACCACCCTGATTGTCATCCTACTGTCCCACTTTGTCACCCTGTCCATACTGAAACTGCCCCTGCTCCACTTCCTATGCCCATATGGGCAATGCACCTGTGAGACTAATAGACTGGACTCTGCCATGGACACTCCTCCGCCATCACCCCTCACCATTTCACTACCCCCTCCAATATTGAGCATTTAAATAAACACACCTAAAGCACAAAACAATCTGGAGTCTGTCTGTGATTTCAAAATAGTGTATTAGCAATTGCAGTGCTAAAATGTTTTTTAAATAGTAATGTCAACATACCTATGTCACACAGCTCTTGTCCATGAGGAATCTAAGCAGATGTCACACAGTGGGACCCACATCTGTGAAATCGTAAGGGAAAGTGACAACTCAGTGACCATACACTGGGTGAAAACGACAGACAGGAGAGAGGTAGTAGTGTTTAAGTACATGTAGTAGGCAGGTTTGGATTCCTACCTGTGTCTCACTGGAAATATTGCAGGATCACTGAGTCCCTGTTGTGCATGTCTTCTTCCTCTGCTTCCTCCTCATCACTGTCCACAGGCTCCACAGCTGCCACAACAACGCCACATGAACCATTCTCCTGCAGAAAAGGCATCTGTCGTCACAAAGCCAAGTTGTGAAGCATACAGCAGGCCACGATGATCTGGCACACCTTCTTTGGTGAGTAGAAAAGGGATCCACCTGTCATATGGAGGCACCTGAACCTGGCTTTCAGGAGGCCGAAGGTCCGCTCGATCACCCTCCTAGTTCGCCCATGGGCCTCATTGTAGCGTTCCTCTGCCCTGGTCCTGGGATTCCTCACTGGGGTCAGTAGCCATGACAGGTTGGGGTAACCAGAGTCACCTGCAAATGGCGAGGGACAACTGTTAGACACACACTAGCCTGTAGGGATAACCACAGACCCAGACAACCATTCCCAATGACTTGCTTCCAGGTGCTCACCTAATAGCCACACACGGTGCCTCTGGAGTTGCCCCTTCACATAAGGGATGCTGCTGTTCCACGGGATGTAGGCGTCATGCACTGAGCCAGGGAACATGGTATTGACTTGGGAGATGTACTGGTCTGCCAAACATCCCATCTGTACATTCATAGAATGATAACTCTTCCGGTTTCTGTACACCTGTTCACTCCTGTGGGGGGGACCAAAGCCACATGGGTCCCATCAATGGCCCCTATGATGTTGGGGATATGTCCATGGGCATAGAAATCACCTTTCACTGTAGGCAAATCCTCCACCTGAGGGAAAACGATGTAGCTCCGCATGTGTTTCAGAAGGGCAGACAACACTCTGGACAATACGTTGGAAAACATAGGCTGGGACATCCCTGATGCCATGGCCACAGTTGTTTGAAATGACCCACTTGCAAGGAAATGGAGCACTGACAGCACCTGTACTTGAGGGGGGATTCCTGTGGGATGGTGGATTGCTGACATCAGGTCTGGCTCCAACTGGGTACACAGTTCCTGGATTGTGGCACGGTCAAGCCTGTAGGTGATTATCAAATGTCGCTCCTCCATTGTCGACAGGTCCACCAAAGGTCGGTACACTGGAGGATGCCATCATCTCCTCACATATCCCAGCGGACTGTGCCTATGAAGGACAACAGCGAGCACAGAGTCAAACAACTCAGAGGTACGTACCCACAGTTTCAACAGAACACCATCCATACACCAAAGGTGGCCTGTATGTGTGTTGAGTCTAGGCCTAGGTATGTGTGACGCAGTTGAAAATGAAGCCATGTGGGCCCCCGAAATGGTGGCCGCCTGACCTCTGAAGTGGGACAATGGGATGTGAGGTAACTCCACTGGCGTTGTACACCGTTGCGGTAGGCGGTCGAAGACCGCGGCGCAATGCTGCATTGGTCAACATTGGATCCTATGGGTCCCAGGAGCCAATGACGATGTATGCCGGCGGTGACAGTACGCACCGCCGCGGACGTGACCGCCATTTTCTATCTGTTCAATCACTCGATACCTCATCTTTGACAGGAGAGGACCTACACTGCAAGTGCTGCTGTGACCTCGGTCTAGAAGAGACAATGACTCGTGCGTCTGGGGAAAGGGCCCCTGCCTTCACATCGGAGGAGTTGGAGAAATTCGTGGACGGGGTCCTCCCCAGTACACGCTACTCTACGGTCCTCCAGACAAACAGGTAAGTACACAGGGAGCATTTTGTATGGGCTATGCTTGTGTGGAGAGGGCTGGATGTAAGAAGGAAGGGGGCAGAGTGCTGCGTGCAAAGACGGTGAATGCATGTGACGGTGCAGTTGGTAATGACTTCTCTTTTTCCCCTGTACATTTCATGTAGGTCAGCGCCCACCAGAAGAACGATATTTGGCGTGCCATCGCAAGGACGTCCGGACCCTGGGGGTCTACCACAGACGGAGCACCCACTGCCGGAAAAGATGGGAGGATATTCGCCGCTGGAGCAAGAAGACGGCGGAGGCTCAGCTGGGGATGGTCTCCCAACGTGGGAGGGGTGCCTGTCGCACCATGACCCCCCTGATGTTCAGGATCCTGGCGGTGGCCTACCCGGAGTTGGATGGGCGCTTGAGGGCATCACAGCAGACACAAGGAGGTGAGTACACTCTCATTCTGCTGACTTTGCGCGCAGTGGAGGTGTCTTGGTGGGGGAGCAGGGCTGTGGGTTTCCCTAGGCCAGGGCGAGTTCCATAGGCAAGGCCCTTCCATAAGGCAGGCCATGTGGCAACCCACCCCACCTCTGTAGAGTGCCAAGTACAGCTATTCATGCCCCTGTGTCATCTATGTGTGCAGATGTCATCCATAGCCTTGTAGGCCATTTCCCAGGAATTGAACAGTGGAGCCCAAGAGCGTGGCGTAGTGCAGGGGACTTCTGTGACTGTCGTGTCCGCCAACGGTAGCGGTAATGCATGCACTCAACATATCTTTCTTCTGTCGTTCCCCCCCTTTTTGTGGTCTCCCTGTTCTTGTGTGCATTAGCATCATCAGGCGGAGGAGCAGTGGCACCGGAGCACGAGGGAGCTGCATCCCAAATGGCCCTGGAGGGCGAGACTACGGACTCGGAATTCACCAGTGGGAGGGAGGGCGAGGGGAGCTTTTCAGACTCTGACCTCAGCACTGATGGCAGCCATTGTCCCCGTCTCTAGCATCCCCCCTCCAACTTCCTCCACCCAGACCCAATCCCCTGTACCTCTGCCTATCCCAAGCACACCATCAGACCAGCCTGCACACACCTAAACACACAAGGGAAGCTCAGGCAAACATAAGCAACACACATCCCACAGGCACTCACGCAAGCAACACACACATGCAGACACACCAACATCCACAGCCTCCACTGTGTCCCCCTCCTCGTCCTCTCCCTCCTCCCTCCCAGTCTCGTCTACGCTCACATCTGCATGCACTACCTCTACAGCCACTACGTCCCTCACCAGCACACCCACCAGCACACCCCGCTCACGTGCAGTCACCACCCCCACTACCATTCACACGTCCCCTGTGTCCTCTCCCAGTGTGTCTGTGACGCCCCCTCCCAAGATACACAAACGCAGGCACACACCCACCCAACAGCCATCCACCTCACGACAGCCTCCAGCGCATGCACCTTCACCCAAAGTCACCAAACGTACACCTCCTACTACCACCACCTCTTCCTCCACTCCCAAACCCCTCCAGCTACCCGTCCCAGTGTGTCCAAAAAACGTTTCCTGTCCACCCTTGACCTTTATCCCACACCTCCCCCACTCTGTCCATCTCATAGGTCCCGAAGTTGCACCTCATTCACAACATCTACGGGACCAGTGGTGCCTGTAGTCACTGGTATGTGGAGTGCACCGGCCACCAGGACAGCCAGTGTGGCACGGAGCCACAGCACAGACAGTCCCCCACCTGTGAAGCATCAGAAGTTGGCCAGTGCCCGGCGGGAGAGGGGGAAGACTCCAGCCACCAAAGCCGCTCCCAGGGGTCCCGTTGGGAGTGTGGAGTCAGCTGTGACACCTTCCAAGGTGGGGAAGGGCCACAAGAAACCCGGCAAGTCTGGGAAGAGCAGCATGGTGGAGAAAACCGCCATCATCCCCGCTGCCCAGGAGGCCAACCGCCAGCCCCAGCCCAGCTGCCCAGGAGGCCACCGCAGCCCCAGCCGCCCAGGAGGCCACCGCCAGCACCAGCCCCGCTGGGCCATGAAGGATCGCCAGCACCAGCCCCGCTGGGCCATGAAGGACCGCCAGCACAAGCACCGCTGGGCCCTGAAGGACCGCCAGCACAAGCCCCGCTGGGCCATGAAGGACCGCCAGCACAAGCACCACTGGGCCATGAAGGAACGCCAGCACCAGCCCCGCTTGGCCATGAAGGACCGCCAGCACCAGCCCCGCTGGGCCATGAAGGACTGCCAGCACAAGCACCGCAGAACAGGGCACCACCATCTGAAGCACTGCTGAACAGGGCACCGCCATCTCAGGCACCGCTGAACAGGGGACCGCCATCTCAAGCACCGCTGAACAGGGCACCCCCATCTCAAGCACCGCTAGCCCATGAGCGGCAGGGGCACTGACGCAACTGGGTCCGTCACTGAATGAGTGATGCACTCTGGGCACCAGTCCCCCTCCAGAACCAGTGGAGACTGACATCCACTACCTCTGTCCTTAACAGGATGAAGCACTCTTGGCACCAGTCCCCCTCTAGAACCAGTGGAGAGATCCATCCACTACCTCTGTCCTTGGCAGGATGAAGCACTCTGGGCACCAGTCCCCCTCCAGAACCAGTGGAGACTGTTATCCACTTGAGAGACTGTGGCTTTTCACTCCCCTGGATTGAACAGTGGGCAAGCCACCCACCATAAAGACTTGAAAGACTGTGGCTTTGCACTCCTCAGGATTGAACAGTGGGCAAGCCACCCACTGTAGAGACTTGAGAGACTGTGGCTTTGCACTCCCCAGGACTGAACAGTGGGCAAGCCACCCACTGTAGAGACTTGAGAGACTGTGGCTTTGCACTCCCCAGGACTGAACAGTGGGCAAGCCACCCACTGCAGAGACTTGAGAGACTGTGGCTTTGCACTCCCCAGGATTGAACAGTGGGCATGTGGCCCCCTCGTGGATTTGGCGTCGTGCACTCAAGCGGCTGAGGTGCCCCCCCTTTCCCTCCCCCTGAGGTGCCTGTTTTCTTGCTGTATGATGCCCCTGCAGTGTTCTCTACGTCATAGTCAGGGATCTTGTGTGGGCCTCGTCCAAACCGTGTGGTCCCAGTGTTCCACAGACTTTCTTTGTGCAGTACCTGGACTACAATGCCTGGTATTTATTTTGTACATTTTGTATATATATATTTCTGCCTACTTGCTTTTAATATATTCTGATGGTTACACTCATTTTCTTTGGTCTTTGCATTCTTCCGGGAGGGTTTGGGGGGTGTAACTGTGATGTATTGATATGCATTAGTGAGTGTGTTGTGGTGGGTGAGGGTGGGGGTGTTGCGTGTGTGTGTCCCTGTTTTTTGCCTCCCCCCTCCCCTGTGTCGTAGGTGAGGTACTCACTGTGGTCTTCGACGCCGGTGTTCGTGCTCCTGGTAGAGGAGCAGGAAGACTATTGCAGGGAGAATTTGGAGTTCCGGTTCCATGGTGTCCTCGTTCCTCGTGGAGTGTGTAGAGGTGAGCGTTTTCCCATCGAAATTCCTGTTTACGCCGTGTTTTTATCCGCGGTGAATCCGCCCCAGAAAAGGTGGCAGATTGGCCTGTCATAATAGTGTGGGCGGTACATTGTCTCCCGCCTGTCTGTTGGCGGTGACCACCGCACTGTTTGTTTGTACCGCCGTGGCGGTCTGAGTGTTAAAGTGGCTGTCTTTGTTGGCGGTTTCAGCCACGGTCGGAATTGCCATTTTTTTACCGCCGGCCTGTTGGCGGTCTTACTGCCGCTTTAACACCGTCCGCCAGGGTTGTAATGACCACCATAGTTCCTCATTTCAACACTGCAACTGTGGACACTGAACCTTACTCGTCACTACATTTTAGATGTTTTTAGATGTTTTTTACTAACGTGTGGTTTTAATTAGTCTAGTTTTGATTTTTTATTTCGAGTTGTTGAGATGATTTGTAACAATTGTCATTCTTAGTTAAAGTTGCTGCTGAGAGGGAGAGGGAACTTGTAAACTTGCACTTTGAATTGCAACCATGCAGGGAGTGTGCTGTAAACCCTTGCTCCTCCCGAGGAGTTTCCAGAATTTTGCCCTCTCCACTCTCTGGTTGGAGCATGGGGTTTAGGAAAACTCTCCCACTGCATGGTGGAGTTTTTCCTCACATGCAGCTCTCAAATGCTAAGTTGGTGAGTCCGAGCGAGAACATCGAGCGCAAGACCACATCCAGATTTAATTACTCAACTCGGGAGGTTGTGGCAGAATGCTACTGCTCACTTTGAGAAAGCTGTCACTCACAAAGAGAAACTGCTCTTCAAATTGATGATCTCCTTGAGCAGCAGAAAGAAGTACCACCTTCTGGCATGCCGCATGGTGCAGTTTGCATTGATTGGACAGCAAGGGGCAAGCTCCTGGCACTAAAAATGAACACTATCAACAAAAGTGCAACGTCCTGAATTCTGCAGCTCATGGAATGCTGCAGAATCTCACAATGTTTTTACATGTGAAATTCCACACATTCTACCTACCTCTACTTAGGAGAAGTGCAACATTTTAACTGTGACTCAAGGTGCCCTACCCCAGACGCCATTTTGAAATTGAGTGCTCTAGTGTTTAGGCTGATCGGCTCTGCACTCCTCACTTTAAGAGAGCCCATGCTAAGGACAGACACTGAAGACACATGGAGGCAAGTCTGACTGTACCCATCCGCATCCAGATTGTGTCCAGTGCTAACCATGCTGCCCACCCCACCCCATCAGGTTATTTTTTCACCAAGGGAGTTACTGTTGGCTCTTAGCTATAACTCTTGTCATCCTTTGAAGCCTTACCTACCCTCTTGTGAGGTTTTCAGCAGCTATTCCTGTGAGACCTGTTGCACCTTAAAAGCTATATCATCAGCAGAGTCAGCACAAAATTACCCTTGTCACCCCTTTCTGACACAGTCTCTGATCGCACATACTGGGGAGTCGTAATATCAAGCTGGCTTTAGGGCATGGCTTATTAACTGCAGGCTGCTACCTAAATATTCATCAGGAATCTTTCTTCTTCTATTTGGCAGCACCTGGAACTTCATATTTGTAATGGAAACATGGATGAAGGAAAGCTCCAAATCTGACCTTGTTTTGGCTATTCATCCACACAGTATTGTGTCTGCCAAAAGGGGACGGGACACGATAGGAGGTTGGGTTGCCTTTATTTTCAGGGATACATTTGAAGCATCCTCCTCACCTTTGTACTAATTTGAGAATTTAGAGGGGCTCATTTTCAGCATCAAATTAGCTTCCTCCTTTTCTTTCTCTGGGTTCTTGGTATATACACTCCTGGATTGTCTCAGTAGCTGTTCCCTGGAAACTCAATGCCCTGGGTACCTAGTTACCATATACCTGGTCCACAGAAGTCAAAGGGTTGTGAACCACTAGTCTAGATGTTAGACGCTGTCTCCTAAATTGTAACACAAGAATTAGATTATTGTGTACGTGTTTCTAACCTTGAACCAAATGTACTGATTACATGTCGTGCACAGGCTCAGTAAATACTCAACTTATAATAGATATTCCTAGAAAAATATCATGTGAGAAATGGGTGTGAATTTTATTGCTGAAAGCAGTACAGATAAAATAGATGAAATGTGAATTAAGAAATGAAGCCAAAAACAGGGGGGACCTCACAAAATGGTTCTCACAACAGTTTGGGAATACTTTTTTAAGTGCATGGTTTCAACAATTGTGTTTGTTTGATGACATATTTTTATGAATTCTTGATGAATGTTTTTAATGTATAGATTGTGATAATGTTTTAAGAATGGTAAATGTAAAAATGTTTGAAAGGTGATATGATAAGGGTTCTTGTTTGTTTGCAACATTGAGAAATCTTTATAATCTGTGTTTGAGATTTATGGCACTGGTTGTAAACAGTTTTTATAAGAGATGAATGAAATATAACACACCTTTGATACAGTAGAAACAGAGTGGTATTGGACTTTTTGGAAATGGGGAAGTCTCTGAGTTGGTCTTAACTTAGTGCAAGGTGTGAAGCTTGAATTTGAATTGTAAGCGTCTTTAGTGCATTTTATTTTTTATTATAAACAAGTATTGGAAAGTTAGGTTGCACAGGAGGGAAACTTTTATTTGATAGTTTGACTTCACCCAATCCCTTTTAACATATACCAGTCACTCTCCCCTTTGTGGAGTCCAGTGTGGATACTACAACAGCTTCTGCATCTTACTATAAGTCACCCCTTTCTGAGTTATGCACTATTTCAGAAGCGGACTCCTTAAGTGAGCTTGAAAAATGCAAGTCTTGAAGACCCTTACCCTCCTCAAATATTCAGGATGATGGCTCAGTATGTTAACCCGTATCTCAATACAAATTTTGAACACCTCCTTAAAATCTGGCATATTCGATGCTTCTTGGATATTGGGGAACCAGTAGCTAGCTTCCATTGCAGAGGCAAACAGTCTCCTCCATGATTGTTTAAAAGGCATCCAAGCTGGATATTGCACTGACACTTCACTTTTTGAGGTTGCTGAGTTTGTAAGGGAAAATGTAGATAAAGGCAAACCTGCCATGGTGGTATTATTGGACTTGTCAGCAGCGTTCAACATGGTCTCTCACACCACTCTTCCGAACAGATTAAGTCAATATGGCTTTCAGGGCAAACTACGTCCTTGTATAGTTGTGTAGCCATTTTATGTATAGCTCCATGCACATTAGTTTAACATACTAGGCCGCCGTGCACTTTTCCCTATATATATTTTATTCAGCTTCACATTGTTATTTTACAATAACCCGTTTTTACGGTCTTGTTTTAATTTCTTCTATCACACTGTTTAGCTTAGTTCAGCACTGTGTTCTCAAATAATGCATTCTTGATCGCCCTGTGATTCAGTCAAGGCTACAGTCTGGTACATTGCTGGTAAACGTGTTAGAAGTTTAGTCTCCAGCATTCGTAGAAAATACACATCCTTACGTAGGGACGTTTTCTTAGAACATCTGCGTGTTAGTTATAAAAACACTTTCTAGTCCTAGTACACGTCAAGAGGGAGATTCCAGCTAGGGAACCACAACTGTATGCTGGATTCCCTGTTGCAGATGCTGATGCAGATTACAGGCCTTTGCTTAGGTATAAGGTTTGATGTCCTCCCGGGGGAACCTGAAAGGCAGGCTTAGAGCTTAACATTCTGTGCTCAAAATAGAACTTAGAGAGAGAATAATCTAACAGCACTATGATAGCCTTATTCTTGTGCTTCACTCTCATCGTTACTATTTTAAAATTACTGTGTTGTGTAGTTCTGGTTATTGCAGCTCATACTTTGCTATCTAGAATGCAGTCATTTTATTAAACCAATCTTTAAAACTTACGCTGCCTTTAATGTCATTCATATATGAGACTGTACTGTGAAAGAGAGAACCGGTTGTGACCTGAGTGACCACGACTTCACTGGGAAGTACTGATATGTCATGCGCTCGGCTGCCCAATTGTCTCTGCCATTTGGGGGAGATGAGGCACTGCTAGTTAGCCGGAGCAAAACACGGATTTGGAGTGACAAGCATCATCCACCGTGGGTCAGACTCAGTCCCCCACATTGTGGACGATCTTGCTGCTCAAAATCCAGTAGTCTCATTAAGATAATGAGAGCCTACGCGACATGGTGTCGCCAACGTTTGGTCAGGCTCTAATTTTCGGGTCCACCGGAATATCTCAGTCTCATTTTATAGAATGACACCTCAGTTCCATATACATAGACGTCCGTGGTAGTGAGGATTTACACCACAGCCGTATAGGTAATCCTATTTTCGGCTGGCGGTTGTTCAAGCTTGAACTTTAAAAGGAAAAACCCCAATCTTGGTGTGCTTTCTATGAACTCTTAGTGCTTCTATGATGGCGAATCCCCTGGTTGTACAAATAGCTGTTAACATGTGACAACCTCTTACAGCACACTTACTAGCAAATGGCGTCATTGCCCAGGGAGGTCCAGTCACATTTGTGGTGGACGCCCATGCAGCTTATGGAACAGAGCTTTTTTACTCTTCGGTCACATTTCCAGCAGTTGATGGAAACTCAAATACATTTCACACATATACAGTTGCGAACGCGCCTGCACACTACAGGCCGTACGCATATTTAGAGATACCTCTATCTTATCAAGAACATAATAATTGGCTTGATGGTGCCCTACCACATAAACATTACCAGTAAGGTTAGGTCCACTAAGTAATGATGGTCCTACCTGGCCTTTATTGGCCACATATACACCAGATCCTGCGGTTGCGAATTTAGCAGTAGCTGAGGTTCGATGCTTATACATTGAGTTAATAGCAATATACAGACGATTAGTGCAATTTGTGATGCAAACTTTAAATACAAACCCAGCACATGCTGCTCCAGCACAACCACATGCAGTAACCCCAGGTATAAATCCGGTGACTGTACATTCAATTATGGGTAAGGTCCCGGCCAAAGAAGAGGAGACTTCGTTCTGGTAAGCACAAAAAATTAATACGCTGGAAGCAGTATTTCCCCGTACGGGACCTCAGGATAAACATAGAACATTGACTATGTGCTTGCCCTTTGGGATGGTCCCTACAATTGAACACTGTAATACATGGGGCACGGTATTTGCCGCGCTCTATACAACGGCACACAGTACACCAACACTTGCCAACCTACCGGAAGTGCTTAAACAAATTCAAGATGAATACGGGGCTGACCCAGCCCTAGATTTGGGAATGCAACTGATGGGCAATTTTCCCACAGTTTCTTCAATCATCCTAAGTAACCTTAAAGGGGAAGCAGTTTCACTTGCAGTGCGCATGCGGCTCCGTGACGTTCCGCAACAAGATCAGGAACGGGAGTTCCCTAAAATAATTGCGTAAACATATTCAAGTCTCAGTCGAGATAGCCTAGGGGCTAGACCACAAAAATTCAATTTCAGGGTAAAATGAATAAAGATAATACTAAACAACAACCTGAGGGTAATAAGAAATGCTGGGATAAAAAGTAACAAACACCTAAAAAAGAAAGGGGAGAATCTCCACGGATGGAGACCCCACAGAATAGGTACAATCTCAGGAATAGAGAAAATATAAAAATGCCTGATAGATATCAATATACTGATACATGCCAATCTCGGTCCTGTCAGGGCTCATCGGAAAAAAGAAATGAGAGAGGTGGGCGATCAGAGCGAAGAACGGAGTACGTGAAACACAGACAGGAATCACAACGCTCTTCTTAGGTTTCTGTTAAAAAGGAAGAGAAACCTGTACAGCAAAATCAACAATTTAAAAAGAAAAAAGTGGCAGCAGTGTCAGTTCGACATGCCATTCAGAAAGAGGGTTCTCTTGGAGAACAAGACTTGGGCTCTAGCACTGCTAGACAGCGCGGCAGAGGTCACAATAGTTCACTGGAATCTTCTAGAGCATCTGGAGGTGAAAGCAACTGATGACTTTATACAAGTAGAAACAGCAGACATGCGTGTCTCCGAGCCTGATAGGGTGTACAAAGTAACACTACAATTAGAAGGACACATTGAACGCACATGACACGCAATATTTTGGGACCGTGTAGTTAGAGTATATGATATCTTGTTGGCTGAACAAGATTGGACGCCTGATTTTGTCCGCACCCGCCCATATGGAGAAGAGGTCATTAAACCTTTTTTCTTGCCACTTGTTCCGGAGGAACTCGCCGAGTCCTATTCTATAGAGTGGGCTCTAGCACAAGCACCTGCGTTATATAGAAATCACGTGGGGTGGGATAGGGACTCTCCCTACCATGTCATTCCTATAAAAAGTGAACCTCAGCCACAACCGCAGTATCCCATAAAACATGAAGAAAGGGCACTGGTGAGAGAAAAACCTACACAATTAGAATACCAGGGTGTGATTGAACCCTGTGTCTCACCGATGAACAACCCTTCATTCCCTGTAGCTAAGCCGGATCATTCATACAGAAGAGTCTTAGACTACAGACATTTGAATGGACATACACATACATATGCTATACAAAACTCACATAGCACTGCACTAATGAGCAACATAGTGCGGAAAAAATAAAAAACAACTTTAGACATCTCGAATGGGTTCTTCTGCCAGAATATAGCGCCTGAAAGCAGGGACTTAACAAGCTTTAGCGCATTAGGCTCTCAGAAAAAATTTGTTTGTTTGCCTCAGGGGTATAACAACAGCCCAGGACTGTTTGCGGCTCGTGTGACCGCTATTTTACTTGAGATAGACCATAAAGCATTGTCATATGTGGATGATATATATCTCATGGATGACGAGTTACTACAACATTTAAGACAGGTAGCCCGCTTTGTTGTAGGGTTTGCTGAACTCAGCTACAAATTTAACTTTAAAAAATCAAAAATTGCCTTCCTCAGTGTCCTGTTCCTGGGATATGAGCTGTTGAGTGAAGGGAAGAACCTAGCGCCACAATTTCTAGAAAAATGTGCACAATTACAACCACCAAATACGATCAAAAAGCTTCAGTCGTTGTTGGGTTTTCTAAATTTTGCAGAACATACATTCCTGATTATGCAACATGCATAAAACCCTTATATGACTTAATACGTCCTGATTTTTCAAGTAAATTCTGGACAGTTGAACATACACGCACTCTTCGAGAATTACAGTCACCCTTCTTAATTTCCAATAGACCATTACAATGTGTGTACTTGGATCATTGCGGACCATTAACACCTGATAGTGCATACAAATACATATTAGTTGCTGTTGATTCATGCTTCAGATTTGTGTGGGTGTGGCCACAACGCTCGGCTGATGCTCAGACTGTTATTAAAGATTTGCGAGTCTTTTTCTGTACATATGCTGTTGCGGCATTCCATTCGGACCAGAGCCCTGCTTTCGCCTCAAGGGCATTCAGGGACACTATGGCTTCATTGGGGTCTAACTGCAGTACTCGTCTCCATTTCATCCCAAGGGAAATAGTGTTGTGGAGCGATTAAACCACGATTTAAAGCAATCCTTAACAGCGAGAGTCTTAGGTATGGGTCGTAGTTGGCTATCCCACCTGTTTGGAGTTCAGAGAGCACTAAATAACCTGCCTAGAATGTCCCTGGGGGGTCGCACTTCATATAAGTGCCTGTTCGGAACATTGATGTTTGTTCCGGATCTTGATGGTCCTGGCGTGGAGGCAGCAGAAACACCTTAAATGATCGTGTCACTATTTTTACAGGAATTACAGCAGTTCCGTGAGGAAAACTCTTCTAAAAGTGCTGCTTCCACAGGAATTAAGGATGTGCCTGTAACATCTACCGGCTGGATTCCCAGGGTTGGGAATCTTGTACGTGAAAAGGTCGCAGTGAAAAAAGAATTTGGCCCTTCTTATAGGGCACCAGTGCCTGTACTGTACTGGGGATACACGGTACCAGAACTGTATTCTACCACCGTTGCCAGGTGCCAAAGAAAATCGTTTTGTTTCAATTAATAATGTCAAACTACAACATGTGGCCGATTCGGCGCAGCCGACCAAGAGGAACATCCAGTAGTTCCCGAATCCCTCTCACTACTGGAGAAGAACTTCCGCTTCAAGTTGTTTATACCAACACTGATACTTCTCCGAGCTTGGGGAGGGTGGATGATGATCTTGCATTAGTTCCACTAACAACAAGTAATTTAGAAACGTTTGATCAAGTCATCACGATGACTAGCCAGACAGATGGTGCTGTCTACCACCACAGGAAACACCAACTCCACCATTGACCACGGCCACACCATTTGCACAAACTGCCTCTGGTTACTTTGCCGACTTCAACGACGGTCTATCGGACTCATTTGCCTCTTCCACAGCTGACCTGTCAGGTGCACGTAAGCTAATACATTGGCTTGAAGACACAATCAATCTTGGTAGATCTAGTGTATCTCCATTCTTTTTCTTCATCCCCCAAACTTCTTGTTTATGGGGTGCCACATCATTAGAAATGGGGTCTCTAGTTAGCAGGTGAAAACACCCAGTCCAAGTAGGCACTACCACCCTTTTCAGGGTAAGTCAGATACACATATTAAGATAACCTGTGCTCACCCTCTGGTAGCTTGGCACAGAGCATTCAGACTTATCTCAAAAGGGAATGTGTAAAGTGTTTGTTCAACACACTCACACAATAACACAATGAAAGCACCAAAAGGAGACTCCACACTAGGTTTGAAAAATGGATCAGGATTTTGTAAACAATTAACACCAGAATGACAAGAATACAATGGTAGATGTAGAGATATGAATTTTAGAAGAATAAAAGAGTTCTAGCAGTTAGAAGCAAGTAGCTCTGAGGTTACTTGAAGTCACGCTGGACCAGGGCAAAGGCAACAGTTCTAGCTGACAGTGATGGAACGTGGGTTGGTTGCAAGCAAGAGATGCGGGGATCATGAGTCTGTAGATGCATTGAAGAGTCTGTAGATGCATCGATGTCACTCCCACAGTCAAGGGGATGTGTTGTTTTTTTCTCATGCATTGATGACAATGTGCTGGTTTCCAAAGACAAGCGTCAAAGTTGCGATACTTTGATTCTGAAGCTGATGCACCGGGTTTCTCCATGCAGTTGAAGGGATGCATTTATTGTCCTTTAGCAATGGCAGAGAAGAGGTGCTTTCAGTGCTGTGTTGATGCCAATGAGCCACTTGCTTCTTACAGCAGGACAACAATAAATTGGTCAATGTGATGGTTCCGAAGATGCTGCTTTTTCCTCAAGTGCAATTTGGTGGTTTTAATACCACAACAGGGTTGACGAGTCGGTCGCTGCTTCCAGCAGGTAGAAGATGTTTTGATTCACTGGTGCAAGTATCTGGGCACACTTCCAGTGAACCAGGCACAGGAGCAGAGGTTGAGACTTTGATATCCATAAGTCTCTGGAAACAGTTGGCAAGCCAACAAGCTCTTGGAGATCACTTTGGGATGCAAGTCATAGTCCAGCGCTCCACCAGCAAGGTCCGAGAGCAGCAGACAACAGGATAGCACAGCAGAAAATCAGTTCTTAAAGTTCAGCAGTCCAGCAAAATAACAGTCCTTGATGCAGCATAGCAGCTCTTCTGACCAAACCCAGATGTAGGTCCCGAAGTGTCTGATACGTTGGGTGGGGGTGACTTCAAATAAGGGTGTTGGAAGTACACAAGTATCATTACTTCCTCTGCCCTAGCTCCAGACTATCAGTCACGTTCTCAATTCTTTGTGTAGGGAGAGGCACTGCCTATTCAGGAGTAATTTTCTTCCCCTCTAACCCTTCTGCCCAGGAAAAGACATGAGAATGCAGATGAGCACTCAGATACTCCTAACCTTCCTGTATTGTCACTGTCTAGAAGGAATGCACAAAGTGTAGCTGTTGCCCACCCCAAACATGTACTGGAGATAGACTTCAGTCACACAGAGCTGTAAAGAAGGAGAAATGCTCACTTTGTAAAAGTTGCATTTTTTTAATATTATTATTAAATCCTACTTTACCGTTAAAGAGGATTTATCATTACCATTCCAAAGATATGAAACATGACTCAGCTACTCCTTTGAAGTCAGGAATTACTACACGCATGAAATTCTAAATGTTAATCTATGAGATCAGTTGGTCTTGCAGTAGTGAAAAACTAATTTGGGTATTTTTCACTACCAGGACATGCAAAACTAAAGTGCATGCCCTACCTTTTACTTACAAAACACCATGCTGTATGGCAAATTGGGACCTGCCTTAGGTGTGACATGTTTGTTAAAAAGGGGACTTTAAGGCTTGGCAAAGGGTTTTAAATGACAAGACAAAGTGGCAGTAAACTGCATATCCAGGTCCTGCAGTGGCAGGCTTGAGACATGTTTAAATGGCTTCTTAGTGGATATCACAATCAGTGCTGCAGGCCCACTAGTAGAATTTAATGTACAGGCCACAGGCACTTACAGTGCACTTTACTAGGGATTCTAAGTAAACTAAATATGCCATTGTGGATAAGCCAATGTTACCATATTTTAAGGAGAGAGAGCACAAGCACTTTAGCAGTGGCTAGCAGTGGTAAACTGCACAGATTCCTAAAGCCAACAAAACAAGGTAAAAAAAGAAATCGTAGGAGGAAGGCACAATGTTTGGAATGGCCCTTCAGAGGGGGTTATTTTCCAACATACTGGGATCAGCCTTGAGCACATTGTTGTTTATTCTATATCTTGCCCTACTGGCTGCCCTGCTCAAAACTTGGGGTGGGAGGTTAGTCTCATATGTGGATGACAGATCTGTGTGACTTTAGTACATCATCATATAAAGAGCAACAAGACAACTTTGTTTTGCATATATATATATATATATATATACATATGTACACTGTTGGAAAATGGGTTATTGGTAGGGCAGGTAGGTACCTACACCTAGCAACAAGCCACAAACCTCCACAAAAGTACAGTTAGGTCTCAGTAAATTAATCCCAGCTCTACCCTTGGTAGCTTGGCATCGAGCGTCAAGGCTTAACTTAGGAGACAAAGTGTAAAGCATTCAAATATCACACAACAGTAATTAAATAAAACACAGGAAACAGTTTAAAAATCCAAAACCAATTTATAAAAATAGCTTATATTTTTATCTTTAAAATGACACAAAAACGATTAAAATCGGTTCAGGGGAACCGGAGATATGAATTTTTAAAGTATTATTATTTTCTAGCGCTTAGAAACAAAAAGCGCCAATCGGGTCATCTGGTTGCACCAGGACCGGGACAAAGTCAAACTTTCAGGCCGACCGCGATGGAGCCCTGCTCGGCTACAGGTCGCGGGAAGCCTCGGTTAAAAAGTTACCTTCTGACTTAGTCTTTATTTTGAAGTTTTTCTTCACCGGGACGAACCTGCCAGTTGGATCCGACCTCCTGGAGCCCTTGTCCGGATACGCGAAGTCGGTTTCCTCGGTGGTGATTTTTACCTTCGGACTTAGTCGTTTTTTTGAGATGAAAATCCTTCGACCGGGGTAAACCTGGATCTTGATCCGACGTCCGTGGAGCCCTTCTCGGATACGATGGCTGGAAGGTCCCGGTCAACTTTTTACGTTCGGACTTAGTCTCTTTTTTGGATGTTTTTCTTTACCGGGACGAACCACGAAGTCAGGCCGGGTCGCGGTTGAGGCAAGCCGGCTAGAATTTCCGCGTCGGGTCGGTCACTTTATGGAGCTTTTTTCCAAAAATTCTCCAATCTTTTCCAAACTTCTGGGGCTTCACCCAGATGTTCTTTTAAGGTTCTTTTGGGGTCCACAGCTCACCCCAAGGGTCCAGAAGTTCTGTGATGGTCCTTGGGAAGTGCGGACTTCAACTCCCAGAATGCACCTGGCGCAAACTCCTTTTTGGCCACTGGACAGTGGTCAGCTGGTCACTTTTTCAGGAGTTGGTGCAGGGGACTCTGGTTAGCAATTTTTCACCTGTAGCAAACAGGGAGTCCCTCCTTGAACCAGTGGAAGCCAGGCAAAGTCCTTCTTGTGGTGAAGCCCAAGTGTGCAGCTGGTGCAGTCTTTCTGAGTGCAGGGTCCAGGTGCAGGCCAGGGGTCCAGCAGGGCAGTCCTTCTTCTTCTTTAGTTCCTTTCTTGTTGAATTCTGGAGGGGATCTGAGGCGTGGGTGCAGGTCTGCCAGTTTTATCCTTGCTCCTGGGTGAAAAGCAGGGGGGCCCTGGTTCTCCAATCAGGGACAGGGTCGTCCCCCTGTGATGACCACTTCCTGGGAAGTGTGGCAAAAATCCATCCCAGAAGGCAACAGTCTCTAAAAATCCAAAATGGATGAATCTGATTTTTGGAGGAGAGATCTGGCTGAGCCCACCCACTGGTGTGGCTAAAAATCATAAACACACCCCTCTCCTGCCCTCTCCTAATCTAATCAAGGGGGCACCTAGCTGTCTGGGGTTGCAGGATGTGGGGGTGTTGCTGGGTGCTCCAGATGTCCTTCTCTGCCTTTGAAGACCAGTTTGGCAGCCCTCCCCCTTCCTGCTTCCCCATCTGCTGAGGGGAGATTCTCTCCCCCAAGCACATTCCTTTGTGTGAAGTCAGGCCACTTCACACCTCATTAAAGTAGCCTGGCAGAAGCTGCTGCAGGCTGGCCAATCAGAGCACAGGAGCAAAAACAATGCAGAGCTGAAATTGGCAACTTTTTAGGTAAAGTCTAAACTTTTTACCTGCACTAGTTATATTAAATCCAACAACTGGAAGTTGTGGGATTTATTATAACAATCAATTTGATACCAAATTCTTGGTATGTAACATTTAAGGAGACTTTAAAATTTAAAATAAAGTCTGCCCATTCTAGCCTATGAAGGCCATTTACTTCAATGAGGGAAAAACGAATTTGGCTGTTTTTACCTCACCAGGGCTTATAAATCTATTTTTATAAAGTCCCTGCTTATAGTTACATGGCTCCCAGCCCTAGGGGCACATAGGGCACACCTTAGGGGTGACTTATATGTAAAAATAAGGTAGTTTAAGACTTTGGAAGTACCTTTAATTCCAAAGTCGAATTTGCATATAACTTTAATTTAAAAGCAGCCAGCAAGGCAGGCTTGCTTTTAAAATGACACTGGGCACCTCAGCAATGCACCTAGGTGTGCACCACCTATGCTGTGGTCCCTAAACCTACATGCCCTACCATATACTAGGGACTTATAGGTAGGTTAACTTAGACAATTATAATTAGCCTAATTTGCATATCCATTTTACACAGAGCACAGGCCCTGGGACTGGTTAGCAGTACCCAGGGCACCATCAGAGTCAGGAAAACACCAGCATAAAGTGGAAAATGGGGGCAAAAAGTTAGGGGGCCTCTGCAATCAGCCCCAGTTTCTCACACAACCCCCCCCCAGCCCACACGCCCAGGAGACTCAGCCCAACCCTGGGAGAGTCTTCCTGGCTTGTTAGGCGAGGAAGACAGTGAAGAAAACTGGCTGTCCCTTTGCAGGGCCTACTCTGCCTTACATCCTCCTGTCAGGGTCTCTCCCTCTGGGTAGTGAACCCACCACAACAATGAAAGGACCCATTTCAAACTGAAACTTCCCTCTAGGGGGGTCTTCCTCCTCTCTGTCTGCCAACTTGGGTAGTGAGGTGCCCACCTCCCCTACTCCTAACTTTGCTAGGGCAAGACCTAGCTTACCCAAAGAGGTCACCCAACACTTGAGCAACCCCACCATGACCAACAGGGTCAGGGGGCCTACTTTGCTATTGGCCTTGGGGTCTGCCTCCCAGGCCAAGTACAATGCTGCCAGGAAGGCTAGCACCCAGCAGAGGCTACTGACAGCTGTCAGTACCCAGAACCACACCCTAAGCTCTCCACTGACAGGTGGCTGAGCTGCTTTAGGGGCATCTTTGGGGTCCTGGCACCCCTCTTGCTGTCTAGAGTGGGGGGCTACCACCTCCTGTGGTAGACACCCTCCTTCCACTCTCCCTTCTGTCAGTGCAGGGGCAACACCTTGCATCTGGACAGCTGCCTGACTACTCAGGACTTCCTTGGGGTCAGGTGAGGCCTCACCAGTGCCAACTCTGGGCTCCCCCCCTACTGGGGCAGAAGGCCTTTGGCTCCTTGGAACTCTCTTTAAGAGTGGCCTACCCTTCCTTTTCTTCTTTCCTTTTCTTGGGGACCCCTGTCTCCTAACTGTAGGGACTGACTCCCCAGGACTTTGGGTTGGGGGGGCGCCCTGGGCGACCACCCCATCTGTGACCAGACTCACCTCTGGGAGGTCATTGCCCAGGATACAATCTAGGGGAAGGTCAGCACTGACTACCACCCTAATCCAGTCAAGGATACCCTCCCTCTCTAGGGGCACTATGGCTACAGGTTTGGAGGTGACCTCCCCTGTGGCTATCCTGACTTTCTTTGTCTTTCCTGGGACATACATGTCTGGGGTCACTAACCGGTCACTCACTACAGTGTGACTGGCACAGGTGTCTCTCAGGCCAGTGGTAGGGATCCCATTCACTTGAATGTGGTGGAAGTGCCTACTCCCACCCTCAGGGATCACCAGCTTACCATCTGGTCCTGTCTCCCAGCACAATGCTAGGAGGACTTCATCATCTGAGGAATCCTCCTCTATGGCTACACTGGACAGCCCAGTGCTAACCACCTTCTTTGGACAGGCTGCATCTCCTCTGAAGTGACCTGTCTGCTGACAGTCAAAGCAAGCCCTACTGTCCAAGAGCTTTTTTAACCCTGGGTCTCCCTGTCTCTGCATGTCAGAGTGGGAGTGGGATTTACTCTCCTCCTTCTTAGGGTTCTGGGGTACAGAGGGAGTCTCTGTGGTGGGCTTACCACCTCCCTCCTTAGGTTTTTGGGGACCTGTCCCCCCCTTCTTGGAGTCTCCCCCCTGGGACTTGACAACCACCCTGGTTCTCAACCACTCATCAGCTGCCTCCCCTAGCTCTCTAGGGTTGGTCAGCTTAGAGTCCACTAGATGCTGGCGTAACCTTTCTTGGATACAATTGGTCAAGATGTGCTCTCTCATGATCAGATTGTATAACCCCTCATAAGTATTTACTTTGTTGCCAATAATCCAGCCCTCTAGTGCCTTTAGTGAGGTGTCCACAAAGTCAACCCAAGACTGGGTACTGACCTTCTGGGTGTCCCTGAACTTCATTCTATATTGCTCTGGGGTCAGACCAAACTTCTTGACTAAGCACCTCTTCATACTAGGGTATGAATCTGCCTCCTCCCCCCTTAAGGTCAGAAGCCTATCCCTCCCTGAGTTGGGGACCAACTCCCACAAAAGGGAACCCCAGTATTGAGGCTTAACCCTTCTCATTTGGAGTGCCCTCTCAAAGGCCCCTAGCCACTTATCTATGTCATCCCCCTCTATATAAGCAGGAACTACCCCCTTGGGTAATCTGGGGCAAACTCCCCCACCCATGGACACCTCAGCTTCTTTATCGCTGCTTCCATCTCTTTTTTCTTTGTATGCCCACTTTTTCTTTTCTAGGGCCAGCTTCTCTGCTTCCAAAGCTATGTAGGCTAGCTGGGCTTCCAGCTCTCTTTCCCTGATGGATGGGTTCTCTCCTCCTGAAAGGACCCTCTTCCTACCACTAGCTTTGGGTCTGCCCCTAGTGACTGTATCCAGTGAGGACCGTTCCTCCTCTTCCTCACTTGGGGTCTGATGCCTTTCCTCCCCTGAGTGGTTAGAGTTAGCATCATCCTCTTTTGGTTCCTCCTCTGGAGCTTCCTCTGTCTCTACCTCTTGGGCCTCAGCCCATGCTGTCAGGGATTTAATCAGGATTTCCTTCCTGAGATTAGTGGTTGCAGGCAACCCCCTCTCAATACACAATCCCCTAAGATGGACTACTGTCAGTGTGGGTAGGCTAGCCAGATCAAGCTCCATGGTTCCCTAGTTTTGTGTCAACAAAAACTTTTTGCAAAAATTGGTAACAAGAATTTAGAAAAATTACAAAAATTCAATAATTGAAATTAATCCAAATTAATTTAAAATTAAAAATTAAAAACAATTTTTGCACTAGGACAATTTAAAGGATTTTTAATTTGTTTTATCTAAAACTGTAACGTGATATTGAACACAAGTACAGGATCCCGTCGCTGCTTCCAATTATGTTGGAAAATGGGTTATTGGTAGGGCAGGTAGGTACCTACACCTAGCAACAAGCCACAAACCTCCACAAAAGTACAGTTAGGTCTCAGTAAATTAATCCCAGCTCTACCCTTGGTAGCTTGGCATCGAGCGTCAAGGCTTAACTTAGGAGACAAAGTGTAAAGCATTCAAATATCACACAACAGTAATTAAATAAAACACAGGAAACAGTTTAAAAATCCAAAACCAATTTATAAAAATAGCTTATATTTTTATCTTTAAAATGACACAAAAACGATTAAAATCGGTTCAGGGGAACCGGAGATATGAATTTTTAAAGTATTATTATTTTCTAGCGCTTAGAAACAAAAAGCGCCAATCGGGTCATCTGGTTGCACCAGGACCGGGACAAAGTCAAACTTTCAGGCCGACCGCGATGGAGCCCTGCTCGGCTACAGGTCGCGGGAAGCCTCGGTTAAAAAGTTACCTTCTGACTTAGTCTTTATTTTGAAGTTTTTCTTCACCGGGACGAACCTGCCAGTTGGATCCGACCTCCTGGAGCCCTTGTCCGGATACGCGAAGTCGGTTTCCTCGGTGGTGATTTTTACCTTCGGACTTAGTCGTTTTTTTGAGATGAAAATCCTTCGACCGGGGTAAACCTGGATCTTGATCCGACGTCCGTGGAGCCCTTCTCGGATACGATGGCTGGAAGGTCCCGGTCAACTTTTTACGTTCGGACTTAGTCTCTTTTTTGGATGTTTTTCTTTACCGGGACGAACCACGAAGTCAGGCCGGGTCGCGGTTGAGGCAAGCCGGCTAGAATTTCCGCGTTGGGTCGGTCACTTTATGGAGCTTTTTTCCAAAAATTCTCCAATCTTTTCCAAACTTCTGGGGCTTCACCCAGATGTTCTTTTAAGGTTCTTTTGGGGTCCACAGCTCACCCCAAGGGTCCAGAAGTTCTGTGATGGTCCTTGGGAAGTGCGGACTTCAACTCCCAGAATGCACCTGGCGCAAACTCCTTTTTGGCCACTGGACAGTGGTCAGCTGGTCACTTTTTCAGGAGTTGGTGCAGGGGACTCTGGTTAGCAATTTTTCACCTGTAGCAAACAGGGAGTCCCTCCTTGAACCAGTGGAAGCCAGGCAAAGTCCTTCTTGTGGTGAAGCCCAAGTGTGCAGCTGGTGCAGTCTTTCTGAGTGCAGGGTCCAGGTGCAGGCCAGGGGTCCAGCAGGGCAGTCCTTCTTCTTCTTTAGTTCCTTTCTTGTTGAATTCTGGAGGGGATCTGAGGCGTGGGTGCAGGTCTGCCAGTTTTATCCTTGCTCCTGGGTGAAAAGCAGGGGGGCCCTGGTTCTCCAATCAGGGACAGGGTCGTCCCCCTGTGATGACCACTTCCTGGGAAGTGTGGCAAAAATCCATCCCAGAAGGCAACAGTCTCTAAAAATCCAAAATGGATGAATCTGATTTTTGGAGGAGAGATCTGGATGAGCCCACCCACTGGTGTGGCTAAAAATCATAAACACACCCCTCTCCTGCCCTCTCCTAATCTAATCAAGGGGGCACCTAGCTGTCTGGGGTTGCAGGATGTGGGGGTGTTGCTGGGTGCTCCAGATGTCCTTCTCTGCCTTTGAAGACCAGTTTGGCAGCCCTCCCCCTTCCTGCTTCCCCATCTGCTGAGGGGAGATTCTCTCCCCCAAGCACATTCCTTTGTGTGAAGTCAGGCCACTTCACACCTCATTAAAGTAGCCTGGCAGAAGCTGCTGCAGGCTGGCCAATCAGAGCACAGGAGCAAAAACAATGCAGAGCTGAAATTGGCAACTTTTTAGGTAAAGTCTAAACTTTTTACCTGCACTAGTTATATTAAATCCAACAACTGGAAGTTGTGGGATTTATTATAACAATCAATTTGATACCAAATTCTTGGTATGTAACATTTAAGGAGACTTTAAAATTTAAAATAAAGTCTGCCCATTCTAGCCTATGAAGGCCATTTACTTCAATGAGGGAAAAACGAATTTGGCTGTTTTTACCTCACCAGGGCTTATAAATCTATTTTTATAAAGTCCCTGCTTATAGTTACATGGCACCCAGCCCTAGGGGCACATAGGGCACACCTTAGGGGTGACTTATATGTAAAAATAAGGTAGTTTAAGACTTTGGAAGTACCTTTAATTCCAAAGTCGAATTTGCATATAACTTTAATTTAAAAGCAGCCAGCAAGGCAGGCTTGCTTTTAAAATGACACTGGGCACCTCAGCAATGCACCTAGGTGTGCACCACCTATGCTGTGGTCCCTAAACCTACATGCCCTACCATATACTAGGGACTTATAGGTAGGTTAACTTAGACAATTATAATTAGCCTAATTTGCATATCCATTTTACACAGAGCACAGGCCCTGGGACTGGTTAGCAGTACCCAGGGCACCATCAGAGTCAGGAAAACACCAGCATAAAGTGGAAAATGGGGGCAAAAAGTTAGGGGGCCTCTGCAATCAGCCCCAGTTTCTCACATACACACAACAATGTAAAAGACTTTGCATGAGGTTTACAATTGAACACAATATAGCAATGACGGCTACCCACTCAGTTTCATTTCATGATCTACTGCTGCCTTGGTTGACCCCTAAGTTGTCATGCCCAATGCGTCACATAATTTTTTAATCAACAGAAAGAATCATGCAAGTTAGGAGATGTAGTTACACTTTTAGTGTAGTAAATATGGGCTTGAAAATCTTAGCACGCAAAGGCGTTTGACTCAAAAGACATAAGTGATAAATGTATCACACATTAACTCAAAATATGCAATAACATTTATGTAACCAGTTGAGGACAATGTCACCCGATATATTCCAGCTACCCATCAGACATATCCCCACGGCTGGAAAAATTACACAATTGGTCTCCAAACATAAAAGTTGTTTGTGATTAGAAGACTGGATAGAAAAGAAGTATATTAGATAATATATTTTTCTCTTAAACAATCTACCTTCCAAAAGTGGTTGGAAGTGGTTTGAACTGTCAGCATCCACAACTAATACATGTAAAACAACCTCTAACAAATGCACAAGAGGTGAATTAGAAGTGAATAAACTTAGTGGCAGAAAGATTGTACTGGGTCCATTTTTACTCTCAGGAGGGTTTATAGATAGTAAGCACAGTGGTGTAATGTGTTCGCTTCATAGTTTTGTATCTAGGCTGCTGATCCTATAACATTAAAAATGAAAATGGAGCAAAGATGTCGTCATAGGAAACTGAAATAAGATACACTGGTTCCCTCGGATAAAGCATGTATTTATTAGCTTCCAAAAGAATGGATAAGAGACAAACATATGTACTCAACCAACTTTACTTACAACTTTATTATAACAATAACAGGCAAAAACAAAAATAAACTTGTAAGTGTTCAGTAGTACAGTGCTGTACTAGATACCTGGTGACATATCTTAAATGACATTACAAAAGAGGCCCAGCCAAAATAATGACCACTTAATGAACAAGGAAAAGGCTGTTCCTGTTAGAAAAACTCTCATTACCACTTGGTGACATGTTTCATCATTGGGTTTCTTCCCGTTCTGCTCACTGATCGGTGTCTGCTGCCCTCCCCAGCTCCTCTGGCTGCTGCTGCCTCTGCCTCTTGCCTGGGACAAACTGTTTAAGGTCCTTCTCCACCCGCAGGCTCATCCCTGCGCCTCATCCCTGGTGGTCTAGTGACCATCACAAGTAAGTATTTTCCTTTTCTTTTCTTCTCTCTGTCGCTCTTTAATTTTGCATTTTCTGCCCTTTTCTTCTATCACCCCTCATTTTTCCCTAGTGCTTTTTCCTTTCTCCCCTCTTCCTCTGCCCCCCACAAAGCACATTTTGTGCCATCCCACCTCCCATCTGACTGCTCCTGTCCCCTTTTTCCTTTCTCTCCTCTTCCTGTACGACGAAGCACCCTTCCTGCCCTCCCGCCTCCCAGGTGACTGCTCCCCCCACCGCCTCTCCTTTTTAATGCCAGCCGCAGTGCAGGTGGGGTGCGGGAAAGGCAAAGGACTGCGCCCAGTGCCAGGAACCCTGGTGGCTTTCGGATGCAGTCTCTCACCCCGCCCAGCACTTTGAGAACCTCACGGGTGAGTAGCTGCGCTTAATACCATTGAATGATTGAGCAATCTCCACCTCAAAGGAGGTGGTACCTCATCTCTAAAGGGAAAGAGTTCTATTTTGTACAGCTTTGTCTTTGGGATTGTGCTGATAGTCTCAGAAGGAGGTGGCAGGGGTCCAGTGGACTGCAGCCCAATCCATCTGATGTGGTGTCACAAATGTAAATGATGATTTTGCAAAGTCACCTATTAGTACATAGGTCTCTTTGCAAAACTGGAGTTTGTTGGTAACAAGTTAAGAAGTAATTCACACATCTTGCCCTATATTAGTCATGACTCAGATAAAGATTAATCAGGGTTGTGATATTCTGGGGAAAAAACTCAGAATTAAGGAAAAAAGAGAATGCTAATATCCTAGAGATTAAGGAGGCTATTTCATAGTAGGCTGAGGTTTAGAGATAGAAACACAGTCTTTCACGTCACACAGAGAAGGACAGAAAATCAGATTTGTTGAAGAACTGCATCTCAGATAATTTAAGCAACCTGGTGGCAGTAGCTAGTTGCTTCACAGCTGCTTAGTTACATGGTTCCCGCTTGCTTAGTTCATCATCGTTTTAGTTTTTTGCTGCACTTTTGTTTTCTTTTAACTTGTCCTTAATGTTTGCTCCTTCCCTTGAATTTGTATGCCTCTGAAGACCAGCACTCAAATTGACTTTCACCTGCTGTGTGATGTTTGCTGCTCCCAACACTTCTTAGCATCTCCTGGTGTTTCCATGTTCAGGGAAGGTTGCTGTGTTTTTCCTGCTTTCACTATCGCCATTTGCTAAAAGATCATCAGATAAGCGAAAAAAGTGATGGGATTTGATATGTAACTGTTAATAATTTTCCCCTCTTACAAACAAGTACATTGGAGATTGCTGTTCATCTTTTTACTGTTGTTTTTTGGTGGAGAGTGGTATACTAACATCGAAACTCCCTTCTCTCATGCAGCTCCAAAAAGGGTTGTGACATATTTCATGCAAAATGTCTAGTTGCTTTCAAGCTTTAATAACCTAGAATCCTACCACTGTTCACGTTAACAACATTAATCACAGTATCATGATTAGTATGATGGTGGTGAATGTGAGAAGTGCCTTTCAGCATTGGTACCCCCATTTTTGGACTACAGATGATGGTATTTGAACTCGTGTACTGCTGCCCAGACCCAAATAAATGAGCACTGAACCCTAAACATAGTAAAACTGACTAAACACCAAATAGCATAATTAACTTTCCTGTAAGGACACAGTATATGGGGCAGGAAATACACCATTGGCATAGAAGCTAAATGTCACATGGGAACTGCAGCAACTATTATCCCATCAACCGGGCAGAACAATAAAACATGGCACTAGGCCAATAGCTTGACTGCTGAAGATTAAAATATGCAGACAGGCCAAGATAAACACTTTTTGACAGGAAGCTTTATCATAGACATTCTTATGTAGGCTTTGCAGCTCACAAGGCATGGTTCTCAGTATTTAAAAGTGGAATTTGAAGAAAATTCAAGTTGAAATATTCCTATAATGACTAGCCTCTGAAATCTATTTGAAATGTATAGGAGCTGAGGCTTCTGTTATGCATCTCAGCATTTGTCAGAAAAGCTGATTGGATGAGTCCAGGAGACTCATTAAATGGAAACAGATGAGGGTTAAACCTTAACATTCATAGTCAAGTGTAAAGTGGGGAAGAGGTGCTATTTTATCCCACGTTACACTTAATCCTTTGTGGCTCCAGTCTTGATGGGAGAGAAGCTAGGTTAGAGGGAACAGCTCATCACCTAGGGCACACCCCTAAGTAGGCTACAAGCCTCTTTCAGGGGATAAAGGTTATGCGATCTTGATTTTCCATGAGAATTGTGCAATTTGGGATGGATTGCAGTTAGGCAAACAAAACGTGAAGTAAAAGGGGAAGCTTTCCCTTTGAGAAATGTTGCACTATTGGTGAGGGAATAATTTTCACCTACTGTCATGTGGACTGCAGAAAACTGACAACTCACACCCAAATCCTCAGGTACAGCTCTAGACCTGTGGTTCAGCAGAAGAGGACACAACCTGCTGTCTGTAACATGTGAGGAGACTCTCACTAGACTCTCTTACTCAAGACTAGGAATTTAGCTCCACAGGTCATTATGCTGAACTTCTGAGCAACTACAGGAACATAACAAACTTCAAGAGTCCTTTCCTAGAAATCACCAGTTGACCAGACCATGACTGAACCCTATTGGTGGTCCTTGCTGGAGAGAGTTTTGGTCTCTAGGTGATGTTCTGAGGTACTAGGAGCCCCAGCAGTGATGTGACTGGGCGGCACCAAGAAGATGAAAGATACATTTTTGCATCCAGGGCACCAGGACCACTTGCTGAGAAAAGATGCAATCACACTGGGTCAGAAAAACAGGTATTAGATGATCAGAGTGGCAAAGGTACCCTGTTTTTATGCACCCTGTACAACTATGGCTCCCAGGCACATCCCACTGGCTGAGGTTAAAACAATGTAAAAATCAGAGACATGCACACACACACACAGTAATAAAGTGAAAACACAATACAAGAAAAATCCTAAACCAATTTAGAAACATAGAGTACATTTTAATAAATAAAATGATACCAGAACAACAAAAATCTAATAAGTGGAACTAGAGCTATGCAATTTTAAAGTTTCAAGTATAGCATCTAAAAGCACAAAGTTCCACTTGTGGTCATCTGGTTTCACTAGACTGAGGGAAAGTCTCATGGTCAGGCAGACAACAATAGAGCATGATCTGAATACAGTGGCCAGGTTTGTCCTGCTGTTAAATTTTAATTCTCAAATTCTATTTTGAAGATATTCAGTCACTGTGGAGGAGGCTGCAAGCAGCAGGAAAGTGTAGCAGATGGTCTTTGCTGTAACCCTAAGAGCAGGCCAGGCATCACGGATGATTGCCACTGTAGCCCGAAGATACGATCGGGAGTCATGCACACTCGTTGCTGGAGCTTTGTGTTGGTGGCCACCACGGGCTATCGTTGCTGTAGATCGACAAGCAGATCTTGCCGCGAAGGTTGTCGCTAATGGTCACTATAGAGCAAAGACTCAGGTTCACTGGAGCTTCACAATGGTGATTGCCACAGGCAGCAAAGCCTTGGAATGGGCGGGCCCATTTGGAGTTGTGAATATCCCAAAATGTCAGGATTTCACCTTTCTTTACAGAGGAGTGCACTCTGATGCCAGTCAAAGGTTGAAGACTTGGGGAGGATCGTCTTGTGGGTTAGGTATAAACTCAAGCAGTGGCATATAGGGGTCAGGCATATCCATTTGAAGATCTGGCCGGCTGGGTTGACACAGGACAAACCTCTGGAATGTATTAACTTATTATATCCCTGTAGTTCGCACAGGAGGCCAGCCACCTGGTCCTTGGAATCACGCCAGTAGACCTGAGTTCAAAGAGTAGGTCCAAGCTTCCTTCCTCAGGCAGCAAGACAGTAGGGTAGTTCTTCCAGCAGCAGGGAAGCAGGTCAGTCCTTCTTCTGAGTCTTCCAGTGGTCCAGAAGTAATCTGATGAGTGGTTTATGAAGTCCAATATGGTGCCAGCCTTTGAATATTGAGAACTCCCCATACTACCCCCAACATTTGCTTCTGGAATGCTCTTCCCTCTTGAATATCAAGGCTCCAAGTAGTCTGGGAGTGACAAAAGACTGGTGTCAAATTCCTTATTGTGTGTGCTGGAGGCAGCCCTTTGTAAGCCCTTTATAAGCGGACCAGGGAACAACTCTACCACAACTATTGTGGCAGGAATCAAGTCCCCCCTTTGTTTCACTGTTTGAAATTCGCAAAGGACAACAGCTAAGCTATACATAGTCATGTAACCCAGGACAAAGGCAGCAGGCAGAACATGATTAGGACAAGAAAGTGCCAGCTTCCTAAAAATGGCATTTTCAGAATAGTTCAAACTAAAAACTGACTTTGCCATTAAAGATGATCCTAAATAACAAATCATTTGAGTGTAAACATCACTTTCCTATCTGTTCCTAAACTTCTTGGGCCTCATTCACAAATGTAAACTTACTTTTTTTGTGTATGTTTATAATTGTTTGCTATTCACAAAGGTTTTTTCTAGTAGCATCTTTACAGCTGCAGACAGTCCTATATTTTTATATATGAGACTCCTCAGTCATAAAGATACTGCTCGTTAAATTCATTTGGGAATAGTAAACAATTGCAAACTTACACAAAAGTGTAAGTTTACCTTTGTCAAGTCGGCCAATTAAGTGTAATAAAGGAACCATATATTATCCTATCAGAACATAGGTATTGCAATAGTGAAAGACAATTCTTTCGCTACCAGGACTGTAAAACTTTAACACACATGTTATAAGTTTTAATTACAATGCACCCTGCTCTGTGGGCTGTTTAGGCCCTAATGTATGGATGACATGTAAAAAAGAGGGTTTAGGCGTGGCAAAAGGTTTATTTTGCTAAGTTAAAATGGCAGTTTAAAACTGCATTACAGGCTGCAGTGGCAGTATTTAGAAATGTTTTATAAGGCTAACGTAGTGGATGGCACAGCCGCTGTTGCAGGGCCACTCGTAGCAATTAATTTACAGGTCCTGGTATCTGGAGGACCATTTATTAAGGCACTGCAAGTAAATTAAATGTGTCAGTTAGATGTAGGCCAAATGTACTGTGTTTGAAGGAGAGAACACAAGCAGCATAGCCCTAATTAGCAGTGGTAATGTGTGCAGAGACCTAAAGACAACAAAATCTAATTCAATGAAACAATCTTGATGGGCTTCCCTACACGGGTGATAGAAGGTGAACAAAGGTCCTCTATTGTAGATGCATTTATCAGTTCTATGCCCTTCTGAACACAGTTGAATTCCTATGTCAACACTCTCCTGAGCCATGGAACTGACCAATCTGTGAAGATCCTAACTTTAATTTCCCAACAGATCAGTCCCAGTAGGCAGACCATACCACCATAGCCAACAATGTGATGTGGTGCGTTCTGCTTCTTGGATCATAGTTCTAACCCCCAACCCAAGAAAAACTCCGGCCATAAGGACAGTAACCAGAAGAGGCCACTGAAAGCTGTCAGAGTCAAGAGCCAGGCCTGAGCTATCAACTGTCAGTTGGAGACACCAAGCAGGGGCATTGGATAGGCCTCACCTCTAGTCGTGTGGCTAACAAGGAGTTCCATGCATGCCACTGAGGTTTCCCAGAACTCTGACATTTCCTAGAGTGGGGGAGGCAACACCCCTGCATGTTGGGCACCCTACTTCAATTCTCCCTCCCAGCAACCCAGGGTTGGTAACCTCAGACTGGCTACTGCTCCCAGGGTCCACAAGCCAGCAAAAACTTTTTTTTAACAAAACAGCAGGGAAAACATTTGGGAATGACCCTACAGAGAGGGCCAGATTCAAGAGATACTATGCTATTTCTTGGTGTTTTTTTCACTCCAGATTGTTAAAATTTGTATCTATGGTTCCGCTCATAAGGTTTTAATAGTTTTGAGTAATTTATATTGATACATTTTTCAGATTGTTCTCAATTGGTTGTTTTCTAAGTTAGGCCTACTTGTTCTGTGCCATAGCTACCAGGGTCCAGCTTTATTTTTGAATCTGACAGGACTATGCTCCTATTACATTCAAAGGCCTGACATTCTTCACAACTAATCACCCACTTGCTTACAATACATATGTTTATGATGATGATTGTTATTATTAACAATAATAATGTAGTGTGGTTAGTATTACGTATTTTTTGCGCTTTAGCTTCAGGCTTTAGGCCTTTGTGCATTTTGCCCTGAATATATTTTATTCATTTGCTGACAGCTTAGAGCCTCTGTGCACTCTGCTCTACATGCTTTTTATTAGGCTTCGTACTGTTATTTTTCAAATAGCCAGTTCTACGGTGTTGTTTTTTATTCATATCACACTGTTTTGCCTACTTCAGCACTGGAGTTCTCCATAACATATTTACTCTGTGCTTCAGTCAAGGATACTGTCTGGTACATTGCTGATAGACGTGGTAAGAGTTTAGACTTGGCATTCCTGCGTAGGGACATTTTGTGATCACGATGACATGTTAGTTATAAAATCACTTCCTTGTCCCAATACACGTAAGAGGGAGATTCCGACCAGGGAACCACAACTTGACGCTGACTGCCTCGTTGCAGATGCTGAACCAAGATCACAGGCCTTTGCTCAGGTATGAGTGTATCCGTCTCCCTAGTGATACAGAAAGGCAAGCTGAAAGCTTAACATGCTGTGCTCTAAATAGAACAAGCAGAGGGAGAGTAGAAACGGTTAGGAATTATGATAGCTTTATTTCTATGTTTTACTCTCCTGGTTACTATATCAATCCTACTATGTTGTATTGTTCTGGTTATTGCGGCTCACGCCTTAATATCTAAAATACAGTCGTTTTATTAAAACATTATATAAAACTTATACTGTCTTTGTCATTTGTATATGAGACCATATTGTGAATGAGAGAGTTGGTTTGGATCTGAGTGACCACGACTTCCCTGAGAAGTTCCAAAGATGTCATGCGCTCGGCTGCCGAATCATTTCTTCCTCGTGGGAGAAATGAGGCACTGCTAGTTAGCCGGAGCAACAACCGGATTTAGGGTGACAGAGTTCCTTACACGTGGGTCAGACTCAGTCCCCCACACCGTTATCGATCCTGTTGCCTAGAAATCCAGTAGTCTCATTTAGGATAATGAGAGCCAACGCGACATGGCGCCGCCAACGTTTGGTCTGGCTCTAATGTTTGGGTCCGACTGACTCTCTCGGTCTCGTATATATTTTGACTCCTCGGTTCCGTATGCGGAGACGTCCGTGGGGCTGAGGGTTTCCGCCACCACAGGTTGGGTACATCCTATTGCTTAGTGGTCGGTTGTTCAAGCTTGAACTTTGAAAGGAAAAAACCCCGATATTGGTGTGCCTTCTCTGACCTGCAGCCGTTTTTTATGAAATGGCGAATCCTAATGTAGTGAACATAGCAATTAATATGCGACATCCGCTCACGGGACATCTATTGACACATGGACTGACAGTCCAGGGGGGTCCAGTCACTTTTGTGGTGGACGCCCATGCAGCCTATAGAGCGGAACTTTTTTATTCTTGGGTCGCTTTTCCAGCAGTGGATGGGGGAACAAATACTTTTCACGAATACACAGTTGCGAATGCCCCTGGACAATACAGGGCTTACGCTTATTTAGAAATACCTCTATCTTATCAAGAACACCATAATTGGCTTGATGGCGCCCTCCCACACACAATAGCACAAGTAAGGTTAGGTCCACTGAGTAATGATGGTCCTACCTGGCCTTTATTGGCTGCATATACACCACATCCTGCGGTTGCTCAATTGGCAGTGGTTGAAGTTCGTCGTTTATATACAGAATTAACGGCTACATATAGACGATTAGTTCAGTTTGTGATGCAGACATTAAATACGAGTGCAGCGCGTGCTGCTCCAGCGCACCCACAGGCGGTGGTTCCGGGTCTTAATTCCGGCCACTGTGCACTCAGTTATGGGTAAAGCACCGGCTAAACGAGAGAAGACTCCGTTTTGGCTGGCGCAAAAAATTAATACGCTGGAAGCAGTATTTCCCCATACGGGACCTCAGGATAAACATAGAATTTTGACGATGTGTTTGCCGTACGGGATGGTTCCTCCGGTGAACCTTTGTAATACCTGGGGCACGGTGTTTGCCGCGCTCTACACTACGGCACACGGTACACCGACATTAGCTAATTTACCGGACGTACTTAAGCAGATACAGGAAGAATATGGGGCTGCCCCTGCCCTGGATTTGGGAATGCAGTTGCTGGGCAATTTTGCCACAGTTTCTTCTATTATTTTGAGTAATCTCAAAGGAGAGGCAGGAGCACTAGCAGTGCGTATGCGTCTTCGGGATGTTCCGCTGCTTCAACAGGAGCGGGAGCTTCCGAGAATAATAGCGGAAACATATTCTAGTATTGGTCGTGATAGCCTAGGGGCTAGACCACAAAAACCTCAGTTACAGGGTAAAAATAATAAAGATCATGCTAAACAGCAACAACCTGAGGGTTCGAAAAAGCGCTGGGAAAAGAAACAGCAAACACCTAAGAAGGATGATGGGCAGTCCCCGCAACCGGAGACCCCACAGAATAAGTATAATCTCAGGAATAGGGATACTTTGAAGACGCCTGATAGATATCAATATACTGATACACGCCAATCTCGTTCCTTTCAGGACTCCTCGGAAAAGAGAAGTGAGAGAGGTGGGCGGTCAGAGCGGAGGACGGAGTACGTGAAACCGAGACAGGATTCACAACGCTCAGCTGAGGTTTCTATTAAACAAGAAGAGAAACCGCTGCAACAGAAACAGCAATTCAAAAAGAAGAAAGTGGCAGCTGTCTCAGTTAGACATGCCGCTCAAGAAGAGAGTTCTCTTGACGAACAAGACATGGGCGTTAGCACTGTTAGACAGCGCGGCAGAGGTCACAATAGTTCGCCGGAGTCTTCTAGAGCATCTGGAGGTGAAAGCAACTGATGACTTCATACAAGTCGAGACGGCGGATATGCGAGTCTCTGATCCTGATAGAGTATATGAAGTAACTCTGCAATTGGAAGGGGACATTGACCGTGTTATAAACGCCATTTTTTGGGACCATGTGGTAAAATCATATGATGTTCTGTTGGCCGAACAAGATTGGCCATCTGACTTTGTTCGCAACTGTCCAGTTGGGGAGGAGGTTATTACACCTTCCTTCTCACCACTTGTTCCGAGAGAACTTGCGGAGTCCTATAGTAAATCATGGGCTCTAGCACAGGCTCCCGCCTTGTATAGAAATAACGTGGGGTGGGACAGACAATCACCTTATCATGTAATACCGATAAAGGGCGAACCTCAGCCACAACCACAATATCCTATCAAATTTGAAGCTAGGGCATCGGTTAGGAAAATTCTTACTGAATTGGAGTATCAGGGTGTTATTGAGCCCTGTGTCTCGCCGATGAATAATCCCTTGTTTCCGGTTGCTAAACCGGACCATTCATATAGGATAGTGGTGGATTACCGACATTTGAATAGTCATACACGCACATATGCGATACAGAATTCACATAGCGCAGCGCTTATGAATAATATAGTGCGTAAAAAATACAAAACAACATTGGATATCTCGAATGGATTTTTCTGCCAGAATATAGCGCCCGAGAGTCGGGACTATACCTGTTTCAGTGCGTTTGGCTCTCAGAAATTTTTTTGTCGTTTGCCTCAGGGGTATAAGAATAGCCCAGGACTGTTTTCGGCTCGTGTAACTGAAATGCTGCATGAGTTCGACCCTGAAGCATTATCATATGTTGATGACATATATCTGACAGATGATGAGATTCTGCAACATCTAAGGCATGTATCGCGCATTGTTGTGGGATTTGCTGATATTGGCTATAAGTTCAATTTTAAGAAATCAAAGATTGCTTTCCTCAGCGTCATTTTCCTGGGATATGAGTTGTCGAGTGAGGGCAAGAGCTTAGCGCCACATTTTTTGGAGAAATGTGCTTTATTGCAGCCTCCTAATACGGTTCGGAAGCTCCAGTCATTGTTGGGGTTTCTGAATTTTGGCAGAACTTACATTCCTGAGTATAAAACCATTATACGAGTTGATTCGCCCGAGTTTTTCGAGTAAACTTTGGACGATTGAACATACACACATACTGCGAGAATTACAGAGTGATCTTTTAGCAGTTAAACACTTACACACTCGGGACAATAAGACACATTTAGTGATCAGGGTAATACCTGGGGCTGTTGGGTTTACTTATGTCACCTTTAATGAAGGGGAGACTGTCCCGATTGCATACAAATCTCACTTGTATTCTGCTGCAGAGCAACGTTTTGCACAAACTGAGAAAATTCTCACTGCAGTACAGATGGCTGTTATTAAAGAAAGACCGCTGGCCCAGGGTCAATGCATTGTTGTTGTTTCCCCGGTTCCGGCCTTAGAGGCTGTTACTAAAGCGAGTGTTCCTAATTCGAAGGCTCTACACCCGCGATGGATACAATGGGCTACGTCTTTGACAGCCACTGATGTAGATTATGTATTTGACCCTAAACTGCAGACTCAAGAATTTCTTCAATACGAAATAGAATACCCTGTTCCTGCTGGTACATTGCCTATTGACCAATATGAAGTGGTCATGTATACTGATGGCTCTGCGCAACCGGCGGTTGGGACTAAACAACAATATTCTGCTGCATGTGCGGTGGTGAGCGGCACTATGGAGGGGGAAGTGTTCTGCCCCCGACATACTTATACTAAAAGCTTGGGAGATTGCACGGCACAGCTGGCTGAGCTCAAAGCTCTATTGTTAGCGTTGGAGCACGCGGATCAGGCACTTTTAACCTTGCTGGTCTATGACTCCTACTACTGTGTGCAGTCTTTCAACGAATATTTACACTATTGGAAGATGAATGGGTTCAGAGATTCTAAAGGCAACACCATTAAGCATAAAATGTTGTGGGGTAAGGTTGCGGATCTAAAGGAAACGCTTCCTAATGTCCATGTTGTGCTTACACTTGGACACCAGCGCGTTGGAATACACGTTGCTGGGAATACTTTGGCTGATGAAGCCGTGAAATCGCCACAGTAGCCGCAGTGACTCGTTCGAGTTCAAAACCAGACACAGAAATTTCAGCTGCCATAAAGGCTACGGCTGATGGCACGCCTTTTCCTAAAGGATTTCCTTCGAAATATAGTTACTGCTTGAATGGTGCGCTACATGCTACTGTTACAATTCCAGGCATTGGTGTACGTGAAATTCCCAATAAAATTGAGAGACCTCGATTGATTTCTGCAGCACATGAGGGGGTGGCTTCTGCACATGCAGGGGTGGCTGCCACAATTTCACTTTTACAGGCTCGTTACTGGTGGCCTGGTCTCTATAAAGAGACGAAACAGTATGTCCTTTGTTTTGACATTTGTCAACAAATTAAGACATCGTCGGCTAGACGCCCGCAGCAGACGCCCCTTCTGATTTCAAACAAACCATTACAGTGTGTGTACTTGGATCATTGTGGTCCGCTGACACCAGATAGTGCATACAAATATATATTGGTTGCGGTAGATTCGTGCTCCAGATTTGTATGGGTATGGCCACAGCGCTCGGCTGACGCTCGGACTGTTATTAAAGATTTGCGTATCTTTGTCGATACATTTGCAGTTGCGGCTTTTCATTCGGACCAGGGCCCTGCTTTTGCCTCTAAGGCATTCAGGGACACCATGGCTTCGTTGGGGGTCCAACTCCAATTCTTGTCTCCATTTCATCCCGAGGGAAATTCTGTCGTGGAGCGTTTAAATCGTGATTTAAAGCAATCCTTAACAGCCAGGGTTATAGGTACGGGTCGTAGTTGGCTAGCCCACCTGTATGGAGTACAGAGAGCACTTAATAACTTGCCTAGAAGGTCACTGGGGGGTCGTACTTCATATGAGTGCCTGCTCGGAACACAAATGTATGTTCCTGATCTAGATGGTCCTGGTGTGGAGGCGGCAGATACGCCCTTTGACATAAATGATTGTGTCACTGTTTTGCAGGATTTACAACAATTTCGTGAAGATAACTCTTCTACGAGTGCTGCCTCCTCTGGAATTAAGGATGAGCCAGGGACACCAACTGGTTGGATACCCAGGATTGGGGATCTGGTGCGTGAAAAGGTCGCAGTTAAAAAAGAATTTGGTCCTTCTTATCGAGAACCTGTCCCTGTGTTAGGGGTAAGCGGCACAAGAACTGTGATTTTACCGCCGCTGCGAGGGGCCAAAGGTAATCGCATTGTTTCCATTGGTAATGTCAAGTTACAACATGTGGCCGATTCTGCACAGCAGACCAAGAGGGACACCCAGTAGTTCCGGAATCCCTCTCACTACTGGGGATGAGGTCCCGATGCAGGTGATTTTCACCGACACTGTTTCCTCTCCGAGCTTGGGGAGGGTGGATGATGATCTTGCGATCGTTCCACCGACGGCGATTAATATGGAATCTTGTGATGAAATTGCTGTACGTTCTACTGATGTTTCTGAACATGTGGTTTATAGCGTGCCACGGCGGGAGCCTCCGTCTGCTTCTTCGTTCAGTGTTGCACCTTTTGCTAGAACTGCTTCTGGCTGCTTCAACGACGCTGATAATGATGGGTCCGGCTCCTCGTCTTCGATGTCTTCTGTCCACGGTCCACAACGGCTGCTGGGATGGCTTAAACTAACATATTTTGTTTTTCCTTGGAACTATTTTTGGCTATTTTTGGCCGTGATGACTATATTATTATGGTTGGGATTTGTGGTTACTTTTTTTCTGATAATACATGGTCATTTTCTTCCTGATCGATCTGACATTGAGCACGTGGAGACTGTGTTGAAACCACATTTTTCGTCTCATATGGTTCGAAGAGACTTGTCCACAGTGAACATTTCTGCTATACCAGTTCCGGATGGAATTGTGTGGGATAAAGTAATGTTTGATATATATGGTCCCACTGAATTGATTCAAATACCGTATGTCCTCAAATTATCAATGAATGATATTGTTATACCTGGCATTGTTTCTGATGATTGGGATGTGAAGACAGTAGATTCTATGCTATCGGATTTGCAATATTATACTGTCTATGACGATGACGATGCTTACCAGTTTAGAGATAATCATGGTGACATGTTTTGTTACAACTATTATGGACACCACTTTATTCATAAAGCTAGTAGCCCTAAGTCCATGTTTAATTATGTGCAATGGGAACATTGCTCGACTCCTCCACAAGGGAGTTCAAAAACGTATTATGACAAATTTGCATATTTTACGGGGCATGATCCACGTAATGCTAGGTCCTACTATTTTAAAGTTACACCGTATTCTAATAAGCAAATGTTATTGACCGATACTAAATTACTGTATTCTAATTTGTTTGTATCTAAACTGTCGGTCGAGGGATATGAATACTGGTTCAAAACTGTTGACTTGAAAAGTGTTTGGGGTACGAAAAATTGGCAAATGCGAGGCAGGGACACGTTATTTAGAGCATGTATTATCCCTGTACAGATGATTTTCCTCAATGACACAGTACAACAGACTAGCTGTTTGGGCTTAGCAACGATTAAGGAGTTAACTTTGCCTAGTATACCTGTCCCTTCTAAATTAACAAATTGGCAGCACTATGTGAATGCTACTTTCAGTGACTTTACACATTGGGTCCAGAATGGTACACTTAACACTTCATCGTTACATCCAGGCGGGTGGTTATTATGGCCTGTAGACACTAATATGTGTCATCAACGTTTTGTCACCTCTTCAGGGGGGTTCAGGACTAGTAGGGCAGACCCTTGTTACGTTTCACCAGAACATGCTGATATTATAACTACATACAGTGTGGGGAAGCTTTGTCAGCAATGGTTGAAGTCCTCCACGCTGGATGCAGTTAAGTCACATCTCATGTTACTGTCTAATAATACTGATTTACAAGATTTTTTGTCAGGTCCCAGAGTACCACGGAAGAAAAGGTTCTTATACAAGGTTTATAATGAGATTTGGAAGCTTTCACAACAAGAGGCTGCAGCCCGGTTGAGGCAGATTGATCAAGAAAATCTGATGCAGACCTTGTCTGTTGTTGATAATGGCATGCATACCCTTTCTGAACGTGTTTACACGATTGACAGCATTGTTTCCTCTGCCATTGACATTATTAAATCGGACATGTCTTCTTTATATCATGGGCAGAGTCAGACGCGGTCCATCATGCAGCTGGGTTGGACTCTTCAGACCTTGAAGGCGGGTCGCGTTCCATGGCAGCACGTTCGTGCCAGAGAGATCTTTATCTCTTTTAATTTGACTCGTCAACAACAACTGATGGCTAAAAAGGAAGCGACATATGTTATGTTAAATATTGAAAAATTAGAGAAACTGCCTTTCACGGTAGCTGAGATTCCGTCAGCTGAATGGTTGATCCATGGGGTTATTAATTTGCCTATCTCTACTTTGCAATTTACTTCGTGTTTGAAGCACATTCCGGTGGGTAGATATGAACTATTGGGAGACAGTTACATACACGAGGTGTGGGACCTTCCCTTTCAGTACAGATGTGTTAATGGTTTGAAGGAGGTTTTTCTTAGCGGCAGCGAATGCGAAGCTTCTGTCAGCCATTCAATGGTTTGTAAACAGCTGTCCTTGCACGGGGCGTGTAACGCTTCGATTGCTAACTTAGCTTGTTATCTGAAGGGAGTTCCAGTCCCGGTTATTAAAAACACTTTCCAGGTGCTTTCTAACAGCAGTTACATTGTTCTTAACAGCGAACGCTGCTGTGGCATGCGTGCCGGAATAGTTTACATCGTCGTTGTCAACAAGGCCGTTACGTGCTGCGGGAATGTGTTGTTTCCCCCCACTCAAATTAGGGAGGTAGCGGACATCTGGCCTCATATTGCTACTTCCAAGGTTGATTTCGACAAGTTGAGTCGGATAAAAGCTTTATTGTTTCAAAAGCATGTGGCCCTTACATCTGCTAGCGAGACCTACGCACTTCAGGTGGCAAGGTCATCGGCGGAGATACAGTCCCTTTTGAATACTAACTTTCCGACTCACTTCGGTGAACTTGTGGGACGTATATTTAATGCATCCAGCACTGCTGGTATTGCACATTTTTTCAAAGTCGTTGGTATTGGTTTTGCTCATACCTTCTCTTCCATATTCGGTTTGATACCTTCGGCTATACATTCTATTTTCGGAAGCATTTTTTGGGTTTCCCGATTACTTTGGCTTTTTTGGCTGGAGTCTTGCTGTTATTGCTGTTTTTTCGCAATGGCTGTCCCGTCACGACGAGATCCTGTACTGCTGCTCCCATCAGCGCAGCTTTGTCGTGAACGCCTGATGCAGCATTTTGGAGCAACACTCCTGGGACATTTGGAGTACGACTGGTCTCTGTCATTCAGACCGGTTTTGGATTGTGTGCAACCCGTGTTTCGATGCCTTTGGTGCTCGTTTGAACATGCACTGGCTCTCTGTCTCTCATTGCAGCGCCCTCCAATGGTCGATACTGATCTGTTGATGTTCCCGATTAGGGCTCATTCCCAGACTTGTGCACTACGGATGCGCTTGCTTCGTGAGGCAGTCTATGAGATTCTCTTCCTGGAGGAAGATGGTATTGTCTCTTTCATAGGCCCTGCACGGGGTGCCGCCCTGAATGGTTTTGGGGCTTTGGATCACACCTGCTCCATGGTACTTTGTGGCGTGGATCTTCCGATATTGACATATATCGAAGTGGAGGAACTCCTGCGTTCTATTGCTTCTATTTGACGATTGGATTTTTACAAAATTGACACTATATTGAATTTGGTTTTATGACCATATGTTATCTAAATTTATGACTTTGTTGTCTTCTCACCTTGTCGAAATACTTGTTTTAGTTATTGGTTATATTTAGGGCATCCTTTTATATTATTGGAACCACTTGCTACCGACAAGGGGAGGGTGTAGTGTGGTTAGTTTTACGTATTCTTTGCGCTTTAGCTTCAGGCTTTAGGCCTTTGTGCATTTTGCCCTGAATATATTTTATTCATTTGCTGACAGCTTAGAGCCTCTGTGCACTCTGCTCTACATGCTTTTTATTAGGCTTTGTACTGTTATTTTTCAAATAGCCAGTTCTACGGTGTTGTTTTTTATTCATATCACACTGTTTTGCCTACTTCAGCACTGGAGTTCTCCATAACATATTTACTCTGTGCTTCAGTCAAGGATACAGTCTGGTACATTGCCGATAGACGTGGTAAGAGTTTAGACTTGGCATTCCTGCGTAGGGACATTTTGTGATCATGATGACATGTTAGTTATAAAATCACTTCCTTGTCCCAATACACGTAAGAGGGAGATTCCGACCAGGGAACCACAACTTGACGCTGACTGCCTCGTTGCAGATGCTGAACCAAGATCACAGGCCTTTGCTCAGGTATGAGTGTATCCGTCTCCCTAGTGATACAGAAAGGCAAGCTGAAAGCTTAACATGCTGTGCTCTAAATAGAACAAGCAGAGGGAGAGTAGAAACGGTTAGGAATTATGATAGCTTTATTTCTATGTTTTACTCTCCTGGTTACTATATCAATCCTACTATGTTGTATTGTTCTGGTTATTGCGGCTCACGCCTTAATATCTAAAATACAGTCGTTTTATTAAAACATTATATAAAACTTATACTGTCTTTGTCATTTGTATATGAAACCATATTGTGAATGAGAGAGTTGGTTTGGATCTGAGTGACCACGACTTCCCTGAGAAGTTCCAAAGATGTCATGCGCTCGGCTGCCCAATCATTTCTTCCTCGTGGGAGAAATGAGGCACTGCTAGTTAGCCGGAGCAACAACCGGATTTAGGGTGACAGAGTAACTTACACGTGGGTCAGACTCAGTCCCCCACACCGTTATCGATCCTGCTGCCTAGAAATCCAGTAGTCTCATTTAGGATAATGAGAGCCAACGCGACAATAATAGCAATACTATTACTACTACTACTACTACTACTACTACTACTAATAATAATAATAATAATAACAATACTAAATGGGATTCTGCAATCCCTGTATAAAAATATGTCTCTAGGGGCCATATGTAGGTACAAAACAATTTGCGACTTGCAAATTGCGAGTCCTTCCGACTCGCAAATTGCAACTCGCAAACTGGTATGCAGAAAGGTGTCTCAGACACCTTCTGCGACTCGCTATGGGGACGCAAAGACCCACCTCATGAATATTTATGAGGTGGGTCTCAGTTTGCGACACCATAGCGAATCTAGGCACTCACGGGGATGGTGGCCTGCTGGAGACAGCAGACCACCATGTCCGTGACTGCTTTTAAATAAAGCAGTTTTATGTTTTTCTCTTTGCAGCCTGTTTTCCTTAAAGGAAAATGAGCTGCAAAGAGAAAAAATACCAAAACCTTTTTCTTTTGTTTTTTTCAGAGTAGGCAGTGGTCACTGCCTGCTCTGAAAAAATATTGTTGTGAGCATTCACAAAGGGGAAGGGGTCCCATGGGGACCCCTTCCCTTTTGCGAATGAGTTACCATCCACTTCAAGTGGATGGTAAGTGCGCGTTGGTTTGCGACTGCTTTCGAGGTCACACAGCAACTCTACATTGTTATGCTGTCGCAAATAGGAAGGGAACACCCCTTCCTATTTGCGAGTCGGAATCACATTTTGCGAGTCGGTACCGACTCGCAAAATCTGATTCTGCATCGAGTTCAGCCTTTGTGCGTTTTTAGCAGTTTGCAAGGCGCAAAAGGCTTCCTACATCTGGCCCTAATTTCTTTATTAAAGGTGACATGTGATGCACCCAGTTGCCCATCATTACAAAATTATAGCAGAACCCAACTGCAATAAATTATTACAGTTGATTTCTGACATCACAATGATTCTTTCCAGAGGCAGCAGGCAAGGAGAAAGGCAGGTCAGTTCATGGGTATAATTAAAGCAGCTGTTTAAAGAAAAATGCAATGTTGCTGTTGTTTCTTCTGCTTACTTTTTTAGTGTACAGTGACAAACAGAAAGGAGATATTTATGGCAACATGTTTATTTTTTGCACTCCTTAGCTACTAATAGAATGTTCTGAATGCTTTTATGCATTCAGAGCTCATGAAGGTCTTTTATTGAAAAGTAAGTCACATTAAACTGATTCTAATAACTTTATGCAACACCTATCTAAATATGTGTAAGATGTGTTTAACTCTGCACTGGAAATTCTACTTACTTGCAAACATGCTTTGTCTTTCAAATGAAAGGACTATGCACCAGGAACATAAATGTTTTGTTGGAAATGTGGTGTGTGACCATGTATTATATTGAATAAAGTGACCTGCTGCCACACTTGATATTACTACTTTGCTGGGATTATAGCCCCTATGGGGTGCTACTTGACTAGCCTCATGGTTGCCTGGGGTTGCTGCACCCAGCATTACTGAATGTGAACACAAACATTAATTTCTTTATCAGATGTGTATTTATACTAATTAAAACAACAGGCAGTACAGGCCAGGGGCAGCTAAATAAGACAGCGTCTGACCCCTTCCTAGCCTCCTGAAACACTGCAAGAAAAACAAATTAATCAAAACAGGAGAAGTGAAGGCAAAAGGTTTGGGGATGACCCTGCAGAGAGGGCTGGGTCCAAGAGATGCTGTGCTATTTCTTTGTATTTTTTCAATCCAAAACATTAAAATTCATATCTCCTGTTCCCCTGATTGGATTTCTACAATAGTGAGTATTTTTTGTGTTAAATTTCCTTGATTGTTCCCAATTGGTAGTTTTCTAAGTAAGACCTGGCTGTTCTGTGCCATAGCTACCAGTAATCAGCCTTATCTTTTAGCCAGACAGCCTTGTAGTTATGTTACATTCAAAGGGCTTACATCTTTCCTGACATATTAGCCACTTGCCTACAGTAAATATGGTTCTTTTTACAATTATTTTTTATGATATGCAGAAATGCATAACGTGCTGCCAAGCATTGCATGAGCTTGGTCTGCCTCTCATGCCCTCCTGGCCCTGGCTGTTACCATCCAGGGTTATCAAGCTCAGATTTAACAACTGACTAGAGCAGTTGGAAAGTCTGAGCAAAAATATCCCCAGAATCGGGAATAACCAAATAAAAAACATTATTTGCAACCCTGCTTGCTTATTCTTCACTCCAAGGGCATTAGGGTGTAATGCCAAGATACTGACATAGAGATACTATCCATTCCTAAAGGTAATTTGAGTTAAAATCAATTGAAAACCTCCACCTAGGGAGACAAACTCTGAATCCTCAATTTATTCTGCCACCACATTTATCTTAAGTAGCACACCAGTTGGCACATGCATGGAAACCTGCAAAAACAGAATGCAGCAGGATATAGTGGCAAAGCCATAAATGTACGCGCTTCCTTCTTCAAGGTACTCACAGAATATATGAAGAATGTTAGAAAATGGGTCTTTGGTTGGCAGTCAGGTTACCCCCTCACCAAGCAAGGACCCTCACTCTAGTCAGGGTAACAGAGAACCACCTTCAGCTAACCCCTGCTCACCCCATTGGTAGCTTGGCACAAGCAGACAGGCTTAACTTCAGAGTGCCAGGTGTAAAGTATTTGTACCTATACACCCAGTAACTTAATGAAAACACTACAAAATGACACAACACAGAAAATATTTGTCTAAACAAAACAAGACCAAAATGACAAAAATCCACAATACACAAGTCAAGTTATCAATTAAAAACCAAAAAGAATCTTCATGTACTTTTAAACACACACTAACGCTGTTAGCGTGAAAATGTACCTTGGGCGTGTCAAAAATAACACTGCACGGGTGAGTGTGCGTCGAAAAGGGCTTGCGATGCATGAATTTCACTCACGAGCAAGACCTTGTGTCATTTCTCCTTTTGTCAGGTCAGCGTGCATCGTTTCTTCCCTCCACAGGAGAGCAATACGTCGATCCGATCAGCACTGCATAATGTTTACATGGAATTGCATCATTTTTACATGCCCAGCGGTGTTTGTGTCGAAAACACAATGATCCGAAAACCACACAACGCAGGTTGCAATTTCACCAGCCTTCGGCAGCAATGCTGTGCGTTGCTTCTCCAGCCCCTTACATTGATCTTCTGGCCACGTTGCAGGTGCGTGTCGATCTTAAGCCGCAAGGCCGGCGGCACGGCAATTTTTCAGCCGCAGATCGGAGTTGCGTCGATCTTTTCCACACACGGCGGTCAGTGAGTGGATCTCTCACTCTAGGGCTGCCAGCTTATGCTTTCAGGGTCCCAGGAACTGATTAGGCACCACTTGGCAGAGTAGGAGTGTCTCCAGAGACTCCAGGTGCTGGCAGAGAGAAGTCTTTGCTGTCCCTGAGACTTTAAACAACAGGAGGCAAGCTCTAAATCAAGCCCTTGGGGAGTTCTTCAGAAGAAGGAAGGCAGCACAAAGTCCAGTCTTTGTCCTCTAGAACAGGCAGAAGCAGCAACTGCAGGAGGGCTCCACAAAGCACAGTCACAGGAAGGGCAGCTCTTCTTCCTCAGCTCTTTAGCTCTTCACCAGGTAAAGATTCCTCTTGGTTTCCAGAAGTGTTCTAAAGTCTGTGGTTTTGGGTGCCTTTCTTATACCCATTTTGCCCTTTGAAGTAGGCTTACTTCAAAGGAAAGTCTCTCTTGATTGTGAAATCCTGCCTTGCCCAGGCCAGGCCCCAGACACACACCAGGGGGTTGCAGACTGCATTGTGTGAGGGCAGGCCGGCCCATTCATGTGTGACTGACCACTCCTCCTCTCACTTCTAGCATAGATGGCTCAGCAGGAAATGCAGAATACACCTCAGCTCCCTTTCTGTCACTGTCTAGTGAGATGTGCAACCAGCCGAACTGTCGGACTGACCCAGACAGGGAATCCACAAACAGAGTCACATAAATGGTTTAAGCAAGAAAATGCCCACTTTCTAAATGTGGCATTTTCAAACACACAATCTTAAAATCAACTTTACTAAAAGTTGTATTTTTAAATTGTGAGCTCAGAGACCCCAAACTCCACATGTCTATCCGCTCCCAAAGGAAATCTACACTTTAATCAGATTTAAAGGTAGCCCCCATGTTAACCTAAGAGAGGGACAGGCCTTGCAACAGTGAAAAACAAATTTAGCAATATTTCACTGTCAGGACATAAAAAACACATTACTATGGTCCTTACTACAACCCTGGTGGTCAGTGTTAAAACGGCAGTAATACTGCTAACAGGCCTGCGTAAAAAAAATGGGATCACGACCACGGCAGAAACCGGCAACACAGATAGGCACTTTAACACTCTGTGGCGGTAGCAACAAACACTGCGGTGGTCACCGCAAACAGACAGGCGGAAAACAATGTACCGCCCACCCCATCACAACACGCCAATCCCCCAGCTTTTCCGGGGCGGTACCAACGTCATCAAAAGCATGGCAGAAACAGGACTTGGAACCACTCACCTCTCGACACTCAACGAAGAACCAGGACACCATGGAGCCCAGGCTGCAGGTCCTGCCCATGCTGGTCCACCTCCTCATCTCCCAGGAATGCGAAAGGCGGCGGCGACGACCACAGTGAATACTGAACCTAGAACGCCAGGGAGGGGGGAGAAAAAAAGAGTGACACACACACACAACTCAAAATACCCCCACCCCCACCCTCACCCACAACACCATACACTCAAACACACGCATCAACTTTACATTTACACCCCGTAACCCCCTGGAAGAATGCAAAGACAAAAGGAATTGAGGGAAAACAGTGATATTTTATAAATAGGCAGATATACGTAATAAATAGAAAAACAGGTTATACAAAAATTTACAAGACGGTACATTGTCCTTTCAAAACGTCCGTGGGCCACTGGGCCAAAAATTATGGGCCAAGCCCATACTGCTTCAATACGGAGAGAAAACTGCAGGGGCTTCAGGTCGAAAGCACACAGACACCTCAGGGGATGGAGGGGGGGTGGGGCACCTAATCCAGAAGATGGAATAACACCACTGCTCCTCGAGGGGGATCCATGCCCAATGCTTGGTCCTGGAGAGTGCAAAGTCACAGTCTCACAAGCCTCTCAAGTTGGTGGTTTGCCCACTGTTTGGTACTGGGGAGTGCAAAGACACAGTCTCACAAGTCTCTCAAGTGGGTGGTTTGCCTTCTGCTTGCTCCTGGGGAGTGCAAGGCCATAGTCTCACAAGTCTCTCAAGTGGGTGGTTTGCCCACTGCTGGGTCCTGGGGAGTGCAAAGCCACAGTCTCACAAGTCTCTCAAGTGGGTGGTTTGCCCACTGCTTGGTCCTGGAGAGTGCAAAGCCACAGTCTCACAAGTCTCTCAAGTGGGTGGTTTGCTCACTACTTGGCCCTGGGGAGTGCAAAGCCACAGTCTCACAAGTCTCTCAAGTGGGTGGTTTGCCCACTGCTTGGTCCTGGGGAGTGCAAGGCCACAGTCTCACAAGTCTCTCAAGTGGGTGGTTTGCCTTCTGCTTGCTCCTGGGGAGTGCAAGGCCATAGTCTCACAAGTCTCTCAAGTGGGTGGTTTGCCCACTGCTGGGTCCTGGGGAGTGCAAAGCCACAGTCTCACAAGTCTCTCAAGTGGGTGGTTTGCCCACTGCTTGGTCCTGGAGAGTGCAAAGCCACAGTCTCACAAGTCTCTCAAGTGGGTGGTTTGCTCACTACTTGGCCCTGGGGAGTGCAAAGCCACAGTCTCACAAGTCTCTCAAGTGGGTGGTTTGCCCATTGCTTGGTCCTGGGGAGTGCAAGGCCACAGTCTCACAAGTCTCTCAAGTGGGTGGATTGCCCACTGCTTGCTCCTGGGGAGTGCAAAGCCATAGTTTTCCAAGTGGATGCCTTCTTCCACTTGTCCTGGATGGGGTTTTGTGCCCAGTGTGCTTCATCCTGCCAAGGTTAGGGTGAGAGGATGCATATCTCCACTGCTTCTAGAGGGGGCATTGTGCCCAGTGTGCTTAATCCTGCCAAGGATAGGGTGAGTGCATGCATATCTCCGCTGGTTCTGGAGGGGGCCTTGTGCCCACTGATGCAACACTTGGGGTGAGGCAGTTCACAGACCCTCACCTGGGTGTCTGTGGCACAAGATTTGCAGGGAACAGGTTGCATGGTAGCCCATGGAGTCAGGGCTAGATTCCATCCTGCGGTGGCTAAGGCTGCAAACTGGTGGTAAAACTGGTGCTGGTGGGGATGCTGCCAGTGGTGGTGGGAGGCACCAGCCCTTCTCCTGCAGCCTTGGAGGGCTGCCCACTGTGGCTGCTGCTGCTGGTAGTGGTCCTACTGTCAGTGGTGCAGGTGTCAGTGCTTGCAGTGGGGTCTGCGGTGGTTCTAGCGGGGGTGTAGGTGGCGCTGCTGCCAGTGGTGGAGGGAGGCTCCAGCCCTGTTCCTGCAGCCCGGGAAGGCTGGACCACTGGGGCTGCTGCTGCTGAAAGTAGTGGTACTAGCGGCGTTGCTGCTCCTGGCGGAGCTAGTGGCGGTGCTGTACGCGGAGCAGGTGACAGTGCTGGCGGTTGTGCTGGTAGCCACCAGGCCTTGCTGCATGCTGTCCCCCTCTTCACCTTGGCAGGTGGCGGAATGGGTTTGTCCTTTGAAGGGGTTGGTGGCACACTGGCTGGTCTGACGGGTGTACCCTTTAAGCCTCTGTGAGTCGCAGGTACCACAGTGGACATTGACTTGGTGGCTGAGGTGCTGGCCTTGGTTCTGGACACCCTGGCCTGAGGGGAAGAATGGGGGAAGTGGTAGGGAAGAGGTCAATGTTTGCCAGGAAAAGCTTCTTAGACACACTGGGGTGGGAAGAGGGAGAGGGTTTGGGAGTGGAGGAAGAGGGAGTGGTTGTAGGAGGTGTCTGTCTGCTGTGTTTGGGTGCAGGTGCATGGGCTGGATACTGTTGTGAGGTGGATGGTTGTTGGGTGTCTGAGTGCTTGCATTTGTGTACTTTGGGAGGAGGGGTCACAGAAACACTGGGAAAGGACACAGGTGACATGTACATGGATGTGGGGGTGGTGACTGCATGTGAGGAGTGTGTTGTGATGGGCATGCTGGTGATGGAGGTAGTGGATGATGATGTAGTGCATGTAGGTGTGAGTGGAGATAATACTGGGAGGGAGGTGGACGATGAGGAGGAGGGGGACACAGTGGAGGCAGTGGATGTTGGTGTGTCTGGATGGTGTTAGTGTGAGTGCCTGTGAGATGACGTGTGGTGCTTGTGTTTGCCTGAGGAACGTTTGGGTGGTGATTTGGGTGAATGCTGGCCTGAAGGTGTGCTTGGGATAGGCTGGGGTTGAGGGGAATATGACTGGATAGAGGAGGTTGGAGGGGGAGGCTAGAGACAGGTACAAGGGCTGCTATCAGGGAGTTGGCCATGGCCTGAAATGCTCTCTGTTGGGCCGTCACGCCAGAGTTAATGCCCTCCAGGTATGCATTTGTTTGTTGCAAATGCCTCTCAACACCCTGTACGGCATTTAGTATGGTTGACTGCCCAACAGTGAGAGATCTCAGGAGGTCAATAGCCTCCTCACTGAGGGCAGCAGGGCTGACTGTGGCAGGGCCTGAGGTGCCTGAGGGGTAGGAGATGCCCACCCTCCTAGCTGAGCGGGCACGGGAAACATGCTGAGGAGCTGCTGGGAGGGCGGTGGTGGTAGGGGGGTGGCAGCTGAACCTGTTGTTGGGTGGACAGAGAGGTGTCCGCCACCGCCAGGGAGCTTCCATCGGAGGAGAAGTCGCTGTCTGTGGTCTCCCCTCCTGTCCCCGTTGTGGTGCTCCCCTCGCCCTCCGTCCCACTGGTGCCCTCACCATTGGTGGACTTGGCCTCCAGGCCAATGTAGGATGCAGCTCCTACCATTGCTGGTGCCTCTGCTCCTCCGCCATATGATGCTAATGAACACAAGGACAGGGTGACAAAACAATAAGGGGTGGAGAGAGAGGATACACTTGGTCAATGCCAGCAACACCACTACCGTTAGCGTACACAACACACAGGGAGCAGCCCTATGCACTAGGCCATGCACTACCAGTTACTAAGATAGCCACCAGCCCATAGGGTACAATGCCTACCGCCATTAGCTACACACCTGAAACCCACAGGACCCTGCCCAGTAGTAGATGCCCACTAACACTATTGCGGTAGGAGTGCTTCTGAGCCTCCCCAACAAGGGACCTACCTGCCATCTTCGCCCTGGTCTAGGGACACCGATAGCCCACATCCCCCACCCAGGTAACTCTTAACGAGTGCAAAGTCAGGATTCAGAATCTGAATCGCCCCTTGTGGCTGCTGTGATGCCTTCAAGCGCCCATCCAACTCCCGATAGGCCACCGACAGGATGCGGAACATCAGGGGGTCCTGGTGTGATGGGCACCCCTTCCTTGTTGGGAGGCCAGCCCCAGCTGGGCCTCCACCGCCTTCTTTGCCCAGTGGCGCAAGTCCTCTCACCTTTTGTGGCAGTGGGTGCTCCGCTTGTCAAAGACCCCCAGGGTCCGCACATTCTTTTTCGATGGCGCACCAAATACCCTTTTTCTGGTGGGCGCTGCCCTGCAGGGAAAAGACAGCAGAAAAAGGATTAGTCATACCGTACGGACTGTCATAATCATTGCCCACCATTTCCCTCCCATCCCCCTACGCACATACATTGACCACCATAAGTGCAGCACTCTGCCCAGGACCCCTCTGCCCCCCTACATGTGGCTTACACACAGCACTCCATACATTCATGGCCCACGCATCATGCTCACAGTGGACTCACCTGTTTGTCTGGAGGACTGTAGAGTAACATGTACTGGGGTAGGACATTATCCACCAGTTTCTCCTACTCCTCCACAGTGAAGGCAGGGGCCCTTTCCCCAGACACAATAGCCATTGTCGCTTCCAGACACAGGTCACAGCAACACTTCCAGTGTAGGTCCTCTCTTGTTGAAGGTCAGGTAGCAAGTGAGTGAAAAGATAGAAAATGGCGGTCAGGTCTGCAGCGGTGCGTACTGTCACCGCCGGCATACATCTCCATTGGCTCCTGAACCCATAGGGCCCAAAGATAACCAATGCAAGGTTGCGCGGCGGTCTTCAAAAGCCTACCACGATGGCGCACAATGCCAGCGGAATTACCTCATTTCCACTTGTCCCTCCTCACAGGTCAGGCAGCCGCCATTTTAGGGGGGCACAGGGCATCGCACCTAACTGTGACAGCAGACTCTGGCACAGCAACTGACTGTCGGATTCACATACTGGTTCTGTAAAGGAACAAAATCATCATTAGTGTAATAGATGTGTGAATATGACCCTCTGCTCACTGTTTTCTTCCATAGGCTTCTACCACTGAGGCTGAATATGAGATGGCGACATCATGCAGTGTACAGACCCCTGGTAGACCTTGCGACAATGGAGGACAGATACATTATCATAACATACAGACTTGATCGGGCCACAATCTAAGAACTGTGTGCCCAATTGGAGCCAGACCTGATGTCAGCTATCCGCCAGCCCACAGGCATCCCCCCTCAAGAGCAGGTCCTGTCAGTGCTCTATTTCGTGGCAAGTGGTTCCTTCCAAACAACCGTGGCCATGGCATCAGGGATGTCTCAGCCAATGTTCTGCAATGTGTTGACCAGAGTGTTGTCTGCCCTGCAGAAACATATGCACAGCTACTTCTTATTCCCCCAGGTGGAGGATTTGGCCACAGTGAAAGCTGACTTTTATGCCCTGGGACATATCCCCAACATCATTGGTGCCATTGATGGTACACATGTGGCATTTGCCTCCCCCAGAGAAATGAACAAGTTTTCAGGAATAGAAAAAGCTATCACTCTATGAATGTTCAGATGGTGTGTTTGGCGGACTAGTACATCTCCCATGTGAATGCCAAATATCCTAGCTCTGTGCATGACGCCTTTATCTTGAGGAATAGCAGCATCCCATATGTGATGTGCCAACTCCAGAGGCACCGGGTGTGGCTAATAGGTGAGCCCAAGGTCCCCACCCAGTATAAGTAGGTGTCTGGGTATGGGGTTGTCCCTAAGGGTTAGTGTGTGTCTAACAGTTGTCCCTCGATATTTGCAGGTGACTCTGGTTACCCCAACCTCTCATGGCTACTGACCCCAGTGAGGAATGCCAGGACAATGGCAGAGGAACATTACAATGAGGCACATGGGCATACAAGGAGGTTTATTGAAAGGACCTTCGGCCTCCTGAAGGCCAGGTTCCGGTGCCTCCATCTGACAGATGGATCCCTGTACTACTCACCCAAGAAGGTGTGCCAGATCATTGTTGCATGCTGCATGTTGCACAACCTAGCCTTGAGACGCCAGGTGCCTTTTCTGCAGGAAGATGAGCCTGGAGATGGCCTTGTGGCAGCGGTGGAACCTGTGGACAGTGACGAAGAGGAGGCAGAGGAAGAAGATGTTGACAACAAAAGTAATATAATTCAGCAGTGACACACAGGTAAGACACTGTAACTTCACTTAACATTCCAGTTTTCTGTTGGACATTGTACATGGCAGCCTGATTTCCCTATGTCTATAGCTACTTACTGTACCCTTTGGCATCTCTATTTTCAGATATCTGTGCCCCTCTCTGCCTCCTGCTATGTGTACTGCTGCCCACCAAATGTCATTCCTAAGTATATTTAACTGTACATATGACTTGCAATGCTTTGATTATGTTGAACTAATACATATTTTAATCATTGGACAGACTCCAGATTTGTATTTGTTCCAAGGCTGTTTTTTTAAGTGCTCATAAGTATAGAGGGATGTGCAATGGGCTGGAATGAAGGTGGAGGAAAGTCCAGGGCAGAGTCCAGTCTCTTGGTATCACAGGTGCATTGTCCATTGGGGCATAGGAAGGGGAGTAATGGCAGTTGAAGGTGGACAGGGTGACAGAGTGGGATACAAGGGTGACAATCAGGAGAGTACTATTTCCTGGCGGGGGTCTTGGCAATGTTCTCTGGCTTCTGACTGGATCGCAAGGACCGTTTGCGGGGTGGTTCTCCTTCTGCAGGGGGTGGGGTGCTGGTGGCCTGTTGGTCCTGTGGTGGGGCCTCCGGTATCCTAGCGCCGGTGCCGCCGGTGGAGGTGGAGGGCTGTTCTTTGGTGTGGCTAGTGTCAGAGGCCCGTTGGTGTGCCACTGTCTCCCTCATGGTCTTGCCCATGTCTGCCAGCACCCCTGGAATGGTGACCAGAATGGTGTATATGTTTTTGAGGTCCTCCCTGATACCCAGGTACTGTCCCTCCTGCAGCGGCTGTGTCTCCTGCAACGTGAACAGTATCTGGCCCATGGTCTCCTGGGAATGGTGGTATGCTCCCAGGATGTTGGTGAGGGCCTCATGGAGAGTCGGTTCCCAGGGCCTTTCCTCCCCCTGGTGCACAGCAGTCCTCCCAGTATCCCTGGTGGCCTGTGCCTCTTTCCTCTGAACCTTGTGCCCACTGTGATTGACCCCAGGACCCTGATTGTCTTGCGTGCGACGTGTAGCCTGGGGTCCTGTAGAGGTGGGCACACTGCTGATTGACATGTGCTGGGGACAGAGGTTTGGGTACCCTGGGTGGTGCTGTCGTGTTGTTTCCTGATGGGGGAGGCTCTGTGGTGGTCTGTGACTGGGCTTGGGTATCTGTAGGAAAGTACCATCTTGTCTGGCATGTTACCCCCATATTTCACTGTATATATGTTGTTTTAGTTGTATGTGTCACTGGGACCCTGCCAGCCAGGTCTCCAGTGCTCATAAGTGTGCCCTGTATGTGTTACCTGTGTTATGAATAACTGTCTCACTGAGGCTCTGCTAATCAGAACCTCAGTGGTTATGCTCTCTCACTTCTTTCCAAATTGTCACTAACAGGCTAGTGACCAATTTTACCAATTTACATTGGCATACTGGAACACCCTTATAATTCCCTAGTATATGGTACTGAGGTACCCAGGGTATTGGGGTTCCAGGAGATCCCTATGGGCTGCAGCATTTCTTTTGCCACCCATAGGGAGCTCTGACAATTCTTACACAGGCCTGCCACTGCAGCCTGAGTGAAATAACGTCCACGTTATTTCACAGCCATTTTACACTGCACTTAAGTAACTTATAAGTCACCTATATGTCTAACCTTTACCTGGCACTAGCCAGGGTGCCCCCACATTGTTCAGGGCCAATTCCCCAGACTTTGTGAGTGCGGGGACACCATTACACGCGTGCGCTACATATAGGTCACTACCTATGTGTAGCTTCACAATGGTAACTCCGAATATGGCCATGTAACATGTCTAAGATCATGGAATTGCCCCACCAATGCCCTCCTGGTATTGAGGGTACAATCCCATGATTCCCCGGGTCTCTAGCACAGACCCGGGTACTGCCAAACTGCCTTTTCAGGGGTTTCACTGCAGCTGCTGCTGCTGCCAACCCCTCAGACAGGTTTCTGCCCTCCTGGGGTCCAGCCAGGCTTGGCCCAGGAAGGCAGAACAAAGGACTTCCTCAGAGAGAGGGTGTTACACCCTCTCCCTTTGGAAAAAGGTGTTAAGACAGGGGAGGAGTAGCCTCCCCCAGCCTCTGGAAATGCTTTCATGGGCACAGATGGTGCCCATTTCTGCATAAGCCAATCTACACCGGTTCAGGGATCCCTCAGCCCTGCTCTGGCGTGAAACTGGACAAAGGAAAGGGGAGTGACCACTCCCCTGACCTGCACCTCCCCTGGGAGGTGCCCAGAGCTCCTCCAGTGTGCTCCAGACCTCTGCCATCTTGGAAACAGAGGTGCTGCTGGCACACTGGACTGCTCTGAGTGGCCAGGGCCAGCAGGTGACGTCAGAGACTCCTTCTGATAGGCTCCTTCAGGTGTTGCTAGCCTATCCTCTCTCCTAGGTAGCCAAACCTCCTTTTCTGGCTATTTAGGGTCTCTGCTTTGGGGAATTCCTTAGATAACGAATGCAAGAGCTCATCAGAGTTCCTCTGCATCTCTCTCTTCACCTTCTGCCAAGGAATCGACTGCTGACCGCGCTGGAAGCCTGCAAAACTGCAACAAAGTAGCAAAGACGACTACTGCGAACTTGTAACGCTGATCCTGCCGCCTTCTCGACTGTTTTCCTGGTGGTGCATGCTACGGGGGTAGTCTGCCTCCTCTCTGCACTAGAAGCTCCGAAGAAATCTCCCGTGGGTCGACGGAATCTTCCCCCTGCAACCACAGGCACCAAAGAACTGCATCCCCAGTCCTCTGGGTCTCCTCTCAGCATGACGAGCGAGGTCCCTTGAACTCAGCAACTCTGTCCAAGTGACTCCCACAGTCCAGTGACTCTTCAGTCCAAGTTTGGTGGAGGTAAGTCCTTGCCTCCCCACGCCAGACTGCATTGCTGAGAACCGCGTGTTTAGCAGCTACTCCGGCTCCTGTGCACTCACCGAGGATTTCCTTTGTGCACAGCCAAGCCTGGATGCCCGGCACTCTAACCTGCATTGCACGACCTCCTGAGTTGTCCTCCGGCGGCGTGGGACTCTCTTGTGCAACTTCGGGTGAGCACCAATTCACTCTACTTCGTAGTGCCTCTTCTGGCACTTCTGCGGGTGCTGCTTGCTTCTGAGTGGGCTCCTTCTCTTGCTGGGTGCCCCCTCTGTCTCCTCACACAGTTGGCGACATCCTGGTCCCTCCTGGGCCACAGCAGCATCCAAAAACCCTAATCGCGACCCTTGGAGCTAGTAAGGCTTGTTTGCGGTGTTTCTGCGGGAAAACACTTCTGTACGACTCTTCACGACGTGGGACATCCATCCTCCAAAGGGGAAATTTCTAGCCCTTGTCGTTGGTGCAGAATCCTCAGCTTCTACCATCCGGTGGCAGCTTCTTTGCATCCACAGCTGGCATTTCCTGGGCATCTGCCCACTCCCGACTTGATTGTGACTTTTGGACTTGCTCCCCTTGTTCCACAGGTACCCTCGTCTGGAAATCCAACGTTGTTGCATTGCTGGCGTTGGTCTTTCCTGCAGAATTCCCCTATCACGACTTCTGTGCTCTTTGGGGAACTTAGGTGCACTTGGCACCCACTTTTCAGGGTCTTGGGGTGGGCTATTTTTCTAACCCTCACTGTTTTTTTACAGTCCCAGCGACCCTCTACAAGGTCACATAGGTTTGGGATCCATTCGTGGTTCGCATTCCTTTTCTAGAGTATATGGTTTGTGTTGCCCCTATCCCTATGTGCCCCCATTGCATTCTATTGTGACTATACATTGTTTGCACTGTTTTCTATTTCTATTACTGCATATTTTGGTATTGTGTACATATATATTGTGTATATTTGCTATCCTCATACTGAGGGTACTCACTGAGATACTTTGGCATATTGTCATAAAAATAAAGTACCTTTATTTTTAGTATATCTGTGTATTGTGTTTTCTTATGATATTGTGCATATGACACTAGTGGTACTGTAGGAGCTTCACTCGTCTCCTAGTTCAGCCTAAGCTGCTCTGCTAAGCTACCTTTTATATCAGCCTAAGCTGCTAGACACCCCTCTACACTAATAAGGGATACCTGGGCCTGGTGCAAGGTGTAAGTACCCCTTGGTACTCACTACAAGCCAGTCCAGCCTCCTACAGTATCCGGCTGTCCAGTTGCCCCTGATATGCCAGGTAGATCGTCCAGATCCTGAAGACCAGATTTACTGTCATCACTGTGGGCCTCTTCAATTGGGGGACTGGATAGTGCTGGCCCCTCCTCTCTGCTGACATTGGCTGGGGTACCTGGTGGGATGTAAATGATGCGTTATGGTTAATGTGTATGACATATTGAACATCCCTGGCTTCACCTCTGTGGTTGGTCTTTTCCTGCCAGCTTTTACTTGTGTATGTTGGTGTATGGTGGGATTGTTAGTTCTCTCTGCTATGCATGCTTTAGTGAAGAGTGTCCATGCATTGCTACAGCGTGCAGGGCTTGGCATTGGGATTAGTGAGCTGTGATGGTGGAGTGTGTGGGATGGAGTGGAGTGATGGGAGTGAGGGTCAGGGTATGTTATGGAATGCAGGTATGGGGGTGATAATCTTTGAAAGTTGCCTTACCAGAGTCCATTCCTCCTCCGACTCTGGCCAGGCCCTCAGGATGCAGTATTGCTAAAACTTGCTCCTCCCACGCTGTCAGTTGTGGGGGAGGAGGTGGGGGTCCACCGCCAGTCCTCTGGATAGCGAGCTGGTGTCTTGATGCTATGGAATGTACCTTCCCTTGTAGGCTGTTCCACCTCTTCCTGATGTCATCCCTTGTTCTAGGGTGCTGTTCCACGGTGTTGACCCTGTCAACGATTCTCTGCCATAGCTCCATCTTCCTTGCAATTGACATCTGCTGCAACTCTGCTCCAAAGACCTGTTGCTCTACCCTGACAATTTCCCCCTCCATGACCCTTAACTCCTCCTCTGTGAAACAGGGGTGTCTTTGTGGTGCCATGGGTGTTATGTGATGTGCGTTGTTGAGGGTGTGTTGGCTAATGTTTTGGAGTGTGTGGAGTGTAGTGAGTGAGTGGTGTATGAGTGCGAGTGGTGTGTGGCTCTAGTTGGCTAAGTGGTCTTGTTGTTAGTCTCGTGTCAATGATTTGTATTCGTAAAGGGTTGTGGCTAATGTGGGTGTGTGTTTTATAGTTGTGTGGGTGTGGTGTGTGTATGGGTGTCAGATGTGTGTTGTTTTGTCTGTGGGTGTTCATTGTGAGCGCTGCGGTATGTACCGCCATTGGTTTACTGCCGTTGAATGTCTGCCGTGGTGAATCGTGGGTAATAATGTGGTGGGGGTAGTTCTGTTGGCGTAATAGTGTGGGTTTTGATACCGCCAGTTTCCCACTGATCTTTAGTCTGGCCGATTTGTGTCTGTGGCTGAATTCTGTCAGATTGGTGTGTGTGTGTCATAATATGGTGAATGGATATCCGCTGCCGCCGTGGTAAGTTGGCAGCCGTCAGCGTGGTGGTAAGCAAGATTTATAGCCAATGTCATAATGAGGACATAGGTGGTCATTACAACCCTGGCGGATGGTGCTAAAGAGGCGGTAAGACTGCCAACAGGCCGGCGGTAAACATTTTGCAATTACGAATGTGGTGGAAACCGGCAACAAAGACAGCCACTTTGACACTCCGACCGCCATGGCGGTACAAACAAACAGCGCGGCGGTCACCGCCAACAGACAGGCGGAAGACAATGTACCGGCTACACTATTATGACAGGCAAATCTGCCACCTTTTCCGGGGCGGATTCACCGTGGATAAAAACACAGCGGAAACAGGAATTTCGAAGGGAAAACGCTCACCTCTACACACCACACGAGGAACAAGGACACCATGGACCCAGAACTCCAAATTCGACCTGCAATAGTCTTCTGCTCCTCTACCAGGAGCACGAACGCCAGCGGCGAAGACCACGGTGAGTACTGCACCTATGACACAGGGGAGGGGGGAGGGAAAAAACAGGGACATACACACTCAACACCCCCACCCTCACCCACTACAACACACACACTAACGCATATTAATACATCACAGTTACACCCCCCAAACCCCCCGGAAGAATGCATAGACAATAGAAAATGAGTGTAACCATTGTAATATATTCAAATCAAGTAGGCAAAAATATATATACACCATTTACAAAATACCAATTAAGTCACTCACAGTGGAACAATGGGCCCACACGGTATGGGCGAGGCCCACACAAGATCCCCGACCATGACGGAGAGAACACTGCAGGGGCATCAGACAGCAACTAAACAGGCACCTCAGGGGGAGGGAAAGGTGGGGCACCTCAGCCAGTTGAGTGCATGACGCCAAATCCACGAGGGGGCCACATGCCCGCTGTTACATCCTGTGGAGTGCAAAGCCACAGTCTCTCAAGTCTCTACAGTGGGTGGGTTGCCCACTGCTTTATCCTGGGGAGTGCAAAGCCACAGTCTCTCAAGTCTCTACAGTGGGTGGTCTGCCCACTGTTCCATCCTGGGGAGTGCAAAGCCACAGCCTCTCAAATCTCTGCAGTGGGTGGTCTGCCCACTGTTCCATCCTGGGGAGTGCAAAGCCACAGTCTCTCAAGTCTCTACAGTGGGTGGTCTGCCCACTGTTCCATCCTGGGGAGTGCAAAGCCACAGTCTCTCAAGTCTCTACAGTGGGTGGTCTGTCCACTGTTCCATCCTGGGGAGTGCAAAGCCACAGTCTCTCAAGTCTCTACAGTGGGTGGTCTGTCCACTGTTCAATCCTGGGGAGTGCAAAGCCACAGTCTCTCAAGTGGATAACAGTCTCCACTGGTTCTGGAGGGGGCCTTGTGCCCAGAGTGCTTCATCCTGCTAAGGAAGGAGGTAGTGGATGTATCTTTTCACTGGTTCTGGAGGGGGCATGGTGCCCAGAGTGCTTCATTCTGCCCGTGACTGACTCAGTAGCGTCAGTGCCCTTGGCGCTCATGGGCCAGCAGTGATTGAGGCGGCAGTGCCCTGTTCAGCAGTGCTTGAGGCTGCAGTGCCCTGTTCAGTGGTGCTTGAGACGACGGTGCCCTGTTCAGCGGTGCTCGAGTCGGCGGTGCCCTGTTCAGCAGTGCTTGTGGTGGCGGTGCCTTGTTCAGCGGTGCTTGAGTCGGTGCCCTGTTCAGCGGTGCTTGAGTCGGCGGTGCCCTGTTCAGCGGTGCTTGAGTCGACGGTGCCCTGTTCATCGGTGCTGAGTCGGCGGTGCCCTGTTCAGCAGTGCTTGAGTCGGCGGTGCCCTGTTCAGCGGTGCTTGAGGCGGCAGTGCCCTGTTCAGCGGTGCTTGAGATGGCGGTCTCCATTGCAGGGACTCAGCTGCTGGTGGTCCTTCATGGCCCAGTGGGGCTTTTGCTGGTGGTCCTTCATGGCCCAGCGGGGCTTTTGCTGGCGGTCCTTCATGGCCCAGCAGGGCTTTTGCTGGCGGTCCTTCATGGCCCAGTGGGGCTTTTGCTGGTGGTCCTTCATGGCCCAGCGGGGCTTGTGCTGGCAGTAGCCTCCTGGGCAGCTGGGCTTGTGCTGGCGGTGGCCTCCTGGGCAGCTGGGCTTGTGCTGGCGGTGGCCTCCTGGGCAGCGGGGATGATGGCGGTCTTCTCCGCCGTGCTGTTCTTCCCAGACTTGCCGGGTTTCCTGTGGCCCTCACCCACCTTGGAAGGTGTCACAGCTGACTTCACACTCCCACCGGGACCCCTGGGAGTACCTTTGGTGGCTGGAGTCTTCCCCCTCTCCCGCCGGGCACTGGCCAACTTCTGATGCTTCACAGGTGGGGGACTGTCTGTGCTGTGGCTCCGTGCCACACTGGCTGCCCTGGTGGCCGGCACACTCCATATTCCTGTGACTACAGGCACCACTGGTCCCGGAGATGTTGTGGTTGAGGTGCTAGTTCAGGACCTATGAGACGGACGGGGTGGGGGTGGTGTGGGAAAGAGGTCAAGGTTGGACAGGAAAAGATTTTTTTACACACTGGGACGGGTAGCTGGAGGGGGTTTGGGAGTGGAGGAAGAGGTTGTGGTTGTAGGAGGTGTTTGTTTGCTGACTTTGGATGAAGGTGCATGCGCTGGAGGCTGTCGTGAGGTGGATGGCTGTTGGGTGGGTGTGTGCCTGCATTTGTGCATCTTCGGAGGGGGCGTCACAGACACACTGGGAGAGGACACAGGGGATGTGTGAATGGTAGTGGGGTGGTGACTGCATGTGAGCGGGGTGTGCTGGTGGGTATGCTGGAGAGGGACGTAGTGGCTGTAGATGTAGTGCATGCAGGTGGTAGTGTAGACGAGACAGGGAGGGAGGAGGGAGACGAGGAGGAGAGGAACACAGTGGAGGCAGTGGATGTTGGTGTGTCCGCATGTGTGTGATGCTTGCGTGAGTGCCTGTGGGATGTGTGGTGCTTATGTTTGCCTGAGCTTCCCTTGTGTGTTGACGTGTGTGCATGCTGGTCTGTAGGTGTGCTTGGGATAGGCTGAGGTACAGGGGATTGGGTCGGGTGGAGGAAGTTGGAGGGGGGAGGCTAGAGAAAGGGACAATGGCTGCCATCAGTGCTGAGGCCAGAGTCTGAAAAGCTCGCTGAAGGGCCGCCTGACCAGAATGAATGCCCTCCAGGAATGCATTTGTTTGTTGCAACTGCCTTTCTACACCCTGGATGGCATTCAAAATGGTATACTGCCCAACAGTGAGGTACTTGAGGAGGTCAATGGCCTCCTCACTGAGGGCAGCAACAGTGACTGGGGCAGGGCCTGAGGTGCCTGGGGCGAAGGTGATCCCACCCTCCCGAGTGAGCGGGCACGGGGCAAAGGCTGAGGGGCTGCTGGGAGGGCGGTGCTGGAAGGGGGAGTGGCGGCTGTACCTGTAGATGCGAGGGACACAGATGTTGCCGCCACCACAAAGGAGCTCCCATCAGAGGACGAGTCCGTGCCACTGGTCTCAGCTCCTGTCCCCGCCGTGGATCTCCCCTCGCCCTCCGCCCCACTGGTGAACTCAGAGACCGTAGTGTGGCCCTCCATGGCCATGTGGGATGCAGCTCCCTCGTGCTCCGGTGCCACTGCTCCTCCGCCTGATGATGCTAATGCACACAAGAACAGGGAGACCACAAAAAGGGGGGACGACAGAAGAAAGACATGTTGAGTGCATGCATTACCACTACCGTTGGCGGACACGACAGACACAGAAACCCCTGCACTACGCTGCGCTCTTGGGCTCCACTGTTCAATTCCTGGGAAATGGCCTGCAAGGCAAAGGACGATATCTCACACATAGATGCCACAGGGGCATGACTAGGTGTACTTGGCACTCTACAGAGGTGGGCTGGGGTGCCACATGGCCTGCCTTACGGAGGGACCTTGCCTACGGAACTCGCCCTGGCCTAGGGAAACTCACAGCCCACCTCACCCACCCATCAGGGGGGTCATGGTGCGACGGGCACCCCTCCCACATTGCGAGGCCATCCCCAGCTGAGCCTCTGCCGTCTTCTTGCTCCAGCGGCGAAAGTCCTCCCATCTTTTCTGGCAGTGGGTGCTCCGTCTGTGGTAGACACCCAGGGTCCGGACGTCCTTGGCGATGGCACGCCAAATATATTTTTTCTGGTGGGCGCTGACCTACATGATTTGTACTGGGGGAAGAGAAAGTAATTACCAACTGGACCGTCAAAGTGATTGGTCTCCATCCCTACCCTTGCCATGTGGCACATGCACTCACCATTTTTTCATGCACGCCGCACTCTCTCCCCTTCCTTCTTACATTCACCCCTCTCCACACAGCCATACCCTATACAGCATGCTCCCAGTGTACTTACCTGTTTGTCTGGAGGACCGTAGAGTAGCGTGTACTGGGGGAGGACCCCATCCACAAGTTTCTCCAACTGCTCTGATGTGAAGGCAGGGGCCCTTTCCCCAGACACTCGAGCCATTGTCTCTTCCAGACCGAGGTCACAGCAGCACTTGCAGTGTAGGTCCTCTCCTGTCGAAGATCAGGTATCGAGTGATTGAACAGATAGAAAATGGCGGTCACATCTGCTGCGGTGTGTACTGTCACCGCCGGCGTACATCGTCATTGGCTCCTGGGACCCATAGGGTCCAATGTTAACCAATGCAGCATTGCGCGGTGGTCTTCGACCGCCTACCGCGACGGTGTACAACGCCAGCGCAGTTACCTCACATCCGATTGTCCCACTTTACAGGTCAGGCAGCCGCCATTTCAGGGGCCCACATGGCTTCATTTTCAACTGTGTCACACATACCTAGGCCTAGACTCAACACACATAAAGGCCACTTTTTGTGTATGAATGGTGTTCTGTGTAAGCTGTGGGCACGAACCTCTGACTTGTTTGACTCTGTGCTCGCTGTTGTCCTTCATAGGCACCGTCCGCTGGGACATGTGAGGAGATGGCGGCATCCTCCGGTGTACCGACCGTTAGTGGACCTGTCGACAATGGAGAAAGACACGTGATAATCACATACAGGCTTGACAGTGCCACAATCCAGGAACTGTGTACCCAGCTGGAACCAGACCTGATGTCAGCTATCCGCCATCCCACAGGAATCCCCCCTCAAGTGCAGGTGCTGTCAGGGCTCCATTTCCTTGCAAGTGGGTCATTTCAAACAACAGTGGCCATAGAATCAGGGAAGTCCCAGCCTATGTTTTCCAACGTGTTGTCAAGAGTGTTGTTTGCCCTGCTGAAACACATGCGGAGCTACATTGTTTTCCCTCAGGTGGAGGATTTGCCTACAGTGAAAGGCGATTTCTATGCCCTGGGACATATCCCCAACATAATAGGTGCCATTGGTGGGACACATGTGGCTTTGGTCCCCCCCAACAGGAGTGAACAGGTGTACAGAAACCGGAAGAGTTATTATTAGATGAATGTTCAGATGGTATGTTTGGCAGCCAGTACATCTCCCATGTGAATGCCATGTTCCCTGGCTCTGTGCATGACGCTTACATCCTGCGGAATAGCAGCATCCCTTATGTGATGGGTCTTCTCCAAAGGCACTGTGTGTGGCTATTAGGTGAGCACCTGGAATCTAGTCAGTGGTAATGGTTGTCTGGGTCTGGGGATATCCCTCCAGGTTAGTGTGTGTCTAACAGTTGTCCCTCCCCATTTTCAGGTTACCCCAACCTCTCATGGCTACTGACCCCAGTGAGTAATCCCAGGACAAGGGAAGAGGAACGCTACAATGAGGCACATGGGCGAACTTCGGCCTCCTGAAGGTGAGGTTCAGGTGCCTCCCTATGACAGGTGGATCCCTATTCTACTCACCAAAGAAGGTGTGCCAGATCATTGTGGCCTGCTGTATGCTTCACAACTTGGCTTTGCGACAACAGGTGCCCTTTCTGCAGGAGGATGGTCCAGATGGCGGTGTTGTTGCAGCTGTGGAGCCTGTGGACAGTGAAGACGAGGAAGCAGAGGAAGAAGACATGGACAACAGGGACTCAGTGATCCAGCAATATTTCCAGTGAGAAACAGGTAAGAATACAAACCTGCCTACTACATGTACTTAAACACTATTACCTCTCTACTGTCTGTCTTTTTCACCTAGTGTACGGTCACTGAGTTGTCACTTTCCCTTACGATTTCACAGATGTGGGTCCCACAGTGTGACATCTGCTTTGATTCCTCATGGACTAGAGCTGTGTGACATAGGTATGTTGACATTACAAATGAAAAGAGCTTTTTGCCACAGTTATTGCTAATACAGTATTCCGAAATCACAGACAGACTCCAGAATGTTTTATGTTTTAAGGGTGTTTATTTTAGTGCTCAAAATTGGAGGGGGTAGCAAAATGGTGAGGGGTGATGGCGGAGGAATGTCCATGGCAGAGTCCAGTCTATTAGTCTCACAGGTGCATTGCCCAAATGGGCATAGGAAGTGGAGCTGGGGCAGTTTAAGGATGGACAGGGTGACAAAGTGGGACAGTAGGATGACAATCAGGGTGGTCTCATTTCTTGGCAGGGGTCTTGGCATTGTTCTCTGTCTTGTTCCTGGATCTCAGGGACCGTTTGCAAGGTGGTTCTCCCTCTGCATGGGGTGGGGTGCTGGTGTGGTGGTCCTGTGGCGGTGCTTCCTGTCCACCAGCGCCGGTGGAGGTGGTGGGCAGTTCATCGTCCAGGCTAGTGTCAGGGGCCCCTTGTAGTGCCACATTGTCCCTCCTGGTGTTGAGGACTTCCTTCAGCACCCCTACAATGGTGTCCATGGTGGAATTGATGGTTCTGAGTTCCTCCCTGAAGCCTATATACTATTCCTCCTGCAGGCGCTGGGTCTCCTGAAACTTGGCCAGTACTGTTGCCATCGTCTCCTGGGAGTGGTGGTATGCTCCCATGATGGAGGAGAGGGCCTTGTGAAGAGTGGGTTCCCTGGGCCTGTCCGCCCCCTGTCGCACAGCAGCCCTCCCAGTTCCCCTGTGTCCATGGGCCTCCGTCCCCTGGACTTTGTGCCCACTACCACTGCCCCCAGGTCCCTGTTTTTGTTGGGGTGGTGGGTTAGCCTGGGTTCCCTGTAGTGGTGGACACACTGCTGATTGATGTGTCCTGGGGACAGAGGTATGGGCCCGCTGGGTGGGTGCTGTGCTGGTGTTTCCAGAGGGGGGAAGCTCTGTGGTGGCCTGTGACTGTGTCAGGGGAACCGACTGTCCCGAGGTCCCCGATGGTCCGGGCTGGTCATCTAGATCCAGTTGGACAGAGGTGTTGTCATCACTGTGGGCCTCTTCTGTTGGTGGTGTAGACATGTGTGGACCCTCCTGTCTGGTGACATTGGGTAGGGGTCCTGCAGGGGTATAAAGGCATTATTATTGCATCTGTGTGTGTCAAGGTGTGCAATGGGTGGGTGACCATGTACCCCAGTGCTAGCATTCCTGTGTGGGACCTTGTGTGATGGTGGTTTAGCGGGGTGTATGGGTATGTGCAGTGGGCATGCTTTAGTGATGGGTGTCCATGCTTTGGTGTTGCATGCAGGGCCTGGTGTTGGGATGTGTGGTTTGTGATGGTGTGACATTTGTGAGGAGTAGGAGTGATGGGGGTGAGGGCGAGGGTTGGGGTAGGTGATAGCATGCAGGTGGGTGGGGGATGAATTAGTTAAAGGTTTGACTTACCAGAGTCCATTCCTCCACCTACTCCTGCGAGGCCCTCAGGATGCTCCTCCCATGTTGTTAGTTGTGGGGGAGGAGATGGGGGTCCGCCGCCAGTCCGCTGAACCGCCAGGTGGTGTCTGGAGACCCCGGAACGCACCTTCCCCCGTAGGTCGTTCCACCTCTTCCTGATGTCCTCCCGATTTCTTGGGTGCTGTCCCACTGCGTTGACCCTGTCCACTATTCTTCGCCATGGCCTCATCTTCCTAGCTATGGAGGTGTGCTGCACCTGTGATCCGAATAGCTGTGGCTCTACCCAGACAATTTCCTCCACCATGATCCTGAGCTCCTCCTCCGAGAACCTGGGGTGTCTTTGCCGTGCCATGGGGTGGTGTAGGTGATGTGTGGGGTGGTGTGTGGTTATAAGTGTGCTGATATGTCGTGGGGTGTTGTGTGAGGTGCGTGGAAGTTATGTGGGTGATGGTGTTGTGTGCCTGTGGATGCTAGTGTTGTTGATGGTGGTGTCTCTCTCTGGCTTTTGTTCATGATTGGTTGTTGTAAGGGTTTGTGGGTGTGTGTTTTATATTGTATTGAGTTTGTGGGATTGGTGTGTGTATGTGTATCAGGTGTGTGTATTTGGAATTGTCCAATGTGGCAGTGTTTTGTAAGAGTGTGTGTATTTTGAGCGCAGCGGTGTGTACCGCCAATGGAATACCGCGGTTGAAAGACTGGATTCGTGTGTCGTGATAGTGTAGGCGTATTTCTGTTGGCGTGACGGTGGAGGTTTTGTTTTCGCCAGTTTATCACTGACCTTTGGTGTGGCGGACTTGTGTGGGTGTCTGACTTTTGGCGGATTCCGAACTGTGGGTCATAATAGCTGTGGTGGGATTCCGCTGTGGCAGCGGTGTGGTGGCGGTCTTCTGTACGGCGGTAAGTGCCATTTACCGCCAATGTCATAATGAGGGCCATAGTCTTATTCAGCACTCTCATTGGAAATCAAATATTTTTCCATTATTCTTGGAATATGAATTGGGCACTGTGATGATATAGTTTTGTGGGTTCATTTTACACCTTGCTTGGGCACACATAATCTAGCTCAATGTAGGCCTGCAGCCTGTGCCCTTTCACCTACATATGTGCTCTGATTTCATTTATTCAGTTTTATTCATTTTTAGTTAGCCTGCTTTTCAGCAGCAATGTTTTATTTTCTTAATCAGCTGTGAGTCTGTGAATGTGTTGTTAATATTTCTGTGCATGACATTTCATCATGTACCTATGTCCGATGCTGACAAGAAGAGTACATGATAATCCAGCTAGCATTATGACCACAAGAAAATGAAAACAGTCTGACACTTAGGCACATGCCCACGGTCAGGCCCTTTTCATGGAACTGAAATATGATTCCCATGAAAACACCATACAGACCAAGGGAAAAGAGGGAGGTCATTCCGGCCAGGATATCCAGCCACACTGCATGCCTTTTCACTGCTGACCTCAGCCCTGTCTCTACAACCAGCCATGGAGACAGCTGGCAGACCCCTATTTTCCAGGTAATGGAGTTGAGTGCTCCTCTCATGGACTAAGTACGGACAGATTGGACTATCACTGCCATGATCTTGCTTAGGGGTTAGGGGTTAAGTAGAATTCATATATGTATGTTTTTCCAATGTGCTGGAGTTGTTTATTATCTTCTCACTGGTCACAACAATCCTAATCCTGTGATGTCTCATTTCTCTAATAATTGCAGATCATATATTTTATCGAAGATCGCAGTTTTTAAAATAAATGTATAGAAAACCATTCTACCACTTTTTATTTGGCCTATCTGTGTGTATGAGACCTGTACTAAAGAGAGAAAGGGGTGAGATTTGTCGACTGTGACTTCCCCTGACAAGTCACAGAGTGGCATGTATCAGGCTGCCAAAAATCACCTTTTCTTTCTATGTTTGGGTGAGGTGCTACTAGCTAGCCAAAAGGGTTGGGATGACAGCTCCCAAGATGGTTTGTGATTGACTCATACACCCACAAACGATGGTGCTGTCCCTTGAATCCGGCAGTCTTGTTCCAATAACAAGAGTCCTACGACAGCAGTAATGCATTGTAGCACTCTATTGCTGGAGAGAGAGGTAATACCAAAGGCTGGTCAGACAATTATGAACCTAAAGGAGTAGCATTTTTAAAAACTTTCAGAGGCATATTTATACTCTGTCTGCGTCGAAAACTTTTGACGCACATTTGGCGCAAACCTTGCCCCATATTTAAACTTTATAGCCTGGGCCTACGGACATCAAAATCCCACCATGTGTGTCATTTTCTGGATGCGGGAAACCGCCTTGCGTTAATAATATGCAAGGTTGCCATTCCCGTCCCAAAAATGACTTAATCGCCCGTGATTCGTATTTATGCTTCTGGGCAAAAATCCTGCACGGTCGGGAGGTGGAGTCGGAAAATGACACACAGCCCAATTTGCGTCAAAAATTAACGCCTGGGTCAGGGCAGGCATTAAAATGGGGCAAACACACCTGTATTTAATCAGAACACACAGAAGCAACAGCAGAGCAGCAAAAGGGAGACATGTAGGTGCTTCTCATCCAGCGTGCACGCAGACGCAGAGCACAGCAATAACAACAGCAGCTACCACAACACCAGCAGGGACCCCAAAGGCAACGCAGAAGGCAGGAGAGGATATTCCGCACCAGGACAACCCTTCATGGCCTCAGGGAACATGACATCATCCGGGGGTACAGGTTGAACTGGCAAGCCATTCAGCAGCTGCTGCGCAACATTGAGCTGCCATTGGCACCCACCTTGCTGACACCCCGCACCATCCAAACAGAAACCAAGCTGCTAGCTGTACTTCACATGTTGGCAAGGGGCTCCTTTCAATCCACTGGCGCCCTGGTTGCCGGGATATCACAGCCATCATTCTCTGCCTTCTTGCCCAAAGTGCTGGATGCCATCATTGGACTCACACCCGCCACATCTGCTTTTAAAACACACAGCAGAAGCAGCAGGAGACAAAACAGGGATTTTACCTCATAAATGGGTTCCCACACGTCCTTGGTACCATTGACTGCACACATGTACGCCTTGTGCCACCTGCTGCAACTGAACACCTATACCACAACAGGAAGCAAAAACACTCCATCAATGGGCAGGCCATTGTGGATCACCAAGGATTGATCACCAACATCGTGGCAAAGTATCCTGGGAGTGTCCATGACTCATTCATCTTCCGTCACTCTACCATCAATCAACACTTCCAGGATGGACGATATGGCAATGGACTACTTGTTGGTAAGTACAGAAACCTACTTATATACACACTGCACAGCAACCCTCTAGGACACACAACACATACACCACAACAGCAACATGTGGACAGGAACACACTGAGGTTGTGACACCGCTAGACATGTTTGATAGGTCTGCAGTGAACGTGTCACACATCTGAAATTAGTGTACAGTCTAATGTCAATACGTCAATGATCACAACGTATGGAGAGGTTTGGCTAATTGCCACCTTGCAAAATGTAAGCGTCTCACTGATATTTAAATTAATCCATTGCAAATGTCTAAAGGTATGGGATGCCCAGGGTACATAGATGCCAACGTGTTACCACCACTGTCAATTTGAATCTTTGTATAGAACTATCATCTCACCCCCAGTGAAGACACAGTGACACCTGTATCACAAGTCACAATGCTAGGGAGTGCACACTGTACTGCAAATCCCTAAACATACTGCTGACATCCGGTCAGCAGGCAAACATCCGTTCAGCCAAGGAAACAACCCAATGCAGATGTCACATCCTGGAAGTCTAGGAATCAACATAATAACACAAAAGAGCCACAGACAACACAAGACAACTACTGCCATGCAAGGTGATACGAATGGGGCAAGATACGTCAACATGATCCCAATCATTTTCTTTTTCAGCTGATCAGGGGTATGGGATCCAGCCATGGATTATGACACCATTTGGCAACCCAAGAACTGCAGCAGAGCGTGCCTACAATGAGGCATGTAGGAGGACACACACCATAGTGGAGAGGACCTTTGGCACCCTCAAGTCAAGATTCAGGTGCCTCCCCATCACTGGTGGCAGCCTCCTATATTCACCAGAAATGGTCTGTAAGGTCATTTTAACATGTGCCATCCTGCACAACATTTGTATACGAAGGAACATTCCCCTATTAGAACCAGAGCCACAAATGCCTGAAGAGGAGGAAGAGGAGAATGCTGGCCTGCAACATGAGGGGGAACAACAAAACACAGCCGCTGGATTGCGTAGGTGCCAATATATTGTGAACAATTTCTTTTGAAACAACTCACCATCACCACTGTATCAACATATGTGAATAAACACTGATAATAATCACCATATCATGGTCTGGGTAATCTTTTTTGCTCACCTTAATCTCTAACTATCAGAATAAGAGTTTAGCCTCATGGTGCATTGCTGACATACCAATCAGGAGACAGAACATTCCAAAGCAATTGTGATGCGTATTACACAACAGTCACATACACACACACTGTAAATGACTTATATCCTGTACATTTCACCTTTGAAGGGCAATAGCAGAGGACCACACCTATTTCACACATACATGTTGGCAACATGGTTCATCACAGCATATGGCACACAAGTAAAACACCATTAGCCTATAAGGGAAAGAAAATGCCTTATACATGAGGTAGTGGATGTACTATTGCATTGGTAACAGGAATGTATGACCAGACCCTTGACAGCAGTAAGTCGTACAGCACCTATCTTTGCAAGGACTATATGTGACTAGAGTTCCATATAAGCATGACATAGACAGCACAAGTGCCTCACCTATGACAAGCATTGCACAAATGACATTCCATGTACATGTCAGCCAATGTCCTAACTCCTGACACACCCATGCCCCTGGTCTCACCCCACCTGTCTGAAGAGGTCCCCGGAATGGTAATATGTGTACCCAGATATTCCCTCGCCTACACACACAGACTAACAATAGTAATCCAATGTGCTTCACACTTTCGTATGGTATGCCATTGTCATAGTTCATCTGACTGCATGGACTTCAGGTCAATTAATACACTGGCTTGTACTTTCTAAGCCCTGTTATCACCTGTAGATTGCTTCCCATGTGAAAGGTACTGTTGGCCATTTGAACTCAACTCTCACCTACAGGACTTGTGAGAAACTGATGCAGCACACATCTGTGAGCACCTCCATGCAGACCACCATTTGAACATGCACTGCCCTTGCAGATGCTTGGAACAGCATAGAAGCTGCCATTTTGTTGATTACACTGTTATGCATTGCTAGAAAAATATGCCGTGTAACACAGCCCTTGGGTTTATGTGTCACCTTCCAAAACACAGGACAAACACAGTCTTCCATGTCAACTGTCTTGTTCTTCCTCCGACCAGTCTTAGTCAGACCACTGAGTATGTAGATTGTGAAATTGCTGGATCCCGATTGAGCCTGCATCCTGTCAGCCTGACTGGCACCTGTCTGTGTGTTACCCTAAAGGTTCCTTGTGTCTACGTATGTACCACACTTGCTTTCCCAAACCTCACATTCCTCATGGGGTATTTTGTCAGGTGCTTCCTCTATGCATACTCAAATACATTGTATAGCATAATCTGCTTTTATATTGTACCATACTTGTAAACTTGTATCCAAATACCAAACTCATGGTCAATCCCTTGTCTGGGTCTCATGTATGCATTAACGACAAAGTGTGACAGTTTACCAGGGCCGTATGCAGGGATTTGGTATGGTGCCTCCAGCAGAACCAGCAATCTCTGATAATGTACATGATAATCCCACACATGTTAGGACCCTGACAGTTCACACGCTGAATCAGATTGCTCACAACATATTGATGGCCTGTGCGTGCTGAATAGCTACAAGATTAATCAACACAGATTCTATGATGTTCCCAGATGCAGTGGGAACTTTACAGGCCAACCTGTGTACAAATGTTGTGATGACACCTGCCGGAACATGACTCCTGAGATATGATCTCACTCACCACACCAAGGTTACCCTGTTGACAGTCTCATAATACGTCTGCAGTGACAGGGTGGAATCATCCCCATGTAGGTTCTCATATCCTCATCGACTTTACTTCCATTGATCTCCGAAGGATACTCAGTAGATACAAGAATAGCCGCCACTGACTCATGATGAGACCTGGACGTAACTGTGACAACATGGACCCCTAAAAATACACAGGATCAACATTGGACCACACACATAAACCAGACACCTCTGTGCAATTGATCACTGGAAATATGTGGCCACATGCTGCCTCGTCTGCTGGTCCACCCACTGGAGAGTTGTGGCTCAGTCATATGACCACAACTGTGGGGTGATATTACAGTTGTGGGTCACCTTTGGCTTTCTGTGTCAATAACATGTTACCCACTTAGTCTGTACATGTGCCTGACACACGGTGTGTTCACCAACAAGGGCCTAGGAAGCAGTGTCCAAATTTCCTGGACATGTGATGGGCAACTTTTGGACCATTGACATGAACAAGCGTCTGCCATCTATCCGGTGCATGCTTTGTCATGTGTGGTGTCTACATTACCCAACATCTTGGAAGTGCACACAACAGATGTTGCTACATGTATGACTTACACATGTCCTCTCTCATTTCCACACTGACTTGCATCTAAGGTTTGGACACATTGACTTCACATTCATACAAACATATTTGCAATAATGCATCTTGTGAATCACACACACTGGGTCAACAACTACATTAGTAGCCAATGCACACACATTGGGCCATAGGCATTGAGGTATTGTACTTATGTGCGTCACATTGTTATCCTCTCCTGATGCCCAACATGCCCAATTTGTTCAATATATATATGTAGGCCACACATATGGCCATCTAGTGCGTCAGCGAAGAGTGAAAATCCTGTTAATGAAGTAGCGGATCATGGTCCGCAGCAGTATGATGTCTCACATGTGACCATACACCGTCAAGACCAAAGCGGGTGCAATCAGCCTATCTCAGTTGTGTCACAAATGTTACATAACATTAAAATGGTAAAATGACCCAAACCCAGTTAATGCCCTGAAATTTTGATGCATATGCATAAAAAAATGACGCACAAGCGTCAAAAAATGAAGCTTATGCCCAAAAAACTATGCATAATGCCCTGAAAACACCATTGACTCTTCCACACTGTACTTCAGAAAATTGTTTAAGTGTTAGACTATTTCCAAATATATGGATGCGGGCTCATTTTTACTCCTGTGGGTAAAAAAAAATGACGCCCAGACTGTATGCGTCAAAACATTTTGACGCATAACGATAAAAACGGCCGACATTTTAGGCAGGAAGTGATGTAATAGGATATCCTGTTTACAGATTGTGTACAGTGGGTGTACTTTCACTTTCACTTTGCAATCTGTGATTCTTCTAGACTGTGTGGCTGTGTTGAGAGTTTTGTCTGGTTAAATTGTGCTTTTGTCTCCTGTGTGGTCCATTATTTGTCATTTTGTGAATAAAATATTGTTGTTGTATCCTGTCTGAGTGTTTATTGTGTACAATTGTCTAGTATTGTATTGTCTTTGTTGTTTTTGGGAGTCTGTTGTGGGTAGTGATAGCTTGGGGATAGTTGGGCTGTTTTAGTTGTTTAGTTTACATTTTTCATATTCTACTTTTCCCATATTCCCCTTTGTTTCCCTTTGTCCCCTATTTCCCTTTTTCTGCTAAGATGTTGGGTAGGCCTCGTCTTGGCAAGATGGGTGAGGAGGAGCTTGGGGGTTTCATACGGCTGGTGTGCCATTTCCTCCCCCTTATGATTGAGGCAGGTGGGCGGATGATACAGGGGTATCACACCGAGGCACGGAGGCTCCGGTGGGGAAAGATATTGCATCACCTGCAACAAGTCTATTAAACCCCAAGGAATGACCTCATCTCCATGGAGCAAGATCTGCTAGACCACCTGGGAATTGTGATTGTTGGCCCTGTTGGTGAGTACAAATCATGTAAATGTGCACGATTAAATGTTCTGTAGTGACATCAGATGATTTGTACGATATCTGCCGGCAATGTTGTTGAGTGTGTGGAATGCTTTGGAAACATACATGGTCATTTATGGACTATGTTAAGGACCACAATTGCTAGCTGTTAGGAAGCAAGTGCTCTGCAAACTGTTCGCTTAGATTTGTGGGCAATGTTATATGTGTTAGTTTTGCATGGAGGCAACATTTTGCAGGCACTATTTAATGGCTTAGATGTCCCTTGAGGAAGCATTATTCTGTCCAACACAGCATTATGGGGTATAGTTTCTCTTTTCATCAGATATTACCCTCAAGAAGGGCAGAGTATGGTAGAATCCAGGCCACTGTGCATAGTTAGCAGACTACATTATTTCAGGACAGTTGTATTGACAAGCTATGTAATTTGACAGGAGGCAAAATTCAGTGGTGTACTGCATGGTTGATGTGTCACATTACACAGAGACAAAGTGGTTGTGGAAGTGCTGTTTATTGAAAAGTGCTATATGTACATTGTCCATGATTGTGAGTCCATTATAGTGACATCTTCCATTGTGGTCCTACACAAGTTCTAAAGGAAAATGCATTTGACATGCTGGGGTGATGTGTCAGACAGTGCAGAGGGACAGGATTTGCCAATGAGTAAGTGAGGGACAATCACAAGGCAGGCTGACAAGATATACAGTGGTTTGCAGAACAGTTTTTGAGTACAGTTGTTGCAAGACTGGCATGTTACGAAGCGCAGGACCTTCGTAATAGGTGGCCATGTGGCAGGGACTATTGCTTCCGGGTACTTTTACGTGTGAAGGTGATCTGTTCCATGTCTTCTTCTTCTGATGTGTGTGTTGCCTCCTCTGTCCTTGGTGGTGGTGGTTGTGAAGTGGCAACACACACCTCAGTGTTTGAAGACGTGGAGTCAGACATCCCGGTACCTGCTACCTGTGAGGGTCTTAAGGACAGTACTGCTGCAAGGAGGATCTGCTGGTTCTTAAGAATAGCAGTCACATCACGATGGTAGGCAGCTAGGTCGGCCCTGAGGGGTTCAATGTTGCATTCGTGCATGCGTTGACAGGATTGCTGTTGTAGGTGTTGGGTCATCTGTATTACGCTGTGCTGATTTTCTTCAGCCTTTTCTCTACTTCCTGCAAGATAGTTGCTCGCCCTTGCATAGCTGCTGCCTGTTCTTCAGTTGACATCATGCACAAACGCACCCCCTCTAGGCTGGCTGCCATATTTTTCATCCCCACCCGCACCTCCTTGGCCAGCTCCCACTGTACTCCGACTACAGTTCTCTCAAAGCTGGTGCCTGTGTCATCTGAGTCCTCAGCTGTATTGGAGCTGGCAGATCTTACATTTGGGGTGGTGGGTGGGTCCTCTGTGATGGCTGCTTGTTCTGTGCTCCTCCTTGTAACTGAAGGTGGGGTCTGGAGGGTTCTAAGGACATCTTGGAGGGTCTGGTGGCTGATGTTTGTCAGCTCGTCATCCATGTCATAAGGGTAGTCCTGGACAGGCATATCCACAGGAGATTCATCTTCCTCAGCAATGAAATAGGGTACAATTAGTGTGTCTGTGTTGTGGCATTGGTGATGTGACATGCCTGCCTTGTGAAGATTTCACATTGTGATCTTGTTTCCTGTTCATTGATCCAGTCTTTCAGATGGGCATTCTCCCAGGCCTATGCCCCACCAGCATGTCACATGTATTGTGGTAAGTTATTAGACTTGTCGGCATCATCTCCCCTAGGTGTTGGTTTTGGCCATTTAGTGATTTGACACCTTCTTGTCCTACTCAGCCCTCCGTCTACATCCATTCTCATGGTGAGACCTTTCACTGGCTTTGGGTGCTCTGATGGCACTAGCAGCACACTTAACAATCTGGACCTGCCCCATGCTCTGATCTTTCACATCCACTTATATGTAGTTGAAATGTAGCATATACTATGCATAGCATTGTTATGGCACGATATGGATGTCAGCATTGGTAATATGTACAGCTGATGTTGGGGAATGTGTGGAGATTGGATTGCCCTGATTGTTGTAGCAGTGTCCTATTTCCTCCTCTGACTGTGCAGGTGTATTTCACTGATCAGTTACATGTGTCCTCCCCCTCAATGCTGTTGTCTGAGCAGTATGACATTTGGGATGTTGCGTTGCTGCATGGGTGTGACCTTAGTGCTGTGTAGCTCCTAATGTTGATGACATTGGCTGATGTTTGAGGCAACTATGGGCATTCACAATTGACAGGACTGGAACATTTGTCTTGTTTCAGGTGATTGTTAAAGTTGTCATCCTCAACCCTCTAATTTAGGTGTGTACGATCCATGGGGATGTTACTGCCATTGGCTACTTGAGCTGCACACACAGTGGAGGTGGTAGTGTGTAGTGCTTTCCTCTTATCTAGTTTCTAAGCACTAACATAACACAACAGAAATGCACTTCTGAGGTCAAAGAAGACTTTTATTGTTGTTAATTCTTCCCCAACCACAATATTTATGAATGACGAATTAGTAGCTTTCAAGTCCGCGTTAATCAAACAAAATATATCAGTTTGCAATATACACAGCAGGTTATATTTATAAGATATTGAATGCAAAGCAAAATAAATACTTCACCGTGTGGGAACTATCTACAGCTTCATCTTTCTAAGGTCTGCAAGCTGATGACCCCTGTCAGCCGCGGGAAAGAGATTCATCTACCCACACGGGATTGCTGGCAGCTGGCGCCAAGCTCCAGCACGAGGTCCGGTAGATTCGAATCTGACTCTCTGCAGCCTGTTACATTCGTTACAAAGGTGTGCCCCCTCCTCTCAGACCTGGGAAACTGAGCAAGCCTTTTGGAGACTGGCCAGGTCTCCAAGACTACTCCTGTTCCCAAGCTCAAGCGAAGAGAAAAACACCCATGTACTCTCTCTTATCAGGTCTAGTCTACTGTGAGAAAAACATCTTGGTTCTCTGGTGCAAAAACACAGCTTGGAAAAATACAGCTTGGATTCTCAACTGCAATGTCTAACTCCACGTTAAAGGCAATAGGCAGCTAACCTAAATATCAAATGCAATGTCATGTTAAAGGCAATAGGCAGCTAACCTAAATATCAAATGCAATGTCTAGTGTCATGTCAAAGCCAATAAGCATCTAAGCTGAATACAAAATGCAATGTCTTATATCATGTCAAAGCCCATAGGCAGCTGAGCTGAATATAAAATGCAATGTATAATATCATGTCAAAGCCAATAGGCAGCTGAGCTGAATACAAAATGCAATATATAATATCATGTCAAAGCCAATAGGCAGCTGAGCTGAATACAAAATGTAATATATGATATCATGTCAAAGCCAATAGGCAGAATATTTAATAGCATGTCAAAGTCAATAGGCATGCAATGTCAAAGCCAATAGGCGGCTAGACTGGATACAGCATGTCAAAGCCAATAGGTAGAATACAGAATGTAATGACTAATGCAATGTCAAAGCCCATAGGCGGCTAAACTGAATACAGAAAGTAATGGCTAATGCCATGTCAAAGCCCATAGGCGGCTCAACTGAACAAAACATACCATGTGCTACTGGTGAACATTGAGCAACTAATATGCGCAGTGGTGAAACACAAAGTCATTGGTCAAAACAAAATTTAACAAATGGCAGTACATTCCGCCCTTTGACCAATGAATTTTTGTTTCACATATCTCCTGTTTTAAACAAAAACAAAAAAAAACATCAACACAAAAAAACATTATCAGCAAGTCAGATCAAAGCAATCCCTGTAAAGCAATAGAGGTGAATTAACATATAGATCTCATAACCTTTCACATCAGATACATCTACATAGAAAAGACTGAGCAATCTGTACTCTGAATGAGTCTCTAATTCAACAGTGTTAGCAATTTGATGTGGCATGAGTTCTGCTCATGTAAAGGTGCACGGTCCACCTGAAAGGTTTTCTGGAAGGTAAGCAAAAGTCAGAGTTCCATACGAGAGGGAAAAAAAAAAAAACACAGCTTAGTTCCAGTGGAAGAATGCAATCAAACAAGTTGAACTTGAACTGAAGGCGCAGTTTGCGCAAAATGGATCCATGGTGCTGGCACTTTACTCAGCCAGGTTCAGGTTGGGGGTTCGGATCCTTCCCCGACCCCACACGCACACACCGGAAGGGGGACCACACAGCACACTCAGGGACAGTGGCGAAACGTGGTAGGATCTGCAAAAGAAACAAGTATGACTTTTCTTGCAAATAACATTTTTCATTTAAACTGCACCCTTCCTCTTTCTTTCCCTGTTTTATAATCAGCAGGACGTTTTTGAGGACCTTTGTTATATTTTCTGCAGGTTCTGGAGGATCACTTGGGGCTTCAGCCCACACATCAGCACTGAGGTTTTTATCTGCTGCGCCACAGCTTCCCTTTTCTTGCACTGTCAGAAGGGCTGGGGCAGACTCCTTCTTTAACAAACCTCCATTCACTGCACTTTTGCCAATTTGGGCCATTCTGTCTCCAATTTGTTTGAATGAATCAGATTCTTTTCTAGGTATCAGCATAATTTCGATTTTTTCTTGGTAATTTGCAGCAATCACTCTCCCTAAAACCTGATCACTTTGCCATTTCTGTCCTGGTAACTTTCCTCTCCCCAACTGCTCTGTGACTGCTTGCATGACAGATTGCTTTTGTGCGTGCTGCACAGTTTTGATCAAATCTAGGGGAATGTGCATCTCTCTCATCTCTGCCCACCTGTAAGTGGCTTTTTCTCTCAGCTGTTCACATTTCTGGGGCACCCACTTAGCCATCCCCACTAAGGCAGAATTCTGGGTGTACACTTCTCTCTCTGAATTTTTCTCATTAACATCTGCAAGGTAATTGAACCAGTTAGGTGCTAAAACATTAGCAATGAACCAAAAATCAGCGTAAAAATGACACATCTCACGTAGCTCTTGCTTTAAAATCTGACACACATTATACAACGCTGTTCCTTCTACGGTGCCAGAAAACAACATTTCAGTCAATGAATCATTAGTAAAACAAACATGCTTTTTATCTTCAGTGGACACGAGTTCAAATGGTGCACACAATTTCATTGGTAACTCTTTTACCTGTGGTACTCTAGCCCTGTCTTGCAAGTACCAGATCCAATGTATGATTCTAGCTAGGGGCACTATTTTCTTTCCTTGTTCTTGAGTTACATGTTCATAAGTATTTCCTTCTTGCACTGCGCAGAAACCTGAAGTCTGCATTATTTCATTTGCCAAATCACAAGCGCGCAGCTGCATATAATTTTTCACAGTGACCATATACAAAAGTGTTAGGATTTCACTCAAATGAGGGCTTTTCTGTTTCCAAAAATCAAACAAGCTAATGAAACTCGGTGTCTCTTTCTCTAAAATCTTTCGTTTTACTTGTGCATTTTGCAACGGTAACTCGTAAATCACATTCTGGTCTCTCTCGTCCGTGTTATCAGTTAAGGAATGCATTTTGTCTGCCAAAAACCCTGGCTCACACGAAAACTCAAAGCAGCTCGGAGCTGTCTTAACCCCCTCATTACTGGAATGGGACAAGAAAGATTCTTCATTTTTATAACTTTCAGCATTATTTTGAATTATTGTATCCTGGCTAATTTGCTCACGTAAATTCCTATTTTCATGTTCCAACTTCCTACATTTCTCCTGCATTTCTCTGTAAGCAGATAAAGGTATCCAAACATTTCTGTCATCATTACTTCCAAAAGACACGTTTTCTACATATGTACAACAGGAATTATTTCTCAAAACACCATCAGGCATTTTAGCTACACATGCATTTTCTTCTGTAATTCCCCACACAGAAAACAATTCACAGTTTTTCTTAGCACCATCAGGCAGTTTAACAACACATGACATGGTCTGCTGTGCTACCGTGATTCTCCAAACAACAAACAATTCACAGTTTTTCGTAGCACCATCAGGCAGTTTAACAACACATGACATGGTCTGCCGTGCTACTGTGATTCTCCAAACAACAAAAAAACAATTTCTGTAATTCTCCAAACAACAAAAACAATTACACTTTTAAAGTGTGCACTTAGAAATCTACCAACTCGTCAACACCCTCTTAATCACCTCTTAATGACCGACCCCACGACTCCTGGTACCAATTGTAGTGCTTTCCTCTTATCTAGTTTCTAAGCACTAACATAACACAACAGAAATGCACTTCTGAGGTCAAAGAAGACTTTTATTGTTGTTAATTCTTCCCCAACCACAATATTTATGAATGACGAATTAGTAGCTTTCAAGTCCGCGTTAATCAAACAAAATATATCAGTTTGCAATATACACAGCAGGTTATATTTATAAGATATTGAATGCAAAGCAAAACAAATACTTCACCGTGTGGGAACTATCTACAGCTTCATCTTTCTAAGGTCTGCAAGCTGATGACCCCTGTCAGCCGCGGGAAAGAGATTCATCTACCCACACGGGATTGCTGGCAGCTGGCGCCAAGCTCCAGCACGAGGTCCGGCAGATTTGAATCTGACTCTCTGCAACCTGTTACATTCGTTACAAAGGTGTGCCCCCTCCTCTCAGACCTGGGAAACTGAGCAAGCCTTTTGGAGACTGGCCAGGTCTCCAAGACTACTCCTGTTCCCAAGCTCAAGCGAAGAGAAAAACACCCATGTACTCTCTCTTATCAGGTCTAGTCTACTGTGAAAAAAACATCTTGGTTCTCTGGTGCAAAAACACAGCTTGGAAAAATACAGCTTGGATTCTCAACTGCAATGTCTAACTCCACGTTAAAGGCAATAGGCAGCTAACCTAAATATCAAATGCAATGTCATGTTAAAGGCAATAGGCAGCTAACCTAAATATCAAATGCAATGTCTAGTGTCATGTCAAAGCCAATAAGCATCTAAGCTGAATACAAAATGCAATGTCTTATATCATGTCAAAGCCCATAGGCAGCTGAGCTGAATATAAAATGCAATGTATAATATCATGTCAAAGCCAATAGGCAGCTGAGCTGAATACAAAATGCAATATATAATATCATGTCAAAGCCAATAGGCAGCTGAGCTGAATACAAAATGTAATATATGATATCATGTCAAAGCCAATAGGCAGAATATCTAATAGCATGTCAAAGTCAATAGGCATGCAATGTCAAAGCCAATGGGCGGCTAGACTGGATACAGCATGTCAAAGCCAATAGGTAGAATACAGAATGTAATGACTAATGCAATGTCAAAGCCCATAGGCGGCTAAACTGAATACAGAAAGTAATGGCTAATGCCATGTCAAAGCCCATAGGCGGCTCAACTGAACAAAACATACCATGTGCTACTGGTGAACATTGAGCAACTAATATGCGCAGTGGTGAAACACAAAGTCATTGGTCAAAACAAAATTTAACAAATGGCAGTACATAGTGGCAAATGTTGTCACTGTTACATTCCAGTTGTCGGTATGGCTAGAGGTTGTTATTTGGGCCCTAGTTAATGTAGGGGGTATAGTGGCTGACGTGTGACAGGATGTCAGTTTGACGTTGTGCTCTTACCTTTGCTACATTGTTGGCATGGCAGCATACCCCCATGGAACTGTTGTTGGTGTTGTGTTATGGTGTGCCCCAGCTTTTCTCTGTACAGACCATGCCCCCATGCCGTACCCCTTTCCCCATGCCACTCCATGTATATGATGACTTCCATGCATTTTGTAGTCGGTATCCCCCCCGGTTGTAGTTGACATTAGTGCATTTTAATTCCCCATGCGACTTACCCTGCATGTGTGCTGTCTCCTGGTAGTCTGCGCTGTCCTGTCCTTGAATCCCTGTGACGATGTCCTCAGGGATGACAGCTGCCACAATCTCCTCCATGTGGTCCAGGGGAACCTGGTGTGCATGACTCCCACCTCCAGTCTGCAGTGCTGCCTTCCTGTTCCTGGCCAGCTTTTCCTTGGTCCTGCGCTTGCAGTCATGCCAGCGTTTCTTGCACTCGATGACTGTTCTGCGTACTTCTGCCACACTGTTAATCTTGTCAACAATTTGTTGCCATATTGCGACACTTTCTTTTCTTCTTCGCCCTGTCCTGGTTCTTTTGTGGTTCCTCCTGGCTGGTTCCTGGTCTGTTGTCATCTTCCTGGGGTCTGTACAGGCATCTGGAATCCATTTTGGCTCTCCTCTGCTGAAATGGCTGTGTTTGCAGGGAATTTTGAAGCTATTGCGACAAAAAACGCCCCATATCCGGTTTGCGGTGTCGTAAATCGGCCCACAGTCATTTCCGCCGCGTTAACGTCGTTTTCCTTTACGACGTGACACTGCTGTGTGCGTCCCAAGAAATGACTTACACCTGTGGTTTGCGCCGCCGTGCATCAAAGTATAAAGTTGATGCCCGCACAGTGCAAAGAAATGGCGTTAGCCGGCGGTAATATTTTTTACGCAAAACTGCGCTGGCGCAGTTTTGTGTCAAAAAGTATAAATATGGGCACCTTAGTGATGAAATTAGAATCACCGTTGTAACTAATAATCAGTTGTGTATACACATCCATTTATTAGAAATAAAAACATGCAAACTGAAAATTCTAGTGCAGTTCCTCCTACATACTTGCAATTAAATCACGTATCCACGAAGTTCAAATATATATGTGTGTTAGATGTGAACCCATCTTCAGTTCTCCTGCAGTGTGCTATTCGTTTACATTTATCAATGTGTTTGTCCATTTTGAGTTTACGTATAGCAAAAATTGTTGCTGAGAAGTGGTTAAAACAACATACTTTATATATGGAGGTTGGTGCTAGCATTCCTGTGGGTAAAACAGGACAAATAGCTTTACCTTGCTACATTAATAAACGCATTTTAAGAAAATGCAACCTGAGCATTAAAGTTTTAAAATCCCAATGCATTAACATTGCCTTTGGAAGCTATCTAATTTCAGCCTACATTATACCTTTCTTAATATAATTCTGACTCTCCATCCAGGTAAAGACATTAATGTTTAATGGTCCATGGTCTTTGGAGAGGCAAAGGTGCTGTGTTAAGGTTTTCCGATATTGCATTTATAAAAACATATACAGTTGTAAATAAAAAATAAAGCTTTATAACAGAGTCTAGATTACATTAGATATCAATTTTATTTTAAATCTCTGCACAAATAATATACTGACTGAATTTATAAACATATATAACACGGAAAAGTATTAATTTATAGAGTTTGTGATAGGCGCCTTGTATTTCTGATACTTGAAATAGGAACACTCGACCACAGGCCAGTTTTGAGCCTAGAATACTCTTACATAACCATTTTTTATGATGCAGCTTTAACGGTACATTCAACTGATAAAGTGATACTTAGACAAAAACCTCAGTGTTAAAGCTACGGTGGTGGTAGGAATAATGGTAATCCACAAACTACTGACGATGAGCATTACTTAAGAACTACATATTAGAGAACAAATTATGACACAAAAAATGCCAAAATGTGAGCTGGTAAGTTGGCACAGCAGGAACTACTTAAATAGAAAAAACAGAAAACTGCTTTCGTTCGCTCAAAATTGTTGTCGCTTCGGATTCTGTAATGTAGGGAGTCAAAGTGTATCACTGCCTATAATTTTATTGGAACGTATCTTGCTAATGCTTACAACCAATCTTTTTCTTCATTTGTAAATTGCTATGGTGTGTTTTTCAAATCCTCCCTAAATAATGACAACTGCCTGGAAATATTTTTAATTGGAGAGTTTTCTTAGGCTAAATGGCATTTTTTAACAATATAGGACAAGGAGTACTCAGTATGTTCATACTGCTTAAAAACGATGCATAGTCACACTTGGCAACATTGGAGCTATTATCCCTCTCCTCGAAAACAACGCACAAGGACAACATATAAAAGTGGAAATCATATTCGACCCATAATCCATACGTACTTTTATTTGTCAGGAGTACTTATTTTTTGTGTTAGAAACGATAAAAGCAGTGAAAAGTGAAAGTCAATTCTTGAAGTGTTCAGAATAGTGCATGCTAAATTATGTGTATTCGTAAAGAGAGCCATCACCCGTGAAGAGGTGTGTATGTCTAGCACTGCATATGTTAGGTCTGTTAATTTAAAAGCAAGGCCTTCAGATGCTTGCAAAATTAAAAAAAAGAGACTCTGATGTGGAGTGGGTTTTGTGCTTTATGAGTGATGTAAGGGCACACTTGTCCTCCAGATTTCGGGTCTCACTATGGCAGCCAAACTCACAGGGAGGACACCACTGACGTGTCTTGTGAAGTGCACAATGTAGGAAAGTAGCCTCTTTCTAGCATGGTTAACCCCACTTTTTGGCCTGTTTGTCAGTGTGTTTGACTGTGTTCACTGGGATCCTGCTAACAAGGACCCCAGTGGTTATGCTCTCTACCTTCTAAATTGGTAACTGTACATTTTTCTTACCACAATTGGCATACTGGTCCCCCCATGTAAGTCCCTAGTATATGGTACCTAGGTACCCAGGGCAGTGGGGTACCTGGGATCCCTATGGGCTGCAGCAGTTATTCTGTCACCCACAGGGAGCCCAGGGGTGGGTAGAAGCTCCTACTTGTTCTGGACTCCACTGTGACTCTTAGACTTAGTCCCCTCTCTCCACAGGTCTTCTTTCTTCAGAAATCCACTGATGGTTTCTTGCAGTCTTGGCTGGGTGTCTTCTTTTTCTTCTTTTCCTCCTTTTGGATGGTTTGGGGAAAATCCAATGATTTACTCCTGCTTTCCTGGTCGCTAGTGGGGTGTTGTGTTACTTACCTCCATGGTTTTCTAGTACCCCCAGCTCCCCTCTACACATTTCACTTACCTAGGTGGGGGTCCTGTGTTCACATTCCAGTTTTTTTAGTATATGCTTTTGGCTCCCCCTAGGGTGGCTATTGGTTATTGCTATTTGTACTGTTTTATAACTTTTTCAATGCCTATTTCTGATTGCCAGTGTATATATTTAGGGTATCACATACCTCCTGTTGAAGGGATGTCCCTCCGGGAATTTGTGGCAATGTGTTCTAAAAATAAAATACCTTTATTTTTGTACAACTTAATATTTTCTTTCATGTGTGTAAGTGTTGTGTCACCACAGTGGTATTGCATGAGCTTTGCATGTCTCCTAGATAAGCCTTTGCTGCTCATACACAGCTACGTCTACAGAGCCTTGCTTCTAGACACTGTCTGCACCTCACTAAGAGGAGATACTTGACCTGGTATAAGATGTAAGCACCTTGGGTACCCACCATACACCAGGCCAGCTTCCTACAAACAGGTTCCACTTTCAGGTCAACCTCAGCTTCTTTCTGAAAGCCCTTTCTTTAACCTCTTAGCTGCTGGGCCTTTCCCCCCACCCCCAGTGCTGAGCCCTTTTTTGGCTTTTTGGGGTAGTGTGTGCTTAGGCCTTCATAACTTTTTGTCCACATAAGCTATCCACACAAAATTTGCGTCCTTTTTTTCCAACATCCTAGGGATTCTAAAGGTACCCAGAGTTTCTGGGTTCCCCTGGAGGAGACCAAGAAATTAGCCAAAATATACCTAAAAATTTTTTTTTTCAAACAAATGGGAAAAAAGGGCTGACGAAGAAGGCTTGTGGTTTTTGCCCTGAAAATGGCATCAACAAAGGGTTTGCGGTGCTAAAATCACCAACTTCCCAGCTTTCAGGAACATGCAGAGTTGAATCAGAAAACCAAATTTTTAAACACAATTTTGGCATTTTACTGGGACATACTTCATTTTTACTATTTTTGGTGCTTTCATCCTCCTTCCAGTTAGTGACAGGAATGGGTGTGAAACCAACACTGGATCCCAGACAGCTAAGTGTTTCTGAAAGGTAGACAAAATTCTGAATTCAGCAAGGGGTCATTTGTGTAGATCCTACAAGGTTTTCATACAGAAAATAACAGCTGAAAAAAAATATATTTGAAATAGAGCTGAAAAAACAGCCATTTTCCTCAGCGTTTTACTCTGTAACTTTTTTCCTGTAATGTCAGATTGTTTATAGCAATATACCGTTACATGTGCTGGACTCTTCTGGTTGCAGGGATATATAGGGCTTGTCGGTTCATCAAGATCCCTAGGTCCCCAGAGCCAATAAATGAGCTGCACCTTGCAATAGATTTTCATTCTACACCGGGTACACAGCAATTCATTTGCTGAAATATAAAGAGTGAAAAATAGGTATCAAGAAAACCTTTGTATTTCCAAAATGGGCAGAAGATAAGGTATTGAGCTGTAGTGGTCATTTGCCCATCTCTGAATTCTGGGGTGCCCATACTAGCATGTAAATTACAGGCCATTTCTCAAATAGACTTTTTTACACACTGTCTTACATTTGGAAGGAATAAAAGGTAGAGAAAGACAAGGGGCAATAACACTTGTTGTGCTATTCTGTATTCCCCCAAGTCTCCCAATGAAAATGGTACCTCAGTTGCATGGGTAGACCTAATGCTCGTGACAGGAAAGGTAATATGGACACATCACATTTTTACTTTGAAATCTGATGTGTTTTTTGCAAAGTGCCTAGCTGTGGATTTTGGCCTCCAGCTCATCCGGCACCTAGGGAAACCTACCAAACCTGCAAATGTTTGAAAACTAGACACCTAGGGGAATCCAGGATGGGCTGACTTGTGGGGCTCTGATCAGGTTATGTTACCCAGAATCCTTTGCAAACCTCAAAATGTGGCCAAAAAAACACTTTTTCCTCACATTTCGGTGACAGAAAGTTCTGGAATCTGAGAGGAGCCACACATTTCCTTCCACCTAGCGTTCCCCCAAGTCTCCTGATAAAAATGATACCTCACTTGTGTGGGTAGGCCTAGTGCCCGCGACAGGATATGCCCCAAAACACAACGTGGACATATCACATTTTCACAAAGAAAACATAGCTGTTTTTTGAAAAGTGCCGAGCTGTGGATTTTGGCCTCTAGCTCAGCTGGCACCTATAGAAACCTAGCATACCTGCACAGTTCTGAAAACTAGACACCTAAGGGAATCCAAGATGGGGTTACTTGTGGGGCTCTGATCAGGTTATGTTACCAAGAATCCTTTGCAAACCCCAAAATGTGGCCAAAAAAACACCTTTTCCTCACATTTCGGTGACAGAAAGTTCTGGAATCTGAGAGGATCCACAAATTTCCTTCCACCCAGCGTTCCCCTAAGTCTCCCGATAAAAATGATACCTCACTTGTGGGGGTAGGCCTAGTGCCCGCGACAGGAAATGCCCCAAAACACAACGTGGACATATCACATTTTCACAAAGAAAACATAGCTGTTTTTTTAAAAGTGCCTAGCTGTGGATTTTGGCCTCTAGCTCAGCTGGCACCTATGGAAACCTAGCAAACCTGCACAGTTCTGAAAACTAGACACCTAGGGAAATCCAAGATGGGGTGACTTGTGGGGCTCTGATCACGTTCTGTTACCCAGAATCCTTTGCAAACCTCAAAATGTGGCCAAAAAAACTCTTTTTCCTCACATTTCGGTGACAGAAAGTTCTGGAATCTGAGAGGAGCCAGCATTCCCCCAAGTCTCCTGATAAAAATGGTACCTCACTTGTGTGGGGAGGCCTAGTGCCCGTGACAGGAATAGATCACACAACAGTCAATGTTGTTACTTACATGAGGCAACTGTTGACCCTGGGGTGATCCATTCCTTACGCAGGCACTAGGTATAGGCACTCAAGAGGGGTAGTGTTTTTATCAGGACAGGTGAGGAATCACTGGGTGGTAGGAATTTTGTGGATCGCAGCCTATTCCTGTAGTTTGTGTGACAGAAATGCAAGAAAAATTGAGTTTTTATTTACCATTTCAGCTTTGCCTGGTATTCTGGGTAAGAAAACTTTGGGGAATCCACACTAGTCACACCTCTGTGGACTCCCTCGGGTGTCTAGCTTCCAGAAATGTTTGGGTTTAGTATGTTTCCCTATATAGCCGCCGAACCCAGGACCAAAAACACAGGTGCCTGCCTTACAAAACCAGTTTGTTTTGTGATAGATAATTTTGATGTCTCCACAATACAATTTGGGCAGTGGAATTCGGGACTGAACTAAATTGGGGAGCTCCCAAGAGGAGCACCCTCTCTGTGCTTGCCCCCTCATTCACCTGCTCTCTGGGTTGGGCTAACCCACTATTGCCCTGTTGCACAGACTGTGCTTGTGAAGGGACAACAGGACTGCCCTCATCACCTCCCTCACAATTTACTGGAAGGTGTTATCCAATGGGACTCCTCCAACTGAAAAATCACTCCCAGAGTGTGCACCATTGTCCTATCCCCCAGATGCTGTCTCAGTATCTGCTGTCTCAGTCTCTGATCCTATGTCAGAGCTGTCCTCTGTAACCAGAGTGATGTCAGAAGCAGTCATCCATCAAGATCCCATCTCTGCAATTGGCTAAACTAAACTATGTAGGCTCTAAAACACTAGCCTACATAGACAGTCACAAAATTGCTGGTGTGTTTGTGTGATATGTGCAACAGTAGAGGCCACCTTATCTGCGCTTCTTCCCTCAATCAGCACGTTCTTTCAAGACACTCAAACACCTTGTTACATACCATTCGTCACAGTCTTTAGCACCTCCTGCGTCCAGTCCAACAATCATTATTGGTGCTCTCACTCCCATGTCCTCCTCCCCGGATTCCCTCATTACCACCCAGCAAACGTGCTCTTCATCTCTCCATAGCCACCCCTCACATACATTTAGGGGGTCATTCCAGCCAAACGGGAACCACCAGAATACCGCTGCGCGGTCAAAAGACCGCCGCGGTTATTCTGAGTTTCTCGCTGGGCGGGCGGGCGACCGCCAGAAGGCCGCCCGCCCACCCAGCGGGAAACCCCTTCCCACGAGGATGCCGGCTCTGAATGGAGCCGGCGGAGTGGGAATGGTGCGACGGGTGCAGTTGCACCCTTCGCGATTTTCAGTGTCTGCTATGCAGACACAGAAAATCTTAGTGGGGCTCTGTTAGGGGGCCCCTGCAGTGCCCATGCCATTGGCATGGGCACTGCAGGGGCCCCCAGGGGCCCCACGACACCCATTACCGCCAGCCAGGTTCTGGCGGTCAAAACCGCCAGAACCAGGCTGGCGGTAAGGGGGTCGGAATCCCCATGGCGGCAATGCCTGCAGCGCCGCCATGGAGGATTCCCCAGGGCAGCGGAAAACCGGCGGGACACCACCGGTTTTCCGTTTCTGACCGCGGCTGTACTGCCGTGGTCAGAATGCCCATGGGAGCACCGCCAGCCTGTTGGCGGTGCTCCCGCGGTCGTTGGCCGCCAGGGTCAGAATGACCCCCTTAATTTGCATTATAGCGCGGGTAGTGGCTGACTTTACTAATGTACTCAGCTATTTACATAAAATACAGATTTGCTCTTTGCAGTAGTCATATAAACCTTCTGCGCTTCTTTATGGCACTAAAACTGCCACTAGACAAAAGTCTGATCCTTTTGTAGCAGAAACATAATCACAAGACTTACTTGACTTCTTTATTGCTGCCTAAAATCTACAGTTGAAATGTGTCAGTTGAAGTATGTGCACTGCTTTGAAGACGCAAGCTGCAAGTGCAAGACAACGGGTGGCAAATGATAGATATATATATATATAGAGAGAGAGAGAGAGAGAGAGAGAGAGAGAGATCACTTTTACATGTGGGTCTGCTTTTCCTGGGGGCCAATTGCAGCCCCAAGGGAAACCACAGATGCACTGACAAAAGGGATATATATATATATATATATATATATATATATATATATATATATATATATATATATATATTTATTTACATGGATATATATATATATAGATCTATCTATAGATATATCCATGTAGATAGACATATCTATCTACATGGATTGATATATCTATATATATATTGAACTTGGATTTAAACTTGCAAGGGCCCGATTCGTTCACTCCCGGAAAAAATGGCATTTATCCAAAATAACGATGGAAGTGAGCAAGGGATGGGATAGAGGCATTTTTCCTCTCTTCCAGCTTTTCACGGAGTCTGTGGCAGCGGCAGTAATTAAGTTGAGCAGCACCAGTACAAGTATGTGGGATACTAATTAGAGACATTTGATTTACGACCAAATATTACTGTGACTGGGGTGCCTGTGATGTTATTTTAACGTTATTGAGATTAAGCATTCCGGAAACAGAGACATAGGTATTGAATAGTGCATTGTGGGAATTATATTCTAACTATGAAGTCACATGACTGAGAATTTAAAAGCACTGGTGAAAAAATGTTTGCCTCTACTCACCTGTGAACAAGGCAATGTATGCCAAAACGCGTTAGGGAAATGGACAAATATACTGCTTTATAGCCTGAATAAATGCTCAGATTCACGTGGATTGGTGCCTTGGTTTTCTTCGTGTCAGTTCAATATTTCAATGGGAAGCTTCACCCCTGTAACCAAGGCCGCCCTGTAGGATCTGTGGCCCTCGTGTGAAGTAGATGAACTTGGATTTAAACTTGCAAGGGCCCGATTCGTTCACTCCCGGGAAAAATGGCATTTATCCAAAATAACGATGGAAGTGAGCAAGGGATGGGATAGAGGCATTTTTCCTCTCTTCCAGCTTTTCACGGAGTCTGTGGCAGCGGCAGTAATTAAATTGAGCAGCACCAGTACAAGTATGTGGGATACTAATTAGAGACATTTGATTTACGACCAAATATTACTGTGACTGGGGTGCCTGTGATGTTATTTTAACGTTATTGAGATTAAGCATTCCGGAAACAGAGACATAGGTATTGAATAGTGCATTGTGGGAATTGTATTCTAACTATGAAGTCACATGACTGAGAATTTAAAAGCACTGGTGAAAAAATGTTTGCCTCTACTCACCTGTGAACAAGGCAATGTATGCCGAAACGCGTTAGGGAAATGGACAAATATACTGCTTTATAGCCTGAATAAATGCTCAGATTCACGTGGATTGGTGCCTTGGTTTTCTTCATGTCAGTTCAATATTTCAATGGGAAGCTTCACCCCTGTAACCAAGGCCGCCCTGTAGGATCTGTGGCCCTCGTGTGAAGTAGATGAACTTGGATTTAAACTTGCAAGGGCCCGATTCGTTCACTCCCGGGACAAATGGCATTTATCCAAAATAACGATGGAAGTGAGCAAGGGATGGGATAGAGGCATTTTTCCTCTCTTCCAGCTTTTCACGGCGTCTGTGGCAGCGGCAGTAATTAAGTTGAGCAGCACCAGTACAAGTATGTGGAATACTAATTAGAGACATTTGCTTTACGACCAAATATTACTGTGACTGGGGTGCCTGTGATGTTATTTTAACGTTATTGAGATTAAGCATTCCGGAAACAGAGACATAGGTATTGAATAGTGCATTGTGGAAATTGTATTCTAACTATGAAGTCACATGACTGAGAATTTAAAAGCACTGGTGAAAAAATGTTTGCCTCTACTCACCTGTGAACAAGGCAATGTATGCCGAAACGCGTTATACTGCTTTATAGCCTGAATAAATGCTCAGATTCACGTGGATTGGTGCCTTGGTTTTCTTCGTGTCAGTTCAATATTTCAATGGGAAGCTTCACCCCTGTAACCAAGGCCACCCTGTAGGATCTGTGGCCCTCGTGTGAAGTAGATGAACTTGGATTTAAACTTGCAAGGGCCCGATTCGTTCACTCCCGGGAAAAATGGCATTTATCCAAAATAACAATGGAAGTGAGCAAGGGATGGGATAGAGGCATTTTTCCTCTCTTCCAGCTTTTCACGGAGTCTGTGGCAGCGGCAGTAATTAAGTTGAGCAGCACCAGTACAAGTATGTGGAATACTAATTAGAGACATTTGCTTTACGACCAAATATTACTGTGGTGCCTGTGATGTTATTTTAACGTTATTGAGATTAAGCATTCCGGAAACAGACACATAGGTATTGAATAGTGCATTGTGGGAATTGTATTCTAGCTATGAAGTCACATGACTGAGAATTTAAAAGCACTGGTGAAAAAATGTTTGCCTCTACTCACCTGTGAACAAGGCAATGTATGCCGAAACGCGTTAGGGAAATGGACAAATATACTGCTTTATAGCCTGAATAAATGCTCAGATTCACGTGGATTGGTGCCTTGGTTTTCTTCGTGTCAGTTCAATATTTCAATGGGAAGCTTCACCCCTGTAACCAAGGCCGCCCTGTAGGATCTGTGGCCCTCGTGTGAAGTAGATGAACTTGGATTTAAACTTGCAAGGGCCCGATTCGTTCACTCCCGGGAAAAATGGCATTTATCCAAAATAACGATGGAAGAGAGCAAGGGATGGGATAGAGGCATTTTTCCTCTCTTCCAGCTTTTCACGGAGTCTGTGGCAGCGGCAGTAATTAAGTTGAGCAGCACCAGTACAAGTATGTGGAATACTAATTAGAGACATTTGCTTTACGACCAAATATTACTGTGACTGGGGTGCCTGTGATGTTATTTTAACGTTATTGAGATTAAGCATTCCGGAAACAGAGACATAGGTATTGAATAGTGCATTGTGGGAATTGTATTCTAACTATGAAGTCACATGACTGAGAATTTAAAAGCACTGGTGAAAAAATGTTTGCCTCTACTCACCTGTGAACAAGGCAATGTATGCCGAAACGCGTTAGGGAAATGGACAAATATACTGCTTTATAGCCTGAATAAATGCTCAGATTCACGTGGATTGGTGCCTTGGTTTTCTTCGTGTCAGTTCAATATTTCAATGGGAAGCTTCACCCCTGTAACCAAGGCCGCCCTGTAGGATCTGTGGCCCTCGTGTGAAGTAGATGAACTTGGATATATCTATATATATATATATATATATATATGTATTTTTTTTGGTAGTTGTAGGGAAATCCTGTCAATTTCTTTCTTTATTTATTTTTTTAAATTAGCCCCTGAGGGTGGTGCGATCGCGCCCCCCAGGGGGCCCCAACATTGAAATTTAAAAATATGGCCCCACAGGGGTTTGCCCAGCCTACGGGCAACCCCTTGTCAATTTTGTTATTTAAAAAAAAAAAAAATCAGCCCCTGGGGGTGGCGCGATCGCACGCAATCACGCCCCCCAGGGGGCCCCAATATTGATATTTAAAAATATGGCCCCGGGGGAGGAGGGGGGCGGCCCACTTTCCTAGGGGGGCTGACCCCCCCAAGTGAAATCCCTGGTGTCTAGTGGCGTTTACTGGCCCTCGATCGCAGCTGTGCTGCGATCGAGGGCCAGGAAACCCGTTCAGGAAGGCCTCGTATGAAAGGGGAGAGTCTCCCCTTTCCTACGAGGCCTTCCCGAACGTGGGGAAGGCCGTTGGGGCCGTTTTCTCCATCGGAGCAGGAACCGGCCCTACGGCCGCTTCCTGCTCCGATGGGGAAAACAACACTGTGACGTTGTGCGCTGACATCACAAAGGGGTGGGTTGGGGGTGGGGGTAGACACAGAAGCTCTTCTGTGTCTTCCAGGGTTTAAAAATAATATTGATATTTAAAAATATGGCCCCAGGGGGAGTCGGGGTGGCCCACTTTCCTAGGGGGGCTGACCCCTCCAAGTGAAATCCCTGGTGTCTAGTGGCGTTTACTGGCCCTTGATCGCAGCTGTGCTGTGATAGAGGGCCAGGAAACGCGTTCAGGAAGGCCTCGTATGAAAGGGGATAGTCTCCCCTTTCATACGAGGCCTTCCCGAACGTGGGGAAGGCCGCTTCCTGCTCCGATGGGGAAAACAACACTGTGACGTCAGCGCGCATTGTAGCGCGCTGATGTCACAAAGGGGTGGGTTGGGGGTGGGGGTAGACACGGAAGCTCTTCTGTGTCTCCCAGGGTTTAAAAAAAAATAAAAAATCAGAGGATTTTCTAACACCCTCCCCGGTGTCGGCCACTAGTCGTGACCCGCACCAGGGAGGTAGTGCGGGCGTCGGCCAGTGGCAGACGCCTGCATTAAAGGGGTTATTAGTTTTCACAACTATAATTATGGGTGCATGATGCACCTACTAATGCATGTTTTATGCATGCCACATACACACAACTAAATGATGTGATTTATTTAAAAACAATTAGGGGGATTGATTTAGGACATGTCACAGAATAGTGGGTGTGGGTATATTGGTCTGAAATGGCACTGAAAATTACATCATAATACATGATATCACACCTTCATAATGTTTCTGACGTTATTGAAGTGTGTCAGATTTCCAGACTCTTACTTTCTTATATTCTAATTGTATTGCTTATGTGGTTAAATAGGAGTTTGCTTCTTCTCCTCATATACTGTCATTTTACCTTAATCCCTTATGTCCTATGTCATAGCATTAATAACCTGTATGTTTTATTTACTAAGACTTAATTCGTTAAATCCTCAATGATGTTATCTGCCACCTAAAGTATGTGAGAACAAGCATGGCCAACAGAACGAACGATCCTTCCACTGTTAATGAAATAATTACTAGACTAAATATGTACTAATTGCTGCTTACAACATAAATATCTATAAAGTACTATAGCATAAAGAACACCCTATTGTTAGAAAATATAGGATTCTACTTTTCACTGTGAAAAGCAGGAATCAGTAATTGTGTGAGAGTAATGCACGTAAGAACGTAATGAAAAAAACTATTGATCTTTTTATGATATGGATGTCCATTTATTTTTCCGGGTGATATTAGTGTAAATTTTGAACCACTAGGCAGCACAACCTTTTTTAAGGGAGGAAGAAGCACATTGGATAAATTTGAAAAAACCACAACTAACACACATTACAACACTCAACACACATGCAAGTCACATTATAAAACACACTGCATCACATACCGCAATCCTTTGCATTTTTACAGGAAGACACAGCAGGACAGAGTAACTGTTTTCCACACTGCACAGATACTATGCACAATCTTCTTCTTTTTACCATCCCATACAATGTCCTTCACACACTTTTGTCCAGTCACACCCTTTGGCACAACCCCTCTTTAGTAAGTCACTATAACAAATATTTTATTGTTTCCTACCTTGTCACATATTAAAAATTCCCGTTTCACTGACAAAGAATTAAGAATCATGGTGGGTGAAATCATGAGAGTAAAGCCACAATTGTTTGGAGCCCAAGTCCAGTACACTACTGTCAGTAGAAAAATGGAAATGTAGAAAAATAGAAACACCACCCTGCGCACAAAGGAGGTCATGAGGAAGAGGTAAAAAGACCTCAGGGGTGAGGGCCATTCCCTGGTCTCTAGGCACCGGCTCCATAACAAGAGGGCAGGAATACCTGAGGGGGGGCGGAGTATGATAAGTCACAGCACCAGAAATGTCACCAAAATGTTATGTTGTGCATACTCAATGCTCACTGTGTGCCACCTTTACTGTCACTCCACTCACTAGCCCAGTGCCCATCTACTCCAAATACCTTGTTTGTCAAATCCCAATTGAAGTGTACTTACCTGGGAGGATAACGTTTGTATACTGTGTGTAGTACAGGGGCTAAGGCCAGGAAGCTCTGTTACTATTAGTCCACTCAGTCAACCCAATGTCATCTTTTCCACATACCCTTCTTTGTCAACTCCTAATTGAAGTGGACTTGCCTGGGATGATAACATTTGCATAGTCTGTGTAGTACAGGGACTGACATAACTCCAACTCCCAGCAAGCTCTGTTATTGTTACTCCACTCAGCCAGCCCAGTGTCCTCTGCACCAAAGACCCATGTTAGTGAACTCCCAATTGCAGTGTACTCAACTGGAGATAACTTTTATATACTATGTGTAGTACAAGGACTGACATGACTGCTAAGGCCAGGAGGCTCTATTACTGTTGTCAACTCTAATTTTAGTAGTTCTCACCTGGGAGGATAACATTTGTATACTGTGTTTAGTGCAGGAACTGACGTGACTACTAAGGCCAGGAGGCTCTGTTACTATTACTCCACTCAGCCCGTCCAGTGTTCTTTTATCCAAATACCCTTGTTTGTCAACTCCCAACTGAAGTGGGCTCACCTGGGAGGATAAGATTTGTACTGTATAGTCTGTGTAGTAGAGGAATTGAAATGACTCCAACTCCCAGCAAGCACTCTTTCTATACCTCCAAATACCAGAACAGTGCTCACATGCTCAAAAACACCTGTTACTGAATTCTCAAGTGCAGTGTGCGCACAAGGGAGATATCATTGTACGAGAGTGTGTACTACAGTGAGTGACATGACTGCACCTCACAGCAGGCCCTGTATCTGTAACTGCATGCACAAGCACAGTGTTCTCTTCTCCAAAAAACACTGTTTGTTAATTTACAAATTAAGCTTACTTATCTGGGGGATAACATTTGTCAAGTATTGGGGAGTAATGAGAGTGACAGGACTGCAACTCACAGTAGGCACTGTTCCTCCAACTCCACACAGCAGACCAGTGTTCTCCCATCAAAACACCTATCTGTCTCAACTCTCTTGAATTGTACTCACCTGGGAGGAAACCATTAGTACAGTGTGTATAGTAGAGGGAATTACATGACTGTAGCACAGAGGAGGCTTTTTTTTTACTATCACTCCAAACACCAGTCCAGTGTCCTGGACACAAAATCACAAAAGAAGTGTACTCACATGGGGGAATTACATTTTGCAAGTGTATGAAGTAGAGGGAGTGACATGACTGCTAAGGCCAGGAGGCTCTGTCTCTCCAGCTCCAAACACATGCCTAATGTATACATGTCCTAACACCTCTGCTCGTTCACTTACATTGGAAGTGTACTCTACAGGGAGGATCACATTTGTCTAGTGCTTGGAACTAGCTGGAGTGACCTGAATGTCAATCCCAATGGGTCCTATTTTGCTAACTCCAATCGCCAGCCCAGTGTACATTTGCCCCAGTGCATCTGTTAGTGAAGTCTTAAATGATGTTTACTCACCGGGGAGAATGATATTTGTTTAGTGTCTGGATCTGGGGGCGTAACCTGAATGCAACTCCCAAGAGGCACTGTTCAAGTGACCCCAAATAGCAGAACGCTGGTCACTTGCCCAACAATCCTAGCCTGATCACTCTCAAATCATGTTTACTCACCTTGGAGGGACAAAGATACAGATCATGCTCAGCTCAGAGATGTGGATGGCCACCGGGCTCCATCTTTAACTGCTAAACCAAGATGAAACTATTGAGGACAGAAAGTACAGCTCACACAGTGTGCAACATAAAAGTTCAAGAAGGCCTCAAGATGCATCACCAGATTGGGATGGACTGCAGACATATTCACAATGCGCTGATCACATGATGTCTCCAATCACATATACAACAAACTCCGTGGTCATCCTGCATAACAATCAACTAGGCCTCAAAATGGCCAAAGACGCATTCTACCCAGTCATTGTTTTGCGTGCACTCCTGGCAAGATATACATCTCTGCCCATCCTCCAAGTGCAAAGGAATTGCTAAATTCAGCGGCTGCTGGACTTTAATTGAATTGGCATGCTTCACAAATGTCAGCTCAATCCAACCAGTACCATAGGTACCTATCACAATAGGATCACCTGCAAATCAACTATGTACAACAGTTCTGCAAAATGTTGCTGTAAACCTTTGGATGTAGATGTCACAATATCACAAGTAACATTTTATCTTTCACATCAGGAGATCAAGCTTCCACTGGCCTCACAAAGGCCACAGACAAGACTGTCACTATCCCCCTGCATGACACTCCTGGGTGTCTGGATGTGGAGGATAGGTCTGGCCCATCTGGATAACCTGGTCAGACCCCTACAGTGAGTCTCACTGTGGCCATATCAGGATCTCCCACCCTGGTTGCCTCGACTTCACAGGCAGCCATTTGCCCCCCAACCTGTACCCCTAGAACAGAGGCAACCATCTTGCGCCCCACAGTCGAGGGATCCTGAGTTGCAGCAGAACACTTCAGACAATGATGTTCCTAGAACCAATAGTAGGGGGAACCTTGTGTCAAAGGCACAGGCCCATGGGGGTAGGATGCATGGAAGAGATGTTGCTGGCCACTGGGGTGAGGCCACTAGGGATGTTCCTGGCCAGTACTCTATCAGCCAAGTCTTGGGGATGTATCAGGAGTACCAAGGTGTGATGGTACAGGTAGTAACTGAACTCTGTGAGATCAAGCAGCTGCAAAGAAACATCCACAGGGATATGCTTCAACCGTAGGAGGCCACCAATACCAACCTGGCCTCCCTAACAGGGTTGTTGAGGGACATTAGCAATACCTTGATTAGGGATTGTAAGCAACCCTCTACCCCTTCCTTTGGCGCAGCAAAAACAGGCCCTTCTTCATCAGTGCCTGAAAATGGAAGGGAGGCCCTGTCAGGGGAAGACCCCGCCGCAGAGATCCCTGCCTCTGTAGCAGCTGCTCCTCCCCACAAAAGCAGGGGCGTCAAGCAAAGAATTCAGGAAGTGTGGATGGCCAGATGCCAACCACTGCCAGCAAGTGACACCTTTCTGAAGGAACTCCTTTGTGTGCCACAAATTCACTCTCTTGACTGTCCTTCAAACACCGTTCCATTTCCTATGGGAGGGGTACACTGGATTCTCAACTTACAATGTTGTGGCATCTACTACAATGGTTTCATCCACCATGACTAAACCCTTCCCTATTCTGTTCCAACATGTCCCTTATTTTTATTAATTGCACAAATTCACAATAAATACCACCTATCACAAAGTTTGTGTCTGCTTGCTTCTGTTTAAATGGTTGCTATGTAGAGATGCAAGTCCATGTGAAGCAAATAATGAAGACACAAGATACTAGTGCAAGGAGGGATGTGTTATAGGTACAGTGTCTTGTTAGGGTTTACATCTTACACACACAAAACTCATTGCTACAAGTGCCTGGTCACACCAAACATTTTATTTCCCTTTATAGCACATAGGCTGTTCAAATGTCTGGTCTCTCGTAGCTAAGAAGGCCTGACTCATATTGTGTCAAGGTAGATATACAAAGGTACAGTCCCCCAGACCACAGAAGGAAGGTCCTTGACAGACATTTTCCTGAAGAATAGGCAAATGGAGAAGTAAATGGAGTCACCAGCTTGAAACGTATTACATACCAAAACCAAGTAATCCAACCTCCCATACACCAAGATACAGACAGAGGGCAGGACAACAGAACCTGATCACAGACCCATCATAATACAATAACCATGCATCTGATGGTATGATACAAACATATGCCAGTGTTGTAGCACAGCCACTTTGACCTACAATAATGGAACATACCTACTGCTACATATAGGTCATACAATACGGATCAACGGCTGGTTAGCACTTACTGGCAACAGATTTCATGGCCACATGATCACACACATGAATCAATGGACCCATCACAGCACACTAAACAAGTACAATGTTCACTTCAACCTTAACACCACACACTGTCCAAGCTGGCTTGGCACAGTCTCATACAACTTATATTTGTATCCCACATCACCTGGAACAATCCATATCCAGTTCCTATGTCAGAACAGCATCAGATACCTCTCAATGTCACAACTCTGAAATTCCCACATGAGGATGTCCGGGTGAAGGTATCTGTACAAAGACAAAACAAGGAACATAGATTTGAAAAAATACATATTACACAAATCACATAAATACATATTACACAAATCACATAGCACACATCTGGAAATGACGTTACATTGCAATGAAACTGACATAATCAAAGCAACAACATCAAGGTGGGGAATATGTCAGAGGCTAACTCTTCAAGCACCCTTTGGCTGAATATTACTGAGCATTATCCCTAGTGTTATGCCAAAACACTCTACTCCACACATTTTGACAACTACAGTCCTTCGAACAGTCACCGGCATAACATCACATGACATACTTACACTCAACAAAAGTAGTTATTGAAGAGATCTTCCCACAAGTTAGTTCCTTCCTCTTCACCACTGTCATCCTCACTTGGCCTTTCAGGAGGCTCACCCAGGGGCACTGTAGGCTGCCTCTCCTCTGGGATGAATATGATGTTTCTACTTAGGGCAATGTTGTGGAGCATGCAAAAGGCCACCATGATCTGACACACTCTCCTGGATGAGTAGAGGAGGGCTCCATCAGTCCTGTCCAGACACCTAAATCTGGCCTTCAGGAGCTCAAAAGCCAGCTGCATTTCCCACCTTGTTCTCACATGGAGCTCATTGAAGCAGACGTCCCCTGGTGTAGTCAGATTTCTCAGTGGCATCAAAAACCAAGGACGGTTTGGATATGCGGAATCTCCTGTTAATGTGCAACAATGAGTTCCTCTTATCATAAACTCTTTCCAAACATTGCACTCAAATAAACGGTACAGATGTAACTTGCCAACCAGCCACGTTCTCTCATTTTAAATGTGACATCAGCTGGTCAATCGTACTCTTCTGCATAATGAAGGCATCATGACCTGTTCCCTGAATATTGTCACAGATATGTGAAATGTATAGGTCCACCAAACATATAACTTGGACTTTGATGGAACAGAAGTTCTTTCAGTTGTGTCATACTTGTTCATTGGCATGCGGTAGGACCAAGCCATTATGGCCCTCATTACTACCCTGGCAGGTCGGTGATAAAGCGGCGGTAATACTGCCAACATGCCTGCAGTAACAAAAATGGAATTATGACCATGGCGGAAACCACCAACACAGACTGCCACTTTAACACTCCGACTGCCACGGCGGTAGCAACAAACACTGCGGCGGTAACCGCCAACAGCCAGGCGGAAGACAATGGACTGCCCACTCTGTTATGACCCACCAATCTGCCAGCTTTTCCGGGGCGGTTCCAATGCCATCAAAAGCATTGCAGAAACAGTACGCAGAAGGGAAACACTCACCTCTCGACACTCAAGGAAGAACTACGACGCCATGGACCCCGACCTGCAGATCGTCCCCATGCTGGTTTACCTCCTCCTATACCAGGAACACGAACAGCAGTGAAAACGACCATGGTGAGTACCAAACCTAGCACACAAGGGAGGGTGGGAGTAAAAAGAGAGTGACACACACAAAAGCAACATGCAACACCCCCACCCCCAACAACATACACACAAACAGATACAATAACATCACATATTCACCCCCCATCCCTCAGGAATTACACAAGGACAAAAGGAATTGATTAAAGTGAATGTAATGTAAAATATTTAGATAAATACGTCCTTAAAGCAAGAAACAGTATGTACAATATTTACAGATGGAGGGACAATGCCCACTCCGAAATGTCCGTGGCCCACAGGGCCACAACACATAGGCCAAGGCCACACTTGACTCCTGCCTCAATACGGAGAGAACACTGCAGGGGCATCAGGTCGAAAACACACAGGCACCTCAGGGGGATGGGGCATAGACGGGCACCTCAGCCAGAAGATGGTACAACACCACTACTCCTGGAGGGGGCTACATGCCCTTTGCGATGTCCTGGGGAGTGCAAGGCCACAGTCTCCCAAGTGGGTGGTTTGCCCACTGCTTGGTTCTGGGGAGTGCAAGACCACAGTCTCTCTAGTGGGTGGTTTGCCCACTGCTTGGTCCAGGGGAATGTAAAGCCACAGTCTCTCAAGTGGGTGATTTGCCCACTGCTTGGTTTTGGGGAGTGCAAGGCCACAGTCTCTCTACTGGGTGGTTTGCCCACTGCTTGGTCCTGGGGAGTGAAAAGCCACAGTCTCTCAATTGTGTGGTTTGCCCACTGCTTGGTCATGGGGAGTGCACGGCTACAGTCTCTCTAGTAGTTGGTTTGCCTACTGCTTGGTCCTAGGGAGTGCAAGGGCACAGTTCTCTAGTGGGTAGCTTCTCCACTGGTGCTGGATGGGGCTCTGTGCCCAGTGTGCTTCATCCTGCCAAGGAGGGGGTGAGTGGATGCCTTCTTCCACTGGTTCTGGAGGGGGCTCTCTGCTCAGTGATGCAGATCCTGGATGGTGCAAGGTCACTGTCTGTCATCTGAGTGTCACACCTACAGGTGATGCAGGGGCCAGGACACACTACAGCCCATGTAGGTACGACTACACACTGCTCACTGCAGGTGACGGCTCTTCAGTGGATGGCAGTTGTGCTGCAGGTGGCGGTGCTGTCAGTGGTAGGGGAGGCTCCAGCCCTTCCCCTGCAGCCTCGGACAGCTGCCCACTGGAGCTGCTGCTGCTGGCAGTGCAGCTGCTGGTGGTGCTGCCAGCGGTGCAGCTGGCGGTGCTGTTAGTGGTGGGGGGAGGCCCTAGCCCTTGCCATGCAGCCTCTGGCCGCTGAAGTGCCATTGCTGGTGTTGCTCCAGCCCCAGGCACCAGATCCATCCTGCCTGCAGTGCCAGTTCCCTTTACATTGGCCTTGGCAGCTGTTGTCCCCTTCCTGCCCTTTGCAGATTGTGGTGTCTCCTTGCTTCTGCCAGCTGCTGTTGCCTTCCTGCCCTTGATGGCTGGTGTTCCCTCCTTCCCCTTGCTGGCTGGTGGTGCCTCCTTCCCCTTGCTGGCTGGTTGTGCCTCCTTCCCCTTGCTGGCTGTTGTTCTCTTCCTGCCCTTGCTAGCTGGTGGGCTCTTCGTGCCCTTGGCAGGTGGTGCAGTCACACTGGCTGTGCTGACAGGTGCTTCCTTGGAACCTCTCACACCTGCAGTAGCTGCAGGAACTACAGTGGGCGTGAACTGGGTGGCTGAGGTGCTGGCCTGGGTTCTGCCCACCCTGGCCTGAGGTGAAGGTTGGGGGCAGGGGCAGGGAATAGGTCAAGGTTGGAGAGGAAAAGCGTTTTAGGGACACTGGGGTGGGAAGAGGGTGAAGGTTTGGGAGTGGAGGAAGAGGGAGTGGTGGTAGGAGGTTTCAGTCTGTGTTTTTGGGTGCAGGTGCATGGGCTGGATACTGTTGTGAGGTGGATGGCTGTTGGGTGTCTGAGTGCTTGCATTTGTGTACTTTGGGAGGAGGGTACACAGACACAGTGGGAGAGGACACAGGGGACGGTGCATGGATGTGGGGGTGGTGACTGCCAGTGAGGGGCATGTTGTGATAGGTGTGCTGGTGATGGAGGTAGTGGATGAGGATGTAGTGCATGCAGGTGTGAGTGGAGACGCTACTGGGAGGGAGGTGGACGAGGAGGAGGAGGGGGACACAGTGGAGGCAGTGGATGTTGGTGTGTCTGTATCTGGGTGGTGCCTGTGTGAGTGCCTGTGGGATGAAGTGTGGAGCTTGTGTTTGCCTGAGCCACTTCTGTGTGTTGATTTGGGTGTATGCTGGTCTGAAGGTGTGCCTGGGGCGAAGGAGATGCCGACCCTCCTGGGTGAGCGGGCAAGGGAAACTTGCTGAAGGGCTGCTGGGAGGGTGGTGCTGGTATGGGTGGTGGCAGCTGTACCTGTAGTTGCGTGGACTCAGAGGAGTCTGCCACCACTAGGGAGCTTCCATCAGAGGAGATGTCGCTGTCTGAAGTGTCCCAACCTGTCTCTGTCGTAGTATTCCCCTCACCCTCTGTCCCACTGGTGCCCTCACCGTTGGTGGATTTGGCCTCCTGGCCCATGTGGGAGGCAGTTCCCTCCGTCACCGGTGCCTCTGCTCCTCTGCCAGATGATGCTAATGCACACAAGGACAGGGTGACAAAACGAAAAGTGGGGGGAAGAGACAGAGGACACTGTCAATGCCAGCAACAACACTACCGATGGCGTACACAACTCACAGGGAACATCCTTATGCACTAGAGCATGTACTACCAGTTACAATGCTAGTCACCAAGCCATGGGGTACAATGATTAACAACATTAGCTGCACACCTGAAACCCACAGGACCCTGCCCAGTAGTAGATGCCCAGTAGCATTATTGGGGTCTGAGCTTGCCCATCATGGAACCTACCCTGCCATGTTCGCCCTGACCTAGGGGCCCACACAAACCCACATCTTCCACCCAGGTAACACCTTAACGTGCGCAAAGTCATGATTCTGAATCTGTACTCACCCCCTTGTGGCTGCTGTGATGCCTTCAAGCACCCATCCAACTCCAAATAGGCCACCGCCAGGATGCGGAACATCAGGGGGTGTCAGGGTATGACGGGCACCCCTTCCTCGTTGGGAGGCCAGCCCCAGCTGGACCTTCGTCATCTTCCTTGCCCAGCGGCGCAGGTCCTCCCTCTATTTGTGACAGTGGGTGCTCTGCCTGTCAAAGACCCCCAGGGTCCACACTTTCTTGGCGATGGCACGGTAAATACTCTTTTTCTGATGGTCGCTGACCTGCAGAAAAAGATACAGCTGAAAAGGTATGATTCATACCATCCAGACTGTTAAACTCATGGCCCACCATATCCCTCCCATCCCCTTATGCCGACATTGCCCACCGAACATGCAGCATTCTGCCAAGGACCCCTCAGCCCCCCACCTACTTGAGGCTTACACACATAGCACTCCATACATTTATGCTCCACACATCGTGCTCATAATGTACTCACCTGTTTGTCTGGAGGACCATAAAGTAAACAGTACTGGGGTAGGATCCCATCCACTAGTCTCTCCAACTCCTCCGAAGTAAAGGGAGGGGCCCTATCCCCAGACACTCGAGCCATGGCCTCTTCCAGACACAGGTCACAGCAGCACTTGCAGTGTAGGTCCTCTCCTGTTGAAGGTCAGGTAGCAAGTGAGTGAACAGATAGAAAATGGCAGTCACATTCGTGGTGGTCCATACTGTCACAGCCGGCGTACATCACCATTGGCTTCTGGAGCCCGTAATCCACAATGATACCCAATGATGTGTTGCACGGCGGTCGAAGACCGCCTACCGCAACGGCGCACAATACCAGCAGAATTACCTCATTTCCACTTGTCCCTCCTCCAAGGTCAGCAGACATAGTCACATCAACAGACCTACATGTTCACATACTGTGTCTGTAAACAAAGAAAGGCATATTGATCTGAGTATATATTTGATTATGACCATCTGCTCATCGATTTTCACCATAGAGTTCAACCGCTGAGGATGAATAGGAGATGGCGACAAACCCATGTGTACAGACCCCTGGTGGACCTGGCGACAATGGAGGACAGGCACATTATCCTAACCTAGAGACTTCATAGAGCCACAGTCCAAGAGCTGTATGCCCAATTGGAGCCCGACCAGTATTCAGCTATCCACCACCCACAGGTATCCACCCTCTAGTGCAGGTCCTGCCACTTCTCCATTTCTTGCCAAGTGGTTCCTACCAAGCTTCAGTGAAAATGGCATCAGGGATGTCACAGCCTACGTTCTCAAATGTGCTGACCAGAGTGTTGTCTGCCCTGATGAAACACATGCGCAGCTACATTGTATTCCCCCAGGTGGATGAATTGGCCACAGTGAAGGCTGACTTCTGTGCAATGGGACATATCCACAACATCATTGGTGCCATTGATGGTATACAAATTGCCTTCGTCCCACCCCGGAGAAATGAACAGGTGTTCAGAGATCGAAAGAGCTTTTACCCTCTGCAGTGCAGATGGTGTGTTTGGCAGACCAGTACATCTCCCATGTCAATGCAAAGTATCCTGGCTTTGTGCATGATACCTTTATCTTGGGGAATAGCAGCATCCCATATGTGATGTCTCAACTCCAGAAGCACAGGGTGTGGGTAATAGGTGAGCCCATAGTCCCCATCCAGTTGATATAGGTATATGTGTCTGGGGTTGGCCCTAAGGGTGAGTGTGTGGCTAACAGGTATCCCTCAATATTTACAGGTGACTCTGGTTACCCCAAACTCTCATGGCTACTGGCCCCAGTGAGGAATCCCAGGACAAGGGCAGAGGAATTTTACAGTGAGGCACATGGGCGATCAAGGAGGATCACTGAGTGCACCTTTGGCCTCGTGAAGGCCATATTCCGGTGCCTTCATCTGATAGGTGGATCCCTGTTCTACTCACCCAAGAAGGTCTGCCAGAACAACTTTGCATGTTGCATGTTGCATGTTGCACAACCTGGCCTTGAGACACCAGGTGCCTTTCCTGCAGGAGGATGAGGCTAGGGATGGTCATGTGGCAGTGGTGGAGCCCGTGGACAGTGACAAAGAGGAGGCAGAGGAAGAGGATGTGGGCAACAGAACTACTATAATTCAACAGTACTTCCAGTGACACACATGTAAGACACTGTAACTTAACCTTCCATTGCAGTTTTGTATTAACAATGTACATGTCAGCCTGATTTTCCTATTTCTATGGCCACTTACTGTACCCTTTGGCATCTTTATTTTCAGATATTTGTGCCCCTTTCTGGCTCCCGGTGTATTTACTGATGCCCACGACAGGTCATACCTATGTAAGTATAACTGTACATTTGAATTGCAATGTTTACAGCTTGTTAAACTAATACATATTTCAATCAATTGACAGACTCCATACTTGTATTAGTTCCAAGGGTGTTTATTTCTGTGATAATAAATGTAGGGGGTATTTCAATGGGCTGGGTTGATGGTGGGGTAATGTCCAGGATAGAGTCCAGTCTACTGGTATCACAGATGCATTGTCTAAGGGGGCATAGGGAGTGTGGCAATGGCAGTTCGAGGTGGACAGGGTGACAGAGTGGGACACAGGGATGACATTCAGGGGAGTCTTATTTCCTGTTGGGGGTCTTGGCAATGTTCTCTGGCTTCTGCCTGGATCGCAGGGACCTTTTGCATGGTGGTTCTCCTTCTGCAGAGTGAGGGGTGCTGGTGTGCTGTTGTTCCTGTGGCGGGGCCTCCTGTCCTTTAGCATCGGCAGAGGTAGAGGACTGTTCTTCGTGTGGCTAGTGTCAGGGGACTGTGGTGTGCCACTGCCTCCCTCATGGTGTTGGCCATGTCTGCCAGCACCCCTGCAATGTTCCCCAGGGTGGTGTGGATGTCTCTCAGGTCCTCCCTGATCCTCAGGTACTGTCCCTCCTGCATTCGCTGAATCTCCTGCAGCTTGGCCAGTATCTGGCCCATCGTCTCCTGGGAATGGTGGTCTGCTCCCAGGATGCTGGTGAGTGCCTCATGGAAAGTCGGTTCCCTGGGCCTATCCTTTCCCTGTCGCACAGCAGTCCTCCCAGCTTCCCTGTTGTCCTGTGCCTCTGTCCCCTGAACTGTGTGCCCACTGTCACTGACCCCAGGTCCCTGATCATCCTGTGTTTGTGGGGTTGCCTGGCGTCCCTGTAGTGGTGGACACACTGCTGATTGACATGTCCTGGGGACAGAGGGATGGGCCCTCTGGGTGGGTGCTGTGCTGATGTTTCCTGAGGGGGAGGCTCTGTGGTGGTTTGGGACTGTAGCTGGGTCACTGACTGTCCAGAGGTCCCTGATGGGCCAGGTTGGTCATCCTGATCCAGGCGTGCATAGCTGCTGTTATCAATGTGGGCCTCTTCTGGGGGGGACTGGATATTGCTGCACCTTCTCTCCACTGACGTTGTGTGGGGGTCCTGTGGTGATATAAATGCAGTGTTTTTGTCTCTGCTTGTGACATCTTGTGCATGGGTATGTTTCCCTCTATGGTTGTTATTAAGGAGGCAGCTTTGGCTTGTGTGAGTTGTGATTTGGTTGGCTAAGTGTTTGATACTAGTGTGCATGCTGTGGTGATGGGTATCCATGCAGGTCTGTGATGGGGGTCCATGCATTGGTGTTGCATGCAGGGCTTGGTATTGGGATGGGTGGGTTGTGATGGTGGGGTATATGTGAGTTGGTGGAGTGATGAGGGTGAGGGTAGGGGTAGGAGTTTGTAATGGCATGCAGATAGGGGTGTGAGCGTAGTAATGATTTGACTTACCAGAGTCCAGTCCTCCTGCTACTCCTGCCAGGCCCTCAGGATGCATGATCACCAAGACTTGCTCCTCTCATGTTGTTAGTTGTCGGGGAGGAGATGGGGGTCCACTGCCAGTCCTCTGTACAGCTATCTGGTGTCTTGCAACCACGGAACGCACCTTGCCCCGTAGGTCGTTCCATCTCCTCCTGATGTCATCCCTTGTTCTGGGGTGCTGTCCCACAGCATTGACCCTGTCCACAACTCTCTTCCATAGCTCCATCTTCCTATCAATGGACGTCTGCTGTACCTGTGATCTGAATAGCTATGGCTCTACCCGGATGATTTCCTCCACCATGACCCTTAGCTCCTCCTCAGAGAACCTGGGGTCTGTCTTTGTGGTGCCATGGGTATAGTGTGTGTGTGAGGGTCTGTGGGGTGATGTGTTGGGGTGTGTGCTGTGAGTTGCGTGGATGGTGTATGGGTGATGGTGTTCTGTGGCTCTGATTCAGTGAGTGCTCCTAGCGTGTCTCTCTCTCTCAGTTGTCAATTTCTTTTTCAGTAAAGTGTTGTGGGTAGTGTGTGTGTGTTTTATATTGGTGTGGGTGTGTTGTGTTCATGTGTGTCAGGTGTGTGTAGTTTGAATTTTCCTATGTGGTGTTGTTTTGTAAGTGTATGTGTATTCGTGAGTCATAATGCTGTGGGTGTATTTCTGTTGGCGTAACGGTGTGGGTTTTGCTACTGCCATCTTATCACTGACCTTTGGTCTGGGGAACTTGTGTGTGTGTCTGTATAGTGGCGGTCCTAATACGCATAGCGGTATACCGCTGCGGTTGCGGTATGTTGGCGGCAGTCAGCATGGCGGTAAGTGGCACTGATCGCCAATGTCCAAATGAGGGCCTATGTGTGCCATCTAAAGCCCTCACCACATGTGGGATGCATTCAAAGGCCTACAAGTCAGCCTTCACATGGGCTAAATCCCCTCATCGGGGGAACTGGATGTAGCTTTCCAGGTGTTTCAACATTGCAGAGAAGACATCCTTCAACACCGGACTGAACATAGGTTGAGACATACAACCATGTTGGAAGGACCCTATGACTAGGAAGTGCAACATTGACATGACATACAATCGGTGGCATGCTGTTTGGATTACTAATAGCTGGCATCAGATCTTGCTCCAACTGACAACATAGATCTACTATTATTTGTGACTCAGACAATACAGTAGGATGATATGTCTTTCTTCCATGGCCTGAAGGTCTGGCCTTGGACTGTAGTCCGGTAGTTGTAGCATCCACCCTCTCCCTTGGTACCTATATATGACAGGAAAGGAGTTCTGACATTAGACATTGTGTCCACAGCAACATACATGATGCATGTCAAGGTTTACATGTGACAAGACAATTTAAAAGGGATGGACATGGCAAACAGTGTACATCACAGCTGCTACTGACACAAGGGTCACATGTTACCCCACTGGTTTGCCACACTTGTGTACACATCATGTATCTGGACCTAAATCCAAAATGTGCACTATGAATGTCACTTGGAATGTGACTGGATGTCCCCAAGCACAAAAATGACCTTTGAAGGGGGTAGACTGTGCCCAACTGGAAATTGCCATCTGTGTCCTGCAATATACAACAATGGTGTTTGAGTAGTAGGACTTACATGACAAGACAAGATAAGCAGAATTTTGTTCAGAATACAACATTTTCTGAGGTGTGACACAGTGACCTACTCCACTGTACAAAAGGAACCGCCTGTGACCACCAGCAGAAGTCGTCTTCGAGGTAGGTGGTTGCAACTGTGACGGACACAGTCATAGGCTAACGTTGTTGCCAGGGGTGGTCGCTGGCCAATTGCTGTGTCCGCCGAGGGGGGTGACCTCGGATGTAGTGGACGTGACCCCCAGGTTCTTCAAAATTCATCACTTGACTCCTGATATTGCAATCATGTCATGTCCAGCAGGTGATAGTGCCCTTGCCCTCTCACCAGAGGAGTTGGAGAGGCTGGTGAGTGAAGTCCTACCCTTGTATGAACAGCTCTATGGTGCACCAGAGGAGCAGCTAAGTACCTTATATGCATTTTTATCTGTATTTCTTTATCCTCTTCCTCCCCACAGGCTAGATGTGTCCATGTGTGGCAAACTGAATACACATGTGCATGTAGGTGCGATCTGTGTGGCATCAATGGGAAAGCCAATATGCATGTATTGGTGGCTTGTGCCACATATTGAGTTCATTCACATTGGGGTGTGTGTGTTCATTGTTTCCCTTGATCTACCTTGTGCTAGATGCACATAACTAGGTGAGGTGACATTACAGCCATCCACTGACATCTCTTTCCTCTTAAATGTTGTATATGTGAGACATTGTATACATTGAATACAATGTTGTATTTCTTCACACATCTGCCCATGCTAGACTGTTGTTTATGAGGCATGTCATCTCTCTCTCTACCCTCCAGGTTGCCACATACACCACAAGCCAATTTACTGTTAGCTACATGATGTACTGTTATGCATTGAGGTGATAGGAATGTAGTGCCATGTAGGTTCTGTCTGCTCAGCCTGCAGAATCCAGGGCCTGTAACAATGTATCTTCCAGTATGGGTCATAGTCTATGCTGGGGTAAAGTCACTGTGGCTATGCAACTGTGGCACTGTGCACACTTCCTGTACACCAGCAGATTCTATTATGTGGCCAATATGAGGCTCTGTTGCAGTATGCAGCCCAGAATGACTCCTTCCCTTGATCAGATTTGAAATGGGCACAGTGTGGCTTACTGATCTGTGACAGATGTGCACTTAGCATCATTGTCAATGTGTCTCTCTTGCTCCTGCTAGGTCCCTTACTCCCACAGCCCTTTTGTCACCTACATACAGGTCACATTTGTTCTGTGCAGGATCATTACATAACTGATATTTCCACAGTGCAGACATTGATACTACCTCCTTGACTCTATTGGGACAAATATAACTTGGTGAAGTCTATATTGTTGATATTTTTCCAGTGTGACATGAGTTTTTCTATATCACCTTCTCAAAGCTTTATTTTATCACCATGGTTGTATTTTGGAGCATCATTTCGTATTTGAGGTTCATTATGTATCCAACTCCCTCTTCCCATTTCAAATTCCCCCATCCCCTATCCACCGAAGCCCATAGACAAATCCACAGACATCTTCCTCAACAGCCAAGAGGAGAGCACACAAAAACAAGCAGCTCACAACACACCAGCACGCCCACAAATAATATCCACCCACAGACAAAGCAACATTAACAACTTTCCTTGACAGCTCCACCACCCTCAACATCACACACACCACTTCCAGCATAACCACAGGCATCACACCAGCAGTCACTGACACACCCACCACACCCATCATGCCCTCAGACACCACCCCACATACCCCAGACATCTACCACAGACACCACATTCACAGACACACAGAAATCCACTATACCTGCAGTCACAACCTCAACAGCCACACACCCACCCAACTCTGCTTCCCCCAGCACCTCCAACCCCTACCCCAAGATATACAAACCCCCACACTCACCCACCCAACAGATCTTGACATTACTCCTGTTACCCCAGCCACTTTACCAGACCCAAGAGTCCCCCACCCAGCTCCCAGGCCTTCTCTTCCACCTCCAAGGCCTCCCCTGCCCCCCTGCAAGCACCTATACAACTCTCTCCAAGAAGAAGCCCACCTCTCCTAAGAAGACCACCCTTTCCAAGCCAAAGCCTAAACTCCCCTCTCCCAATTTCATCCTTCCCCAGCCCCCCCCCAGATAATCCATAAGGTGCCTGCCTGCCCCCTTGATGCCTGTATCTGTGGAGGTTCCATGGAATTTGATAGTCAAGTTTGGCACTACACTGTGGTAATTTGGGGCACATCTATCTGGATTGGCCAATGGTCTTTGGACTTTCATATGTCATACTTAATAAACCCAAACAGTTTTTTTTGGGGGGTATACATTTCTCCTGCAATTCCTTTTCTACCAAAATCTTGTTCCTGATTAACTTGTGTTTTGTGCCTACAGTTCTGTGTGTTTCAGACTGCTTGCTGATCCATTTGCTGTTGTTTACAATATGTGACATTGTGGGCAGTGCTGGTGTCCCCCGAGGAGATGGTATATCTTGAGTGTATGTATATGTGTGTGTAAATGCAATTGTAGTGCCATTACATTGTGTGGTCTTTGTCATGGTGAGTATTTCATCTCGTGTTGTCCAGTGTGGGCATGTATGGTGTTAGACGTGTCCCCTGATATGGCCTTTATATTAATCTGTTGTGTGTCAGCTTGAGTTTTGTTAGTGCAGACGTGGAGTGAGTTCAGTTGTGCTAGCTTTGTTTGCATTTTACTATGCATGTGTCCATTTAGGTGTGTGTCCCTTAGAGCTAGTTCCCGTAGAGGCATGTCCTATGCAGTTGGAGTTGTATGTGCTTTTTTGACTTGCACTTCCACATCGTGCAGATGGGCATGACATTTGTGTATGGTACTGTTTGTCCCTGAGGCACATGTAGGGCCATTTCATGTACACATGTTGTTTTATGGGCAGCTGCAGGGTGATAGGTGTCCCATGCAGTCTCCTTCGCTGAGTGTTCCTGGTGGCCTCATCCCAATTGTGCAAGTATTGTGTGCATAGTGCCCTGTGTCTATTTGTCTCTCTGTGTATTGTACATGCCATTGTCCTTCCATTGTGCTGTGATGCATGTGATGTGTTTCCTCATTGCAGTGCTGTTCAAGGGTGGTGTTGTTTGTGTTCCATGATACATTGATACATCTGTGTGTTGTATGTGACAACAGCACTTGGCCTGTGAGTGTGTGAGTTGTATTTGTATGCTTGATGTGTGTGTGTGTTGTTGGTGACGTGTGGGTGAATGTTGTGTAGCCTTCATTGTCTTTCTGCCAGAGATGTGTAGCCATGTGGTTTTATGCAGTGTTGCTGTGCAGTGTGAGTGAGCTGCCCAAATGGGGCTTATTGTGACTGTGAATGTGTCCATCTTGATATATGTTTCGGACTTTGTAAAGGATGTGACAGGAGGGGTATCCTTCCAGAGCCTCTGGAAATGCTTTGAAGGGCACAGTTGATGCTTCCCTGCATAAGCCAGTCTACACTGGTTCAGGGAACCCCAGTCCCTGCTTTGGCACGAAAATAGACAAAGGAAAGGGGAGTGACCACTCCCCTGTCCATCACCACCCCAGGGGTGGTGCCCAGAGCTCCTCCAGTATGTCCCAGACTTCAGCCATCTTGCTTTCCAAGGTGTGGGGACACTCTGGACGCCTCTGAGTGGTCACTGCCAGCAGGTGACATCAGAGATCCCTCCTGATAGGTCCATCCCTGATAAGGTTGCCAATCCCCCTCTCAGGGCTATTTAGGGTCTCTCCTGTGGGTTTTTCTTCAGTTACTGCTTGCAAGTTTCCATCAGGAATCCTCCTCAGCCACTACTTCATCCTCGGATCAACCACAGACTGCTCCAGGAACCGCTGTAACTGCAACAAAGTATCCAGAAGGGTTACTGTGAACCTGCAACTTCAGCTCCAGCCAGCAACTGCAACAGTTTCCACTGTGTGCACGCTCTGGGGACCCCCTCTCTACACCCTGCACCGAAGGAATGAAGAAATCCCCCCTGGAGTGACAGAGTAACTTCCCTGCTCTTGCAGGCACCTTCTAAGGCAACAACCAGTTCTCTTGGACTCCTCTCCCATCAATGAGTGTGCTCCTTGGAACACAGGTGGTGGACCCCTTCAGAAAAAAACTGTCCTAAGGTCCTGCTGTCCAAATTTGGAGGAGGTAAGAGCGTGCAACAGTACCCCTGTGCACCATGTCATCTTCTCCTCCTGAGGCCTCTGTGCACTATTTGCATGAATCCTTCATGCACAGCCTGGCCCAGGTCTCCAGCACTATATCCTGCGACGGTCAACTCGCTGAGTTGTTCTCCGGTGGCGTGGGACCTTCTTTTGTAGTTCTGCAACAACCGCAATTTGCACCTTCTTTGTCCCGGTGTCCTGGGACCTCCGTGGGTGCTGCCTGGTCATCTGTGGGTTTCCTCCAGTGTTGGCAGACGCTCTGCCTCCTCAGTCTGAATTGAGGCCCCCAGGTCCGTCCTAGGTCCAGGCAGTGGCATTTGTACGCAATCCACGACATTGCTTGATCCAAGGCTTGTTGGACGAATCCAGCGCTGCAACTCACCTACATCCAACATCTCCACATGGGACATACTTTGCATCACACAGTAACCCGCAGCCATCTTCTTTGGTGCTCTTCTGCAGACTTCTTCTAACCGGAGAATCCTCTTTTGCACCATCTTCTAGGTTGGCAGGGGCTCCTCTCCTTCCTCGAATCTTCTGCGACTTCTGGGCTTGGTCTCCTATCTTTACAGGTCCAGGAATCCACCATTTGTGGGATCACTCTAATCACTACTTGTAGTGTGTCCTAAAGTAACTTGCAGTACTTTACTCCTATTTTCCTGGGCTCTGGGCTGGGGTATTTTACTCACCTTTGTGGTTTTCTTACTCTCCCAGCAACCCTCTACACACTACACTTGTCTAGGGGGGAATATGTGATTCACATTTGTTAGACTTTTTTTCCTTATGCAGAGTCATCCCCAATCTTTTTGCCTCCTGCCTCTTATTTTTTCTGACCTGTTTTTTTTGGCTTTAGAACTCTGAGCACTTTACCACTGCTAACCAGTGCTAAAGTGCATATCCTCTCTGTGTACATTGTATTGTTGATTGGTTTATCCATGATTGGCATATTTGATTTACTAGTAAGTCCCTAGTAAAGTGCACTAGAGGTGCCCAGGGCCTGTACATCGAATGCTAATGGTGAGCCTGCAGCACTGGTTGTGCCACCCACATTAGTAGCCCTGTAAACATGGCTCAGACCTGCCACTACAGTGTCCGTGTGTGCAGATTCTAACTGCCAGTTCAACTTGGCGAGTGTACCCACTTGCCAGACCTTAACGTTTCCTTTTCTTACCTGTAAGACACCCCTAAGGTAGGCCCTAGGGCTGGGTGCAGTGTATGTTTACGGTAGGACATATACTAATGTGTTTTACATGTCCTGACAGTGAAATACTTCCGAATTCGGTTTTCACTGTTGCAAGGCCTATTTCTCTCAGAGGTTAACATGAGGGCTACCATTAAAAATGATTAAAGTGTAGATTCCCTTTGGCGAAGATAGACATGTGAAGTTTGGTGTCTCTGAGCTCACAATGTAAAAATACATCTTCTAGTAAAGTTGGTTTTGAGATTGTGTGCTTTAAAATGCCACTTTTAGAAAGTGGGCATTTTTCTTGCTTAAACCATTCTGTGACTCTGCCTATTTGTGGATTCCCTGTCTGGGTCAGTATGACAGTTGGGCTGTTTGTACCTCTCTCTAGACAGTGATGCAAAGGGAACTGGGGTGTGGCCTGCATATCCTGATGAGCCATCTGTGCTACCAGGGAGGGGAGGAGTGGTCACTTACACCTGAAAGGGCAGTGCCTGCCCTCACACAATGTAGTCCCCAACCCCCTGGTGTGTGTCCGGGACATGGCCTGGCCTGGGAAAGGCTGGATTTCACAAACAAGAAAGACTTTCCTTTGAAGTAAGCCTACTTCAAAGGCCAAAATGGGTATAAGAAGGGCACCCAAAACCACGTACTTTAGATCACTTCTGGACATCAAGAGGAACATCTGCCTGGAGAAGAGCTGAAGAGCTGAGGAGAAGTGCTGCCCTGCCTGAGACTGTGCTTTGTGGAGCTATTCTGCAGTTACTGCTTCTGCCTGTGCAAGAGGATAAAGACTGGGCTTTGTGTGCCTTTCTGCTTCTAAAGAAATCTCCAAGGGCTTGTCCTGAGCTTGCCCCCTGTTGTTGAAGTCTCAGGGCCATCAAAGACTTCTACTGCCAGCACCTGGACTCTCTGCTGAGACTACTGCCCTGCCAAGTGGTGCCCTGTCCAGTTCCTAGGGCCTTGGAAGGTGAAGCTGGCAGACCAAGACTGAAAATCCACGCACATACCACCGTGCGGGGAAAAATTAGATGCACCTTCCGAGATGCGGCTGAAAAACGACACGCTACTGGCTTCTCTGCAGAAATCGACATTCCACCGGCATCAAGGCTGGAAAATCGACGCATGGAGCTGGAAGAACAACATCCGCTGACGGAAGCTGTTAGTGTCACAACCCAGATTGTGTGGTTTTGCTGATAACGTGCAGCAGGATTTTCTACGCAAACCTTGCTGGTTGCGGAAAAGCAACACAATGGCTGCCCGGACCCGAGTGCTGCCCGGATCGGTGCATCACTCCCGTGCGGAGAGGGAAAACAATGCATACCAACCCCATCAGAGAAGGAGAAAAAACGCATGGTCTTGCTTGTTGGTGAGAAATTGACACACCGCTTACCTTTTTGGACGCACACTCGCCCGTGCATGTTATTTTGCCGCTACCCAGGTACTTTTCAATGCTAAGTGTTTTAACTGTTTTCTCAAGGATTTTAGACTCGTTTTGCTTTTTAGTTACTAACTTGACTTGTGTATGTTGGATTTTTGTCGTTTTGCTCTTGTTTTTTTAGATAAATATTTTCTATTTTTCTAAACCTGTGTCGTGTCATTTTGTTGTGTTTTCATTGACTTACTGTGTGTGTTGGTACAAATACTGTACATCAAGCACTCTGAAGTTAAGCCTGACTGCTCGTGCCAAGCTACCAAGGGGGTTAGCGGGGGTTAGCTGAGGGTGATTCGCCTTTACCCTGATTAGAGTGAGGGTCCTTGCTTGGACAGGGGGTAACCTGACTGCCAACCAAAACCCCATTTCTAACAGCATTCCACTTTCTTAGTATATAGTTTGTGTTGTCCCTAGACCTATTTCTTTCTATTGCATTCTATGGTATTTTCTATTGTTTGCTCTATCCTATGACTAATTACTTACCTTATTTTGGTGTCTAGTGTATATATTGTGTATAATACTTACCTACAGAAGGAGTATTCCTGCTAAGATATTTTTGGTCTTAAGTCACTAAAATAAACTACCTTTATATTTGGTAACACTGAGTATTGTCTTTACTTGTGTGTAAGTACTGTGTGACTATAAGTGGTATTGTAGGAGATTTGCATGTCTCCTAGTTCAGCCTAACCTGCTCTGCTACAGCTACCTCTATCAGCCTAAGCTGCTAGAACACTACTACATTTCACTAATAAGGGATAACTGGACCTGTTACAAGTTGTAAGTACCCAAGGTACACACTACAAACCAGGCCAGACTCCTACACCAACCTAACACGGGTCGGACCACCACTGCCGCCATGGCAGTCAAGGGACCGTCAAGCTGGTAATGATGCCCTGTATACACCAGGGGCTGCAGACTTTCTTAGTTAGGGGTAGTAGTAACATATGGAAATCTTTCCCACTACATTCTTGCTTCAACGCCCAGTGTAGACTCAACAAGGCAGACCTAATTAGATCGATCAAAGTTTGAAATAGAGTAGAAACATATCTAGCCAGAAGGAATTACAAAGGAATTACAAAGATACTCTTACTCGGACCAGAACTAACTGGGAACCTGAGGTGTGAAATGATTTCCTGGGAGCAGCCAGAGCAGGAGATATCAAATAATTCTGGGGTACAATGCCAATGGAAGCCGACAAGCTGCATCTTGTATTGACTATCCTCTTCAATTGGAGTAGTGGGTGGAGCGGTTTAAGAGGTTGTATCCAGTTAAGACAGCTCACAATACCAAAGCTTTAACCCCAGGACCCACCTTGACCATTATAAAAGATGACCCATTTTTTTTCTTTTCACTCAAAGACATTCTTGAGTCAATGAAGGCAATAGTTCCACAGAAAGCGCCTGGTCCGTTTTGTGTCCCTGGCTATCTTTATGTAGTGGAACTTCTTGTGGGGTCCTCACCTTTACTTCTCGCATTCGGGTAATGAGACTTGTATATTTTCAGATTTGAAGGCGGGTAGATTTCAGGAAACATATTAGTACAGTAAACCAAATATTTCCCTTCTGCAGGACGAACTTGTAAGTACTGAAAACAGGTTCATCAGGATGTTACTGAGTCTCCTACAGAACAGTTCTCGACTCCTCCAATTTCTGGTTGTAGGTATTTATCCGATTAATTAGAATTTGATGTTGAGACTTCTGCTGTATTGGCACATGCTCTGGTCAACAGAGGACGGGGCTACGAGAGTCAATTCTGGTAGCCTGACAGAAATCTTTTTAGATCACAAAATAATTCCTGTACACGAATCGTTCATTGTCATCATTCCTGGTTTCTTAACCAAGCAACTTTTCCTCAAATGTAGGTATGGTATACTTCCTTTAAACAGCTTCTGCACAAAATGTGGTGAGAAGAGCTGTAGCACAAGACCAGTCCGTCTTGTAAACCACTTTGTATTATTTGTAGTGCCTATTCACACCCACGTGGGAAATGGCTAAAATTATTGTATGGGCTTTCGGGTTGTAGGAAATATGCAACTACATTAAGAGTCTTGCTCTCTGATACAAGCAAGGTGGTGGCAATTGCTGTTGCTAAATTTCTCCATGTAGTTCGGCTTATTCGTAGTCGCAACAAACTTTTTACTGAATGAGCAGAGGAATTTTGCTACTGTTCCATGATCGTGCCTTGGATCTGGTCAGCACTGATAACTTTTAGTCTGAATGGACCTAAATATAATAGTGATTGTGCAGTGACGTTTAATGGGACGTTGGCTGTAGAGTAAAAATATGAAATCCATTTACTTTTTAGTGGTCGCTTTACATTCGTATCTCGTAAATGTCACCCGCAAAAAAAAGAGTCTCCTTTTTATTTTCCAGGTCTAATTATACAAATGCATTTGATAATGTTTTACTGATGGTTTTTTGTAATTATGTTTTAACTTATTGTATATTCTTTTAACCGAATATATGAGATTCCAGCTATAGCTGGTAACTGTACTGGATGGTTTCCATTCATCATGGTTTTATGGATTTTGTTTCCGAAATAAACTGAAACTGAACTGCAATGAAATAACAATCTGCTGTTTGGTACCAACGTGTATTTGCTTTAAAGTGAACATCTGCCATTTCATGTCAGGTTTATTGACGGTCAGGAACTCTTGGATTCTGCTGATTTATGCAACATGATACTTCTGCATTTCACTTGGATTCTTTTCTGTATTTTGAGAAACTTGCATCAATCAATCAGTCAGGAATTTGTAAAGCACATTACTCACCTGAGGGTCTCAAGGCGCTGAGGAGGGGAGGGGGATTTGATATTGCTCGAACAGCCAGGTCTTGAGAAGTTTCCTGAAGGTAAGGAGGTCTTTGGTCTGGTGCGGGTGGGTGGGAAGAGTGTTCTACGTTTTGGGGGCGAGGTGCGAGAATGATCTACCGCCGGTTGCAGCTCTGGGGACGCGTGGGACGTTTGCGAGGGCGAGGTTGGCGGAGCGGATGTGCTGGGTTGGGGTGTAGAAGGAGAGTCATCTATTGAGGTATTCTGGTCCAGTGTTGTGCAGTTCTTTGTGAGCATGGGTGAGGGGTTTAAAGGTGATTCTCTTGTTGACTGGGAGCCAGTGCAGGTTTTTCATGTGTTCTGTGATGTGGCAGTGGTGGGGAATGTCCAGGATGAGGCATGCGGAGGCGTTCTGGATGCATTGTAGCCTCTTCTGGAGTTTGGCCGTGGTTCCTGCATAGAGGGCATTGCTGTAGTCCAGCTTGCTGCTTACGAGGGCTTGTATGACTGTTCTTCTGGTTTCGGAGGGTATCCATTTGTAGATCTTTTGGAGCATGCAGAGGGTGTTGAAGCAGGAGGAGGAGATGGCATTGACTTGCTGAGTCATGGATAGTGAAGGGTCCAAGATGAATTCTAGGTTGCATATGTGGTCGGTGGGAGTCGGAGTGGTTCCGAGAGTGGCAGGCCACCAGGACTTCTGTGTTGTCGGAAGTTAGTTTAAGGCAGCTGCTCCTCATCCATTCGGTGATGGCCTTCATTCCTTTGAGGAGGTAGGTCTTGACGGAGTCCTTGGTGAGGGAAAGGATCAGCTGGGTGTCGTCGGCTTATGGGATGATGTTGAGGTTGTGGCATCGGGAGATATTAGCGAGTGGGCCATGTAGATGTTGAAGAGGGTTGGGCTTAGGGACGAACCCTAGGGTAGGCCGGAGATAATTTCAGTGGCCTACGAGCGGAATGGGGGGAGGCGGACTCTCTGGGTACTGTTGTGGATTCCAGCATTGCTGAGACATAAGTCAAAATTACTACATTTTCAAATTATATTTCATAATTCTGTGTAAATATTTTTTGGGAGGGATAAGTCTGTGTTTGCAGCACTTAATGCCGATTGTTTTTGCTTGAAACCAATGGCTGCTTAAGCTTTCATTCCAGGACTTGTGTGAGCACCTTTAAAATTGTAGACTGGGAAAAATTGTACCTCACTGCTGTTGTCTGATCATGTAGAATTGGTGTATCTGACTGTTCTCTGATAATGCATGCTCTGTGTAATTGAGCATTTCCTTTGCTGTAGGAGCTTGTAGGTTTTGCTAGCACTTGCAGTCTGTGACAAAAAGATACTTAAAGTGAGAGGATAGATGTTGTGTCTATTTTAGTAAATGATAAACCATTTGCAGTTGCATGATTGCTTTTCTATTGTCTGTAATTCAAATAGACCTTCATTCATTTTGCTGAACTACCCACTGTTTTGTCATGATTTGTAAACACTTCTTAGGAAAGTAAGCAATCCATAGTCTCTAATAACAAAGGAATATTTAATTAATGCCCCTTCAGATCCTATGGAGTTTCGTCCATTTATGTGGGCTGTAAAAATCAAGAATTGGCAATTTATTTTTAAAAACAATTGCGGGGAGGGCAAGAACCCTCTTAAAGAAAGTCAGGCTTTCTTGATTCAATTCCTCAAATTTTTCATATCAGGCATTTATGCCTGTCCATGTTAAAGATCATTAGCTCGTACTGCGTGCAGGCAGATCTGGTACTAACATCAAAGACATTATGCAAGGCCAATGGTGTAGTGTGTTGGGCCAATAAAGGAAGTTGGTTGTGCCAATAGTGGTTGTAGCTTGTGCATAGCTAAGAAAAATTGTCATCACCTACACATATATTTAAAAAATCGAAAACAGTCCACGCAATGCATTCTATAAAAGACGACCACTTTGGGAGTAAAACTTTTAAAAGGGTGCACTTTCAAAAGATTTTTTGAACAAACCAGAGGTAGATTGTTGGAAATTTAAATATGCATTTAAAAAATGAGAATATTCTAAACGTCTATTAAATGTCAGACTGCTTACATGCCATTCAGGCCAACAGCTTTAATCTGAGATGTAATACTGAATTATTCTCTGATTAAGACTTTCACTTGTGTGAATGGAACAAATAATTGCGTTAGTCACGGGTACTTAGGTAAAGGGCAGGCCTCAGAGAAATGTCCATAGTTTCTCAAACGAAAGAGGTATAATAGGTAGGAAACCATAGCTCTGTTATTAGTGCAAGGCTGTGATAAGCTTGTTCGATTCAGCGAATCAATTACTGGTCAGACGAAAAACTGTTGTTAGGTTTCACAGAGACAATTAGAGACAATTAAGTGACATTTAAATTCAAAGATACCTGTGCGAAAAGATAAAAATATCTCTCCATTTCAGAGCTGACTCCTAAATTACTATATTTTATCTACACCACTTTTGCACATGTTGACAATGTTTTGTGAATTTAGCGCAAAGGCTGGTAGTTTTCTTAAAAGGCAAACTCAACTAATGTATCTCACCTCTCTCGGTGAAATAAGGACAAAGAAAACTTTGCAAAAGACAAATTGAAATATCCATGACTATAAAATGTGAAATACTAATGGTGTATCGGGATCTGGAAAAACATAATTAGGGCTGACTGCAGAGGTCCCTTAACTTTTTGCTCAGATTTTTCAGTTTTTGCTGGTGTTTTCCTGACTCTGATGGTGCCCTGTGTATTTGCTAACCAGTTCCAGGGCCTGAGCTCTGTGTCAAATGAGTATTCAAATTAGGGTAATTATAATTGGCTGTGTCAACCTGCCTATAATTCCCTAGTATATATTATGGCATGTAGGCTTAGGGAGCATAGCATAGGTAGTGCACTGCTGAGGTGCCCAGGGTCATTTTAAAGGCAAGCCTGCCTTGCTGGCTGCTTTTAAATTAAAGTTAAATGCAAATTCAACTTTGGAATCAAAAGTACTTCCAAAGTCTTAAACTACCTTCTTTTTACATATGTCACCTCTAAGGTGTGCCCTATGTGCCCCTGGAATTGGGTGTTATGTAACTATAAACAGGGACCTTATAAAAATTGTTTTATAAGCCCTGGTGAGGTAAAGTTTCCCTCGCGGTAGTGAATGGCCTCCATAGGTTAAAATGGGAAGACTTTATTTTAATTAACAAAGTCCCCATAAGTGCCAGCTACATTGAGTTTGGTATAAATAAATCCCACAACTTAAAATTGTTGGATTTAATATATAGAATTCAGGTAAAGAGTTTTAAAACTCTTACCTGATAGTTGTCAATGTCAGTTCTGTAATGCCCTTCTCTGATTGGCCAGCTTCTGGCAACCTGGCCATGCTGCCCTGATGAGGTGTGAAGTGGCCTGGGCTGAACACAAAGGATATGCCTGGGGGAGGAGATCTGCCTCAGCAGATGGTGAAAAAGGATGGGGAAAGAGCAGCCAAACTGGTTTTCAAAGGCAGGGAAGGCTATTTGGAGCAGCTCAGGACCTCCCTCGCATCCTGCAACCCCAGACAATAAGGAGCCTCTTGATTAGATTAGGAGAGGGCAGGAAAGGGGTGTGTTTAGGATTTTTAGTCACATCAGTGGGTGGGCTCAGCCTGATCTAACCTCCAAACATTACTTTCCAGCATGTTGGATTTTTTAAGAATGTTGCTCCCTGGGATTGATTTTTGCCACACTTCCCAGGAAGAGGTCATCAAAAGGGAAAGGATAAAGGTGGCTGAGCTGCACCCACACCTTAGATTCTTACAATGAACAAGACAAAGAAGAAGAAGGACTGCCCTGCTGGACCCCTGACCTGCATCAGGACACTGCACGATGAAGGATTGCACCAGCTGCACACTTGGACTTTGTCTGTCTTCTGCTGCTTCAATAAGGGACTCCCTGTTTGCTACAGGTACAAAGGAGCTGCCCAGAGTCCTCTGCTTCAAGTCTTGCAAGCAGAGTGTAGCTGAGCAGCATTCAGAGGCCATTTGAGCATTTTGACCAGGTGCATTCCAGGAATTGTAGTCCTAAATCCCAAGGAGCATCTCAGAGCTTCTGTAACCTTTAATCAAGTTGTGGACACTTCAGGGACTCAAAAAGGACCTCTGGAAGAAGATCCCAATGTCTGGACTCCATAAGTTGAAGAGGTGCATTGTGGGAATTGGAGTCCCAGACCCCAAAAGGCAAACCAGAGCCTCTGAACCCTTGCCCGGTGCTGTTGACCACTTTCCTCAATCAAGAAACAGTTCTGGGAGTAGATGAAACAGTGTTACCTCGTGGGTTCCCTGAACTCTGGACTTTGTCACTGTCCAGTGTGACCTTTTTTAAACCTTTAAGTGCTAGTTGCTTCTATGCGCTAGCAAACATTCTCTTTAAAACTGTATATCTCCGGTTCCCGTTATCTGATTTTAATCATCATGGTGTTATTTTAAAGATAAACACAATCTATTGTTATAAATTGGTGTTGGATTGTTATTGTGTTTTGTGTTTTTCTTATGTACTGTTTAGTGATTTGTAAATGCTTTACACACTTGTCTCCCAAGTTAACCTTTGTCGCTCATTGCCAATGCCAATGCTCATGAGCTGGGTTTAATTTATTAAGTTCTAACTGGACCTAAGTGGAGGTTAGTGGCATATTGCTAAGAGTAGTTACTTACCTGCCCTTACTAATAATCCACTTTCGAACACTCCCCACATTTTTATGGAAGTTTAGCAGAAGAGGTTTTCCCATGGGAGAAAATACTTTCTTCTTTAGGAGAAAATAAGAAAAAGGAAAAAGGGTGGAATTACACAAAGGCTCTGACTTCCCACAACATGAAATTTACTATATGTTTAATTACACATTATGACCATGCCAGTGTCCATAATTAATGTATGCTGTTAGATAACTTTCTAGGGATTACACCTGGAAAGATTTGAATAGTGGAGCATTCAAGTCCTCGCTTGGGAAAGTATGGTATTTCAAAGAAATGCATGAAACTCCTAAATCTCCATTTGGAATTACAAATATTTCTTTATGAAACTGGCACTATGTTTGCAGAGTGGGGCAACATGAGCAGCATGGTGGAGGCTAAAAGTGTTAGAAATGCAACTAAAACTCTACTGAGAAGGGAAAAGACCAATATGGATGGAGTGGAAATTACAAACAATGGAAACCAGATGTTGATGAGCGATTGAGTGAATTGAATGCACGAGGAAGGTCTCTTTGATTAAGAAAATAAGTTAATAGAGCACAGATTTGTAACTTATGTAAGCCCTAACCAGGTCAAATTATTACATTGGTTTCAAATACTTTCTTGGTAGACCACTTTCAATAATCATCACTCCTATACAGTTATTTGAAATTTTGCACTCAAATAATCTATCCTGTACTACGTTCTTATTTTTTTTCCTCACCTCAGCAGCACTTAACACTAGACTGGCAATGGTGTCTATTTCTATCTAAATATTTCTCATGATTTCAGCATTTTTAAAGGAGTTATACATTTTAATCAGGCACCGCTCTGGAAGGTGACAGTTGTAAAGTCTCTGTTACATTAAAAACACAGTATGTTTTTCAAAATTCTTACTCTACTATGCCAAGTGTAGGTGCACATGGAATCATCAGTAGGGTCCCTGCTTCAAAGCAAGTGGGATTTGGGTTGTAAGTACTGCTTTTTGCTCCAATATAAGAATTGTGTGATTCTTAATCGAAAATGTAAAAACTAAAGAAAACAATGAAATAAAACAGAAATAAAAATATTCTTGCAATGCTTATGTTGGCTAAGCAGACTCATAAGAAAATCTGCCCTACCTAATTGCTGTGTTTACGTTGATCTTTCAATAGTGTTGTTTACAACCAATCAATCAAAATTGGCTGCTTGGTGATCAACTTGAGCTTACTTTCTTTGTCTGGCAACTGGGTTACAGTGTGATTGGAGAGAAAGGATAGGCAGACTGGCCCTATAGGCACACAAAGAATGAATCAGTGACACATATTTACCCAGCACTTGCTTAAGATGTATATCTCAAATATTCCTGTTAGAGTAGCTTCATTAAGACTGTCTATATCCAATTGTGTGACAATACTACATCCCCAACATAATTTTGCACTACTCATACCAAACTAAAATTTAATTTACAATTCATACTTCATTGATCATTGGTTTAATAACAACATATTATCAAAATTAGTTAACTAAGAACTAAAAAGTAACGTATCTCTATGTTCCATCATAGCATAGCATAGTTAACAACCAGGATTATTAACATCTAGGACAAACATTGCAGATGGTCACTGAAAGTAAGTATTTCGAGTATTGACTAACAATGTGTTGCTTTGCGACCTTCTTGCAAGCCCAAATCCCAAAAGCCTTAACATATACGAATCTCACTGCACATTTGAAAAGATATTTGCATAATTAATCTCCTCTAAACAGATGATAAATACCTTTGGTGCTTCTTGGTTTATTAGGACGGAAAGGAGCATTGTCAAGGCACAGAGTGGTGTGTTGCATAAGTCATGATTTCGGCATAACTCCACAAGGTGTGGTTTCCCACCCATAAGTGATACAGGTGAACTTGGATCTATGCGCCAGTGATGAATGTGAAAGACAAGTTATTGCAGCCCTGCAAAACACTATTCAGTGTTGTTAGACCTGCCAACCTAAGGGTGGTTTCCCCTCAAGCATTTTGCCTCAAAACCTCCATTTTGCTGAAGGCCTTAGGCGTCTGTGTACTTAAACACTGCTAATTAGTGCTACAAAGCTTGAGTTCACTCCCCTCAAACATGGTTACATTGGTTTATAACCAATTGCCATATTTTACTTACTTATAAGCCCCTTGTAGAGTGGTATACCATATACCCATGGCCTGCAAATTAAATGTTACCAGTAGGCCTGGAGCCGACATTATGCCACCCACTTAAGTAGCACCATAAACCATGCTCCAGTCCAGTTATGAATTTCTGAGTGCAGTTTCAAACTGCCATGTTTTAAACCCTCTTGTAAAGCCTTAAACTCCCCACATTTATTTATGTTTCCCCTAAAGTAAGCTTTAGGTAGGCCATAGGGCAAGCTGCTGTGTAATTAAAAGGTTGGACATATACTTTTAAGTTTTAAATATCTGGTAGTGAAAAACTCCTAAATCCATTTTTCACATTGGTGAGGCGTACCCTTCCCATAGGATGGGGATTCCTTTTTACATTTAATAAGATGTAATTTTCAAATGAGAGCTGGTCCCTATCTCATATTTGATGTCTTTGGAAGTGTAATGAAAAACCCTACTTTATGGTAAAGTAGGTTTATGATTATAATTTTAAAAGTGCCAGTTTTAGAAAGCTTGCATTTTTCCGCCCTTAGCCCCTTTGTCCCTGTGACCTGGAATGTATCACATGACTGGGTGTAACTGACAGTTGGATTTTGAGAATTCCTCTCAGACAGTTGCACAATATCAGCCCCAACATCACCACAGCAATCCCTAATGGATACAAGATTAAATGCAAGGACCGCACTAACCAACCAGGAGGAGGCATTACCATTGTCTACAAAGACACCCTTCGCATCTCTACTCACTCCAAAAATTCATCAGCCACCATGGAACAATTGCACTTCCAGATCAAGACCAACCCCAACACCACACTCAGAGGGACCCTCATCTACAGACCTCCAGGACCCCGCCCCCAGTTCTGTGACACCATTGCCAACCTCGTCAGCACTCACGCCCTCACATCGAAGGGCTACAATCTCCTCAGAGACCTCAACTCCCACTTGGAGAACCCTAACAACAACAATTCCACCACCCTGATAGAAAACTTTGCCAACCTCGGACTCAAGCAACTCATCACCTCACCCACTCACTGGGCTGGATACACACTGGACCCCAGCCTCCACCAGCAATCGCGTCTCTGTCAGCCACACCACTGAACTCCAATGGGCCGACCACCGATGCATTCACTTCATATTCAACAAACCTACTGATCAACAACGTGCACCCCAACATCCCCACAGAAGCTGGAACAAGGTCACTGAAGCCCAGCTCACCACCTCAACCTCAGCCTCAATGCAACACCCCTCCAAGCTGACAATGATGTCAACACAGCCACACACAACCTCCACAAATGGATCACCAACTGTGCAAACAACCTCACCTCCATCAAGATGCCCCCCAACAGAGGCACAGCTGAGAAAGCAAACTGGTTCACCCCCGCACTCAAAGAATTAAAGCAGCTCTGCAGACACCTCGAGAAGAAATTGCGCACAGACAAGACCCCCACAAACCACGAAGCCTTCAAAATCACCATCAAACATCACCACTAGCTCATCAGGACCGCCAAAAAACTCACCCCGCAACAACGCATCAACAACAACGCCCACAACAGCAAAGAACTTTTCACTGTCATCAGAGAGTTCACCAATCCCAGCTCTGACTCTACCAGCATCCCACCATCGCAAGAACTCTGCGAAATCCTCATCAACTATTTCCACCACAAGTTCACAGACATCTACGACAGCTTCACCACCCAGGACACTCCACTACTCCCACAGCCCATTCGCTGACCGAAGCGTCACCACAACCCCCAGCCCTCCTTTGCTGGAACAACATCACCGAAGATGAGACCCACAACATCATGGCAACCATTCACTGAGGAGCACCTTCTGACCCCTGCCCTCACCACATCTTCAACAAAGCCAGCAACAGCATCGTACCCAAACTCCAAAACACCATAAACCACTCCTTAGAAACCACTACCTTCGCAGAGAGTTGGAAATATGCCGAGGTCAACCCTCTACTCAAGAAACCCTCTGCCGACCCCGCAGACCTCAAGAACTACTGGCCCATCTCTCTGCTCCCCTTTCCAGCCAAAGTCATTGAGAAGGCAGTCAACAAACAACTCACCGCCATCCTGGAAGCCAACAACATCCTGGACCCCTCACAGGAGCAGCCATAGCACCAAGACCCCCTTCTTCGCTGCCACAGACGACATCCACACACTCCTCGACGGAGGCATGACCATCACCCTTATCCTCCTAGACCTTTCTGCCACCTTCGACATGATCTCCCATGACACACTACATACTCAACTCCATGACGCCGGCCTATGAGACTCAGCACTGGAATGGCTCTTCTAATTCCTCACCGGCAAAACAATGAAGGTCTGACTCCCTGTAAGGATCCTCTGTGAGTTCCACCATCTTCAACCTCTACATGATCCCACTGGCCGCCATCATCAGTAGTCACGCACTCAACATCGTCTCCTACGCCGACAACACCCTTCTGATCGTCTTCCTCACCAACAACCCAACCACTGCCAAGAACAACTTTCAGGAAGGATTGAAGGCAGTCGCCACCTGGATGAAAGACAGTTGCCTCAAGCTGAACTCAGACAAAACAGAGGTCCTCATCATCGGCTCCACACCCTCCACCTGGAAAGATTCCTGGTGGCCCGCTGCCTTCAGAAAAGCCCCTACCCCCACCAACCACGCCTTTAACTTCGGCATTTCGCTTTCAATGGACCGACAGGTGGGCGCTGTATCAGCAGGATGCTTCCACACCCTGCACATGCTTCAGAAGATCTACAAGTGGATCCCAACCAAAAGCAGAAGGACAGTCACCCAGGCCTTCGTCAGCAGCCGTCTCAACTACGACAACACACTCTATGCCGGAACCACCACCAAGACCCAGAAAAAGCTGAAATGCATCCAGAACGCCTCCGCCCACCTCATCACCAATGCCCTCGTCACTGCCACACCTCTGACCTTCTAAGAGACCTACACTGGCTGCCTATTGACAAGAGAATCACCTTCAGACTTCTGACAAACCCCTACAAGGCCCTACACAACACCGGACCAGCCTACTTCAACCACAGACTCTCCTTCTACACTCCCGCCAGACAGCTCTGCTCCACCAGCCAGGCCCTCGCCAATGTCCCCCGCACCTGGAAGATCACATTCAGAGGAAGATCCTTCTCCCACATTGCCACCAAGGCCTGGAACACCCTCCCCATCCACCTCAGACAGTCCTCCACCCTGTCACAATTCAGGAAGGACCTCAAGACTTGGCTCTTCCACTGATCCTAAGCTTCCCCCCTCCTGTACCCACCAGCGCCTTGAGACCCTCATGGGTGAGTAGTTACGCTTTATAAATCCATGATTGATTGATTGAATAGAGGGACAAAGTGCTCCTGAATAGGTCATCTACTGGCAGGGTGGTGGGCAGAGATGATCACAGCCTTCCTTGCAATTGAATAGTCTATGCTCTGCCTTCACATAAAGGGCTTAATAACCTCACATTGTCACTGCAGCCAGCTTGGAGGCTGTTAAATAGAAAAGAACAGTTAATTTATCCTAAGCTTACTAACTATTTAGATTTCCATACAGCTCAAGCCTTTCATTATCACCAGTTCTGCGCCACATAAAGCAACACATGCTCACTAGTAATACTGTACAATGATGACATCATGTTATGTTTGGTGAACTGGTTGCTAAATCACACACCTTTGATTGCAAAAAAAATATTGTGACGCAGAATACAGAATCCCATTAAAAAAGGTACGACTGACCACTTGGGAATAAGTATAGTGTTCAATTTTTCCACAGTTGTACAGATAGCTAGCCAACAACAGCTCTTTTAGAGTAAACATGCCTCTAGTCAAATGTACCTTTGAATATTACGTGTATACAGTGCTGCAAGAAAACCTTTAGTCAGCATTTTAATTGCATAGCACGTAACATAAGCTCACAAACTACAAGAAGACGGCCACCCAACAAAGGGACTGATTCCTAAGTTCTAAATCAGGCCCAAAGATTCCTTCATGAAAGGGATGAGACAACCTCTATCTCATAGTGCTCAGAACTCAGAATAAGTATTTGAATGTTTTCTTCAAAAAAGTAATAAACAAAATATGAAAAATAAAAAAGGAAAGCTAACTAAGGATCCGTATTATATTATAAATATGTACGAAATACCTTGGACTTACTACACAAATATGTAACCACCAAACTATGATTCCTATCTAGCATGTGTCAATTTTGGCAAGCAAAATGGGCACACGTAAACAAAAGGATATTTGAAAGATTGTTCTTCTTGTGTTTCACGTTAAAATGCTCCTCCGATGCTCTGCAGGGAGGTCTGTGGAGAAGAGTGAGGAGATCTTTGATTACAAATGCAGGCAGGATTATCTTTAAGACCCCACTTCTCTCATCTAAGTGAGAGAGAAATAAGGACTTTCACTCTGACTCATCTTCCTCTGCCTCAGAATTGGAGGAGGTAGAGGTATTGTCAGCTAAGCAAAGCGGGAAGTGCACTGCCAAAATTACTTTGCAATTGTAATCCTGTTGAAGATCCGTAGTGATAAGGGATTTCCTGTGAAAGATATTCCTAGTGCATGCTCTGACATTGACCTCATACAGTTTCAATGTGCTCTTTCCACATATCACTCTTTGCATAATAAAGAAAACGTGAAGGTGTGATTCCTAAATAATATGAAATTGCAGATCAAATTACTATTCCTAGATTCATGTCCAAGATACATCCCAAAGGAGATATAATAAAGACTATTCCTGAATCAGTAGTGGTTGACTCTTTTTGGTGTGCCTAGTTGGTTGTGCATTGATGCATGAGGAGCCTTTTATTAAGGACTCTTCACATAGGAAGGCTGATTTTGCTTTGAAGAAAGAAGTCATATTCCAGATCTCACCTGACTGTGAGAGCTAGTGTGAGAAATTGGGCTGTTGGTTGACTGGGGTGTGAGCCCTAGTCAAGCAACAGCCACAATCCCTTTGAGGGTGAACCACAACAAGTCACTTCATTACATGTGCCTAACACTGGATAGCTTGCATCAAAAAGCAGTCAGATTTAACTTAGAGGCAATGTGTAATGTATTTATGCAGCATACAAATAGCAATAAAGCGAAAACACAGCACAGGAAAAATCCCAAACCAATTTAGAACAACAGTGGGCATCTGGTCACTTTTGGTTCCATACCCCAGGGTTTAGGAGTTTATGGCAACCTCTTGGGGGTTCAGGACTCACTCAGGCTGAGTACAGGTGTGTGTTCATTATGGTGGGAGATTATGATGTCCCTGTGGCTCTGAACAGGAGACAGCAAACAGGCCCTTGGAGTCACTTCTGATAGTCCTGGGCACAGGTGTAGATGCAGGACTCAACAGCAAGGCTCAGGGCAAGCCAGATGCAGAAAAGCAGTCCTTCCAGGTATATCAGCAGTCACAGTAGAATGCAGTTCTCTGAGAGTCCTTCTGCAGGCCCAGTAGTGAACTGAACAGTGGGTCTAAAAGTCTTATTGTTATACCCTGGAGGGAGTCAGGCTAAACGTATAAAGGGCTAAGGCCAGGAAAATGGCAACTTTCTAAAAGTGGAATTTTGAAAATTCTAATGAAAAAAAGAACTCTACCATTAAAGAGGGATAATCAATACAATTCCATGGTTACCAAACATGACACATCAACCTGCTCCCATTGAGGACTTACAGCATATTACATGTAATAAGGAATCTCCAATGTTATCCTATAGGAGAAGTAGGCCTCACAGTAGTAGTACATTAATTTGGGAGTTTTTCACTACTGGGAAATGTAAAATGTAAAAGTGCATGTCCTACCTTTTAATTGCAAAGCACCCTGCCCTATTTACTACATAGGGTCTACCTTAGGGTTAACCTATGTGTAATAAAAGGGGAGTCTGAGGCTTGGCATGGGGTTTTAAATGCCAAGTCAACATGACACTGAGACACTGCATTCAGGCAGCAATGAAAGACCTGGAACAGGTTTTAAGGTGCTACTTAAGAGGGGGGTGCAATACGTGCTGCAGACCCACTGGCTGCATTTAGTTCACAGGCACTGGGTATATGGTATACTGCTCTATAAGGGACTTGCAAATAAATTAAATATGCCAATGAGGTATATACCAATTAAACCATCTTTTATGAGAGTGAGCACAAGCACTTTAGCACTGGGTAGCAGTGGTAAAGTGCATAGTCATAAGGCCAACAAAAATGGATTCAGCAAAAGTGAATGGTAAAAAGGCAAAAGTTTTGGGGGTTGCCCTGCAGGGAGCACCAGGTCCAACAGCTGGTATCTGGTGTTCTCTGTGGTGCTTATACTTACCAGTATATCAATGCAGATTTTTAAAGCAATCCATAAGGCATCTGGGTGTTTGGCTTTGTTGGTACCCCTGAAAAGCTGGTGAAGATTTTAACCAACATGTCTTTTGATATTTGCAAGCTTTGACACTAGCTACAGGAGCACTTTATCTTGAAGAATCTATTTTAATAGGATTGGCAGATTGATTGAACCCGGAGGCCAGCAACACTTCCTTTCCATTTTGAGGGTGTGAAAGTCTTTGGCCAAGAACTAGGAGTGAAACTGCATAGACTGCATAGACACCAATTTCATCTACTCAGATTTCCTCCAAACCTCTCAACAACTATTAATAGTGGACCTGACTAAGAGATTAACTTCTCCGACGAAAGGGCTGTGTGAGGACCATCTTTCAGTATGCTTTGTTCAAAAGAGCAATCAACCATCAAAAACAACTCAACCAACAAAACTTAGGGCCTGATTTAGAGTTTGGCGAATGGGTTACTCAGTTACAAATGTGACGGCTATCCCATCCGTACTATTACAATTTCCATAGGACATTATAGAATCGTAATACAGCAGCCAAATTCTAAATCAGGCCTTTAGTGTTTATGGCGATACCTAATGTGGCCCCAAGTTCAGAGCTGGATGCTGAAGGAAACATTTGAGTACAGCATTGGAAAATGTATCTCTGAAGCCCAGGTTCTAAGGGTGATTGAAGGGGGTGTTTCTTTGAATTTCTCTCCCTTCCACCAGATACTGGTGTACTAAATATGCTTTCTGCTTGCAATACATCAACAAGTCACAGTTGCTTCAACAAATTCAATCTCTACCATTGAAGGACATGATTGTACCAGTGCCATTGATAGATCAATGTCTGGTATTCCTTTATCCTGTCTGCTTCCCAAGGATTCAATAAGATTCCTGTCAACAGGTGGGTCAAAACGATATCTCTCAAGGTGCAGAATGTTCCGAGAATAACTAATTTCATTCTGGAGAAGGCTTTTCTGAACACAATAGATTTATTGAATACATTTTAGGTTGAGCATAGCAGCACGCATGTGTTGCTTTTCCGAAGTGTTGGTATGTATCTGGGCTTTTAACAACTCCCACCTCACGCCCATCACTATCACTTGTTCATGGGCTTGCCCTTCGAAAACCCTTTGATGACATTGGTAAATGGTTCATGTTTGTCTCTCCTTGAGGAGGTTTTGTTATCACCTTGGCTATCGCACCTGTTAGATGGCTAATGGCACTTCTGCTGATACATTTGACTGCCCGCAAACTTTTTTTTCCTTTTGTGTCTCTCCTTATTGCTGATGCTCATGGCAGCCCTGGCGCTGTGCACCAGATCACTTATGTGAAATTGTTTTACTCTTGATTTTCAAGTTATGTGGCAAGATGTCTGGTTAGGAGTTTACTACGTTAATAACTCTAACTCGAGCAAATGCAAGACCCATTGCAGTTCAAATTCTTGTTTCTATATTCCCATCACAGTTTGACATAAAAAGTTTCAATGGTCCAGCCTGTTTGGCAATTATTATTATTTCCAGGTATTGCCTTTTAAATTCAGATCTGCCCCAATGATGGTCCACTTGTGTACCACTGCTACATCATAAAGGACGGCATGTGTTTTCTTACCTGGACGGTTAGTTACCCCATGCTGCATTAAAGAGTAAGCTATGAGGTGTCTTGAAGCCCTCAACGTTATCTACCTCAACATGGCTTGATTCACAATCTGCCAAAAAGCCAACTGATACTGTTTCAAGAAATAATTTTTTATCTAGGTGTTCATTCCAGTGGAGAGAGCGAAATATCTGAAACTGTTCTGTATTATTTGTTGGCACAGTCTCAAGCTTCAGTACCTCTAGAGCTGAAAGTTCATTTCACATCTTTCTAGTGTATTTCTGATCCCACTGTTCATATTCATCTACATATTCTACAATGCCATCTTTTAAATTTGTAGAGGCCAGCGGCCCTAGATGTTGAAAAACGCATTCTAGCTACACTCTCTACAGCAGTTCTTCAATGGGGGATTCCACTGGAGAATCTAGCCAGATTCTTTACATTACACCTCCCCTGTTAGTAACTAAAGATGTCAGCACATGAGGTTGTGTTGTGACTCTTCTAGACATGTCACTATAAGATGGATTTTGAACGACCATTGACTATGATTAAACTGCTGGGAGTTGTCAGCAGTCTTTCATTCTTTATGCCAATTGTGACTTTTTCTGGAACATCAACATATTCCAATTCAGACAGATAACCTTGTGACGTTTGCATGCATACATCACCAAGGATGGACTTGTTCAAGTTCTCACAATCTTCTAGCAATGTAGCTGGAGCCCTGGTTTAAGAAGCAGTTTCTGTCTTTCAAGGCACTACCTCTCTGGTGCAAGCGCAACAGTTGACATGCTGTGTAAGAAAATGCCTCATCCCAGGATCTGGCCCTCTCTCCAGAAATCACCTTCCTTCAGTCAAATTCAAGTTAAAATATCCCTTTATTGTTTTAGCATTATTCCACAAAAAATTACTAAAGAAGTACATTACACATACTAATATACATTACATTTACCAAGGTCATAGTACGAGGTGATAGAATGCGGAAAGGAAAAGCTACTAATCAGTAGAGCTGGTTGCTCTCTGGGGTACACAGTAACATTTTCAGTATGATTCTCTCTAAACCTTTATCCAATGCAGTAGGCCTTTCAAGTCATGACGTTATTATGAACAAGTACACTCAGAGATTTACCAATACGCACTAAACTGACTCTTTTCATTAGAGGCATATTTTTGTAATCTTCTTTTGCAGGTCAGGTGGCCATTAAAGGTCGTGATCGTAAACGGAGTAACAGCAAGTGAGCTAGGCCTAACCTATTCTTGTTCAATTTTTTTTTCAATTCAGCACAAGCTTTATTCGGTTAACATAACCATCAAAGTATCATCATATTACAGTTCAATTACAGTTAAAATTTTAAAAAGAAACAAAGATAACTATATAAGAAAAAAGAAAAAAAATGCATAAATACATTCTTAAGTCTCACAGATATTAAAATATTTACATATCTAAAATATTCGTTCATAAAAGATTATTTAAAAAGCGACGTCGTTTATGACTTGCAGCCACAAGGAACTTGCTAACTGCAAGAATTAAACATTTAGAAGTGGCACTCTTTAAAATCCTCATTGCTGTACAGCACTGATTCAAGCCCAAGTCTCGACAAATTGTACGGTTCCATTTTGATCGTGGAATAGAATAGGCAGGACAGAAAAACATTAAGTGCTCCACCGTTTCTTGCAATACATAACAAGCTGGACATAGATCAGATAGTGGAATAGACCCCCAAGTTCTTGATAAAAACAACAACGGTAGACTCCCAAAGCGGAAAAGAGCATACAGCCCCTTCCCCAGTAGATCAGGTATAAAATCTAAATATGGTTCATACTGATGAAACTGCTTGAAGTCAATAAATGAGTCAGTCAAACGACCATGGGATTTGCTGCAAATTAACTCACTTCTTACATAGGACCAATAAGTTGTTTTCAGGATGGTGCTATGTTTTTTTTTCCAAGCATTGCGGGTTGTCCCAGAAGCTTGCCCATCCAAAAATATAAAAACATTTTGACACGTATTTAACACATAGGATGGAAGTCACATTTAATATTTTTAAAGGATCAAGAAGAGAATCTCTACATACAACTAGTTTGGGGACAGTCCACATCCGTATCCAGTAGAGTGATGGTCTTAGGACTATTGTATCCATTATACAATTGAACCCAAGATCCAAAAACATTGGAATTAAAGGTGTACAGCACGGGCATGCTATTACAGCCTTAGCAAAGTTATTTTCTACCACAGACAGGCTTTTACAATCAGAAAACCCCCATATTTCAGATCCATAGGCAGCCACTCCCTGCGCTTTTGCCAAATAAATTTTAATAGCTGGAGATACAGCTTTAGATGCAGAACTTCTATAAAAGCAGAGGATAGCGGCTGCTCTATTCTGGAGAAGCCCCACACTTTTACTAATCTGATCTTCCCAATGCAAATTACTTGATATCTTTACACCTAGATAGTCTATTGAACTGACCCGATTTAATAGAGTCTGATCTAGATTAATGGTACATCTCCTACTAGAACCTTGGCTAAACACCATTAGTTTTTTTTTTTTAACATTCAGCTCCAATCCATATTCCATTCAAAAAGATTTAAAACGATCAACAAGAATTTGAAGTCCCAAAGGGGTCTTCGAGATGAGAAGTGAATCATCAGCAAAAAGTAAAATAGGGATCTTCTGAGCATTTAATGCTGGGGCATCATTTTGACATGAAGACAATAGGTGTATCTCCTCATTAATAAATAAGGTGAATAAAATAGGGGCCAAGACACAACCCTGACGTACTCCCATCTTCATGGGTATTTTATCTGTCAACTCTCCTTGGTCACCCCATCTCACTTGCGCATAGGTGTCCTCATGTAGGCTCCCTAAGAGATAAACTAAGTTAGATGGGATTTTCAACCTGTATAATACTTCCCATAGTTTCTCTTTCGGGTCCAGATCAAAAGCTGATCGTAGGTCCACAAAACCACATATAAAGATTGCTTAGCGAGAACTACATACTTTCAATATAGAAGCACCAATCTGAACACCTGATCTATTGTGCTAGTTTTAGGACGAAAGCCTGCTTGCAATGGGGAAATCTTGTACTCAACGTAATAGTCTCTCCAGAAGCTGTTTAGCAAACATTGTCTGTAAATTATCAATGAGACTAATAGGTCTATAATTGGCGGGCAAATTTGCATTACCTTTTTTATAAATTGGGATTATTTCAGCACCTTTCCAGGTGCTTGGAATTGATAACCTGCAGCAATATTGTTCTAAATTAAGTTTATGTACCAAGACCAAATGGTTGGTTCAGATTTATATAGATCTCCCGGTATCTTATCAGGGCCGGGAGCCTTACCAGATTTTAAGGAATTGATCGCAGCTAAAGTTTCTTCTAAAGAAAAAAAGATGCAACCGACAGGGGTATGGGTGTCCAAACTAGATACATCAGAGCAATAACTAAGACTTGATGGTAAGAAAGTAGCTAGATCGACAATATGACCATAGCAAGTTGGAAGATTTGGGGGAGCAGCATAAAGTTGGGTGAAGTGAGTCACCCAAAGCTCAGGTTGTATATGATTTCCAAAGCTGCTCCTGCTCCCTCTTTGTCTTTTAGATAATAGCTCCCAAAATAACTAATTCTTATTAGATTTAGTTGCAGCAAGCAAATCCTGCCAAATAGAATCTTCCCATACCTTTTTTGCTTGTATTATAGCCTTCTTATATATACATCTAGTTAATTGGATCTCCCCTGAGGAACCATTCGTAACTGCAGTTTTTAACAAAGACTTAGCCTTTGCACAATCCTCATTAAACCATGCATTTGTGGTCGTCTTATTAGCAACTGAAAGTTTAGTGGAAGTGTTTCTATAGAAGAAGTTCTGTAATTTTTTCAACAGTAGGTTGTGAATAGTAGGAATGGTAATATTATTAGCTTCGTGTTCTTCATAAGCTGCTATCTCATCATGAATAATTTATAGATCCCACTTATTAAATAAGGGTTAGACAATACCTTCAGCCAACACACTCTTGTAAAATTATTACTCAACAGTGGGATTGAGATCACTGTGCGTTAATCATGCAATCATCTCCTAAATACACCTCCGCACAAGGTGAGAAGCAAGGGATTATGGTCACTCTTACAGCAGGGTTCATGTCTTTTAGTAAGGGCCAAAACCTAACATCCACTAGAAAATAATCAATAGTACTAGAGGAAATACCTCTTTTAAATGTGGGCGCAATGTTTAAATCAGAAGGCGTGCGTCCATTACAGGCCCTAAGTCCATGTTTTAAACATAATGTGGCTAACTGAGAGGCCACGCAAGAACGAGTACGTTGACAATTATTCATTAATTGCGGGATTACCCACAATTCATTTTCTTCATCCGTTAATCCGTTATTCAAAATAGAGTGTTAAAAAGTGCAATTCAAATCGCCTGCTATTACCGGAAAGATTGAAAGGTGCAAGGAATCCAAAAATTCAAGCAATTGGACGAAGGTCTGGGACTCAGATCCCCGAGGGGCAGAACGAGCATAAACATTAAATAAAGCAATCTTAAAATCCCAATGAAATGTAAGTTGAACTCCCAATATATCCACTGAATCTATTTTTAATACTGAATAAACACATTGTAATTTCTTATTAAATAGCATCAATAGTCCTCCTTTTGCACAACCTAGACCCTTCGCTGAGGGTTGGGCTGGGATACTGTATGTCGTATATCCTTGCATAAAAATCTGTTCCTCAGCCCAAGTTTCCTGGAAAAGACAGACATCCTGGCAATTAATATAGGTAGTCCACCGTAGGTCTCCCAATTTCCTGCCATGTCCCGCTAGATTCCATGACATTAAGGATATCTCAGCACTGGCCAACTCAGTTCCAAAGGTGGAAATGACAATCCCCTCATGGTGAATAACCCTATTAGCTACACCCGAAGATACTCCAGATTTAGCATTTAGTCATTCAGTGACTACCGGTACAAGGGGAGTTTTAAGTTCTTTGTGTAATTCACAATCTAAATTAGTGACTGAATTTCCCATGGAGTGAATACAAGGCGGATTTAAAACAAGACTAATACCAATCCCTCTTGAAGATCTTTAATGATGTGTGCGTATTTCAAAGTCCATAAATTGCTCCACCAGAACCCTATCAATGAAACAAACAGAAATAAAATAAAAGTTTGACCCCGGAACACTGAACCTATCCACCTTTAGAATATCAGAGCGAATGACTGAAAGACAATTACGTCGGGTGCGTAGCCAATGGATGGCTTTATTTATCAGAGACTCATGATTCTCAAAGGCATCTGGCGATATCTTAGGCACATCAATCATATAAATTGTGCTGTCTGTGCTTCCCGTTCCCAGACTCTGAACATATTGAGAAGTAATATCAGTATTAGATTTAGGAGGATGGGAAGGGGATATAGGCACACCAACCACCTTACCAGGGAATTGTGGGGTAACTTCCCTTCTATACCCATGGGCCTGGCTGAGCAGCAGTATATATACAAGATCCCCTGCGATTCCTCTTATTGAAAGCTCCAATGTGCCCCCACCTTACATTAGCAGGTATTGGCTGATTAACCTCAATGCAGACTGTGGATGGATTATCTGGAAGCAGGGGCCCAGCTGTCACTAAAGGGGAAATATTAGTTTCCAACCCTAAGGCTGATGGAGCGATGATCCCACCCCCTCTTGCCTCCCTGTTAGGTTGCTGGCATCTACAGCTGCTCTTCTGCATTAATTTCTCCTTCACAATTTCCATTAATAATAACACCATGGTCTTTACCTCATCCACTTTCTGAAGGACAAGAGCTAGATCAATCCCCTTGCTCAGCGGATGCGGGCCTTCTAGATCAGGGGGAGAAGAGGTCAAAGTAATAGTGTTGGTAACAATTCCAGATAAAGGAATTGTCATACAAGCAGAAGGATCTCCATCCTCTGTTAGTGGCTTGAACTGGTTTGAGCATGGAATATTAGGAACCACCCTAACCACAGGGTTTAACGGAAGGGGAAAAATCTCCGAGCTATTGGATAAAACATCCCTCTGGCATGTCAAAGCGCCCAAGGAGCTACAAGATATTACAGAGGGAGAATGGGAGGAAGTTCCCCCAGGAGCATGAGGGGCCTCACTCGTAGTAAGCTCAGCAGAAGGATAAGTTGTTTACGTCCTCTTCCCCCTTGTAAACATTTCAGGAATTTTCTCCTTCCTAGATACTCCAATTCTAATAGACATTGGATGAGGATTATACTTTAAAATGGCCTCAACCTCTTCAAATAATAGATCGATGGCTTGTAAAGGGTGCAAGTCTTTAGTCGTACCCGAGCTTACTTGATTGCTAGATCATTTTTTAGTCTTTTTTATACCACACAGAGGGGCAGGGACATCTGTGGCTTTCCTTTTCCCCATTAAAACAATAGAAAAAAGTTTAATAAGTCATAAAACACCAGTTAAATAACCCTCAAAGCTCTGCCCAGCCTCTGTGGGCGATGACGGGCGAAGACGGGTACGTCTTGGCCTGGTCTTCAGCCGGGCTCGCACCCGGGCTCGTCCCACGCAGTGTGAGGTGTGCGCTGCTCTTATGTCCCAAAATGAAGAAGAGGAGCCTGGGGGATGTAGTCCCACCCCAGGCTAGTTGTTAGCAAAGGGCCTCTCACCTCACGTTCACCCTAGAGTCCCACGCAGCGTGAGGAGTGTGCTGCTCTAATGTCCCAAAATGAAGAAGAGGAGCCTGGGAGATGTAGTCCTACCCTGGGCTAGTTGTTAGCAAAGGGTCTCTCACCTCACATTCACCACAGTGTCCTATTCTTGTTATTTCCGCTCTCTGTTATATGATTGGGGTTAAAGTGCAAATGATTTATGTAATAATAAACAATTCGGATGCAAAGGTATAAAAAGACGAAGAGAATGGATGCATATTTGCTGGCCTTTAAAATACCAATTCAATCTTACATTGAAAAGAGAGATTTCGCAAGTAACTATTGGACAGAGTTAAAATGTTTTTATACAATGGCGAACTACATGAATGAATGAATAAATAAATAGGGCTTAGAAAGGTTGTGCAGAATGCAGCAAGAACGTAAAAAGCTATCTACCCGCCGGATTAGGCAGACCGTTCTTAGCCCATTAACATCAACTTTGAACTTACTTATAATGTGCTTCATAAAAATAATCTCTACTAAGTTACTATGATGTTGAGGCAATTAAAGCCAGATAACCATTTCATCATTCTGTATAGGAGTTTTTCAAGCAAGTTATCTGGCTCGTGCAACATGTTGCCTGAATAGGAAGCGAGAACAGAGAACATGTAGATTACAATTTCTTGCATCGAAGGCAAGCTCTCTGGACGTCTTTGTACTGCTCTTTTTCATTTTCAAGCAGCATATATGTATAATGCTTCCCTCAAAAAACGATACTTCAAGTCTGTTATCTAGCTGAACATTTAAGCATCTCTACAGTGTTGTAAGTTTTGTTTTAAGAACAAGAGATGTTTGTGAAATTTCCCGACATTCTATGATTTTTCATATGACAATGTGAAATGAGTGACTGTTTCAGAGCTGCCCGTTCACAACTGCATTGGGATGAAGAATTAGGAAGAGATTTGGTCCATATTTTGGTATAGGATAGACCTTGGAGGTTTCCAGTTCTAAATGTGAGCTAAATGTTTCTTTTCTCTTCAGGAAATCCAAGTCAAGGAATAGCTCAAAATAAGGCTCTGATTTTATATTTATATAGTTTGACTGAAGGGTGCATTTTTTGGCTTCTTCCTCCCTCCTTTTAGTAGCCCAGAATTGCTTTTTAATTGTCTGAGACACTGCTTTTACCATTAGCTCAGGAATGGTCCAGAAGCCTTCCCATTCAATATCAGTAGGTATGTTCTCCTCATGCCTGAACCAAGGCAAGGTTTTATGGCTTTGTCTCTTGCAGAGGTCCTGCAGTGCATTTCTATACGCTGCAAGGGCAGGATTGGTACAAAGACGAACCAATTACAGGGCAGTTCGAATGGCTAGATGATCCTTCTTTTTAATAATTCCCATTTCTGATGTTAGCATTGTCAGTGTGGTTTGTAGGACTAAGTGTAAAATGTACCTCAAAAAGGTGTTCCCATTGTTTTGAAGGTCATTCCCTTTTTTCTGCACCATAGGAGCTTGCTGTAAGTGCATTCATATGTATAAGTGGCAAGTGCTGGCTAAATAAATTGGTTGCCACATTTGTTTGGGAATCTTGTTACTGCGCCTGCCTCTTTGCCCAAGATTGTCTTTCTCTTTGCTAGGTTATATTTCCAATTGAGTTTTGCATCTATGCATAAGCCCAGATAGCTGTAAATTTTAAAGGTAAATATATGCTTTGATTTAGGTTTGATGATCATGAACTAGGGTCCACCTGCTGTGCTGCCCTGCATCAAAAGGAAAGGGCAGGAATGCACTGTATCTATACAATACAGCCCATTCCTTTCCTTTCCTCCTGTGCTGGTGTTGTTTGGCAGCCTAGCACCAAAGCAAGCATCCTTGCACCATTGTGCAAGGGTGTCTGTGTTGCATGCAGGATTGTTTTTGTGTAAGAAGAGACACCTTCTTACACAAAAACAATTTTTGGTAACTTATTGCTCTTTCTAATTGTGTGCCACAGAATGCAGCACACGTAGAAAGAGGAAAAAATGGGGAGAAATAAAGACGTTATTTCCTGGAGTGCACCTACCCTGGGAGGCGTAAGGTTTTGACACATCCTCAGATTTACATGGCCTTATTAATCTGGGGATGTATCAAAATCCATGGGTTTTGGATGGGAACACCCACTGATATTCCCATGGAATTCCTCCCTAATGCGGAGTAAGGCAACACAGTGATTTGAGCTGCCTTGCCTTACCCCATATCTATGACGCCATACAAAACAACGCAAAATGGCTTTACAGGACCTAATAGATATGGTTGAAAGGTTTGCACCACCAAGCCTCCCATAAATATGCCCTTTAGTTTTTTTCAGTGTGATGGTAAGTTTCCTCTTCCTGCAAAATGCCTTGAATCCAAATAGGATACAATACATTGAGTTCTCTGTGGATGCAAGTATCAGTGCATCGTATGTGATTAACAGGATTGGTATGCGTTCTTCACATCCAATTTTGGAACACTGAGATTAAGGGTGGGTAGTATTTTTGCTAATCCATTTAAATAGGTGTTAAATATTCTTGAGGCTGGTATGCAGCTCTGTCTTACTCTATTGTTTGTTGCAAAGTCCTAGGTGTGTTCTCTGTTGCCTCTATATTTTATCCTCCCTTTGTTACCACTGTGCAGATCAAACAACCTTCTCACAAGCTTGTTAGGTAGGTATTAGACATGTCAGCATGTAAGGTGGTCTTTTTCCAAACCTTTGCGAACCTCCTCCTGTTTCCAGACATTAGTTTTTGATGACCTTAGGACCACTGCTAACTAGTGCTAAAATGCTGGTGCTCACTCAATAAAGCATCGTAAAATTGGCTTCTTGGAGGTTTCTTGAGAGGTGGGTCCCAGGGCTTAGGTTTGGGAGGGGCAGGTCCTTGCCCTTCTGGGTAGAGGTGGAGGAATGGCATTGGGATGGGGGCAGAGGGTGCCACTCTTGTTCCCCTTGGTGGTGGGGTAACACTTAGGGTGAAGAACAGGGGTCGAATGGGAGCTGGATGTACTGGGCTGGGGGGGGACTTTCCTCATACGGGCTGGACGGGGTAGGGAATGAGGTCAAGGTGGGAAAGGAAAAGCTTCTTCAGACCAGTGGGGCAGGGTGGGGAGGAGGAATGGGAGTGGAGGTAGGGGGAGGGGTTGTAGGAGGAGGAGGTGTGCTGGACTTGGGTGCAGATGCATGGAGAGTGTGCATGTGTGAGGTGGATGGCTGTTGGGGGTCTGAGTGGGAGCGTTTATATGTCTTTGGAGTGGGGGGGCAGACAGGATGAGGGAAGAAAAACAGGATATGTGGATGTATGTTGTGGTGGTGTCTGCAAGTGAGGTGGGTGTGATGCATGAGGTGGTGATGATGGTGGTGGTGTCTGCGGATTTGGTGTGTGTCTGTGATTGTGGGCAAGGCTGTACAGGTGGCAGGATCTGGGACGATGAAGCAGTGCATGCAGGTGTAAGTGCTAATGTGACTGTGAGGGAGGAGGAAGAGGGGGAGGCAGTGGCTGTTGCAATATGTGCATCTGGGTGTTGGCTGTGTGTGTAATTGTGGAGTGACATGTGGTGCCTGTGTTTGTCTGTGCGAGTCCTGTTGTTCTGTGTGTGTACTTGTAAGATTGTGTGCATGCGAAGGGTTGGGGCGAGGGCTATGGGACTGGGAACAGATAGTTGGAGGGGGGACGGATGAAACAAGGACACTGAGAGGAGGCTAGAGCCTGAACAATCTCTGTGGGGCCACCAACCCACTGTGAATGCCCTCCAGGAAGGCATTGCATTGCTGCATCTGAGATGCCAGCCCCTTGATGGCATTCACTATGGTTGACTGCCCTACAGAGATGGATCTCAGGAGGTCAATAGCCTCCTCACTGAGGGCAGCAGGGCTGACTGGGGCGAAGGAGATGCCCACCCTCCTGGGTGAGTGGGCACGGGCAACTGGGAGGAGGGCTGCTGGGAGGGCGGTGCTGGTACGGGGTGGCAGAAGATCTTGTAGCTGGGGTGGTCCCAGAGGGGTCCGCCACCACCAGGGAGCGTCCATCAGAGCTTCCATCAGAAGAGGAATCAGAGTCTGTAATCATTGCTCCAGTCTCCCCCATGGTGCTCCCCATGCCCTCCAACCTACTGGTCCCCTCGGCATCAGTGGACTCTGTCTTCTGGGTCCCTTGGGCTGCAGCTCCCTCACTCGCTTGTGCCCCTGCTCCTGCGCTAGATTATGCTAATGCACACATGGACAGGATGACAAAAGGAGAGAGGGTGAGGGAGAAAGAAAGGGAACACAGGGTCAATCACAGCAACAACTGCATGGATGGCATACACATAACAATCACTCCCTGGGACTTACATTGGGCAGTATGAACCACAGTGACAAACCATTGCCTAGGTACTACAAGAGGAAGGAATTCAAACACTACCATCTGCACACCTACTGGGACCAACTGAGCCGTGTCTGCCATGGTATGCTAGCTATCTAGCATTTCCAAAAATGCATACCACTTTATATAGCTAAGCAGGACCATGCAGGAATGGCTAAAATGGTATATTGGGGCATCCACTGACTAGAACCTTGCACCCAAGCCCCATGACAGGCAACTGATACAAAATACCACACAGTCTGTACTTACCCCTTTGTGGCTGCTGTGCTGCCATCAAGCACCCATCCCAATTTAGGATTGGCCACTTCCAGTATGCAGGCCATTAGGGGGGGTGAGACTCCGACGGGTACCCCTCCTTCATTGGAAGGCCGTCTCCAGCCGGGCCTCTGCAGTCTTCTGGGCCCAGCGTCTCAGGTCCTCCCACCGTTTCCTGCAGTGGGTGCCCCGCCAGCTATGGAACCCCAGGGTCCGCACGTCCTTGGTGATGGCACGCCACAACCCCTTCTTCTGATGGGCACTGACCTGCAGAGGAAATACAGACAGAAGGACACAATGAACTATTCAATCCAGCCTGTCACACAAATGGCTTACATACTGCATTTACCCCTCATCAAACACACACATGACCCGTACCTCTGCATTCACTTTGCCTGCAGCCATACCCCACAAATGACACACTGCTAGCACACATATACATCTACATGCTGCCATGTTGCATGCAATGTAACCTTGATGTACTCACCTGTTGGTCCGGAGGCCCATACAATTGCCCATACAGAGGTAGGACCCCATCCACAAGCTTCTGAAATCCTCCGTCGTGAAGGCTGGGGCCCTTTCCCCTGTAGCACGAGCCAGGGTAGGTTCCAGACATAGGTTACAGCAACACACACAGTGCAGATGTTGTTGAGTGGAAAGTCAGGAATCAAGTGAAGTGGTAGAAAGAAAATGGCGGTCACATCCGTTGCGGTGAACACCGTCACCGCTGGAGTTAATCATAATTTTTTCCTGTACTCCATAGAGCCCCATGTTAGCCATGAGGAATAGCACGGAGGTGCAGACCTCCTTCCACCATGACGCCTAATGCCAGCAGAGTGAGGTCACTTCCACCTGTCCCTGCATACAGGACAGGTGGGTGCCATTTCCTACTGCTAGTACTCCTGTTCGGAATTTATATGTGCGTCATTAGTGTCAACTATACACACCAAGACAATTCTACTACCCTACATACATGCTCTGTGTGCAATGATGTTATGTGTCCATAGGTCCTGTTGTCACACCCATTTTAATTTTGGCTCACTTAGATACCAACCACTGCGGAGGAATATGAGGAGGAAGCAAGCACCCTTGTACAGATCCTTTGTGGATTTAGCCACACTGCAGGACCGGCACATCGTACTCACCTATCATCTGGACAGGGCCACAATCACAGAGCTGTGTTCACAATTGGAGTCTGATCCGATACCTGCTATTGGTAGCATCACAGCAATTCCCCATCTTGTGCAGGTACTGTCAGTGCTCCATTTCCTGGCAACTGGTTCTTTCCACGTGACTGTGGGCTTGGCTGCAGGAATGTCACAGCCAATGATCTTCATTGTGCTTGCAAGGTTTTGGCTGCCTTGCTCAAACACATGAGCAGCTACATCGCATTCCCCCAGGTTGATGATTTGCCCATTGTAGAGGCTGAATTCTATGCAATGGGACACATACCACATGTGAATAGGGCCTTTGACAGGATCTGTATTGCCTTAGCCCCTCCCAGGGCAAATGAGCAGTTGTACAGGAATAGGAAGAGTTTCCACTCTCTCAATGTCCAGATGGTGTGCCTTGCTTACCAGTATACCTCCCACAACACTGCTAAGTACCCTGGAGATGTGCATGACTGTGCCTGTGTCCCCTGAATGGTGTGCCCACTTACACCAGGAACTTCATCGTCTTGCCTTTGTTGTGTACACTCATGTCCCTGTACAGGTGGGCACACTACTGATTGACGTGTCCTGGGGACAGAGGGTTGGGGGCATTGGCTGGCTGCTGTGATATTTGAGTGTAAGGGGGAACCCTGTAGTGGACTGGCTGTGTGATGTGGTAGCCGACTGACCAGTGGTCCCACATGGGCCAGGGAGTTCATCCAGATGAAGACCTCCAGAGTGTCTGTCATCACTGAGGGCATCTTCTGGTGGGGGACTGGGTTGCTGTGGCACCTCCTTGCCGCTGTCATTGGCTGGGGCAGCTGTGGGGATGTAAAACATTTGTTAGGGTAATTGTCTGTCACATATTTCACATTTCTACCTTTCCCAATGATATTGGTGTTGTTCTCCCACCTTTGGTAGTATATGGTGATGGATTGTGGGATTGGTAGTTTTACGTGCTATCAACGCATTGCTGGTGGGTGTGCATGCAGAGCTGGGAGGGATGTGCTTGCAGTGGTAATGGCATGCATGAGTAGACATTTAGGTGTGGTCTTTGGCGTGGTGCACTGTGTGGGATGGAGTGGGGTGAAGGGAGTAAGGGCAAGGGGGTGACATGGCATCCAAGTATGGGTGGTGGTAGGTTGGTAATGGTGACCCACCAGTGTCCAGTCCTCTGGCTACTCCAGTGAGGCCCTCTGGATGCAGTATTGCCAAGACTTGCTCCTCCCATGCTGTCAACCATGGGGGAGAAGGTGGGGGTCCACTGCCAGTCCTCCTGATGGTGATGGAACACACCTTCCCCTGTAGGTCGTTCCACCTCTTCCAAAAGTTGTTTATTGTGCATGGGTTTTGTCCTACCGCGTTCAAACTGTCCATGATCCTCCGCCATAGCTCCATCTTCCTGGCAATGGAGATCTGTTGTACCTGTGATCCAAACAGCTGTGGCTCTACCCTGACTATTTCCTTCACAATCACCCGCAAATCCTCATCAGTGAAACAGGAATGTCTTTGTGGGGACATGGGTGTTGTGTAGTGTGTGTGCTGTGCAGAGGGTGCTGAGTGATGTGGTGGGGTGTGTGCTGTGTGGTGCGTGATGGATGAATGGGTAGTTGTGGTGTCAGTGTGTGCAGTTAAGTCTGGTATTGGCCTGGCAAGGTATAGTGGTTTTCTTGTGTTTGCAAAGGATTGTGGGTGGTGTGGGGGTGTGTTTTATAGTGCTGTTTGTGGGTGGGTGGTATTTGTATCAGGTGTGGGTTTTTTCGACTGGCCAATGTTGGTTTGTTTTGGTTTTGGGTGGCCATTTCCGCAGCAGTTGTGTGCACCCCAAATGGTTTACCGCCATTGAATGTCCGTTACTGTGATTCGTGCTAATTATTTGGAGGGTCTTATTTTGCTGGTGTAACAGTATGGGTGCTAGTTCCAACAGTTTTTTGTGTTCATTCAGTCTGGCGGATTTGTGGTTGTGGCTGGTTTCTGTAGGTTTTGTGTGTCATAATCTGTGTGTCACCACAGCAGTATTCGGAGAATACCGCTGATGTCGTAATGAGGGCCTATTTTTTATTACATATAAGTAACTTCTCACGTCTGCCCTAGGTGTCTAAAGGGTAGGGTGCTTTTTTATAAAAAGTTTCAAAATAATAGTTACAATAAATCTGGGGCTGAAAAAATAGAGACATCTGGTCAGTGGATGTCTGCTACCTACAGATGCCAGAAAAGGAAGGGGGCTGGGTTGCCAAACTCGTCTTCAAAGTAAGAAGCACAGATAGCACAGGACTCAAGCCCACCACCACTTCCTGCACCCTAGCCAGATAGGAGCCTCTCTAATGAGATTAGCAGAGAAGCTGGAAGGAGAGTGTAGGGAAAAGATAGCCAGACCTGTGGGTTGGGTTAGCCAGACCTAAACTCCAAGGAGAGAATTTCTTTATTTTAATGTGCATTCTGGGACAGAAATATTCAACACTTTCTAAGGGAGTGGTCATAACGGAGGGTTGCAACTTGAATCCCATTGGTTGAGGGTGCCCTCCCCTTGCCAGCCCAGAATCCGGAATACATATGGGAGAGCTGCACTGCACCTCAAATCCCTGCTTAAAAACATTTAGAGAAGAAGGACTGCCCTACTGAACCCTTGGACTGCACAAGGATAGGACTTCACTCTGAAGGACTGCACCTGATGCACTCTCATGGCTTCACAAAAGAGAACTTTGCCTGTCTTAAAGGATCAAGGTGTGGACTCCCTGATCAGCAACAGGATGAAAAGTGCAGGGAGAAGTCACCTGCAGCATCTACCACAGGACAAGCCCCGCTGACTACCAACACCTGGACTTTACTTGGATTGTCCAGGTGCATTGTGGGACTTGTAGTTCTGACTCCCAAAAAGCAAATCAGCACTTCTTGACCCTTGGCTCGTGTTGTAAATGCTTCAAGACCCTGAAACGACCTTTCAGAAAAGGTCTGAAAGTTTGGCAACTTTTGGACAACTCTTGCCTGTCTGCCTTTTTACAAGTACATTGTATCCTGTGGCATTTGTAACAATGCGTACAGGATATCTGTCAAATTTGTGACGGAATAAACCACTCTAAATCAAGCCCTCTGTTACCCTGGATTCAAAGGGTAACAATGATAGCTATGTGCCTCCTTTGATTGGGCAATCTTTTCCCCTCCGTGAGTAAAATGCACTACCTGCTTTACTCTTTTGGTGTGATCAGCAGTAATTCTTCTTGTAGAGAGTTTCGTGCATTAAGAACCATTAAGAAGCAAAATATGTTTTATTGTAAAACACGCTTTGCTTCTCTTATTCTTAAAAGTCATCATATGATATTGCAGTTGCAGGCTTGACTATGGCATTCGGAAATACGATATTTTTCACTTGTTACTTTATGAAGGTCATATTCCTATAAAATAAGGGCGGCTTTTCTCGATAAAAGACAAGAAATACGTTTTATTTTAGAATTTGGTTAGGTTTCTACAAAGGTCAGGTCACTTGACCTCAGCTAGATGTTTTTAGGAGCAGCCTTTCACGTCTTTCAAAGGCTAGTGTTTTACAGATCCTGTCGCTTTTGTTTCATGGCTAAAACTGGATGTATCCACCAAAACATTTAGTGAATGAAGCCGGCGGCAGTGTTCCTGAAACTTGATGCTAAAGAGTTTAAAATATTAATTCACCATATTATGTAGCTAAGCCTGGCTTATTTTTCTCTCTTCTTTAGAACAAAAGTTAAGAACATCAAACCAGAATTTGAAAATTCTGTACAAATCCTTAAGGACAGAGTATAGTGGTGTCTGTATACTCATTTTGTTTTATACAGTGCTCAGTGTTGTCCTGAGAATTGCAAAACAGAGTCCTTCTATCACTCAGATGGCTAGGAGATACTGAACACATATAGAAAGTATGGTTCGTTGTTGATATGCCCAGCCAAAATTCACAGGATTTACAACAATGTGAACAAGCTGATGCACAACAAAAGAGTAAACAAGCTCATGCAGAGCAAAAAAGACCTAAAATATTGTCTTTTCAAAGCGTGCAGCAATAATTATTTCTATATTCAGTATTTTGTAAATTAACTGATAATGTATGCACATTGTTTTAGTGCAGCAAGTAAAATGGGCTGTGTCCAGGCAGAGGTAGGCGTGCAGTTCAGCAGCTGCAGCCAATTAAGTGCTTCTCCCATGCACTATCCAGTCGTATTTGATAAGATTTGATCAGGGCATTTTTTTAAGTAACTTTGCCAAACAAGTCACCTCTGTTTCTCAACCATGAGTTGCACATGTTTTTATATGCACTGGCTATAACACTTCTAGCACTCAATAGTTAGTTTCTTGAGTGAACTATGATAGAATCGGCAGGGGTGGTTCCTCCCGTAGGGCGTTAGCCCGTTGGCCTCCTGATATTTTTTTCCCCCGGCCCCCCTATTAGTTGTGAATAAAAATAAAAAGTACTATAAATAAAATTAATATATATTTTTTAATTGCTCCTGACAACAGTCAGCCATATACAGGTCTCCCTATCTTGAGCCTGAGGCAGCCTGTGGTAAACCAATGCGGGCTGGCAAAGGGTGGGACTCGTGAATATTGAACAGCAGCAGCACTGGACAACATGCTCAGTGCACCTGGGTCCAAGTGCACATATCAAGTTAGACAGCTGCCTTTCTCTTGTCAACCTGACATGTGCACCAGAAGCCTCTCCACCTGCAAAATTAGTGAGCCTGGGGAATCATAGCTGCAGCCTATGACATTACCGCAAGGAGCAGTGGACAGACTGGCTCGAGAGATGAGCATCACTAGACCTCTGGTAAAGTGTCTGTACACACGACAATGTGGGGATGGGAGGCTCCTGTCTACAGAGAATAGCCGGTCACTGTATGGCTCCCTTTCTTCTCAGCCTCTCTTTTTCTCCCCTCTTCGAGCGTGTTGGGTTTTATGGCTTTGAGGAGTGTTCTGTTAGAGACAAAAGCGAGAGACGACAAGGCCACATCTGTGACATGACCTTATGACTTCCACTGACCTGGCCTCACACTTGAGAATTGTCTTCTGAGTTTCTGGACACATTGATCCTCCTGATCAATTGTATAATTCAGTACGACTTTAATTATTTATTCAAACAAATGGTTTGAATTGAGGTGTGTCAATTGTTAAGCTGGCCCCACTCTAATTATTCTCTCCCTTGCAACCTTCTCCTTTCACCTCAAGTCAGAGAAGCAGCCAGTCCATGCCACAGTGTAAAAAGAAAAGATAGGAAAGGTATGATCGGTTCATGAGGAATATTATCTTGAGTGTTTATAATTAGATTTCTGTGGCTGATTGTATATTGTTCTACCTGACATACTTGGTGTGAATTCCTCTAACTTTTTGCTTTCTGACAACCTATTTTCCGAATCAATTTTTGCTGGCTTTTATGGTTCTGGGCACTTTACCATTGGTGACCAGTGCTAAAGTGCAGGTGCTCTGTAATTTAAACCATGTTGACATTGGCTTATCCACAAATGGCATATTTAATTTACTAGTACGTCCGTAGTAAAGGACACTATATGTGCCCACGGCTTGTAAATTAAATGCAACTAGTGGACCCACAGCACTGATTGTGCCACGCATTAGAGTAGGCCTCTAAACATATCTCAGGCCTGCCATAACACTGAGGTAGGCTCTAGTTACCCCTATGGGCAGGGTGCAGTGTATTTAAAAAGTTGGACATGCACTGTTACGTTTAACATGTCCAAATACTGAAAAACAATTCAATTTGTTTTTCACTACTGCATGGCCTATCTCTCCCATAGGTTAACATTGGGGCTACCTTGAAGCAACCTTTAAGGGTAACATCTTAATGGGAAAATAAAGAAATTTGGAGTTTGGTGTTTCTGGACTCATAATTTAACATTATAATGTATAGTGAAGTTGAACTTTAAATTTTAAGTTTGAAAATGCCACTTTTCAAAATTTGGCATTTTCTTATTTTAACCAATCTGTGTCTCTGATTGTCTCTGAATACACTTCTGGGGTAGATGACAGATGGGTTTGTGCATTCTCTCTAGAAGGTCAATCACACAAAGGAAGCATAGGTATGACATTTGCATCCTTATGGATAACCAGGCTGATGGGTCTTTCTGGGCTAGATGGAAGGGAAGAGCTGGCACTTATACCTGAATAGGGCTGTGTCTTTCCTCACGCAAAGGCTGCATACCCTCTGAAAGCATCTGGGGCCAGAGGAAGGGCATGGACCTCATGATCTTCAAAGAACTCATCTGAAGTCTCCCCCTTCTTCAGAGGCATACTTGGATCTAAGTACTCGACCCCGAGCCCCATCAAATCAGAATTCTACTGGAATCTATGATATTCTGCCAGGAGGAATGACTACTGTGTTGCCTAGAGGGACTGCCATTCTGCAACTGCATTCCTGCATTGGCCTACTGCTTTCTGTGTGCTGTAGGAGGGAGTGCCACTGTTTTACTTTTCTTGCATGTTGGCTTGCTGCCTAATGCTTCTGGCCTGGAGTGAGAAGGACTGGATTTGTTCTTTACATCCTTGAACACAAGATTCTCCAAGGGCTTGTTGGCTTGCACCATGTTCTGCTGCAGTCTCAGGGACATCAAACACTGCCCACAACTTTCCTGGGGCTGCCAGACTCTGCCATCTGTGAGTGCTACCTTTGCCTGAAGTGCCTCCCTCCAGTCTTGGGTCTCAGAAGTGGGTTTTTGCACTGACCGGGGCCAACGCATCTCCCCTTTGACGCCCATGCCGTAGTTGCTCAACAACTTGCCTTGATGCCCCATGTGACTTGAATTCAATGGAAAGCACGAGTTCACTTAGATAGCAATGGATTCATAGTCTACGCATTTGGACGACGATACCTGTTGCTTTTTAATGACAGTGCATTGCATTCACTTAAACAGACCTCAACGGTGAACCAGGACACCCTTTGCACAGCTCAACAGCAACGCAGTTACAACTGATATTGACAAAAGCTCCACCCAAGGTATTTCTTCTGAGTGACCTATCTGGGTCCTGTAGCGGCCTACCCTCCATTGTGGGTGGCCTGGCTTTTGGATTTGCCCTGGTCCCTTGCGACCTCAAGTAAACTTTTGACCACTAGTAACTTCTAAGCCCTATTTTCATATTTCATCTTTAAAAAATAATATCTTGAGTTCTTTTTAATGGATTTTTGTCGTTTTGGTCGTTTTACTCAGATACATATTCTCTATTTTTGTGCAAATACCTTAAACATTGCCTCTTAAGTTATGCCTGACTTAATTTAGGAAGTGTAAATGACTTTCCCTGACTAGGATTGTGGTCCCTACTTGGACAGGGTGCATACCTCCACCAACTAGAGACCCAATCTCTAATATGTATGTTGCTGTGAGTGTGAACTACTAGTATAAGGAAAATTTAATGACGACAGCAATGGTAAACTGTACATGACTAGTAGTAAGTCAGGTGGTAAGGGTGGGGACATTATTTCCTTTGATTTCACTAACTCAGATGATTTTTTTCCATCTCGGGGAGGGTCTCCTACTTGTGTATCGTTGATTTTATTTAATTGTGTGCTACTTCACTAATGTACTCGTGTGCTGCTGGCACAGAATTACCTTATTACAGCCTTTACAGGAAGCCAAGGCAGCACTCCCTCTGTCCAGGTTAGGAGAAGTGGCCATGAGGCTGCATCAGCATATGCTATGTTCTTTATTATTTCTTTTTCTCATTCACCCTAAGGTTTTATTTGATTTGATCATCTTTTTGTCATCTGTTTTTTTCAGGGTATCAAGGAACAAAAAGGGTCCCATCATCGCTGTTCACATAACACTACATGTGTGTGAAGTGTTGCTTTTATTTTTCACCTGTAGACAAGATTGTTGTGATGTTAACTTACACAAACTATTTGCTGCTTACATATCAGCCGAAAAAACAGAAGTGTGCAAATACACAGTTGTTTTGCTTTCCTTATCTTATGACTGAGCTGAAAAAACATCTCTGGAATCCTCTTTGTTGTTTAAAGAAGACATTTATTATTATTACTTCACCACAAGGTTCCTGAAAGACGAGATTAGTAGGTTGGAAGCACATGTTTAAAAGTAGTCACAGCAATGAAAGCAAAATATATCAAAGTACTTCTCAATTGCAATGTACACAGCATATACATGTGATTATATTATAGCATAACTTCAAAGCAAAGAATAAAAGTCAAGAATTCATCACCGTAGGGCCTATCACTCCGCTTCATCTTTCTTATGCCTGCAAGTTGATGACTCCTGTTCAACTGCGAGAAAGAGATTTTCCTCCCAAATGGGAGGTCAGGCAGCTGACGTCCGCTCCTGACTGAAGTCCTGGAAAATTCCCCCCTGCTGCTGCTCAGGGACACCTTTAGGAAGCCTGCTAACAGGCCCCTTAGTCTAAACACGCTGGCTCAGTGGGCGAACGAACAAGAGTTTAGAGAGTGGCCAAGTCTCCAAACTTCGCTCGTTCCCAAGCTGCATACAGAGGTAAACATCAAATATACGCTCTCTTATCACATTAAACACAGCTTGGTCTATGATGTGGAAAAACACAGCTCATCTGCAATGTCTGAACTGCAATGTCGAACTCCGTTAAAGCCAATAGGCGGCTAAACTGAATACAAAATGTAATGTCTAATGCCACGTTAAAACCAATAGGCAGCTAAACTGCATACAGAATATAATGTCTAATGCCATGTTAAAGCCAATAGGCAGCTAAACTGAATACAACATGTAATGTGCTACTGGTGAACATTGAACAACTAATATGCGCAGTGGTGAAATACAAAGTCATTGGTCAAACACAATTAATGGCATAACATCTCCACCGTATGACCAACGACTTTGGTTTACCTTCCTCTTATTTCAAACAAAAACAAAAAAAAAACATTATAAGCAAATCAGATTTTAATGATAAAAGCAATCACTGTAAAGCAATGGAAGTGGATTAACATATTGATCTCATAACCTTTCAAATCAGATACACCTACAATGAAAAGACTGAAACTTATATACTCTGATTGGGATAATAACTGATTGAACAGTGTCTCTAAAACAGCAAGTTGATGTAGCATCAGTTCTACTCATGTAAAGGTACACGGTCCACCTGAAAGGTTTGCTGTAATGTAAGTGAAAGTCAGGGTTTCCCACGAAAAAACACAGACAGTTAACTGGCAATGTTGCTTAGTTCCAGTGGAAGAATGTAATCAAACAAGTTGACAAACTTTATATTGATCCAATGTAGAATTTGAACTGAAGGCGCCAGTTGCGCAAAATGGATCCATGGGGTTTGTACTTTAATCAATCAGGTTCAGGTTGGGGGTGCGGTCCCTCCCCCGACCCCACAAGCAAAAACCCGAAGGGAGGCCACACAGCACACTCATGGTCAGTGGTGATTCATAGTAGGATCTGCAAAAGTAAAAAGTATGCCTTTTCTTGCAAATAACATTTGTCATCTGGAATATGTTCCCATTTTTCCTGTCATGGTTTCATGATCAACAGAAGATTGTTGGGGCCCTTTGCTATAATTTCTGCAGGTTCTGGAGGGTTACCTGGGGATTTAACCCACACCTTAGCATTGAGGTTTTTATCTGCTGCACCACAGCTTCCCTTTCCTTGCACTGTCAGAAGGGCTGGGGTAGACTCCTTATTTACCAAACCTCCATTCACTGCACTTATGACAAGTTAGGCAATTCTGTCTCCAATCTGTATGATAAATCAGATTCTCTTATAGTTATCAGAATAATTTTGATTTCTTCTTGGTAATCTGCAGCAATCACTCTCCCTAAAGCATGATCAATTTGCCATATCTGTCCTGGTAACTTTCCTCTGCCCAACTGATCTTTGACTGTTTGTGGGGCAGATTGCTGTTGTGTGTGCTGACAAATAGGACATTGCAAAATCACAGTTTTTAGCAAATCGAGGGGAATGTGCATCTCTCTAATCTCTGCCCACCTGTAATTGGCTTTTTCTCCCAGATGTCCACATTTCTGGTGCACCCACTTAGCCATCCCCGCCAAGTCAGAATTCTGGGTTGACACTTCTGTCTCTGAAATTTTGGCTTTAACTGCTGCAAGGAAATTGAACCAGTTATGTATACACCATGTAAAAAACCAAATGGCTAATCCGTTGGCAATAAACCAAGAATCAGTGAAAAAATGGCATGTCTTAAGCAGCTCTTGCTTTAAAGTCTGACACACACTGTACAACTCTTCATATTGGTTACTTTTTCCTTCTCCTGTGGTAGACAACAACATTTCAGTAACTTGATTATACAACACTGCTTTCCATTGTCTTTTAGTATCCGTGCATTTCAATGAATCATTAGTCAAACAAACAAGCTTTCAATACTTAGGGGACAAGAATTCAAATGGTGCACTCAATTTCACTAGTGACTCTTTTGCCTGTGGCACTCCCTGCACCCTCTCTTTGTCCTGTCCAGGGGCTTGTGACGCCTGTTCATGTAGGGCGGCAGTGACTCTAGCCCTATTTTGTATGTACCAGATCCAGTGTATGATACTAGCCTCTCGTGCTTGTCCTATACTGTGAGATTTAGGTGAACTCATCACCCACTGCATGATTGGCAGTTCAGATTTCAGAATTACATTATCATTTAATGTAATTTGCTCAGTATTCACTAGAGCCCAATAACTAGTCAAAAGCTGTTATTCAAAAGGAGTACAGCACTCTATAAAGCCAGATAGTTTTCTAATCCAAAGTTCCAGGGGCACCCTTGTCCTCCCCTGTTCCTGATTTACATGTAAATCAGTGTTTACCTCTTGCACTGCGCACAAATCTAAAGTCCGTTGAATTATTTCATTTGTCAAAGCAAAAGCACGCAGCTGCTTCTCACTCCCTTCAAACTCATGTTTTTTCCTAGTTACTTTGTACCAAAGTGTTAAGATTTTATTCAGATGAGGGCTATACTGTTTCCAAAAATCAAACAAGCTTATGAAACTCGGTGTCTCTTGCTTAGTGCAAATAGTAAGAAACACTAAAATCTTTTGTTTTACCTGTGACAATATCTGTATATTTTCTGTATTCCACTGAATTCACAGAAACTGCACATTTTGCGACAGTACTTCTGCCTCGTCAGAATTAATTTTACACATCGTACTTTGCAAAAGCGGTCTGAATACAAACATTCTCATCTTCATGCTCAGTGTAATCTTTTAAGGAATGCACTTGAACTACTGCCAACAACTGTGGGCTGCTCTGCCCGCAGAGATCTACGCTCTGCTCAAAAGGGCTCACACTGGCCCCCAACTTTTTTAACCTCCTCATTACTGGAATGGGAAAAGCCAGATTCTCCTGCAACAGCTTTACAAATTTCAGTTTTATCTTGCAATAATTTGTTCTGGCTAATTTGCTCACGTAAATTCTTATTCTCATTTTCTATTTGCCTACATCTCTCATGCATTTTTTGTTAAGCAGACAAAAGTATCCAAACCCTTCTGTCAAGAACAAAGGGGACATCATTTCTTTCAAAAAGCACATTTTCTAAATATGAAAAGACTTTTGCTTTATCCAAGCACTCATCCCAAGACTCACAAAGTCCTGATTAACAAGAAAACATGTTTCTCAGAGCACCATAAGGCAGTTTAACTTCACATGCATTTTCAAACATGGTCTGCTGTGCTTCTTTAATTCTTTAAACACCAAAAACAATTACACTTTTAAAGCGTACACCTCCAATCTCCAATTTGACTCCCAGACTGGTGACTAACGCCTAAATGTTTTGCTTTCCTTATCTTATGACCGAGCTGACAAAAATTCTCTGGAATGCACTTCTTAGTTTAAAGAAGACATTTATTATTATTACTTCACCACGAGGTTCCTGAAAGACGAGATTAGTAGGTTGGAAGCACACGTTTAAAAGTAGTCACAGCAATGAAAGCAAAATATATCTATGTACTTATCAATTGCAATGTACACAGCAAATACATGTGATTATATTATAGCATAACTTCAAAGCAAATAATTAAAGTAAAAAATTCATCACCGTAGGGCCTATCACTCCGCTTCATCTTTCTTATGCCTGCAAGTTGATGACTGCTGTTAAACTGCGAGAAAGAGATTTTCCACCCAAACGGGAGGTCAGGCAGCTGACGTCCGCTCCTGACTGAAGTCCTGGAAAATTCCCCCTTGCTGCTGCCCAGGGACACCGTTAAAAAGCCTGCTAACAGGCCCCTTAGTCTAAACATGCTGGATCAGTGGGCGAACGAACAAGAGCTTGGAGAGTGGCCAAGTCTACAAACTTCGCTCGTTCCCAGGCTGGATAGAGAGGTAAACACCAAATATACACTCTCTTATCACGTTAAACACAGCTTGGTCTATCATGTGGAAAAACACAGCTCATCTGCATTGTCTCAACTGCAATGTCGAACTCCACGTTAAAGGCAATAGGTGGCTAAATTGAATACGAAATGTAATGTCTAATGCCACTTTAAAAACCAATAGGCAGCTAAACTGAATATAGAATATAGGGGGTTATTACAACTTTGGAGGAGGTGTTAATCTGTCCCAAATGTGATGGATATACCACCAGCCGTATTACGAGTTCCATAGGATATAATGGACTCGTAATACGGCTGGTGGTATATCCGTCACTTTACCGTCACTTTTGGGACGGATTAACACCTCCTCCAAAGTTGTATTAACCCCCATAATCTCTAATGGCATGTTAAAGCCAATAGGCAGCTAAATTGAATACAACATGTAATGTGCTACTGGTGAACATTGAACAACTAATATGCGCAGTGGTGAAACACAAAGTCATTGGTCAAACACAGTTAATGGCATAACAACAGTGAGACTAGTAGTCTCTGCTAGATCACTGAAGATAAAAATCTTTGGTGCAATATCAAACCTAAACGGAGGTACTCAAATGAAATGAGTCCAACTTTATAAGATGGACTTTTGGGGGCTTCTCTTTAAAATAAATATTGGCAATGCTGGCAGGTCTGCCTTTAAGGAAATGATGTATAGTAAAATGATGTTACAAGGAACAAGAGTACCTTATCCACAGAATGTAATTTTCCAACTGCACATAGAAATGCAATGAAGTCTATGTATGGTATCAAAGTGAAAACATTTATTAATAAGAAAATGAAAAATATAAGGAAATCAGGGCCTCCATGTAAGGTAGTACAGATAAATGACCTACAGCATATTTGCCTTAGGTCAATCAATTATATGTTAAATAGTTTCACATAGTAGTTGATAAGTATTAGTCAATCCATATAATAATAATAATCAATAATAAGACTCAGGCATAAACATATAACACAATGCAATACAGTTATTTGTGTCAGACCCAAGTGGTACTAATACTAATACAGAGAAGTAATTACAATAGTTAAATGAGTTAATGTGCAGCTTTTGACAATGTTTCGATCCCTATAACTATATCAACAGGATCCTCAACAGGACTCAGGGAATTCTGCCTGAGATCAAAAGGTTCTTCACAGATATCTAATAAGTGCAGCATGTCTACTCTCCCTGTTCCTCTGGACGGAATTACACCAAATTTGTCAGAAAGCTAGCTGTCGGTACACAGATTGTGCTTTTTGGCATACATCCATTCCGTAGTCTTTTAGAAATGTAGGGAAATTCTCTCTGGCTGAGTATTTATGAACAAAGACGACCTTGCATGGGGAAATGCACAGCTCTAATTGGCTGCCAACATTTCAAATCAGGAAGTGTTGGCAACCATCTTGTGGCTCAGCTTGAGACGAGTCCCAGAAAAAAAGTTTTAAAATGAAAAGAGTCCAAGTAGAGGATACCCTGACCCCTTAGCACTGGTGGGGTGTTCGCAGAGGGACCCCCCAGAGCAACAACAATATATTGTTGTCAATTATTTTTTGCTGCAAGTTTTCGAGATTTGCGCTTGTTTTTTTATAGACCCCTGGGTGGGCCAGGTCCTGGGGGCATTATTAATTTTGTGTGGGGGGGCCCATAGGTCTGGGGGCCACCACCTTCCCAGAGCTTTGATTTTTTTTATATTTGGAGGGGCCCATGGCTCCTCACTGCCCTGGTGGCCCAACCCCCAGAGCTTCTAATTTAATATATGTGGGGGTTCTGCAGCCCCCTGGGGACCACCACCCTTGAGGAATTAATGAAAGTATATGTGGGGGCCCATGCCCCTCATGCCCCTGGAACCACCAACCCTGGGGCTTCTAATTAAATACATGCCAGGGGGGCTTTGGCCCGTACACCCCAGGGAACACAACCCCCTGAGTCAAAATGTTAAAAAAATCCAAGTCCCAAGAACCACTCCCCAGAGCTATGTAAAGATTGGAGGGGGCAGTGGGCCCACCTTGAGGATCCTTTGATGGCTCTGGGGACCACCACCCCCCAGGGCCAGCCCCTGCTATGACCCAGGGGTGCTTACCCCTGAGACATAGCTGTTTGCTGTGGCTTGGTTACAGCTGCAGCCAAGCCATAGCAAACACTCTACTGTTTGACAGTGGAGCTTTAAAGTAGGTCCCACTGTCAAACAGCAGAGCTTTCATCTCTGTCCCCTTATCTCTGACCCTGCACGCGTTCAGGGGACAGAGATAAAATGCTTCTACAAGCAGCGAGCTGCTGTCAAAGCAGATCCCTGCTTGCTGAAGGAATGGCAGCCCTGGGGAGGCCTAAAGCCTTCCACTGCAGTGCCATGTAGCCCGTAAAGGGATCTTAAAAAAAATAAATAGTATTTAAATAAATAAAACATATAAAGGGATCGCTGGTGTGCCCTCAGGGGCTCCCTCGTGGTCCCTGAAAGCCCATAAAGGGCTAAAAAAAATAAACTAATGAAAGTCCTCATAGCTCAGCGTGAATGTTGCAGACTTTCACATTGAGCTTTGGGGATTCTAGTCCAGCTGGACTCATTTCCCTTTTTATAATAAAAAATATGATATTAAAAAAAAACAAATATATTTGTTTTATTTTAAATTGCAGACATATAACTAAGTATGTCAGGCATCAAAGGTTAAAAACTCTATCTCTTTCCCTCTCACTTTCTTTCTCTCTCTCTGTCTCTCGTTCAATCAATTCTCTCACTCACACAGCCACTCAGACACTTATGCACCTACTCAGAGACCCACTCAGACACACACACACACACTCAGACCCTCACGCACCCACTCAAAGATCCATTCAGAACCTCATGCACTCACTCAGACAGTTATGGGCTCACGCGCACTACCACTCACACCTTCACATACCCATTCACAGACGCACTGACACCCTGATGCACCCACTCACAGACCCGCCCATATACTGATGCACCCACTAAAACACTGATGTACACAGTCTAACACCCAGACAGACACTCTGACGGACAATCTTACACCTAGATACAGCCTCTCACACCTATCCTCACACCCAGAGAGGCTGCAGCCAACTTCCACAGTGCATGCGCAAAGGGCCATGCACAACATTGGGTTGGGTAGTTGGGGGGGGGTTGTTTGCAGGCACTGGCTGCAGGCCAACCCTTGCAGGTAACCCCTACTGTGCATGGGAAAAGACCATGCACAGTACAAGGTTGGATGTTTATCGGGGTTTGGCTGCTATGTACGGCGGGGGTTGGATTCACCTATAGCAATTAAAATGACTGTACTTAAAAAAAACATAGGAATTCACTGAGAAAAACAAAGGTTAGAGGGACATTATAGTTAGGTTCTGAATTTACTAACAAAACTTGCCCCCTTAGGTAATTATAACTTGCGCCTTGCCATGCACAGCTAATTACTCCACATGTTATATCATTGCATGACGAAGGCGCAAGTTATAGTTAGTTACCTTTGGGTGCGAGTTTTAGTTAATTGAAAGAACTCTAACTACAACTTTTGACTTTCTATGGTTTTGTACGAGTAAGTTCAGAACCTAATTATAACATCCCTGTACCCTTTGTTTTTTCAGTGAATATATATATATGGTTATATATATATATATATATATATATATGTATATATATATATATATATATATATTCACACACACACACATATACACTGCTGAATTCCTATGGTTTTGTACGAGTAAATTCAGAACCTAATTATGACGTCCCTATATATATTTGTGTGTATATATATATTTATATACACCCACACACACACATACACACAGACATATACACATTTATATCCCAATCCAATTATAGGGGCCACAGAGCAGCTTTTAGACGAAAGGTGGCACAGTCAGGTGCAAAGGTGGCATTGTCAGGTGCAATTTGCTGAGTTATTTCATTCTACATTCATCATATTAAAGTGCGTGGGTGATGCTATCCACCATACATGGTCGAAGCATTATGGCCGGAGTCTTCTACTGGCCATGAAAACAGAAAAAGCACAAGTGCATTAAAGACAGAGGCAGGGTGCCTCTCCCTCATAAACAATAGAGCACAAAATAAATCATTCAATTTCACATTAGAAAGAAAGAAGAAATCACCTTTCACACTTACAGGCCATATGTATATACCAAATATGTCTTATGGGTCAAGTATCATTGCAGTGATTACAAATGAGAATTATTTTTGTAAATAAAAGATTATAATGGAATACACAACACCAATTTCTTTTTCCGGTAATGGCACTGTTTATATACATATTAATATGATGCCTTAGTAGCTAGGGAAGGGGTAAAGAAATCACGGAATAAATTTGAAGTAGATGAATACGAATGTGTAAGAGTTGATATGTATTGCAAGACAGCACTCCTTAACGGTCCATTCTTGAGAATGATAGCAGAGTAGAGGCCATACTTAACTTGAAGTTCTGATGGGGAAGACAATTCGGTACTAAGAAATAACTGTTTGACCTGAATAGTTTCTTTTTTCACTTATTCTTTCCAATAGATTGTATGATTTGATAATTTAATGTCTTTATTGTTGTGAGAAAACAGGGCTGCTTGCAGAAGCCCCATAACATTTTGCCCCATTTTTCACATATACTGCTGTTTTCCTGACTCCAATGGTGCAGTGCCCTGGGCCATGCTAAACAGTCCCAGGGATAGTGCTCTGATTAAAATAAATATGTAATTTAGGCTAATTATAATAGGATGTACCAACCTACCTATAAGTCCCTAGTATGTGGTAAGTCATGTAGGTTTAGGGACCACAGCATAGGAAGAACACCCATAGATTCACTGCTGTTGTGCCCAGTGTTATTTTAAAGGCAGGCTTGGCTTGCTGGCTGCTTTTAAGTTAAAGATGTCCCCAAATATGAATTTGGAATTAAAAGTACTTCCAAAGTCCTAAGATACCTTATTTTTACATATAAGTCATCTCGAAGGTAGGTCCTAAGTGTCCCCAGGGTTGCTTTCAGTGTAACTATAATCAGGGACTTTATAAAATATGTTTTATGAGCCCTGTTAATGGACAAATAGTTAAATTGGATTTCCTCAATGTAGTGTATAGGCTCTATAGGTTAATATGGAGAGATTCTTTTTTAAATAATAAAGTCTTATTTTCCATAAAAAGGAGCTAAATATGGCATGTGCAGTATCAAAGTAATAGTTATAATAAATCCAACAAAGTGCCTTTGTTGAAGTTAATATAAACTTGCACCTAGAAGGAGTTTTAGAACTCTTAGTAAAAGTTGCCAGCCTCAGCCCTGTAGTGCCCTTCTCTGATTGGTTAGCCTCTGACAGCCTGAGCCATGCTGTATTGATGAGATGTGAAGTGGCCTGGGTGGGAAGAGATCTGCCTCAGTAGATGGTAGAACAAGATGGGGAGAGAGCAGCCAAACTGGTTTTCAAAGGAGGTACGGACATTTGGGTCAGCAACTGTTACCTTCCCAATTTCCTACAAACCCAGAAAGCCAGGTGCCCCCTGATTAGATTAAGGAAGGAGTATGTTAAGGGATATCTTAGCCACACCGGTGGGTGGACTCAGCAAACCTAAACTCTAAAACTGAATTTTTGCCTTCTTGGATTTTGGAGGAATGTCGCTCCCTGGGATTGATTGATTTTTGCCACACTTCCCAGGAAGTGGTCACTCAAGAGGGTGGTGACCTGAACATGACTGGGCAGAGCCCCCCTGCTTTCCATTCCAGGAGCAAGGAGAAAATTGTCAGAGCTTCACCCTATCTCAGATTTCTACAGGAACAAGACAAGAAGAAGAAGAACTGTCCTCCTGGACCACTGGCCTGCACATGGACACTGTACTCAGAAGGACTACACCAGTTGTACACTTTGGGCTTCACAAAGAAAATTACTTTGCCTGGCCTCCACTGTTTCAAGGACTCCATGTATGATACGGGTAGAAAATAGCTGAACAGAGTCCCCTCCATTAAGCTCTGAAGAAACTGACCAGTGGTCATTTTTGGATTTGAACCAGGGGCATTCTCGGAGTAGGAGTCCTAACCCCCCAGGGAGAAACACAGAGCTTCTGGAACCTTAGGGTGAATTGTGGACAGCTAAGGAACCTTAGAAGAACTTCTGGAAAAAGATCCAGAAGTTTAGAGACATTTGGAGCAACTTTGGAAAAAAGCTTCATAAGTGGACCATCCTGATGTCATGAGTCAAGCCAGCTTACATTGACCGTGACCCAGCCTGACTTGCAGGTTCATCCATCTGAAAAACTTTGGAGTTGCAGCCTTCGAGGATTGCACCAGGGGCTCATGGAAAGGCAATCCTATGACATCAAATCGAAATTGGCTTGCTGTGGAGGGTCATCCGGCATCATAGAGAAAAAGCTCCAAAATTGTTTCTAAGTCAAACGTAAAATGTTGACAGAGGCATCCCATGCAGTGGATCCGAAGAGGGCTCTAGGTAGGTCGGATTCAATTTCTACTTGGTCCGAACTTGGTCTGAATGTAGAATCCTTGACCAAGGTCTTCTGTGATGTGTATCCGAAGAGGACTCCAGGGAGGACATATTCAACTTGTGACTTCATTCCAGTCCAGAAAATATTCAAGAAAAAGATTCAAACTTCAGCTGAGACCTCCCTCCTAGTGTAGAGGAACAGGGCTCCATTGGATTTGGCCTCAAATTGTGACTTTACCCCTGTTGAGTGCGACCAGATGTCCAAATTGGCACTTTTAGTTTCTATGTGCAAAAATTGTTTTTTTTTTAAATGTATGTATTGTTTTAATGTCATTTTATAGATAAAAATATAATCTGTTGTTATAAAGTGATGCTGGAAATTATATGGTGTTTTGTGTTTTACCTATTTACTGTTTTGTGTCTTTTAAATGCTTTACACAACTGTGACCTAAGTTCAGCCTAACTGCGTGTTACCAAGCTAACAAGGGTTGAGATGGGATTAGTTTATTGAGACCCTGACTGGACCTAGTGAGGGTTTGTGGCCTTTCGCTAAGTGTAGGTACTTACCTGCTCTTACCAATCATCCACTTTCCATCAATTGTGCCAGAAAGAGGAATCTAGGAATGCCTGTTTTGGTGATAGTGATGCATCAAGGATGGGGTATACTAGGAATATTGAATTCTTGACAGGAGGGGAGGAGAAGGACCCGGAAGCATGGGAAATGAGCTATTGTGCAAAAACCTTAATATTGTTGTGTCTTCCATTTTACACCATACAGTAGAAGGAACATTCTCATCTCCATTCAAATGAGCCAAGATTTGTTTTAATAGACAGGAGGAAGAGTAATATTGCAGATTGGGAAAATATACATCTTCTTGGTCTTGAGGGATACATAGGGTTAAATAAAGAAGTTAAGGAAATATGTGCCTTCTGACTACTCCATAGCCATTTTCTAGTTAGACAGTTAAATGATTTGTGAGGAGGTAATTCTGACCATCTGTTCCGACCAGATTGTTTGCTTTTGGATCTCCTTGGTTTTGACTTTTTACTGTGAGGGCGCCTCATAGACCGGTACTCCCCACAGTAAAATCATGGTAAAATGAACTGCACATGTTTACAGCTGACGCTACCTTGCTAAGATGAGGCTTTTTCAAGGTTAGGAGGCCCAGGGCTGGTTACATGTGAGCATGTGCACATGCGTGAGCACCCTTTTTGGGGGATGCATGTGGAAGACTGCTGCCGTGCGCAACCCAAGATCTGCTTCCAGGTAGTCTGGTACAGAAAGGACAATGTAGAGTGGGTGGCGACCTGAAGTAGTCGTTATGAGATGAGTGTACACATGTGAGGGATAGATAGTCACTGTGCTGTCTTTTCATTATAGTGATACTCCATTAGATTTCATTGGGAAAGGCTTGTCTAGGGTACAATAGACTCCAGGGTCACACCAATACACCCCGTAACCGGTATGACAAGAATAATGCAGTAGGGGACAAAAGCATATTTGTACAACAGGTGGATCATCCAGAAATTTCATCTTTCTCTGATTCATTTCAAGATTAGGGACAATTATATCTTTGTCCAGCTGCCTGAGCAGGACGTTGCATAAATCAGCAAGCAGTCATTCTGTGCTAGCAATGGTCCTGAGAGGCCCTGGAAGGAATGTCAGGGAGGAGAGGCTGAGACTTTCAGAGCACATGCTAAAACTAGCTCCTGGATGACGCCATTTTGAGCTATCCCAGAGTACTGTGCAGGAAGGAGGGGATAGGGGCAAGGAAGTGATGTTGGCACATCTGGATAGGCCAGATGTCAGGCTCGGAAGTCACTTCAGCCCCTACTTAAAAGGTCTTGCACAGTGGAGGGCTTTTTCTCTGAGCTGTGCTTTCTTGCAGAACACTGTGACTAAAGACGGGCGTCATAAACAATTGGAAAAAATTACTTCTGACTGACCACTGGGACAAGGACTCTGCCCCTGAGTGTGTTCAGTCCCAGAGAGTGACATGCCAAGGCCAGTATGCTGCCCCCCTACATTCCCTTAGGAATTATTCAGAGAAAGACTGGGCTGGCACAAGGAGGGTGAGCTGCCCAGAAGAAAAGAAGGCACCAAGATGAAAGGCTGGTGCAGGAAGTCAGTGGGTGTGGCTTGCTACCAATTTGGGAACCTTCTCAGCCAGGAGGACTAAAGAGAGTGCTCCTGGTGGTAAGGGCTCACCACCCGGCATAAAACGATTGGAAGATCATCAGAAACAGACCAAAGGAGCCCCAGAAATTGCGATGTGAAGTCTGGCGACCTTCGACCTTTTCCCGTTAGATGGCAAAGCGTGTGGGGCTACACCCCTGACTGAGAATGTGTCTCTGGGGTGGGCCAGGTTCCGGAGGCTGCCCCCCTGAAGGACGCTCGAGAGCACCTTGATGTGTCCTAGAAGAGAAGAAGTGGACTGGGGGGAGGGGTCATCACCCTTTCTTGACAGTGAGCGAGAGTGGCCCAGGACCCCATTCCTGGGCCCTGTCACCAAGAAACCGAAATGGGGGATGCCCTTGCACCCCCTTGAAGATCACCAGAGGGGCCCTGGACCCCAGCACTGGGTCCCACAAAGAAGACAAGATGCTCCTTGCAAAGATTGCCACCGGCTATGGGCAGAGCCAGTGGGCGAAGATGAAGGTGGGGAACGCAGTTGCACTCCCTGTGAAGAAGGAGGGGCCCCCTATGGCATGGAGAAGGAGGGTGGAGTGCTGCTAAACTCTCCCATACGGCCTGCCCGGGAGCAACACCTCACGCCTCTGCCTGCAGGCGCAAGCAGACTCACAATGGAAAGCCGGGTTCCAAAGATGCCCGCAGAGGTACTGCCCATGTGGAGAGCCTGTGGAAGCAGCCAGAGGTGGGCTCCCTCACCACTCCCCAACGAGGGATTCACCTTGTGTTGGGGGCTGTCTGGGTGGGACTGAATCACAGCAGCATATTGGCTCCCCCAGCTCAGTGAGCGAGCCGATTAATAAAGATTCAAACTCCAGAGGGAGCACCGCATAATTCCCAAAGGGGCTGGGCCGCATCTTTTTGATCAGAGCCACCCATTGTGACCCCAGGAGAGTGGGACACCTCACAAAATGATCAGAAATGTGGGGGGAGCTACAGGAGTAGCTCAGCCTCCCCCCAAGCAGTGTCGGAATGTTCACCCTAGTTTGGGTGTGACTTGAAACTGAGAACACCACAAGGTTTCCTTTGTGTGTTTAACTAAGTCCCAGCTGGAACTTTCTTTCATCACGCAAGGGTATTAGGGCCTATTTCACATTTATTCTACATTTTATGTTATTGCAAGATGGTGGAGGTGTCTATATTCATGACTCTTGTTTTCACAATTCTGCTCTTTGCATTATCCATTATCCTAATCATTGCAGCCCATGCAATTTATCTTTGCAGTCTTGTTAATAAAACCTACTGAAAACTTTACTGCATCTATTTCAGTGCTTGTGTATGACTGAAACATTTTGCTGATGTGAGAAAAGGGTAATCTCTGTTTAACCACGACCTCCTGAGATGTGGCATTCTTGAGTCCATGCGTAAAGGCTGCCACAAATCACCTTTTACTATTTATTTTTTTGGTGAGGTACTGCTTGTGAGCTGGGAGGTTTGGGCCAACCGTTGCAACTTGTAGTAGGGTTGGCCTAGTCATCTACGAACAAAAGTGCTGTCATCCCTAAACCATCAGCCTTGCCTAGAGCAAGTGTCCAACTATGTCAATTCAAGAGTGATTGTAACAGCACAAATCTTCCAAAATGCCTATACATGTTTCTTTTTTATGCTTATTTGAGTAATAAGACTAACAGCCACCAGTGATCAAAAAAGCTGTACTTTATCACAGTATTAGGGGCTCTCACTCCAAGTTACAGCCAAATGTTGCATTGGGATACAAGTAAATGTTTTGCCATGTAGGCTGTTGGATTATATTTCTCCTTGGGGAGACCAGCATGATTACGCAATGTCATACTAAAGTAATTCAATCAACTTGTGCATATTTCTAAATTGTTGCATAGTATTGAGTAGTGTGTTTAATAAATATACTTTTACTTTATCAAAAGAAAACACACAGACTGGACAATCATGTAATGAATGTTATTACTGTGTGCTTGTGAATGGTGATTACTAGCCCACACCACCTCCCCTGAGTAAACCTTGGACTGCTCTGCAACCCTACCTTATATGAGTCAAGCACTACAACTGGGTGTTTGGTTCTCAGTGGTGGACGAGTGTGGACCCATTACTTTTGCAGGCCACACAACTAATGACCCAACTTCCAACATGATTTAAAATCTTCATTAGGAGCCTCACAAGCAGCATAGATAAGTAAAGGTTTATGACAGGTAACATCATCATTTTATTGCATCTAGTTTGCCCTGCAAAGACAAATAAAGGGGAAATCACCTTTCTGACATACTAAATAGGCCTCAGCAAGATTAATCTGAATGGTGCTGTTTATGGAAGTCAAGTATTTAATCCCAAGACATTTAACTCCTTTTGAGGTCCATTTAAATCCAGTGTCTTTAAACATGTATTTTAAGTAATACTTATTTAGTGAAGAACTTCATATTTGTCCAGATTGAGTTTTTAGCCAGATGGACTGGAATAATTTGCTAGCAGTTCAACAAAGGTAGGCATGGAAAACGTTGAAAACAGAAAAGCATCATCAGTGTAAGCCGTGAACTTGACTTCTGGAGCTTTATGTTTGAATCCTTGAAAACACGCTGTCTGATAAAGGGTTTGAAGAAAGGGCTCTAGAGAAAGTAAGAAATGTAAAGTGAGAGTGAGAAAAATTATCTTGTGGCCCCTCAATACAGGAAAGTAGGAGGACTCAAGGCTGTTTACACAGATAGATATTTTGGGAGAGGAATAAAGAATCAAGATGTATTTAAGAATGTTTTGAGTCAAAGCCATATCCATTAGTGCTTGTAGCATAGGTTTCTAATTAACTCTGTCAAAACTTCTTTTCTGCATCCAATGTCATTGTAGTCATGGGTATAGTTCCTTTTGATGCTATGTGCAGAATGTCTAGAAGGGCTCTAGAATTGTCTGCCACGTATCTGCCCTTTACAAAATAAGCGTATTTTAAAACAATGAGATCTCAAATAAAGTTATTAATACACAAGGCTAAGATGTTTCCAAAAATCTTGCAATCAATGTTAATGAGGGATATAGGCCTATAATTAGCAGAAGATCTTTCTTCTTTTTTGGAATCAAGCAAAGCATAGCTTCTAGTAAGGTGCCACATGACTCATTATGGGAGAGAAATATTGAAATAAAAATAGTAAGTGTGGTAGCAGAAAAGGAGATAAACATGAGTAAAATTCAACTGATAATCTGTCGGACCACAGGCTTTGTGTTTTGGTAAAGTGGCATGGGCTGTCTTACTTTTGGAGACAGAGAAGTCCTCATCTAATGAAGAGAGATCAGGTACCAGATTATGCTGTTTTGGTAGGGAATACAAAACAAATACTAAGGGCCTTGTCTGATGGAGATTGTTCTGGTGTAAATAAAGTTTGGTAGAAGTCTGTAAAACAGTTTTTAAGGTTGGCTTCCTTAAAATATTTGATGCCATTCTTGTCAGTAATGGTATTCATTTTTGGATTTCTGTGATTTACCCTTCAAATATTTTGCTAATATTTTGCCTGCTTTGTTACGACTTCCATAGCATTTTGCTTTCATTTTTAATAATGCAACTTCAGCATCCTTAATTTATTTTTTTGTCAAACTCTAACGTGGTTTGAATAAGGCGTTTAAGTGCGGTGTCAGTATTGGATGTATAGTTTCTGTGTTCAGGTTTTTTAATGGAGGTAAATAGAGATTCAGGTTCTTTAAGTGTTCTTTTCTTCATAGTCACAGTCAAGCCATCCCATACAAAATGAAAGGGAGTTTCAGGACTTATGTTGGCAGTACAAAAAGTCCTGAAGAAAGAGTTTGAATTGTTTTACAAATACATTACCTTTCAATAAACCATTATTAAAACACCATCCGTTTGATTGAGAAGTGATTGGTAACAGTTCTAAGTCCATAATTACTTGTGTGTGATCTAAAATTAGAGTAGTTCCAATTTCAGCATTGATTAAAGTAGAATAGTGCATAAACAAAGTATGGTCAATCCTTGAATTGGATTTGTGAATAGGAGAAAAGAAATTATATTCCAAAGTTTCTGGGTTTTATGCCCTCCAAGCATCAACAGCCCCTCCTAGATTGAATACAATTTTGAAATGTGTTTTGTATCTTGTTGGTAATGTATTTCACTGTAGAATGTCTGTCAAGAAAGTGGTCCATAATTTGATTTAAGTCCCCTCTTACAAACCAAATTTGTATTTGAATTAGACATGACAGTGTTTGACATTTGTTTCCAAAACTGAACATCTGTGCCTGTGGGACCATAGGCATTAACAATATATATTGGAGTATTGTGTATTATGAGATGTAAAAGGAACCAAACTAAACATTTCGTCTCTCTCCGTCCTCTCAATTACTAAAGGAGGCAATGTATGTAACAAGATAACCACTCCATTCTTGTGCTGATTGGCAAAGGAACAAAATACCTGACCTACCCAATTGTTTTAGAGAGAATTAATATCAGTAGCTGAAAGATGTGCTTCTTGTAATAAAGCAATTTTATAATGTAATTATGATAAATGTGCAAGCACCTACTGTTTCTTAACAGGGTTATGCAAACCTTTAACATTCCAGGACACAATACTAAGATTAGTGGTAAAATAATACAGAGTAATATTCAAAGTAAAGAGAAACAACCAGTCAAAAGCAGAGAGAAGATAATATATTCACTTACACTTACACTATTATTATTTTAAATAATAATAGTGTAAGTGTAAGTGAATATAAAAGAGGACATAGAAAAAAACACATCAATCATAGCGATCAGTAGCAATTAAATGATGGGGTGGTAAAATGCAGAGAGAACAAAGATCCAGCAAAAATGAAGGGGGAGTCAACAAAGTGACACCTTGAGACAGATGTATGACATCTAAGATGTGTACAAATCAGACATAAGCGAGTTATACCTTATTATTGAAACTGCATCCTTTGGACAACCAAGAGCACTTACCAACATGAAAGAGAGATAACATAGACACCAAGCCAAGGGTAGGGAACATGGAATATACAAAACAACAAGGATGGGGGTTCAAATAGGAGATGGACTCCTATAAAAACAAAAACATGAGGTTCAGAAAAATAAAGGAACATCATGTAGAACCTATAACATTAAACAGATAGAACAAAACATCCCAATCAGTTAAGCAGATTTTCCTAAAGTCCATGTCTTCCCCATTATGAATATTAATGACATTTTTAAGGTCCTCAGGAGATTTGAGAAACAATGTTTTGTCTTTATAAGTAATCCAGAAAAAGCAAGGATACACCAGGCTATACCGAACACTCATGGATTATTGAAGAGCAGATCAGAGTTAAAGAAATAGTTTTTCCTCGAATAGCCATCGCTCTAGCTACATTCTGTAAAGAAAAAACGTTTGTCCTGACTACAGCATTTGTTTTCTTTTCTTCCTTAGCTATGGAGAGCATCTTCATGAGATCAGGATACTGAAGAAAGAGAAGTATAATTAATTTTGTTCGACTTGATGAAGATGTGGTTGAAGATTTAAGATTGACGTGATGTTCCCCTTTGAAGAGCTAGCTTGACAGTTTCTTTTAGGCCAACAATTTTTGGAATGTCTAACTCAAGAAATACGAGCATATAAGAACCTTTTGTGCCCTCAGAAATTCCATAAATGTATAGGTTGTTGCACCAATTGCGATTTTCAAAGTCATCAGTATGTTTCCCTGGGACATCATGTCCACCTTTCTAATCATGTTCTGGATATCACTAATTTGTTGTTCTACCTCATTGACCCTTGACTCAAGACTGGACCACTTTTCCTCATTTCTCTGAAGCGTAGTTTGTTTTCCCCATGAATGGTTTAAAATGATTTATTTCCTCCATTAAATCCTTTAAATTTAAAGGTAAAGGTGACTCTGTCGGTGTTATAGTTTTTTTTCACTTGTCTCTGATTACTGTTGTGATTAGAGTCTTTACGGGGGAGTAGGCATGGCCGTAAGAATTGGTGCAGGTTTTAATGGTGAGGAAGCAGTAAAAACCATACTTGAGGACCTGAGTGTGAGGTACGTGTGACCCAAAAAATTCAAGACACACAAGAGAACTTCCGCTGACCAGATGACCCGGAGAGAATAATTCAATTCTGCAGTTTAATTAAAGTCTTCTTTATCCCCCTTTTTCTCTTCCTTCTTTTTGGTTTAGTGAAAGAGTAGGCAGTTATTTAGGTGTCTGTCACTTCATGCACTCCATAGTTATATAATTTTTTAATTGTTATTATTTTTTCCCTTCCGATTTCTTTCTTTCAAAATATATTGGTGAGTGAAATCCTGGAATTAATGTTCTAAGACTCAAAGTGATTTACTCTGCTTTAGGAGTGTTGAAAATGCCTCTATATTGATCTGAATGAAAGGCTGGCAAGTGCATCCTTGAGGGCACAACCGATGATAGGAAGAACACAAGATGGTGGCCACAGCAGCCACTTGTGAGGGTGCAGAAGTGGAACGAAAAATGTAGGTAAAAAGACATTAACATGATCTGTAAGTCAACCTGCACTCTCCCTGCACTTTCAAGGGCCGCCATGGCTCATAGCATCTTCCTTCGATGGGTGCCTACAGTTGGGCTCCATATTTAGCCTCTGAAGCTCTGGAGGACAGACATCTTATGTGCAGTTCAGCTACACCCTCCTAATTATTGACTTTGAGATTTTGCTAACGTTACATTTTATGCAAATTAATTGATATAATAGTGGATTAGGGTGAGGGTTTGGCATAGTACAAGTGTTACACTAAGTGTAATTATTGAATTTTAATACACAGTATATTCTATTGAAAAGATTTACATTCAACTTCAGGGTTATTCGCAAAGGTAAGTTACTCTTGTCAGTAATTTGTGATGTAAAGTCTGCCATTGAGGATGTGTCACATAGTTGAAGCGATGTGTCAGTTCCAAAGAACTGTGAGGCTGCAATGCAAGATCTTTTGTCATCATTGAGGTTGTGGTCAATGAGAGATTTGATATGCAAGGGCTATGTTGGGAATGTTGGCACTGGAAGCAGTTCAAATGCAGGCTGTGAGGTCAACGCAAAGCCCTTGTACTGAGAGTACCCTTTTAGCAGAGGTGATGCATCAGTTCTGCTTCAGATTGCACCGTGCAGCAGGGGAGATGTGTCAGTTCTGGTGAGTCTACAGATGGACTGGCAAAACACCTTCAGGTCCACTTCCAAGGGTCCAGGACTGAGGCGGCACATCTTAGCAGTGTAGTACACATTGATGGTAGAGTTTGTGTTAGACCTAGGAGCTCTCAGCAGCTCTGGGTGTGGTTTCACTGTACTTTTTGCTTCTGAGCTCCTGTTTTTGGACCTTGTGCTGTAATTCGATGTTGCTGGTTTTGATACTCTGGGCAGTTTACCACTGCTAACCAGTGCTAAAGTGAAAGTGCTCTTTGTCTAAATGATACTGGTAAATGGTTTTCCCTGATTGCCACATTTGATTTACTGGTAAGTCCCTAGTACAGTGCACCATCTGTGCCCAGGGCCTGTAAATTAAATGCTACTAGTAGGCCTGCAGCACTGATTATAACACCCACATGAATGACCATGTAAACACCTCAGACCTGCCTTTGCAGTGTCTGTGTGTGCAGTTTTGTACTGCCAATTCGACATGGCAAGTGTCCTCACTTGTCAGGCCCAAACTCCCCCTTTTACTACATGTAAGTCACTCCTAAGGTAAGCCCTGGGTTGCCCCCAGGCAAGGGTGCAGTGTATTTAAAAGTTAGGACATGTACTAGTCTGTTTTAAATTTCCTGGTAGTGAAATACTGCCAAATTTGGTTTTCACTATTGCAAGGCCTGTCTCTTAACTACAGGATTGCCTTTAAACCACTTTTGAGTGCAGTTTCCCATTGGGAGCAGATTAAGATTTGGAGTTTGGGATCTCTGAACTCACAATTTTAAAATACATCTTTTGGTAAAGTTGGTTTTCAGATTGTCCGTGTGAAAGTGCCACTTTTAGAAAGTGGGCTTTTTATGCTAAACCATTCTGTGCCTCTGCTAGTATGCTCAATACACATCTGAGTCTGACTGACCGCTGGACTGTGTGAATTCACTCTAGAAAATGACACAAAGGGAGCTGAAGGGAGCTGAGCTATGTCCTGCATATCCTGATGAGTCTTCCTGGGCTAGAGTGGGATAGAGGACTTGACACCTGCATTTGAAAAGGTTGTGCCTATTCCCTTAGAATACAGTCTCTAACCCGCTAGAGTGTGTCTGGGGCAGGGCAAGCAAGAGGCAGTGCCTTGTGCACTACAAAGACTTCCTTTTGAAGTTTGCCTACTTCAAAGGCAGAAATGAACATAAGTATTGGACTGCTGATCCCACAACATTAGATTACTTCTGGATCAAGAGGAACCACTGCTAAGGAGAAGAGTTTGATGCTTGAAAAGGGTCTGCCACTCTGCCTGTTGCTTTACTATGTTAGCCTGCTTCTTCTGACTGAAGAGAGAAAGGACTGGACTTTGCTTTCTGAAATCCTACTTGTGAAGTTCCTTAAAAGGCTTGGACTGAACTTGACCCCTGATCTGAAGTCTTTGGACATCAAAGACTTCATGTGCCAGTACTTGGACTCTCTTGCTGAAACCCATACCCTGCCAAGTGGTGCCACATCCAGTCCCTGGGACATTGAAAGGGGAAGCTGGTGAACACAGGGTGAAAATCCACACACTGGAACCGAGAGGCATAAAAATCGACACAGCACCTGAAAGATCGATGCAGCACTGTTGAAATAAATGCATCAGCAGCTCAGTGTAGATTCATCATTGCTGTGCATACGGATTTTCATTGCATCGTCCCTGGGTGTATAGATCTTCAACATCACTGTACAGACCTGAGGCTGCTTGTCCGGAAACTGATGCAACGCTTACCCGGCAGAGAAAGAATCGGTGCATGGCCTCACTTACGAGTAAGGAATCAAGGCATTGCCTGGTTTTCTGAAGAACACTTGCCTGTGTGGCTTTATGTTTTACACATCTCAGGTACTTTGTGATAAAACAACGCATCCATTGATTTCTATGAATTAAGACTCTTTTTACTTCAAAGAAAAGAATATCTCTGCTTGTGTATGTTTGAACTATGTCATTTTGGTCTTGTTAGATTTAGATACATATTGGTTATTTCTCTAAACTGGTGTGGAGTCCTTTTGTGGTGTTTTCACCATGTTACTGTCTGTGTTTTGTACAAATACTTTACACATAGCCTCTGAGATAAGCCTGACTGCTTGTGCAAAGCTACCAAGGTGGTGAGCAGGGGTTATCAGAGCTGTGTATTTCCCTTATCCTGACTAGATTGAGGGTCCCCACTTGCAAAGGGTATAAACTGACTGCCAACTAGAGACCCCATTTCTAACAGTTCATTTGCTGGGTGAAAGACTGTTGGATCATTCTTCACCTGAGGCTGTAACCAGGAAGCTAGTCAACTAGGCTTTGGAGTCACTTTGTATTCCTGGGTTCAACAGATATAGGTCCAAACCTTCTCACCAAAGTAGGAGGACAGCGGGTTAGCACAGAAGGGCAACGGTCCTTCAGAGCAGAAGTCTGGCAGAGTGGCAGTCCTTTCAGCAGCATAGCAGTCCTTCTTACTGGCACAGTATCCCCAAGTCCAGAAGTGCGCTGAAGAGTTAGTGTATGGGGGCCAATATGTATACCCACTTCTGCCTTTGAAGTGGGAGTAGCTTCTAGAGGTTTCACTTTGAAGTCCACAGGCATCCTGCCTTCCCTGCCCTGACTCCAGACTAAAAACAGAGGTTATGCAGCCCTTTGTGTGGGGCAGGATAAAACCTAGTCAACTATAAGTAAGGCTGTGCCCATTTCTGTCTTCCCCTCCTGCCAGTGATGGCACATCTAGGCACACATAAGCTCTCTATTGTATGTGGCTGTCTGGGAGGAATACATAAAGCCATTCATGTGTCCCAGGGACAGGCAACAGGCACTAAATGACTAACGCAGGAAAATGCCTTAGTCATTTAGAGCCTGCAACTTCCTGAAAGTGTCATTTTCAAAATTGTAATTCAAAATCCATAAGAGAGGATGTTTCATTACAATTCCAAAGACACCAAAAGTGAACTGTTAACTTGTTGCCATTTATAAATTACAGCTTATTAAATATAATATGGTGATGCCAATGTTATCCTTGGAAAGAGGTAGGTCTTGCAGTAGTGAAAAATGAATTTAAGTTTTTCAATGCCAGGACACGTAATTTTAGGTTTTACAGGACATGTAAAACCTAAAATTACATGTCCTACTTTTTAAATAAATCTTACCCTGCCCTCTGGGCTATCCCAGGGCTACTCTCTGGATGATCTATGACCTATGTGTATTAAAAAGAAAGGTTTGGACCTGGCAAAAGGTTTATTTTGGAAGGTAGAAATGAGAGTTTGAATCTGCACTTACACGCTGCAATGGCAGGCCTTAAACATGTTTAAAGAGCTACTTAAGTGGGTGACACAATACAAGCTGCAGGCCCACTTAAAGAAATTAAATTACAGGCCCTGGGTACATGTAGTACCACTTTACAAGGGACTTATAAGTAAATTAAATTTGCTGATTAGGGATATGCCAAGGTAACTATGTTTGAAAGAATGAACACATTCATTTTGGCAGTGGTTAACAGTGGTAAAGTGTACAGAGTGCTAAGGTTAGCCAAAGCAAGATCAGTAAAAATGGAGGAAAAATATAAGGTTTGCGAGAAGACCACCTTCAGACTGACAGGTCTAGCAGGAGTTTAGTTGCACAACTGTCTAACCACTGATATTGCAAAATTAACCCATAGTACTTATTAGAGGCAGTGACATAATAATAGACCTCTCAGCTTTTCTGGAGGTAAAAGCTAAAGGTGCAAAAAACTACTTTCTGGCAAAGTCCTTACAGAGTTAGGAAAAACTGCAAGTCAGGTATCCAAATGAGGAAGTTCAGAGAGCAAAAAGTCTAGAAGATCAGCAAGTGGATGGAGAAAAAAAAACTAGCAAAGGAATATGGCTTTTTAGCAATGCACCCTCCAACGAGACTGAGGGATAACAATAGTAAAAGAACAGCAAAAGGAAACTTCTTATGATGGGAAACATAATGGATTAGGAATGTCAGGAAGAAACCAAAGGAGAAACAGCCATGATGGAATGGGAAAAAAGAGAAGTGGACTAGCTGGGTAGTCACCTTGAAAAGTAGCTGCAAACCCTCAGGCAGGTGATCACCAATTTGGAGTTGAACAGAGAAGAAACAGCAGCCAGGAGGCTAGGAGCATGAACAAAAACAAACACAGGCAATTGGTAAGTCAAGAAGAATCAAAGTATAAGGTCAAATGACAAACTGATATAGAGCCTGCCTTCATTAAAGCATGCAGAAGATATGCCTTTAAACAAATGAGAAAAAGGTCTGGTACACATACAATAAAAGTCCAAGTCTATAGGTACAGACAAGTAGAAAACCATTCTCTCAGCATGGTTTGAAGTGAGGGCATAGAGTTAAACTAATAAAGTTACATGACATAAACCAATCAACATCGAAGAAATTGTGTTACAGAAAACTAGCTACTGTAGAGACTGTCTAAATTGTAATATTTATTTATTCCTTCTGTTCTACATACAAGGGAAATGTCATTGCATTAATAAATAATAAACCATTTAAAATGAATAAGCAAACTGTTTTGGCTGCAGGCAACCCCAAACTTGATATTACAACATTACAAGAACATCTCTGGCAGGGCTTTATTTGAAGCACAAGTTAAGTACATTCTAAGAAGCTGCATCACAAAATGGATCCTATTTTGACTATGTCCTGCTAATTGAATGAAATTCCAGTAGGTATTCTAAATGTGAAGACTAAAATAGCATGTCAGTACTGGAAGTTGTGCTTTAAAATATGCAAGATAATAGTTGAGCATGATAGACAACCAACCCTTAAGGCTGTTGATGGATCTTCATTACATCAACACTGAAAGAAAGAATTCCCAAGTCTGAGGTACAGTCTTAGTGGCTCAAGAGTCAAATTTATAAAGTGCTCTCAAATGTATTTTAAGCCTTCCATTTGATCACCGATCTTAACTATAATGCCTTCACAGGAGGCCATATTTATCAGTTAAGATAACCATCCACATTGGTAGGGGACCACGTCTTTCTTCTAGTGACACTTTGTATAAATGTTAGCAGCAGCCAGTGACTTTCAACCCACCTGGGTCATTTCTTGAGAGGCATAAATCAATGGACATTTTTATCTACTTCATCAAACATATCATTCACATTGCATGTAGAGCAGATGGGGTTATCTGAAAGCCACTTGTACTGAAAGCAGATTCCTTACAGTAGCTCAATAAGAAGCCCCCCAATATAAGAAGTATATTAAAGCCCTGCTGACAACTTCACCAACAGACTGAATGATGCAATAGACCAGCTTTATGACACATAAGAGGCGACAAACACCATGAAATATTTTGCCACATTCACCAATGTGTTGATCACCAGTAACAATGAATCATCCATAAGAATATGGTAGAGACCCAATACCACCACTCTATTGGCCTCAAGTCACAAGGTAATGCAGAATGAGGGATTGAGGCAGTGTTAAATGTGGTGCACATAGTTGGTTATCAAGACAATGCATTACTTGGCAATATCACTAGACATGTCTGTCTTGGATCCCAAATGAATTCATGGCCCAGAGTTTTAAAGCACATGAGAGAGTCCTCATTAAGCAGTTCATCTAACTTTCTTCTTCCACCCATTCTCCCTATTAGATTATGGAACTCCCAAACAATATCCATGTGTTATTACATATGAGTGCAGTGCAGTAAATTAAAGGTTTAGTCACAAGTTTACTATTCATGGTCTTTCCATTTATCAACATGGTCTTATTTTCATGGTCTTTCTCTGAGGGCAAAATAGAGTTAAACAAGATAGTGAGACAATCTCTGCCTAAACTCAAGCAACTCCATTTTGATATCAATCCTAACGGGGGTGCCACCAAAATACCAACTCCAAAATATTGTTGGAATAAAACATTTTGGGCTAAATATTAATATTGTTTAACTGCATATATCTAAGTATAGGTTTACTATAACAGTAATCATTTGTTCCACGTTATCAAGCATTGAGATTCATCACTCAATAATTTCATGTTTTCTTAATACTTTTTGGAGAAATCTTCTTGCACATATGTTAAGAAATTGCACTCCTGATTTTTGAAATCTGTGCTGCAGCACAGCAAACAACAAAAACATTACTTTCAGACAGAAATCAAAAAGATTTTCAATGTGCTGTCAGAAACATGGAGTTTCAGGACATAGGGCCTGACTTAGAGTTTGGGGGATGGGGTTACTCCATCACAAAAATGATGGATAACCCGTCTGCCATATTATCATCCCATTATATTCTGTAGGAATTTTAAAATGGCGGACAGGATATCTGTCTTGTTTGTGGTGGAGGAACCAGTCTTCCAAACTCTAAATCAGGCCCTTAATCTGTTTGACGTGTCCTCAGCAATAAGGAACAGTACTTGATGATCATCATAATAACCTTCCTCTCTAAAAGGAAACTATGGCTGTAAACAATGGGCTTCTAAGCTATTTTCCCAAAAAATAATCAGCTCGTTTTTTGGCTATCTCATTTGATGTAACTTCAAAGTAACACCCATGACATTTGGGGTGTATACTGGATGAATATTATAGAGTTTCTGGAGAGCTTCAGCTTTATCAGAACCTCTTTCTTAAATTGACCACTAACTGTTGACTTTAAAACATATGCACAAACTGGAGTAAAATGTTCATCACAGTGAATTGGTTTGTAGAACTTGTTTTCCCCTTTCAAGTATTTTAAGGCTTTTTATACCTCATTTACTCTAACAAGTTCTTGCCAATTAATTTATCTTCTTTTGGTACACTATTTACTAAAACTAGTAGTAGTTCTACAATTTGCCTGTTCACATCAAAAGATTCAATGGTTTCCTTTAAGTCTAGTCAAGGTCAAATTCTTTTTTTTTTTCAGACCTTGTGATAATTCACTCAGAGGTAACCTAGATAGAATTTAGAAGACACTACTCTCACAACCATTCAACTGCTAGAATTTAGCAGGAATCAAAGACATTTCTAAATTATTATGAATGATTCTCACAGGCATTTAATTATTATCCAATTTATTAGTGAACTATTTACAAACAGCTTGGTTTTCATATATATTAAAATGATCCACCGCTACTAAGTAAGGAGCTATATTAAACCACTGTGACTCATCACTGAGTTAAAAAATGAGGTTGATATTTACATTTTTAGTCTGTGCCTTGTAGTTTGTACTGCAAAAACAAGCACATAATTTAATTGGAATTTCTCCAAAAGCAGTTGTGAATTAAGAAACTTCAATCCTAAACCCAACTAATATTTTTTTCTGAAGTGAACAGTGCAATTTATTTTTCTCTAGATGAGAAACATGACTTTACAATTTCCTAGGTAAGCTGTCTTACTGTGGCAGACTTCCAACATTCAAATATGATGGAAAGTACCGTCACACACCTTTTTTGATAAATTAAATAAATAATGTCCCTGTATATTTGAAAATTTTCTAACTCTGCATGGATCGAGTTTTTATAAAACTCTAAGGTGTGTATTTACAAGCTGATTGCTCCACCCGTTGTCACTTTTTTTGATGCACTGCTTGCACCGGCTGCAGGCCAATATCTACAGGGCCATGCAAGCCACTTTGTGTGGCTTTTCATGGCCTTGTAAATATGAAGTAAGACAACAGAGGGGAAGTTGCACATTGCCTTACTCTGCATCATGGGCATTGCAGTGCATTTTCCAATGGAACACGCCTGGATTTTGATGCGTTTCCAGATTTACAAGGATTTGTAAACCTGAAAATGTGTCAAAAGGCTACACCTCTCCAGGGGAGGCATAACTTTATTTCTCCTTGTTATATCCTTTTTCTATGTGTGTTGCATTCTGCAGCACACATAGGAGGAAAACACCTCCAATAACTGCTCTTGTGCAGATAGTGTCCCTTCCCACACAAAAACAATAATTCTTAAAGCTCAGACACCTTTGCACCATGGTGTAAGAGTGCCTGGGTTAGCATATGGCAGGCAATTCTGTGCCAGTGCAGTGGAAAAGGACAGGAATGTGCTGCATCTTCCACATAGAAGATAGTGCCCCCCCCCCCCCGGCCTTTTGAATCTTTTCAGGCACCTTCAGCAGGACACTTATGTGCAGTTTCATTGGGTTCCTAGAGGAGAACTTACAGACTGTATGCAAATAGAGCAGGATGTACTCCAGGGTGTATGTCAGGGGTGCATCCTGCTCCCACCTTGTTTTCTTTGTATTTAAACAGGGTGGTTGCTTATTTAGAAGATTTTGTGAGTGATGCACCTAAGCTTGTTGGACAGAAGATCCCACTGCTTCTCTTTGCTGATGAGACACTAATAATTTCAAAGACCTCGAGTGGCCTCCAGACATTGGTCAACAGATTTGAGGCATTTTGTCAGGAAAGAGGACTGGTGATTAACCATGCCAAAACTAAATTCACGTCTATCAACCCACATAGCTCTTTTACTGGCTAATATTTTAGAGGGATTCCCACTAGAAAAAGTATCAGATTTGAATTATCTTGTAATTACCCTATCTAAGAATATGGCTTGGTCTGCATAGGTGAAGAAAAGTGCCCTAATGTCTTGCATCATGCTGCTGCCATTCTCAGACTGTACAATCCTTCTAAGGTAAGGTGTGTCTTACCTGCCCTAAAGGCTTACAGAGCAAAGGCTGAGGCTATTGTTCTTTATGCGGCTGAAATTTGGGCTGGGTAAAGTCTAAAGATGCTGAGTCTGGCAGAAAATAGCTTTGTACGCATCTTAGGAAAGCTCTCTAAGAGCACCCACTAGCACCTTTGTTGCGCGATCTGGGCCTTGAGCCAACAGGCTCTAAAGCCCAGATACGACCCCTTCTTTTTTTTGCACAGATTGAGACACAAACCCCTGCATAGTGGACCATGATAAATCCCAATCCATTGAATGAATAGGGTATGTGGAAAACACTTTGGTGTCAATAGGCTTGGGTGATTACTGAGCAGCTAGTGCTGCACTTCTTGTTAAGGAGACATTGAAGGACTCCTTTTGGAAATGGAAGTGGCAGATGGCCCTGCAAAGGTCAAACTGTGGCACCCTCACTGAGCTGTTCCCTCAATTTAAACCCCATTCAGAATTTGAATATTTCCTTGACTACTTGCCTTCTTTGGGAGCTAGGAGTTTATTTCTCAAACTGTGATATGGCACATTGCCCCTTTTACTGAAAAATGGCAATCAAATACTAGAGCAAGTGCTACTTTTCCAGTATGTTTATATCAAATGAGTTCCTAGCACATTTCTTTTTGCTTTTGATCAGCTTACAGGCACCCAAAGGAAAAATGGATCATCCTGCTATGTAGACAGATGGGACACAGGCAGTATCATCTGGCTGTTAGGCTACTGTGCACCAAAACCAATAATACCATTCTCTGCGCGGTGGCCAAATACTTGCAATGGAGCTGGGTTTTCAGGGCTAAAGCTATGACCTAATTTCTGATGGTTTTATCTGGAATCTGTATTTTAACTTTCATGTGTCATCTTTTCTCAAATATTCTTTTTAGTCTTATCACTTGAATGGATGTTTGCCTATTCTTATAAAAATGTGATATGTTTTACTTATTTATACTTATTATATTTTAACTTTAAGTGATTGATGAACTACATTGCAGTGATGAGTATGATGTACGTTTATGGTCCATTGTGGCTGAAGAAAGTAATTTTGGATTTTATAGATACAATGCATTCCTGCCCTTTTTTGACATAGGGCAGTGTAGCAAGAGCCCATGCGGTGCTGCGCTATGCCAAAATATTGTAACGCTGCCCCTATGTATCTACTTTACTGTTCGTCTACCGTATTTGTTTCAGCAGATTTGAAGGAATTTAGTAATTTGATATCAGTATTGTAACATGGAATTATTAATACATTCTGCCCTTCTGCCTAAGGAATTAAACAGCAGTGTTGGAATTCACTGGCCAAGGTAAATTTGCAAGGATTTTCTGCTTGATGAGCACATCAAAAGGAGATTAGGAGCAGTCCATGGATTGTGGATCATATACTCAAGTGAGTGTATTTTTTAATTCACTCATGAGAGACATCTTTTCCTTTGATTTGTCGAGCAGAGAGGTGCCACTGTGAAACAAAGCTGGAAGAGGGAGAAGTTCCTCTATGTTTAATAACCTCTGCAGAAAAAATGCTAATCTGCAATGATTTTTAGACATAGAGGGACAGTTGCCTCTTATGGCTCTGTTTAAAAACCTCAGAGTGCACTGTTGTGCATACCCATTGGTGCCCTTACATACTCAGAGTATATAAGGGTTATATACTTTGAGTACGTAAGGGTGTTGAGGGGTATACACTGCTGTGCATGCCCTTCAGTGCCCTTATATACAGATGCACTTACAGTGGATACCCCTCAGTGCCCTTACATACTCAGCAGTAATCACTGCAGAGTAAGTAAGGCTCTGAGGGTTATGCATAGCAGTGCATATCCTTCATGCCCTTACATACTCTGTAGTACTCTACAATATCTGCAATAATCAATGCAGTGCAGAGAGATATGCACTGTAAGCGCATTTGGTATTGGGCAGCACAATATTATAGCGCAAAATACATCCTCTCATCTTCTTTAAAAGCAAGGGTGCATTCTGTGATACAAAAATAATGCCAAATGCCCTCTTCACACCACCACAGAATTCCATGTAATCTCACAGATGTTTTATTTAATACTGCAGAATTCTGCAGAATCAAATTCAATCAATTCTGCCCACCGCTAAATAGAACATTTCAGTTTATCAATTGACTGTTGTTTTATGCTACAAACGTTAGTGCACTGTCACTCAAAAGCAGGTGCTGGAGAACACGTATGCAAAACTTGATGTATGATGAGATATTCTTTTTTCTTCACACTTACTTTTCTTTTTGGAGCTGATGTACCTTTCTTCACTTCATTACTTTGTGCATTTCTTTCAGAAGCATTATCATTATCTGTTTTTGCAGATAACAGCTGGGCCTGGGATCCCTAGGGTAGTTTGCAGGGGTGGATTGTCCATTGGTGAATATTTACTAGGGGGGGTACTCTCTTTTGAGCTGGCTGTCCTTTTCTTAGGGAGATCAGTGATCCTTCTAGACTCAAGTTTATGTGCTGTGGTTGAAGATCAAAAGACATGCACGGGGCTGTGTTTCCATTTTAAGGCTGTAGTGAGCCAGATGAGTGAGTGTATTGGGATTGCATAGTGTCTGGGGGAGAACAGGTAGTGACCCAAATAAAAGGTTGGGCTCCTGTCAGAGGTGACAGCATATGTGCTAAGGAACTAAACCCTTGCCAAGAAGTGTGTAGTGAGTGCAGTGTAGCATCAATCATTTAGTGGCATTTGTAAAGAACTTTGCTGCTTCGGCTGAGGTGTTCCAGCATTCAGAAGCAGAGACTGAGAGCAAACATTCAGTTGAAGAGCCAGGTTTTTAGCTAGTTCCTAAAGCAGTGCTCAGACTAGGCCATGCAGTTTGATAGGCAAAGTATTCCAAAGCTTAATCGTCATTACCATGAATGACCTACCGCACTTACAATCCTGGAAACACTCAGAAGACAAAGGTAATTAGATCTCAAAGATCTATTCTGTTGGTACCAGCCAAGTCTATTTCTCAGGTATCAAGGGCCTTTGCATCACACATGGCAAGAGTAGGCCTAGAACTGCCAAGCCATAATGGGGTTTAGTGTCCTTGATGCATCTGACCTAAGGCCAGGAATGTTTTTTATGAAGTCTAGGTTGTCTGTGGGGAGAAATGTCTTAATGGTTTAGTTATGTGGGGTGATCTTTGGTGTAGGAGGGCCAGCTCACAATATCTGTGGTGGTATGTAACTGGGAAATGGTGTGTCTGGTCAGAACCTATTGCCACTTGTTTCTGACTAGAAAAGAGTGCATACAAAACAATGATGATCTACTTCCCCTAGTTTTAGGTGGTGTAGGCATATGTAGAAAATAGGTTCAGCAAATTTCATCTTCCTGTTTTCCTGTTTGCTTTTTCACTACCCTGTTTTATACATTTACTGTGAGTGTGTCTCACAAACTGAGGGCATCATTAGGAGTTTGACAGACAGGATGACCCGTCCACCAAATATCAGACAGGGAGGTTTCTGCCACACTGGCTACCTTTCCGCCGGACTGATTATGACTTTCCTGCTTGGCTGATGGGGGGAAAAATGGTTTACACCCATCAGCCCAGCGGAAAATAGTAGTTGCAGCATTGTCGCTGGACATTGAGTATTGCAAGAGTGCTGGGCAGGGGGACCCCTGCAATGCCCAGGCCAAGGGCATGGGCAGTGCAGGGCCCCCCTATGGCCCCAAGCCCTGTTCTCCACCAGCATTTCCATGGCAGTGATACTGAAAGGCTGTTGGAGAACCAGATTGTAATAAGTAGGGCGGCACTGCATGCAGCACCACCCTGGCTGATTCCCACCTCCTCCACCATCAGCCCATCGGGATCTTCAATCCCAGTCGAAACTGCGATACCCTGGCAGTCTGACTGCCAGGGCCGTAATGAGGCCCTTAGTCTCAATTATGGACAAATCTGTGGAAATCGACTGAGAATACTAAATGCCCTTTGAGATAATGCCACTGCTGCGAAGCTAGGATATGAGACTCTGGACTGGCTACACACAACATGAGCATACACATTTGCATATGTGCGGATTTAAACAAAAAAAAGTGAAGGGTGGGATCTTTGAATTAATCTGAGCCAGTGGTAAATACTTGGTGCAACATCTCAGTCCATTGTCTTTTTGTCCACCATGCTACATGTGATTCGTCCAAGATGACTGCAAACTCTTCTTGATCCTGCTCTAGTAGGAACAGTCCAGTCTGAAATGCAATGTCAGGGTCTCTCTGAACTGCAACAGGAAGAACCCAAGATCAATTTCACCCTAGTGAAGGCTCTTTAGCCAGGTGCAGTTTCATTCCAGTGGCACAGGGAGCATGGGCACCAACATCAGGTTTTACCTGTCACACTAACAATTTTGCATTGAATCTAATTGTGCCACTGGAAACTATACTGACTTTCTGTTTTTAGTACTGTGTAACATTTCTAGTGTTTATCCATACTATGCCATGTTAAATCATTTTACTGTAGCAACAATGCTGCTAACTAATATCCTCCAACATTAAGTGTAACTACTACCAAACTAATGTTCGTTGAAGAAAACAATACTATTGAATATGTAATTTCAATTTTTTCAACTAGTCAAAGGAAGCAAAGTAGTACTCTAGAATATAAAAATAAGCAGCAAACTTTTAATGTTGTATTTCAGGCACAGTCATGGCTGATGAGCCCTAACAAGGGTGAAACTGGTCCTGGGTTGCTTGTGCTCCGGTTTAAACAGGTCCTGGTCTAACAGCTTGGGCTGGACTGCTCTCATTTGAGCAGAGAGTTAAGATGGATTTGCATGTATCCTGGTCCAAACTGAGGTCGCATGGTGTGCAAAATAATGAGGGACTGGGATGTGCATGTTGTGTCACTGGAACCAAACTATACCGGGCTGATGAGCCCTAGCTAGGGCAAAACTAATCCTAGAATGCTTGTGTTCAGGTGCAGGCAGAGTCTGGCATGGCAGTTCAGGCTGGACTGCTCCCATTGGAGTGGGGTCAAGAGTTATTTGCATATGGCTGGATCCAAACTGAGGTGGGATGGTGTGCAAAATAACACACCATTCCACCGGGACCGGGATGTGACCCCAAGTAATTACTAGAGGCTGAGATTAATTCAAGCATTCCATCTAGTACATTTCGGTGTATCATATGAAGGTGCAATTCAAACACAGTACAGAATTTAGGGCCAGATGTAGGTCGCAAACCAACTCGCAGTTACCACCAGTGTCACACTGGTGGTAACTCATTTGCAAAAGGGAAGGGGTCCGCATGTGAATGCCGAAAAAAATATTTTTTCAGAGCAGGCAGTGGTCCTATGGTCGGAAGTTTTTTTCTTTTTGCAACTCGTTTTCCTTTACAGAAAATTTACATGAATATTAATGAGTTGTGTCTTTGCGACCCTATAGCGAGTCGCAGAAGGTGTCTGAGACACCTTTCTGCATCCCATTTTGCGAGTTGCAATTTGCGAGTCGGTTAGACTCGCAATTTGCAAGTCGCAAAATTTTCCTTTCCTACATCTGGCTCTAAATTTCTTCAATTTACTGATTATATCATTACTACATTTGTCATATAAAACATAAATCCATTGTTTTACTATATGCATGATTTTTAAATGTAAACAATCCAGCAGTAAAAAAAATATTTTATTCATACATAGGTACACTGGTGTTGGGAATATGGGAAGGGGCACTCTAAATATGCATTTCATTTTATAACGTAGTTCAAAATAACACATTGTTTATCACCTCATTACAGCACACATATAATCTTCATTATTACACTAGGTTTTCTTAGTTGGTTTAAATAAGGAGGCCCAGGTGGAAACTTAATTCCGCTTATGTTACTGGAGAAATTTGGTGACTTCACGTTACTCTTGCAAAATGGAATAATGGTCAAATTCCGCTATTAACCCATTGGTGGAATTGTTTTCCTGTTTAAGTAATGCAATGACAATAAGAACAATGCAATGATCCAGAATATAAGCTGGTGTGTAGGAGTGAGATTTGGCATACCTTAGAACAATATCCAGTCACTCTTAGGACTTCCTATGAGATTTTTGAATGCAGTGGTAGCGAACAGTCGCAGCCAGAAAGCTGAAAGTTGGTTTTGTACACAAGAAGCAGCAAACTTAACTCAAAATAGTTTTTCCAGTAGGCATTCTACCTGATCAAATGGTTTAGGTTTTTTTTTTTTGCGTGAAACACATTTGTTTTATTTTACTTTATGTTTTTAACAAGTAAGGTGTGCCACAGATACTCTTCTCGTGCAGAAGACTCCTCCCACTGCTGTGTCCATCCCTTGGTCATTTTATATTTGGACTTAGAGGATTAGGATCACCCACTTTGTCTGCAATCACTGATGCATATACCCTTGGACTGTAAGTTTTTTTGGTGAGAAATCAAGTACCTTCAATAACTTTTGAATACATTTTAGTATGTTTGTTGTTTGATAGAGGGCATGCACCAGTATTTCTTTTTTTACCTTCTTTATTTTTTCTTCAATTTTGATTATATATTGTGCGTGTGCTGAAGTTACAATAGTGGCCTATTTTACATTCAGTTTTTTTTATTTTTTTACGTAGGGAAACAGTTTGCACATTTCTGGGAAGGGACTCTTGGTTTGGACCATTTTTCTCATGTTGCTGTGTAAGGTCTAGTCTGCAACATCAGGTAACCCATTTCTTCAATTTTGATGATGTATTGTGGGTGTCCTGGAGTTACAATAGGGGCCTGTTTTACATTCACTTTTCTTTTTTTTTACTTAGGGAAACAATTTGCAGATTTGTGGGAGAATTGATCTTGTTTTGGACTATGTTTCCTATGTTACCGTCTAGGGTCTAGTCTGCAATATCTGGTTACCCATTGCTCTCTCTCTCTGGTAGCTTAGCACAGAGCACTCAGGTCTTAACTTGAAGGCAATGTGTAAAGCACTTGTGGAACACTTCAACAGTAAAACAGTGAAAACCCCACACAAAAAAGTATCCCATAACATGTTAGAAAAATAGAACTTACTTTAATAAGACAAAATTACAAAAATCAAATCAATAGAGCTTGAATTATACATTTGTGAAGAATAAACTGCAGTATACCACATCAAAGCAAAAAGAGCAACCAGGGGTAATTTGTCGCTCTGGAGCTGAGCAAAGTCAAAAGCTTATTCAGGCCGTGATGGAGCACGGACCAGCTACAGGGACGGAGGGACCCAGTTAGGGCCACTGAACAAAGTACCTTAAATCCTGGTTGCAAAGCATTGTGTAGATTCAAGATGAAGATATGGCTCACAGCCAATGAGGTGTGTTGGTCCTGAGATACAGCAAAGCTGTGATTTGAGGTCCTTTTGTATCATCATCAAGGATCCCATGGAGGGGCCTTACAATTCTAAGGATGGTGTCAGGATGTGTTGCACAGTTTAGGTATTGCATCAGTTCCAATGAGCGGTGAAGCAAAGATGGGGACTTTGGTGTTGTCAACAAGACTGCTGTCAACGAGGGAGGAGATGACATGTTCCGGGAAGTGTTGCGCAACAGCATGTGCATTTCATCCAAGATGCAGGATGCAGTGGCAATGTGAGGCTTCTGTGCCAGATCCAATTCGTGCAACCGTGGTGATTCATTGCTTTGCGTGTCTCGGCCGAGCAGATGCATCGGTTCTTCTCTGGAATACATCACTCAGCAGAAAGTATGAGTTGGTTCCTCTGGGAAGCACATTAGGCCCACTTCCAAGGGTCCACTACTGGAAAGGCACCGCTTGGCAGGGTAGACTCACAGACATCTATTCAAGGTGCTGAAGCAAAGAGTTTGGAACTCTTTGGTAGCTCTGAGATTATAGGCCAGGAAGCCAGACAACTATCCCTTGGAGTCACTCTGGGTTCTGGGTTGCGGAGATGCAATTACAGTACTTCTTACTCCCAGACAGGAAGGCATCAAGTAACAGATCAGCACAGAAAAACAAAAGTCCAACAGAGTGGCATTCAGCAGCACTGCAGTCCTTCTTTCCTTCTTCCTGGCAGAGTTTCCATAGGTTCGGAGGTGTACTGAAGTGCCGATGTCTGAGGTCCATCAGTGCCTTTGATATGGAGGAGACTTCAAAGACATGTCTTTGAAGTCCACAGATATCCTGCCCTCCCTGCCCGGCCTCTAGACTAACTAAAAGGGGTATGCAACCCTTTGTGTGGGGAGAGCACATAGCATATTCAGGTTTAAGTGAGGGTGAGCCCAGCCCCTCCCTCCCATTCTGCGCTGGATGGCCCATCAAGGCACACCTAAGCTTCTAGGCAGTCTCAGAGGAATACACAAAGCCCAAATGCAAACTACACTTAGGGCCTGATTACAACTTTGGAGGACGGTGTTAAACCGTCCCAAAAGTGACGGATATACCACCTACCGTATTACGAGTTCCATAGGATATAATGGACTCGTAATACGGTAGGTGGTATATCCGCCACTTTTGGGACGGTTTAACACCGTCCTCCAAAGTTGTAATCAGGCCCTTAGTCATGTGATCAGAGACAGGCTGCAGACACCAAGGCCCATATTTATACTTTTTGACGCAAATCAGCGCCACAGCAGATTTGCATCAAAAATTTTACGCCCGGCTAACGCCATTCCTACGCGCCATGCGGGCGCCTTATTTAAGGAATGACGTTAGCCAGCGCTGCGGGCTGGTCAGAGTAAAAAAAAAATTAATCTAACCAGGCAGCGCCGGCGTAGGGAAAAATGGGGGTTGTGCGTCATAAAATGGTGCAAGTCAGGTATGAGCCAAAAATCATGGCTCAAACCTGATTTTGTGACGCAGAACCCGCATTGAAATGTCTCCTGTCTTAGCAAAGACAGGAGTCATGCCCCCCTGCCCACTTCTGTCCCCTGGGCATGGTCATTGGGCACAGTGACATGTATGGGGGCCCAGGTTAGGCCCCCCTATGCCACTTAAAAAAATAATAAACTTGTACTTATCCCAACTTACCTGTACCTACCTGAGATGGGTCCCCCCCATCCATGGGTGTCCTCCAGGGGTGGGTGAGGGCGGTAGGGGGTGTCTCTGGGGGCATGGGAGGGCGACTGTGGACTGCTTCCATGGTCAGAGACCATGGAAGTGAGCCCACAAGTCCCTTAAAGCCTGCCCTGACCCAGGCGTTAAAAAACGGCATACATCAGGCTGGGCGCTGTTTTTAAGGCCCGTCCACTCCTGTGCGTCAAAATGACGCGGGAGTATAAATAAGGGCCACAGGCTTAAAGTCATTTTTTGGATGGGAACGCCTACCTTGCTTGTCATTAATGCAAGGCGGTTTCTCGCATCCCAAAAATGATGCACACAGAGGTTTTTTGACGTCCGCGGGGTCGGGCGTCATAGTTTAAATATGGGTCAAGGTTTGCGCTGAATGTGCGTCAAAATTTTTGACGCACATTCGCCGCAAGCAGAGTATAAATATGCCCCCAAGTGGCTAAGGCAAGAAAATTCAAACTTTCTAAAAGTGGTATTTTCAGAATTTAATTTTAAAAAGCAAATTTCAATGCTAACGTATGGGAGGGATTGGCCTTCAGTGGACAAAACAAATCTAAGAGTTTTTCACCACCAGGTCATGTAAAATTAAACAGGTACATGTCCTTCTTTTTGAATACATTGCACCCTAGACTCCAGGCTGTCCACTGTTTAATCTAGGACTGACTTTTGTATTAAAATAGAAGGTTTAGACTAGGCCTAAGGTTCATTTTGCTAAGTCAAAATAACAGTTTCAAAACTGCACACACATGCTCTGCACTCACGGGCCTGCAACATGTTTAAAGGGCTACTGAAGTGGATGACTAAATCGGTGCTGCAGGTCCAATAGTAGCATTTGAGTGACTAGCCCTGCGCACATGTAGAGTACTTTATTAGGGGCTTATAGGCAAGTTAAATATGCCAACCCTGTATATGTCAATATTACTGTATTTCAGGGATGGAGCACAAGCTCTTTAGCACTGGTTAGCAATGATAAAGTATACAGAATTGCAAGGCCAGCAAAAATGAAGTCTGCAAAAACAGGCTGTCTGAAGACAAAAGTGAGGGGAAAGCACACCAAGGATACCAGCTAAAAGTGGGGAGAGCTTTTAGATCCCCTGGGAATTTTCTTTACTAAGACAGAGACCATCAGCATTGACGTGACCTGTTCCTGGATGGTGTTCCCCAAAAGAGGCCATTTCCTGTAGGGAGATGGACCACCTCAACAGTTTTGTATTATCACCCCCTCATCAGCATTAACCACCTGTTCGGTCTGTGGTCTGTATGAACCCAGAGGTGAGCGCTAAACAGATTCTTCTTCAGTGCCCAGGCCACAGCAGAGACTTCCCTTTTTATTGCACTCCAGTTCTATCCCTGAGAGGTAATCTCCTATTGATGAAGGCTATAGGATGATCCACACCCTTTTTGTGTAGCTGTAAGAGCATTGCCTCTATGCCATGTTCTGAAGTGTCTGTCTGCACATTGAAGGTTTGGGAGACGTCAAGGGCCTTGACCATGGGTGCTGTGCACATGGCCTGCTTTAGGGTGGCAAAAACTTTCTAGTGTGCCTCTGTCCAGATCATGTGACAAAGCTGCTTCGTGGATGTCAGCTTAGTCAATGTAGCACTAACGGTGGTATGCTCTTTTTCAAATCTCCTGAAATAGTAAGTGAGGTCTAAAAAGGCCCTCACCTCTGTCTGGGTCCTGGGGGGTTCCTAATTGTTAGAAATAGGGTCTTTGGTTGGCAGTTAGTTTGTACTCTGTCCAAGGACAGACCCTCACTTTAGTCAGGGCAATTGAGATATACAATTAAGATAACCAATGATCACCCCTCCCCCCCCTTGTTAGCTTGGCACAAGCAGTCAGGCTTATCTCAAATGCAATGTGTAAAGTATTTGGACCCTAACACAAAATATTAAAGTGAAAAGTCTACAAAATGGACACCAAACCAGTTTAGAACAATAGACAATATTTATTTAAATCAAACAAGACCAAAACAACAAAAATCCAACATACAACAGTCAAGATATGAATTTTTAAAATAATAAAGCCCATATTTATACTTTTTGATGCAAATCAGCACCAGGGCAGTTTTGCATCAAAAGTTTTAACGCCATTCTTTGGAATCTCCGTCAAGGCAATCTACCAGTATCCAGTTGTAACTGAGGATGTGGTGTGCATTATTCTTGGTGACTGTATGTGCCCACAGTAATGCACACAGAACCTAGGTTCTGGGGTGACACCTGAAGCTGCAACCTTGGGAACCAACACCCGTGGGATGGACCAAGGCCTGTTTGATTACTCAATAATGTCTAATGCCAGCATCATGGAGACCTCCTCCTTAATGCTGGTTGTCACCCTATCAGACAACCTGTAGACTTTACTCTTCACAGCCCTGCTGTGCTCAGTATCAGTATCATGGGTACTCCCTGAAATGAGCTGTGGGATTTGGGTGGAGGCAAACTGCCTTAGCAACTGGCAGCAGTATTTCTCTGTTGTTCTAGGTTCAGTGTAGGGTAGAGGTTGACACCCTCTTGCCCCTTGAAAGAAAGGAGGTCAGGGAGAGGTTCACTTTCCTCTTTCTCCCCATCATCGGTGACTAGGAGCATGGTCAGCTCAGATGTCTCAAATTGGGAAATGATGCCACTGACAAGTGGGACCCTCAAAATGTTTCTGGGAATCTTGAGGTCTACCAAGTAGGTGACATCATTGTTTCACTCCTTCAGCAGCAATCATGCAGGGCTCTGGGCTCCACATGCTCCATCACACACACTTATAGTCCAGGCTAAAAATGGACCAGAAAAGCATTCTGGTAATACATTTGTTTAATGTTCTCCTAGCTGACTACTAGATTCTCTCACTGTAGGCAAATACAAGGCATGGTGGAAGGACATCCTGCTTCTGCCTTATAGGTTATAAGAGATCCATTTTCATGCCTTTTAGGGTCCTGTTGAACCTTTCAACATGCCCATTGGTCTGAGGGTGGTTTGGAATGGAAAACATGAAGGTTACCCCACACTCCTCCTAATGGCCTTCATGTACCCTGACATGAAGTTGGTACCCAGGTCTAAAACGATCTCCTTAGAGAACCCCACATGGGTAAAGATACTCAGTGCCCCGGCCACTGCAGGAGCAGTCACAGTCCTCAGAAAGTTAGCCTAAAAAGTACTATAGTCAACCAGGACTAGGATGAACCTGTTGCCAATGGATGTCTGGGGATCTAGTAGCCCAATAATGTTGATTACCACCCTTTCAAAGGGATTGCCAATGAGAAGAAAAGGTTGCGGTGGAGCCTTGTGCAGCCCTCCAGACTTGTCACCGGCCTGGCAGGTAGGACAGGACGTCCAGAATGCATCTGAGGCCTTCTTCATTTGAGGACAGTATAAGTTGTCAGCGGGCCTGTCAAATGTCTTATTCTGCCCCAAATGACCTACCCATGATAAATCATGAGCCTGGTCAAGTACTAAGGCCCTTCAGCACTGGGGGACCACCAACACATGGGTCGCACCAGCCTCAGGAACCATAGGCTCACTTTGCACAATACTGTTCTCCCAGTAAATCAGGTGATTACCAGAGGTGTTGCCAGCTGCCTGTGTCTTGGCCTGCTGCCATAGGCAAGCAAGAGTAGGGTACCCCTTCCTTCTGCCAGTTGGACAGCTTTGGTGGGTTCTCTAGTTCAGCAACATCATCCCCTGTAGACTCCAGAGTGTTTCTCTCAGGATCATCCTCTTCCCAGGCCCTGGGAGTCTCAACAGCAGGTTCCCCATGATCCTCACTATTCTTCTTCTTGACCGGTACCTGGGCTAGTCTTCCATGCTCCAGGTCCTGCTTAATCCCCTCTTAGAGTGCTGTGGACCGTGTGGTCAGGCATACCCACTCAGGCAACTCCAATATTTCCCAGTGAAACCTGGGCTCCAGGTCACTAGCAAGAGACAATCAACATGAATGGGTAGACTTACAGCTACCCTCAAGGAATGGAGCTCCCCATCCACTCAAAGAGAACAGAGCCACTGTTGTTGTTGTTGTTGATGGCAGCTGCAACAACTTGGTGAAAAACATTAGGACTAGCTGCTCTGAGGTCACTAGTTGACATCAGATGTTTGTTATGGTGGCCCCAGTGGTTCTCAGAGCTTCTGCCCTTTGCTCACCGATACTGACCAACTGTCTGTATTTCCTAGTATGTGAGTTTTATGCACTATGTCTCAACCACAGAGGGACACTAGGGTAACCTTTGCTCTGTCTCCTGCACTATCTGGTACAATCCCCTCCCTAAGAGCTTCGCTAGTCAGCCCCTGTGACTGCCTACCAGTAGGGGGACTGTGCTCTCCTGAGACACTTGGCATCCTCCTGTGAGTTTTCTTTCCTGTTAACCCTCATAACACTTGAGGGTTGCCTTCCCTGGAGACGCCCTATAAGGGAACCATCTCTTCTTTTTCTTAGTTGTGAGATGGCAGTCCTGATTCTGGAAACTTTTTTGGGGCGCTTTTGAGAACTCCTTGTTTTAAGGATTGTGCCCCTTCCTCCTTCTGATGGAGACCCTTATAGACCATGGTGCTGACCCAGGGGTTTGCCCCCGTAGCAACCTCCCTGGGGTCGGAGAGCTTACTGTCAATCAAGTTTTAGTGCAGATCTGCAAAGCAAATACTGAACATGTGCTCTTTTGCAATGAAATTGTATAGCCCTGATAACATTTTACTTCACTGCTCTTCACCCAAGAATCCAGTGCCTTGCAAAAGGAATCTACACAATCCACCCAGGTACGTTTAACAAACTACTGACTGTCCCTAAATGCCTGTCTGTAAATGTCTGGGTTCAGACCAAACTTTCTGACAAGGACTTCCTTCATGGGGAGATACCTCTTTCTGTCCTAGGGTCAATAGAGTATCCCTCCCCTCGCTAGGGATATGCCTCCACAAACTAGTCCCCCAATCCTGCTCTGGGATCTTATTCATCTGTAAGGCCATCTCATAGTCCTCAAACCTCTTTTCAATGTCATCTCCCACAAAAAAAGTCAGGCAAAAGACCTGTAGGAACATGACCTTTCTGTTGCCAGAGGGAACTGAAGAAATGCTTTTACCAAATAATGGACTTTGCCTGTCTGGCCTCAATATACAGTTTCTTAAGGCTCCTCTCATGAGCCAAAAGCTCCAAAGCAATTTTCTATTCCATTACCATTTTGATTTCCTCAATAGCCATTTTCCTCTTCTGTGCCTCAATGGCCAGCTTCTTTTCCTCAGTTTTGAGCCTAGCCATTTCTAGCCTGTGCGCCCTATCTGCCTTCCTTTCCACTAGCTCCTCTGGGAACAGGTTGCAGGAGGACATACTGCTCCCTTTATATAAAGGGATCTCCAATCCTTGGAGTATGTTATCCTCCTCCTCAACAAGTCACAGTCCAAGACCGTCCTTTGGATCCTGCTCTGATCAATCCTCAGTCTGATCATCCTCTTAGTCATCTGTAGTGACTAGCAATTGATAGGCATCTGCTCACCCTCTCAAGGCTTTTTGGAAATCCACCCTACTGGTGTTCCTTTTAGTGGGTAGACCCTTCTCCTGCCACAGCTCCTTGAGCCAAGGTGCAGTGTAGCTCTCCAAGTTGGCAAACTCAATCTGTGAAGGTGAGGTCAAAGACACAGTCAAGCAGAGTAAGAACAATTTTGGAAAAAGCAAAAAGACCAATCAGGGAGAATTTAAACTTGAATTGGTCTTACAAAAGGGATGGTAGTATACATCAAATCACTATATGGCACCACATAAACACAAGTCTTTTTCTCACCACTGATCACCAATGTGGGAAATAGGGTTATTGGTTGACTGGGGTGTGAGCCCTGGTCAAGTGTCAATTACAATTCTTATCAGGGTCATGCCCAAGAAACGTCAACTTAACCTGTGCTCCCTTTTTGGTAATTTGGCACTGAGCAGTAAGACTTAATGTTAAGGCAATGTGTAAAGTATCTGTGCCATACTTCAAGCAGTAAAACAGTAAAAACACCACACAAAGAGGGTCCCACACCAGGTTAGTAAAATTGGACTTAATTGAATATACATAACAAGACAAAATTACAAAAATCCAAACGGTAGAATTTGAGTTACACATTTTCAAAGAATAAATTGTAGTATAGTACCTAAAAGCAAAAAGTGGCAAATAGGAGATCTGGCTGCACAGGAACAGGAGAGTCAAAAGTTCAGGCTGACCATGATGGAGCATGGGCTGACTACAAGGCCCCAGCTGGACCCACTAAGCATGTGCCTCACATCCTAGTTGTAGAGGGTTTCTTGGATCTGAGTCTAGAATACGTCCTTGCAGCCAATGTGATGCATTGGTTCTGAGATGAGGAAAGGCTGTGGTGTGAGGTTCTGTTGTATCAACATCGAGTATCCCATTGACAGGCCTTGCGATGTTTAGGCTGGTGTCGGGATGTGTTGCATAGCGAGGCGATGTGTCACTTCCGATGAATGGTGAAGCTGTGAAGCAGAGCTTTAGTGGCATTGTCAAGGCTGCCGTTGAAGAGGAACGCAAGGACCTCCTCCAGTGAAGTACCATGCAGTGGCAGCTCTGAAGGTGATGCATCAAATCCAAGATGCAGGATGTGCTGGTGATGCGAATCTTCTGCACAGGTCAAATCAATGCAGCAGCAGTGATGTGTTGCTTCTGCTCAAGGTTCCACCACTCAGCTGAGGAGCTGCAATAGTTTTACACAAGGATGCACCGCTCAGCAGGGAGTTATGCTGGATGCACCTTAGGCCCAATTCCAAGGGTCTATGCCTAGAGCAGGGTAGAGTCACAGATGGCAGGGTCCATGTTCAGAAGCAGGGTGGTTGAAGTATTTTCTGTTTCTTCTACTTCAGATTATGAGGTCAGCCAACTATTTCTTGGTGTCACTCTGGGTTTAGAGTTGGAGAGATGCAGGTCCAGTCCTTCTCACTCCCAGGAAGAGGGCAGCAAGTGACAGCACAGCAAAGCAGGAGTCAAGCAGGTAGTCTTTCAGCAGGATGGCAGTCATTCTTTCTGTCAGATTATTCAGAGGTCCAGAAGTGTACTGAAATGTTGGAATCTGAGGTCCACTTCTTATACCCAGTGGTGCATTTGATGTGGGGAAGATATCAAAGACATGCCTTTGAAGTGCAGAGATGACAGGCTGGCAGGGAGACAACGTTATTATGACCATGGTAGTATTCACAACAGAATACAGCTAAAGCACCGCTGGCACAGCCCCTGTGGTCTGGCTGCCACGGATGACGCTGGCCACCTGCAGGTTGGCTGAGACCTGTAAACAGTCCTGATGGAGTTGGTCCACATGTAAAGGTTGATGGCATTCAGAAAGCCATGTACAGGTGGGTGTGGCTGTCCATCAGCACCACCACTTGTCAGCCTATGTGGATTTTACGGGCCTCCAACTGAATGTGTATGTCCCTTTGCAGGTGCTTATTCTCCCTCAGTTGGGTGACTACCTGGCCCATCATACCCTGGGGCTCCTGGTGGACTCCCAAAACTTGGCCAATGGTGAACAGGATCTGAGTGTCCTCCAGTGGCCTCACTCTGTCTGCCCACAGTTACCTTCCCACAATTCCTCCAAGCACAAGCCTGTGCCCTTGGTCCAGTGTGCCCACTCCCACTGCTTCCTGGCTTCTCTGTAACTGAGGTGGTGATTGTTACATCAGGATCCAGGGTTAGGGGGCACACAGTAGTAGTTATTGTGCTAGGTACACAGGTTGTGGTGGATGATGTTTGCTGATGTGTTGTGGTGGTGTTGGGAGATGTTGTGGACCCAGTGACACTCCCAGTTTATGTATGACCAGGAAGACCAGATGGACCAGCATCACCCCCCTCATTCAGATCACCAGGAGTGTTGTCAATATCAATATTCTAGCCAACATAATGGATATTTCACATTTCTATCTCACCATTTCAAAGGCCTAGCTGTGTACCATACAGGCAAGATGACAACTTGCTTGCATATTTCACTTTACTCATCATGTGGCCAGTGCTATGACAATGGTTCACCTGTATTTGGATCGAGAATTGAGTTGACTTCAGGCCTACCTAAACTTTGGCCCACACACTTGCTATGATGTCAGTTCGTCCATCAATCCGTCAAGTCTTTCAATTGGGGGGGGCAGAACAACAAGGCCTAGCTCTGTACCATACTGTACAGGCACGTGTACAACTTGTTTGCATCTTGCGCATTACTCACCATGTGGCCGGTGCTTGCGACAATGGTTCACCTGTAATTGGTAGGTGTTGGAAAATGGGTTATTAGTAAGGGCAGGTAGGTACCTACACCTAGCAACAAGCCACTAACCTCCACCTAGGTACAGTTAGGTCTCAGTAATTTAATCAGGATTTGCTTCCTGAGATCAGTGGTTGCAGGCAACCCTCTTTCAATACACAATCCCCTAAGCTGGACTACTGTCAGTGTGGGTAGGCTAGCCAGATCAAGCTCCATGGTTCCCTAGTTTTGTGTCAACAAAAACTTTTTGCAAAAATTGGAAACAAGAATTTAGAAAAATTACAAAAATTCAATCATTGAAATTAATCCAAATTAATAAAAATAAAAAAAATAAAAAAAAAAAAAAAAAAATATATATTTTTGCACTAAGACAATTTAAAGGATTTTTAATTTGTTTTACTCAAAACTGTAACGTGATACTGAACACAAGTACAGGATCCCACCGCTGCCACCAAAAATGTTGGAAAATGGGTTATTAGTAAGGGCAGGTAGGTACCTACACCTAGCAACAAGCCACTAACCTCCACCTAGGTACAGTTAGGTCTCAGTAAATTAATCCCAGCTCAACCCTTGGTAGCTTGGCAACGAGCGTCAAGGCTTAACTTAGGAGACAGTGTGCAAAGCATTCAAATATCACAAAACAGTAATTAAATAAAACACAGGAAACAGTTTAAAAATCCAAAACCAATTTATAAAAATAGTTTATATTTTTATCTTTAAAATGACACAAAAACGATTAAAATCGGTTCAGGGGAACCGGAGATATGAATTTTTAAAGAATTATTATTTTTCTAGCGCTTGGAAACAAAAAGCGCCAATCGGGTCATCTGGTTGCACCTCGACCGGGGCAAAGTCAAAGTTTCATGCCGACCGCGATGGAGCCCTGCTCGGCTACAAGTCGCGGGAGGCCTCGGTTAAAAAGTTACCTTCTGACTTAGTCTTTATTTTGAAGATTTTCTTCACCGGGACGAACCTGCCAGTTGAATCCGACCTCCTGGAGCCCTTGTCCGGATACGCGATGTGGGTTTCCTCGGTGGAGATTTTTACCTTCGGACTTAGTCGTTTTTTCGAGATGAAAATCCTTCGACCGGGGTAAACCTGGATCTTGATCCGACGTCCGTGGAGCCCTTCTCGGATACGATGGCTGGGAGGTCCCGGTCAACTTTTTACATTCGGACTTAGTCTCTTTTTCTGAAGTTTTTCTTTACCGGGACGAACCACGAAGTCAGACCGGGTCGCAGTTGAGGCAAGCCGGCTAGAATTTTCGCGGCGGGTCGGTCCCTCTCTGGAGCTTTTTTACAAAATTTTTCAAATCTTCTCCAAACTTCTGGGGCTTCACCCAGATGTTCTTTTAAGGTTCTTTTGGGGTCCACAGCTCACCCCAAGGGTTCAGAAGTTCTGTGATGGTCCTTGGGGGGTGCGAACTTCAACTCCCAGAATGCACCTGGCGCAAACTCCTTTTTGGCCACTGGGCAGTGGTCAACTGGTCTCTTTTTTCAGGAGTTGGTGCAGGGGACTCTGGATAGCAATTTTTCACCTGTAGCAAACAGGGAGTCCCTCCTTGAACCAGTTGAAGCCAGGCAAAGTCCTTCTTGTGGTGAAGCCCAAGTGTGCAGCTGGTGCAGTCCTTCTGAGTGCAGGGTCCAGGTGCAGGGCAAGGGTCCAGCAGGGCAGTCTTTCTTCTCCTTTAGTTCCTTCTTCTTGAAATTTGGTGGGGATCTCAGGTGTGGGTGCAGGTCTGTCAGTTTTATCCTTGCTCCTGGGTGAAAAGCAGGGGGGCCCTGGTTCTCCAATCAGGTACAGGGTCGTCCCCCTGTGATGACCACTTCCTGGGAAGTGTGGCAAAAATCCATCCCAGAATGCAACAGTCTCTAAAAATCCAACATGGCTGAATCTGATTTTTGGAGGATACATCTGGCTGAGCCCACCCACTGGTGTGGCTAAACATTATAAACACACCCCTCTCCTGCCCTCTCCTAATCTAATCAAGGGGGCACCTAATTGTCTGGGGTTGCAGGATGTGGGGGTGTTACTGGGTGCTCCAAATGTCCTTCTCTGCCTTTGAAGACCAGTTTGGCAGCCCTCCCCCTTCCTGCCTCACCATCTGCTGAGGGGAGATTCTCTCCCCCAAGCACATTCCTTTGTGTGAAGCCAGGCCACTTCACACCTCATCAAGGCAGCTTGGCAAAAGCTGCTGCAGGCTGGCCAATCAGAGCACAGCAGCAAAAACAATGCAGAGCTGAAATTGGCAACTTTTTAGGTAAAGTCTAAACTTTTGACCTGAACAAGTTATATTAAATCCAACAACTGGAAGTTGTGGGATTTATTACAACAATTAATTTGATACCACATTCTTGGTATGCAACATTTAAGGAGACTTTAAAATTTAAAATAAAGTCTGCCCATTCTAGCCTATGAAGGCCATTTACTTCAATGAGGGAAAAACGAATTTGGCTGTTTTTACCTCACCAGGGCTTATAAATCTATTTTTATAAAGTCCCTGCTTATAGTTACATGGCACCCAGCCCTAGGGGCACATAGGGCACACCTTAGGGGTGACTTATATGTAAAAATAAGGTAGTTTAAGACTTTGGAAGTACCTTTAATTCCAAAGTCGAATTTGCATATAACTTTAATTTAAAAGCAGCCAGCAAGGCAGGCTTGCTTTTAAAATGACACTGGGCACCTCAGCAGTGCACCTAGGTGTGCACAACCTATGCTGTGGTCCCTAAACCTACATGCCCTACCATATACTAGGGACTTATAGGTAGGTTAACTTAGCCAATTATAATTAGCCTAATTTGCATATCCATTTTACACAGAGCACAGGCCCTGGGACTGGTTAGCAGTACCCAGGGCACCATCAAAGTCAGGAAAACACCAGCAAAAAGAGGAAAATGGGGGCAAAACGTTATGGGGCCTCTGCAATCAGCCCTGTTTTCTCACAGTAGGGAACTGAGTTGACTTCATGTCTAGCCAAACTTTGGCCCACACACTTGCTATGATATCAGTCTGTCCATCAATACATCAATTGTTTCAATTGGGGAAGCGGAACAAAAGGGCCTGGCTGTGTATTATAAGGACAAGAGCACGCCTTGTTTACATCTTTCACATTACTCATCATGTGGCCGGTGCTATGATAATGGTTCATCTGTAATTAGTAGAGAACTGAGTTGAATTCATGCATAGCTAAACTTTGGCCACACACTTGCTATGATGTCAGTCCTTCCATCAATTGTTTCAGTTGGGGGGAGCAGAACAACATGATGCAGTGTAGGCTGAGTGGAGCATTGTCTGTTGATTATTCACTCCACGTGAAGAGGGGATCTGTTGTGCTATGTCAGACAGGTGAGAATGTTCATAAGCGCATTTGTGAATGTTTTGAGTTGTAAAAACAAGGCCTCATGGTAGTTGTAGTCATTTCAATGTCTAGTTGCCAACACTTGCAAAATAGTTAGTGTAACATTCCTTTTTACAAACTGCATTTGGGATGGCCCTTTTGGTTAGCAATTGACACATACAATAGCTCCTAATTTGTGATTTTGTTGTCGGACTACACCTACAGACTCCTTTACAACAATTGGCTTTTGATGATAATTGATAGTTGTGATCCCATTTGCAACAGCAAACATTGGCAATGATAAGGCAAGCTCTCTCTGGTACTGTGTGCTTCGCATGTTGGAAAATTAGGTGGTTTACAAATTTGACGAAGCTTGATGGGAGGCAGTCAGAGCAGTGAGATTGGGTGACAGTTAGTGAGCTGTAACTTACAAGAGTCAACTCCCCATCTTGCAAAGCCTTCGGGATGCAGGATGGCCAAGACTTTCTCCTCCCATGGGAACCATCTGATATGGTTGCTGGGAGGACCACCACCAGTCCTCTTGACTCCATGTGTTGCTTGGAAGTGAGGGACTGCACCTTCCCCCTCAAGTCCTTCCACCTGTTCCTAATTTCCTCCTGTGTGCGTAAGGTGGTGCCTACTCCATTCACCTTGTATGCTATTCTGGGCAAAAGGGGTGATAAAACAAAGGGTGCTGACAAGGTCTGTGGTGAGCAGTATTCGTAATGCGATTGGAAAAAAGGCCTGCCTTCTCTCAACAAGATGTGCTGTCAGAATGGCTGTGCTGCAGTGGAGTGCCAAAGAATCATGGTCTGGACAGGGAGTGTTTTATACAAATTCATAAAAGCATTACAAAAAGAACAAATCTACCAAGAATGGACAAATCTGTTAGCCAAATTGAGCCTAAATTTAGCAAACAACCCAAAAGAACAAACACCATCCTGCAGTTGAATGTTAAACTCTTCACAAACAACAAAGGAGTAGATTACTTTAAAATCATAGCCAAAATCATATTATAAAATGAATGTTAACCCTACAAAAATTCTCAAAAACTATGACAAACTCTAGCCCAATGAACCATTTTTTAAATAACAAATATAATATTTTATTAGATCTGTCAAGAATTTAAAAGTTAATAAAGACTGATATAATAAAATTATATATGAATTATTTTAATATATATAGCCATTACCAACGAAGATAGTTAAAAGCAAACTCAATCTATCACTTAAAATAATTACAACACATAATACAAACAGTTCCACATAACAATCACATATATGTGGCATAAACAACAGAATATAAAAATTTCCACCAACAGTGAACAAAATAAATAAACTATGGGCTTGATGTAGAACTCAGCGGACATGTTACTCCGTCACAACGATGACCGATATTGCGCCTGCCAAAATCTAAACCCCATTCCATCCTATTGGATTTAGAGTTCATATTTATAGAGTTCAGTTATATATGTCCCCGTTGTGACTGAGAAACACATCCATCAAATTATAAATCAGAGCATTTTTGTTCTGTGGCTGCAGTACTTTCCCCACCTCCATGTAATAAATAATAAACAAATCCAATACAAAATGCTTTGAAGCAACCCAAAGTATATAGGCTCCAATAAAAACCCCAAAAAGTGTTTTGAAAAGAGAATTGCTCCAGGAAACCAAAAAAATGAAAATCAAAGTAAAAAACATTGGCTTATTATAAACCAAAACTTATGTCTTTAAAAAAAGAAATGTAACCGCCAAACGCCCATAGAAGACATTTGTATAGAAAAACCTGTAAAGTAAATAAAAAAACTCACCAGAAAAACACACTACTTTCCCAAAACTACATATATTTAACAGTTAATTATCAAAATATAACTAACATCACACAATTTAACAGAACATAGTGATGCATTACTAAAACAATATGCAAAAATGCAAAACTACAAACTAGTTAAAAACAATAACAGTAATGCAGCTAAACATAAAAAACCTACAGACAGCACTAAAACTTACTGCGATCTGGCTATGGGTAAATAGACCATAAATAACACAGAAATATTACAAAATAGAAGGTAGGGTTAAAACAAAATGGCCACTAAATTAAACTATTTCCCCATCGAAATGAATGGGAAGCATTGTTAAAATAATGAATAAATGAATAAATGATAAAACATTTTAAAAAATGATTACAAATATAAAACATAATAAACAATGCTATAGAAAATTATGAAAAATGTAAAATCTAAATTAAATAACAACATGAAATATATAAAAATGTTTAATATATACTAATAAAACATTTTAAAATAATGTTGAAAAAATGCAAGAGGAGCGGCCCCTTAGGCAAGGGTCATTCCCCTGGGGGAGGGGCAACTTTATTTTAAGCCATTTCTGCTCTCCTTGGGGGCAGATCAGCCTCTTTCTATTAGGCCGATCTGCCCCGGAGGGGGGGGGGGCAGAGACCACTTTGGCACCAGGGATTGGTGTGTGTGTATCTGTGTGTTTTGTTTGGGGGGCAGCCCCATGAGCAAGAGTCGCTCCCCAAGATGGCACATTACTGTTGGCCATATGATCAGCCTCTATTTGGAAGGTCCATCCGCCCCCAAGGAGGGCAGAAATCCCACCAGTGAAAAGTGAAGATTTTTATTCCAAAAAACGAGGGTGTGGGTATGGTCATAACCCCACCCAAAATAAATGTGGCCAAAGTTGTTGTGCCCAACAGTGGGCAGGTAGGGAAGTTACCCATGATCCACACCCCGGGATGCCACTAGATGTCAGGAAATTTTAAAAAAATTGTGAGGTGGTGGCTACCAACCATTATGGGCCTGGTTATGCCACCACCCCAACTGAAGGGGGTAACAGTCTTTCATCTCTCCCCCACAAACTAAAACATCTTATCACACAGCAAGCAAGAGGACATTTGATTATTTTGGGTTTTGGTTTTACATTTGGGCCATGAGAGCTTGGCTAACTCTCAAAATTGTTCCCCTTGGAATGGTGAGGGCTGCACTTTTTGGGCTTTGGGACATCTGGGTTAGTCCAGGTTTGTGCACTTCACATGCACCCCACACCATTTTGTTACCCACAATGCCCTGCAAATCTCCAACTTTGCTGGAAATCACAATTTTTTTCCCATTTTTGTGATGGACCCTTCCGGAATCTGCAGGAATCCACAAAATTCCTACCATCCAGCATTGTCTCATGTATACCGATAACAATTGTGCCCCACTTGTTAGCCTAAAAATGTTTTTGTTCCAACTGCCCTTTTGGGCCCGCTTTGGTTCACCCTCAGTTTTGACATGTTTTTGGCTCTTCCAGGTCACAGGCATTTGGCCCACCTAAGGAAGGTATCATTTTTACCGGGAGACTGAGGGGAACGTTGGGTTGTGGGAAATATGACCCGGTGCGGTGATCCCACACTGAAATGTGGGGAAAATGTGGTTTGTTTAGTCAGGACAGGGCACGGAGGCTCCGGCTGAGGGACCAGAGTCACCCCTTCTGTCAAACAGAACATCAACCTGTACGGCAGTGAACACCGCCACCTGCACTGCCACCTGCACTGCCACCTGCACGTCTGCTGCCTCAGCAACGGTCCCCAGCATCATCCCCAGTGGGCAGCGGTCCGAGGCTGCAGGAGACGACCTGCTGTCTCCCTCCACAGGTGCTGACACATGCACCAACGCCAGCATCTCCGCCACAAACACCGCTGCAACCACTGCCACCAGCCCCGCAATGTGCTCAGACAGTGCCACCACAGCTGACATGGCTATCATCCCCAGTGGGCAGCTGTCAGAGGCTGCAGGAGATGTCCTGGACCCTGCACAGCATACATGAGGCACGACACCCAGCACTATTTGTACCTGCAGGTGGCAGGCGAAGTCGCAGCAGGGTGGAGTGTGTCTCTGCCTCCATGGAGTATCATGCTACCTGTTCCCAGTCAATCTCATGGCACACACACCCAGGTGGGGGAATGGGACCTGCCACACTGCATGTGAAGCACTCTGGTCACAATGCCCCTTTCAGAACCAGTGGAGAATCACATCCACTCACCTAATCCTTGGCAGGATGAAGCACTCTGGGCACAATACCCCCTCCAGAACCAGTGGAGAAAAGCATCCACTCATCTAATCCTTGGCAGGATGAAGCACTCTGGGCACAATGCCCCCTCCAGAACCAGCGGAGAATCACATCCACTACCCCAGTCCTTGACAGGATGAAGCACTCTTCGCACAATGTCCCCTCCAGAACCAGTGGAGAATCACATCCACTTGAGAGACTGTGGCTTTGCACTCCCCAGGAAGAAGCAGTGGGCAAACCACCCACTGGAGAGACTTGAGAGACTGTGGCTTTGTACTCCCCAGGATAAAGCAGTGGGCAAACCACCCACTGGGGAGACTTGAGAGACTGTGGCTTTGCACTCCCCAGGAGCAAACTGTGGGCATGGAGCCCCCTCGTGGAGCAGTGGCGCCGTCCGTTCATCCTGCTGAGGTGCCCCCTCCCCCTGTGGTGCCTGTTTATTTTCGATCTGATATCCCAGCAATGTTCTCTCCGTTTCGAGTCAGGTATCTTGTGTGGGCTTCGCCCATGCATTTTGGGACCACTGGTCCATGGACAATGATTTCATTACTATCCGGACTTGTGTAGTTGGTGTACATATTTGTATATACTGATATTTTAATTTGGCCTATCTGATTTTTCAATGATTACACTTGTTACAGTCATTTCATTTTGTCCTTGCGTTCTTCCAGGGGGTGACGGGGTGTATATGTAATGTTGCTGCATGTATTTGTGTGTATGGTGTTGTCGGTGAGGGTGGAGGGGGCGGTGTTGCGTGTTGCGTGTGTGTGTCACTCTCTTGTCCCTCCTCCCCTCCCCTGTGTGCTAGGTGCAGTATTCACCATGGTCGTCGCCGGTGTCTTTGCTGCTCCTGATACAAGAGGAGGTAAACCAACATCGGCAGGACCTGTACCTCGGGCTCCATGGTGTCCTGGTTCCTCATTGGGTGTTGAAAGGTGAGTGGTTTCCATTCCACAGACTGTTTCCGCCGTGCTTTTGACAGTGTTGGTACCTCCCCGGAACAGGTGGTGGATAGGCCTCTTGTAATACAGTGGGCAGAACGTTGTCTTCCGCATGTCTGTTGGTGGTTACCACCGCAGTGTTTGCTTCTACCGCCGTGGCGTTCGGAGTGTTAAAGTGGCTGTCTATGTTGTCGGTTTCCGCCATGGTCATGATCTCATTTTTTTTACCGCCGACCTGTTGGCGGTATTACAGCCGCTTTAACACCCACCACCAGGTTTGTAATGAGGGCCATAATTTCCTGTCTTGTGTTTATACATCCATGCAGGTCAATGCCCATCAAAAGAAAGGGATTTGGAGAGCCATTGCCCAGAAGGTGCAGACTCTGGCAGTCCAGAGCCGGTGGATCGTCCACTGCAGAAAGAGGTGGGAGGACCTGAGATACCACGGCCTGGAAGATTGCAGAGCCCAGCTGGGGCTGTCCTCCCAATGCGGGTGGGGTGCCTATCAGACCATGACCCACCTAATGGCCTACATTCTGGCAGTGGCCTACTTGGAGCTGGATGGGCATTTGAGGGCAGCACAGAAGCCACAAGAGGGTGAGTACATAGAGAATTCCTGCTTAGCTCATTGCCAGATGATTGTGTGGGGTACGGACTGTGCTCCCTGACAATTAGGGAAGAGCCATGTGGTGCACAGTATTGAGAGATTGTTTGTGTTGACATGTCATGTGTATCTAACTAGTGCACATTGCTTTCTGAACCCGGGACCTAGTACAAACCTTGGGAGAATTCACAAACCACCTACTCTACAGGGTCCAACAATGGATGTGTTCATTCCTCATTCATGTACTATTTGTTGTTGTAGTGGGTGTTATTTGTGAGCCAAAAATCACTTCACCTTATGTCACAGACAAAAGGTAATTGTATAATGGATCTCTGTCCTCTGCCATGTGTCAGGGCATTTGTGTATATAAACTTCTGACACCCAAAAGCACATTATCCTCAGTATATGATGGGTACTTGTGCTTCACTGCAGTCTGTGCTGTGTTGGTGCCCATTATTTATGTGACATGGCTTACCAACACAAATATTTGCAGATGTAACAAACCACTTTACCTTTGTAAGTGGGAAATGTCCTTTGCCATTAATCGTGTCCGATGACTGTTGCCAACATGCATTGAGCCTTGATGTCAGTATGTGTCCCTTTCCCTTAGGAAACATTCACTATCTGCAATGTCAGGCATGTCCTAGCCATTTGATGGTGTGATGTCTGTAACCCTCACATATATGTGCTTAGAAAACTGTTAGTGAAATGGTGCATTTGCAATGGTGGTACAATCCATGTTGTGTCACAGACAGTTTTGTTGGCATTGTGAATTGTCTGACAGAAACCTTCATGCATCATAGTATATCATTTGGCATGTAGAACTGATGTTGCAATGAGGAATATGACAGATGGCCCAAAACTGTGGGAGCAATCTGTGTTTATCTGTGCCCTTGATGTGGCATCATGTTGAAGTATTTACTGCACGGACAGTTGCCATGCATCATGGAGTGTCTTGCGTTGATGTTGACATCACTTGTGTTTGGGTACATGCATTTCTAAACAAATAGCTACCATGCTTTGCATGTCTAAGGTGTGGGTAGGGATATTGCTGTTCATTGGACAACAGTTTGGATTCCTTCATTTTGATTGTGTGTGTTCTGTGTCTCTACAGGATTCAAGGGACGGATGTGTACTACTGACACACTCAGATTGTGTCATTGTCATGGCTGTCATACATTAGTGGTGACTGTCATGGGGCTTACTGATTCTTTGTTGTGTGTATCACATACACCCTGATATATTGAACCTGATGTCAATAATTTTCCTTTCATTGACACATGTAAGGCCTTTCTGTGTGACACTGATAATACCTCCTTGACTCTATTGTGACAGGTGTTACTTGTAGATTTGTACATTGTTGACATATGTCCATTATGACATGGCTATTTCAAATTTCAAATACTCTAAGATATTTCACTTTTCTATCAAAGTTGGCTGGTTATCATTGGCATCATCCCAAAAATGTTTGATACATCATGAAAGTGCAAAATGAATGTGTGCACAAACTTGTTTGTGAAAAATCAGTGTGTACTTTACAATACAATACTTTTGTTGGAGACAAGATAACTGGAGTCTGCTGCATGTGGCACAGCATTGGGGATGGAGAGGTCACCTAGTTCTCGTATGGTTGTGGGGTTTGCCAGACTTCATCCATGCAATTGTATTAGTCTGAAGTCCTGATTTTCTTGTGGTAACTTTGGGAAATCCAAATGGCATGCCAGCATATGTTATGGCACATGTATGTGCCACTTAGGTGTACGTTTTTGCTGGGGCCTACTTGATCTGATGGTATTCTTTGTCACTCAGAGTTGTGATCAAAGTGTTATCAGGTACATGTTGTGACCTGATTTCTCTTTATTTTTGCAGAATCATCACCCGCAAGTGAAGGGGACGGGCACAGCTGAGAGGGAAAGCATCTGACCAAGAAACCTCAGGTATAGATATCACCAACACAGAGAAACCCAGTGGCCTGGAGGGCGAGGGAAGTGCCACAGGGAGAACAACAATTCTTCATCATCATTGGATTCCTCTCCCAGTGGCCACTACTTAGTGGTGGTGGACCCATTGGGCCACCCTGTACTATGCTTTTCCACCACCCCCCATTCTATCACCACCCTCCGTGTTGTTCCCCACCCAAGAGGGTGGGTCTCTTCTTTATGCTGGCACCTCTGCCACATCCCCTGTTAGCCCTGCTGCCCTCAGTGATGAGGCTATTGACCTCCTGAAAAGTATCTTTGTGGGTCAGTTCACCACCTTGAATGCCATCCAGGGATGGCAGGTCAACTCTAATAGACCAATACCTTCCTGGAAGACATTCATGGTGCAATGGCTGCCCTACAGAGATCTTTTCAGGCTCTAGCCTTGACACTGATGGTAGCCAGTCACCCCCCACCTTCTGTCCTTCCTCCACCTCCCTCTTCCCAGTCCAAATCCCCACTTCCCCTAACAACCCAAAGCACACACACATGTCTTCAGATATCCACATCAACAGTCAAAGGTAGCACACTCAAACACAAGCACCACAAGACACACCACTGGCATGCACACAAGCGATATCTACCTGCAGACCAAGCAACAGTCACTTTCTTCCCTGATACCCCCACCACACCTAGCATCACACACAGAACAGCAAGCATACCTACAGACACCACCACAACAGACACAACCACCACATCCATCCCATCCACAGACACCACCCCAGGAGACCCTCAGACATCTACCCCAAACATGACACATAGAGACAACACAGCTACTGACACACCTACATCCAGCACATCCACTATACCTGCAGTCACCACTCCAACAGACCCCGATCCATACCACGGCAGCCCCCAGCATCTCCACCTCCCTAAGCCCAAGACACACAAACGCCCTCACTCACCTACCCAACAGACACCCACCTCACACAAACACACCTCTTATAAGCATGCACTCAAGACATCTACAACTACACGTCATACAACCACTCCCTCAAACCCCAAATCACGATCTCCTTCTGATGACCATCCCCATGTGTCCCAAAAACTTTTCCTTTGTGAACTAGACAGTACCCCTGCTGTCCACCGTGCCACCCCCAAAAGGTCCCGAACCATCTCGAGGCCATCCCTTTCCCCTCCAAGGTCTCCTCTGCCCTACCTCTCACCATGAAGAACAAGCCCACCCCTCCAAATAGGGGCCCCTCTCCCAAGCCCAACTCCCCCTACCAAATCCGATCCCCCCTACCCTTGTCCCAAGATAAGCCATGAGGTGCCTGTCTGCCCCCTTGATGCCCCTTACTGTGGAGGTTACATGGCAGTTAGGAGTCAAGTTTGGCCACAACACTGTGCCATGATTTGGAAATTTGCTGGACTGACCAATGGACTTTGGACATTGATTTTGCCATTAATGTTATTGGCATTAAACCCAAAGAATTGATTTTGTTGGGTATGCCTTTGTCCTGCAATTCCTTTCCAAGCTAGATTTTGTTCCTGAGTGACTTTGGTTGTGTACCTCCAGTTGTTGTGTGTTTGTTCCTGCTTGCTGCTCTATTTGCTGTTTTCTGCAGTATATAAGTTTGTGTGAAGTGCTGTTGTTCCCCAAGGGAAGGGTATATGCTATGTGTTAATGTTAGTGTTAGACCAGGCTTCCTTGGCGTGATCTCCCCTATCTTTTTTGCCTCTGCTTCTCATGTTTTGACTCTGTACTTGACTCTGTTTTTGCTGTTTTTGGTACTCTGGGCACTTTACCACTGAAGATCAGTGCTAAAGTGCAAGTGCTCCTGTGTAAAGGGTATGTGTAATTGGCTTTTCCATGATTGATATATTTGATTTACTAGTATGTCCCTAACAAAGTGCACTAGAGGTGTCCAGGGCCTGTAAATCAAATGCTACTAGTGTACCTGCAGCACTGGTTGAGCCACCTATATTAATAGCCCTGTAAACAAGGCTCAGACCCACTACTGCAGTGTCTGTGTGTACAGCTTTAAACTACTAACTTGGCTTGCCAAGTGTTTCCACTTGGCAGGCCTAAGCCTTCCCTTTTTATACATAAGGCACAACTAGGTAGCCCCATGGACAGGGTGCAGTGTATTTTAAAGGTGGGACATGTACTGATGTGTTTTACTTGTCCTAGCAGTGTAATACTGCCAAATCTTGCTTTCACTGTTAAAGGCCTGTTCTCTCTGATAGGTTAACAGGGGGTTACATTTACACTTCCTTAATGTGCAGATTCTCTTTGAAATAAGGTAGAAATGTGGAGTTTGGGGTCTCTGAACTTTCAATTTAAAAATACATCTGTTAGTGAAGTTGAGTTGTAGATTGTTAGTTTGAAAATGCCATTAGGAAGTTGGCATTTTCTTACTTAAACCATTCTGTGACTCTGGCTGTTGTGGCTTCTCTGTCTGGGTCTGACTGACAGTTGGGCTGTTTGTGAATCTCCTCTAGACAGTGACATAAAGAGAGCTAAGGTGTAGCCTGCATATCCTAATGAGCCATCGGAGGTGGATTGGAGGGAGGAGTAGTTACTTACACCTGAATGGGCTGTGCCTGCCTTCACACTTGCCTGGGCAAGGCAGGATCTTGAGAACAACAGAGATTATGCTTTTACGTTTGGCAGAAAGGCGTATAAGTACTGGACCCAAAAACATAGACTTTACATCACTTCTAGACCCAAGAGGAACCTCTGATTTGTTGGGTTATCCTGTTTTGAAGTCTCAGGGCCATCAAAGACTTCCTCTGCCAGCATCTGGCCTCTCTGCCTAGACTACTGCCCTGCCAAGTGGTACCATCTGCAGTCCCTGGGCCCTTGAAAGGTGAAGTTGGCAGAACAATAGCTGAAATACACGCACAGAACATTTTGAGGGGAAATTTTCGATGCACCATCTGCAACGCAGCTGATAAACGATGCTCCAATTGTATTTGGGCTAGGAGATTGATGCATGATGGCTGGAGAAATGATGCAACACCCACTTGCTTCTGCTGATAACGACGCAAACCCCATGCAGTGCGTTTTTCTAACATAGTGCGACTGGATAACTCATGCATCGTCCCTGGGTGACAAAGTAATCATGAAACTACGTGGATCTGAGGTCCCCCTTACGGAAATCAACCTATTGCTCTCTTGCGGGAGAGGAAAATGACACTTCACCTACCCGACCCGGAGAAGGAACAACGTACGGCCTCACTCGTGAGTAAGTAGTTGACGCTTCGCTGACTGTTTCGACGCACGCTCGCTTTATGTTTCCATTGCTTTCTATGGAGTAAGACTCTTTTTTCTTTAATCATTCATATCTTGACTTTTGAATGTTGGATTTTTATCATTTAGGCCCTCTTTACAACCCTAGAGGACGTGGGAGAAGTGGCGGTAATGCCGCCAACAGGCCGGCGGAAAATAAAATGGAATTATGACGGTCATCCACCACTTCTCCACTCCGACCACCAGGGCAGTGACGACCGCTGGGCTGGAGATTGAAGTCTGTTGTCATGATAGCCACTGTACTCGCTACTTGTAGCTGCTGTGATGCCCTCAAGCACCCATCCAGCTCAGGGTAGGCCACCACCAGTATGTGGGCCATCGGGGGGCTCAGGGTCCAATGGGCACCCCTTCCTCATTGGGAGGCCATCCCCAGCTGGGCCTCTGCAGTCTTCTGTGCCCAGCATCTCAGGTCCTCCCACTGTTTCTGACAGTGGGTCCTCTGTCTGCCATAGACCCCAGGGTCCGCACCTCCTTGGTGATGGCATGCCATATTCCCTTGTTTTGATGGGCGCTGACCTGCAGAGGCAATACAGACAGGAGAACACCATTAGACAAACAGTCCAGCCTGTCACACAAATGGCTCACCATACCCATTTGCATCACCATTGGCACACACATAGCCCGGTGCACAACATGTACACCATCAAGAGGACATCCACCCCCACCTTACACGATGCCTTCACACACAACTCAATGCATTCATGCCACATGCATTGTGCCCACAGTGTACTCACCTGTTGGTCTGGAGGCCCATACAGCAGTCTGTACTGGGGTAGGACCCCATCCACCAGTTGACCAACTCCTCTGAAGTTAAGGTTGGGGCCCGTTCCTCAGTCACACGAGCCATGGTATGTTCCAGACACAGGTCACAGCAGCGCATGCAGTATAGGTCTTCTCCTATGGAAGGTCAGGAAACCAGTGAGTAATGTGAAATAATATGGGGCTCACGTCCGCAGCGGTGCATACCGTCACCGCCGGGGTAGATACCCATTGGCCACTGTACCCCATGGGGCCCAATAGAATCCAATGAGGAATTGCACGGCGGTTCACGACTGCTTACCGCCTCAGCGCACAACATCGGCGGCATTACCTCACTTCTACCTGTCCCTCCACACAGGACATATGGTCACCATTTCAGGATATATAGGCACATACTTTCAAATTCTACTGTCCCAAAATATGATTGCACAATGTAGACTGTTTTTTGTGCTATTGTTGTTCAAATTGTGACAGCCTACCCACTCTTGTGTCCCTTTGATACCTACTGCTGGGGATGAAGAGGTGATCGAGACATACCTCCGTGTACATACCCCTGGTGGACTTGGCTACACTGGAGGACCGGCACATTAAACTCACCCAGAGATTGGACAGGGCCACAATCACAGAGCTGTGTGCCCAGTTGGAACCTGATCTCAGCTATCTGTTATTCTACAGTTATCCCTCCTCTTGTGCAAGCTCTGTTAGTGCTCCATTTCCTGGCAACTGGTTCTTTCCAAGTGACAGTGGGCTTGGCAGCAGGAATGTCACAGCCAATGTTCTCAATAGTGCTGGAAAGAATCTTGTCTGCCCTGATAAAACACATGTACAGCTACATTGCTTTCCCCCATGTGGAGGATTTGGCCACTGTGAAGGCAGGGTTTCATGCAATTGGGGTGATTGAGGGAACACATATTGTGTTTGTCCCCCCCCAGCAAAATGATTAGGTGTTCAGGGATCGTAAGAGTTTCCACTCCATGAATGTGCAGATGGTGTGCCTGGCAGACCGGTACATCTCCCCTGTCAATGTTAAGTATCCTGGGTCAGTGCATGATGCCTTTGTTCTGAGGAATAGCAGCATCCCAAATGTGATGTCCCAACTACAGAGGCACAGGGTGTGGGTAATAGGTGACCCTTGGTCCCCTCTCCAGTATATATTGTGTATGCCTATGCTGTTGGCCATATAGAGTAGTGTGTGGTGAAATGTTGTCCCTAAATATTTGCAGGTGACTCTGGCTATTCAAACCTATCATGGCTGCTGACCCCTGTGAGGAATGTCAGGACAAGGCCAGACGAATGTTATAATGAGGCACATGGGTGAACCAGAAGGATTTTTGAGAGGACCTTCGGCCTCTTGCAAGCCATGTTCTGGTGCCTCCATCTGACAGGTGGATCCCTGTGCTACTCACCTGAGAAGGTCTGCCAGATAGCAGTGGCATGCTGCATGCTGCATGGTGCACAACCTGGCCCTCGGACACCATGTACCTTTTCTGAAGGAAGAGGAGACTGGAGATGCCCCTATGGCAGCATTGGACCCTGAGGACAGTGAGGATGAGGAGTCAGAGGATCAGGATGTGGACAAAAGAACATTGGTGATCCGTCAGTGCTTCCAATGACACACATGTGAGACAGTGCAACTTCACATTTCTATGACTATTGTATTCTGTTTGTCATTGGCATGCTGGCATTACCCACGTGTTTCCCTTACTTACTGTTACCTATGGATATTCATTTTATAGATGCTTGTGATATGACAACATTGTCCTGATGTGATCAAAACAGCCAGCAACAGGTAATTCATTCTATGCTCATACTATGTACAGTTTATTTGCAATGATTGTAGCTGTTTCAATCAATACAGATCTGCAATACATTAAATATTAGTAGTTGAGATTTATCCAAGGGTGTTTATTGTAGTGCCAAGAAATTGAGGGGAAAGTGCAATGGAATGGGGTGATGATGGAGGAAAGTCCAGGGTATTGTTCCAGTCTGTATGTAGCACAAGTGCAGTGTCCATGAGGACATAGGAAGGGGAGCAATGGCAGTTCAAGGTGGACAAGGTGACTGAGTTGGACACAAGGGAGACAATCAGGAGAGTCTCATTACCTGGTGGTGGTCTTTGCAAGTGTCTCTGGCTTCTGTCTGGTTTGCAGGGAACGTTTGTGGGTGGTTCACCTACTGCAAGGGGAGGGCTGCTGGTGGGCTGTGGGTCCTGTGGCGGGGCCTCCTGGCCACTAGTGGCAGCGGAAGTGGAAGGCTGTTCGGATGACTGGCTAGTGGTAGGGGTCCGCTGGTGTGCTTGGTGAGTGCATCCTGGAGAGTCGGTTCCCTCGTCCTGTCCTCCCTCTGATGCACAGCAGTCCTTCCAGTGTCCCTGTTGGCATGTGCCTCTGTCCCCTGAACAGTGCACCCACTGACCCTAGGTCCCTGATTGTCTTGTGTGCGAGGTGTGGCCTGGGGTCCCTGTACAGGTGGGCACACTGATGATTGACGTGTCCTAGGGACAGGGGTGTGGTTATGCTGTGTGGGTGCTGTGGTGTTCGTTCGTGATGGGGGAGGCTCTGTGATTGTCTGTGAGTGGCCTTGGGAGACCGACTGTCCAGTGGTCCCTGATGGGCCAGGTAGGTCAACCAGATCCAGAAGTCCAGAATTACTGTCATTACTGGGGTCCTCTTCTGTGGGGGACTGGATAGTGGTGGCACCTCCCCTCCACTGACATTGGCTGAGGTACCTGTGTGGATGTAAATGATGTATCATGCTTCAAGTGTATGATATTTGTACTTCTGCAGCTTTCCCTCTATGGTTGTTGTTACCCTGTCAGCTTTTGCTTCTGTAATTTGGTGTATTGTGGGATTGGTAGTTTCCCTATGCTGTGCATGCTTTAGTGATGAGTGTCCATGCAGTGCTGGGAGGTGTGCCCATGCATTGGTACAGCATGCAGGGCCTGGCATTGGGATTAGTGAGATGTGTTGGTTGAGTGTGTGAGATGTGGTGGAGTGATGGGAGTGAGGGTGAGGGTGTGTGATGGTTACAGGTATGGGGGTGATAATTGTTAAGAGTTGACTTACCACTGTCCAGTCCTCTGCCAACTCCAGCGAGTCCCTCGGGATACAGTATTGCCAGTACCTGCTCCTCCCATGCTGTGAGCTGTGGGGTAGGGGTCCACCGCCAACCCTCTGTATGGCGAGCTGGTGTCTTGCTGCAATGGAATGTACCTTCCCCGTAGGTCATTCCACCTCTTCCTGATTTTGTCCCTTGTTATTGGGTGCTGTCCTACTGCGTTGACCCTGTCCACGATACTCCACCATAGCTCCATCTTCCTTGCTATAGATATGTGCTGTACCTGCGCTCCAAAGAACTGTGGCTCTACCCTGACAATTTTCTCCACCATGACCCTTAATTCCTCCTCAGTGAAATGGGGGTGCCTTTGTAGTGCCATGGGTGTTGTGTGATTGGTGAGAGTATGTTCAGTAACGTGGTGGGGTGTGGGATGGGGAGTGAGTGAGGGATGTATGGGTGTGAGTGCTGTGTGTGTCTACTTGTCTCTGTGCTCTTCTTCTCAGTCTCCTGGTGGCAAGGGGTTGTGGATAATGTGGGTAATGTGGGTGTGTGTTTTATAGTGGGGTGAGTGTGGTGTTTGTATGTTTGTCAGGTGTGTGTATTTGGTATTGTCCAATGTGGTGTTTTGTAAATGGGTGTCCATTCTGAGCGTGGCGGTGTGTACCGCCAATGGTTTACCGCCATTGAATATCCGTTGTGGTGATTCATGGGTCATAATGTGATGGGCATTGTTCTGTGGGTGTAACAGTGTGGGTTTTGGGACCACCACATTAGCACTGACCTTTAGTCCTGCAGATTTGTGTATGTGGCTGTATTCTGTTGGATTGGTGTGTGTGCTTCATAGTATGGTAAAACAGATATTCGCCAGCCTTGCGGTACATTGGCAGCCTTCAGCATGGTGGTAAGTGGGATTTACTGCCAAGGTGATAATGAGGGCCTCAGTCCAGATCACATTTCTGGGCTGCTTTTTGGAAGCTAACTCAGTCAAGGAAGCAACTATTGTGCCATACCCTTGGACAAACCTCCTATGGTAACCTGTGAGATCTAAAAAGGCTCTTACTTCCATCTGGATGTGTTCCCAAGCCAGAACGGTTTCAATCTTAGGCTCTAGGGGTGCCACCTGGCCACTTCCCGCTTGCTGTCCCAAGTACACCACAGAATCCTGACCTATTTGGCACTTGCTTGCCTTAATAGTGAGGCCTGCCTTCTGCAGGGCCTCCAACACTTTACAGAGGTGTAGCAATTGTTCCTCCCATGTGGAACTAAAGTCATCCAGGTAGGTTGTACTGAAATCATCCAGTCCAGCCAACACCTGGTTGACCAACATCTGAAAGTGGCAGGGGCATTCTTCATTCCAAAGGGCATCATCATAAACTGGTAGTGCCCGTCTGGTGTGGAGAATGCAGACTCTCCTTAGCCCCCTCAGTCAGGGCAATCTGCCTGTGCCCAGAAGTAAGATCAAACATAATTAGGTACTTGGCAGCTCCGAAACAGTCAATGAGCTCATCGGCTCAGGGGATGTGGTGTGCGTCAGTCTTTGTGCCCACATTGAGTCCCGGGTAATCCACACAGAACTGGAGTTCTGGAGTGGCACCAGGAGGAGCAGGCTTTGGGACCAAAACCACGGGACTGGCCCAAAGGCTGCTGAAAAGCTCAATAACCCTCAACGCTAACATTTTAGAGACTTCCTCTTTGATGTTAGTCCTTAACCCATCAGTCACTCTGTAAACTTTGTGTTGAACATGAGGACTGTCCCCAGTGTCCACATCATGTGTACACAGGTGTGTGACCCTGGGATCAGGGTGAACAGTGAGGCAAACTGACCCAACACCTGTCGACAGTTCCTCTGCTGTTCTGGGGTCAGGGAGGGGAAGGGGATTACTCCCTCCACAGATCCATCTTTTTATCCAGCAGACAGGAGGTCAAGAGGAGGTTCACTGCCTTCCTCCACCCTATCATCTGTTGCTAGGAGCATGGACAATTCAGTCCGCTCAAAGTGTGGCTTGAACCGGTTCACCTGCAGGACCCTTAAAGGGTTCCTGGAAGTCTGCATGTCCACCACTTCACTCTTGCGCTCCACCACCTCAAATGGCTCAGCCCACTTGTCCTGGAGCATCCTAGGCTCCACTGGCGCCATCACCCACACACTCTGACCAGGTTGAAGCTCGACCAGAGTGGCATTCTGGTCATACCACTGTTTCATGTCTTTCTGGCTTGCTTCTACTGTAGTGTAGTGAATCCTAGTGTGTTTTATTTAATTGGATACAGTAGAAAGCTTAGCCTGAGGCTTGCAGACTCATGCCCCCATCACCCATTGACTTTTACCCTGCTCTGTTTTAATGCATTTATTTAATTACATCTTTTAAGATGGCTGCTCTGTTTTTGGTTCAGCCTATGTTTTAGTTTGCGTTATCAGTGTCCCCACGTTATCAGTGACTCATACTATTGTATCCAGTACTACAATGATTCCCTTAATCTTTGGAAATTGAATGGGTTTAGAGATTCCAAGGGGAACACCATAAAACACAAAACTTTGTGGGGGAGGGTGGTTGATCTTAAGGATAAGTTACAGTTTTTCCATGTAGGACATACATTGGGCCACCAACGTGTAGGAGTACATGTTATAGGCAACACTTTGGCTGATGAGGCAGCCAAATCCACAGTAGCTATGGCTTCTGAGGCTGAGGTGACTTGTTCTCAGACAAGATTGGATAAAGAAATACTGACTGCCGTGAAGGATTTGGCTGAAGGCAAGTCTCTTCCAAAAGCATAAACTACAAAATATTCTTACCACATCAGTGCACAGAATGTTGCCTACGCAACAATTCCTGGAGTTGGAGATCGAGTGATCCCCAATGAAGCCCAGAGATTGGATCTAATAAAAGCAGCACATGAGGGTGTCGCTTCTGCACATGCTGGTATCTCTGCCACAGGAACACTCTTACAGAAATGCTTCTGGTGGTCAGGTCTATACAACAGACAAAACAATACATCCTTTGTTGTGACATTTGCCAGCAAAATTAGGGCTCTAATATCAAACACCCACCACAGACATCCCTCTTAGTGTCCAACAGGCCACTACAATGTGCGTACCTGGACCATTGCTGTCCACTCCAACCTGATAGAGCACACAAATACATCTTAGTCCCTGCTGATTCTTGTTCTAGATTCCTGTGAGTATGTCATCAGCTGACGCTCAAACTGTTATTAAAAACTTGCTGATCTTTGTTGGTACATGTGCGGTTGCAGCATTGGGGCCCTGCATTTGCCTCTACCTCATTGAGGGACACCATGGGGACAATGGGGGTTGAACTTCATTACTCCTCACCATACCATCCCGAGGGAAATTTGGTTGTGGAGAGGCGGAACCGTGATCTGAAGCAGTCCTTAACAGCTAGATTATTAGGTTCTGGCCGCATTTGGCATCTTCACCTATATAGGGTCCAGAAAGCATTGAACAATCTTCTAAGACGGTCCTGGGGGAGGACACACTCCTTATGAGGTTCCCTTTGGAATACCTATGTATGTCCCAGATCTTGATGGCCCTGTTTGGTGGCAGCAGACACACCCTTTGACATAAATGAACGTCTTACTGTCTTACAGGAGCTTCAGCAATTTTGTGATGATAAATCATCCGCCAGTGCTCCCACCTTAGGAATAAGGGATTTATCAACATCTTCCACTGGCTGGATTCCTAAAGTCGGGATCAGGTTCGTGACAAGATCACTGTGAAGAAGGAATTTGGTCCATCAAAAGGGAGCACCAGTCCCAGTCCTGGGAGTACAAGATACCAGACCTGTCAACTTAGAACCACTGCCTGGTTTCATAGCAAACAGATTCATTTCCATTGATGACATCAACGTTCACCATGTGGCCGATCCTGCACAGTAGACCCAGAGGTCCCTTGGGAAGTTCCTGATCCCCTCTCAGTACCCAAAAGGACACAGCTCTTCAAAGTAGAATGAACAACACAACTTAGGACTACCTAACAATGTCCAATGATGTTTCAAACACCTCCTCGACCCTGGGCAGGGTGGAAAATGAGCTCTTACTGATTCCAGTTCCCACATCAATGACAGCACCTACCTGTCCAAGACTTGGCTGTTTTTGCACCAACACTACACAAACTGATGACAATGTCTACTGTGAGGCTCCATATGAAATGGCTCAATCTAACAGTAATGCACCTGTTCCCGTATTTGCAGATACTGCCTCTGGTTATTTCATCAACATTGATGACTTTTCATCAGTCTCATCCACTCCAGTGATTGAAAATGTATTAAAGACACATACACTGTATTTATGGCTTAAAATTAACTATTTAATTCACCCATGGAACTATTTATGGTTCTGTTTGACATTTTTTACATTGTTCCTATGGATTGGAGTTGTGACTGTTATCTTTTTGCTTACAAATGGTCATTACCTTGCTGAACGCTCCTCAGTTAAGCTTGTGGATGTAGTCTTAAGTCCATATCATTCCTCACATAAGATCCGAAGAGACTTGTCCCTTGTGAACATTTCAGCTGTCCCAAATCCTGATGGTATTGTGTGGGACAACGTTCAATTTGATATATGCAGGCCTACTGAGGTCATTCAGATTCCATATGTATTAAAAATTTCTATGACAGATGTCATTACACCTGCTGTTGAATCTGATGATTGGGATGTCCAAACCTTTCATTCTATGTTAACTGAAATGAAGGACTATTCAGTGGTTGGAAGTGATGATGTATATAGACATACAATTAATTATAGGGAAATGTTCTGTAATAATAACTGGGGACATTACTACCTGCAGTGTGCTACTAGACACAGACCAGTACTTAACTACACACAGTGGGAACACTGTTCTACACCACCTTTAGACAGCCCAAAACTTTATTCATATAAGTTTATTTATTTCAGTGGACATGAAACAAATAATTCAGTGTCATATTATTTCATGTTACCTCCTACAAAAATTAGAAAAATGTTGCTAACCGATACAAAGCTGATTTATCCAGAGTCATTTGTTTCCCGTCTCACAGTTGAAGGTTAAGAATACTGGAAGAACACTGTTGATTTAAAAAGTGTATGGGGAACACAAGATTGGCAAATACAGGGTAGGGAAGCTTTATTTAGAGCATGCCTGATTCCTATGCAAACTATCATTTTAAATGACACCATTCAACAAACGTCCTGTCTGAGGCTAACGAAAATTAAAGAAATGAACACTCCCAGTATCCCCCACACCTGCAAGTTTAATGATGGGAAATTCTTCCTGAATGTCACCGAGGAAGAGCTAGATGGAAAAGTTCAGGCTGTACTCATAATTCTTCACTTTCCAGTCCTGGGGTGGTTACTTTGGCCAATAGACACAAATTGATGACAGGCACGTTTTTTTAATTCCTCAGGAGGTTTCAAGATCAGTCGGCCAGATCCTCACTTTATCTCGGGTCAACACACAGGTATAGTTACAACAGACAGTGTGAATAAACTGTGCCAACAATGGGTACAGTCTAACGCGTTAGCTGCAGTTAAAGAACATCTTAACACTATTTCTGACGATGTAGACTTGCAGGACTTTTTGCTAGGTCCTAGAAAGCCACTCTCTAAAAGATTCATATATACAATGTATAATGAGATCTAGAAACTTTCTCAAATCGAAGCTGCTGCACTTAAGGCAAATAGATAAAGAAAACTTAGACAAGGCTTTAGCTGTTGTCAATAACGGCATGAACACTTTGTCCAATAGAATTTATTCACTGACAAACATAGGGCCATATTTATACTTTTTGATGCAAAACTGTGCCAACGCAATTTTGCGTCAAAAAGTTTAAAGCGAGCTAACGCCATTTCTTTGCGTCACCCGGGTGTCAAATTTATACTTTGACACACCGTGGCACAAACCACAGGTTAGAGTAGTTTTTTTTTTTCTCTAACCATCACGCCACATCATAAAGCAAAATGAAGATAACGCTGAAAACATGACTTTAATCCGGTTTACGATGTCGCAAACCGGATACGTGCCATTTTTTTCCACAATAGCGTCAAAAAGCGGCTCAAACACAGCAAAATGTGCTAAGGAGCCCCAAAATGGATCCCAGAAGCCAGGAGGGACCCCAGGAAGACCCAAATCAACTAGGAACCAGTCAGGAGGACCAAGACAAGACCCAGGATAGGGAGAAGAAGAAAAGGAAGTGTTGTTTCAGTGCAGAGGAGCAGGAAATACTGGTGAAAGAGGTGACGGAACACCAGCATCAACTTTATGTCTCCTCAAAATTGCCAATTGGGAGGAGAGAGGCAATTTGGCAACAAATTGTGGACAAGATAAACATTGTGGCAGAAGTACGGAGAACAGTCCCTGAGTGCAAGAAACGCTGGCATGACTGCAAGCGCAGGACCAAGGAAAAAATGGCAAGGAACAGGAAGGCAGCACTGCAGACTGGAGGTGGTAGTCCAGCACTGCAGGAGGCCCTGGAACAGATAGAGGAGATGGTGGCAGCCATCATCCCAGAGAAGATCATCACAGGGATTCAAGGACAGGACAGCGCAGACTACCAGGAAACAACACAGATGCAGGGTCAGTTGCATGGGGAACAAAAATGTCTAAATGTTACATGCAAGCCGGGGGAGGGACGTCCCTACTGCACAATGCATGTCATCCTTGAAAACCAGGCAGTGGAAAGGGCAAAGTGGCACGGCACGGGTGCATGGGCTGTGCAGGGGAAACCAGGTGGGCAGCACAACACTAAACCAACAATCTTTGCATGGGGGTACTCTGCCATGCCAAGACTGTTGGAAAGGAAAAGCCAGTCCAGGAGGGTAGGGTAGAATGTAAAACTGGCCTGCTGTCACACAACAGCTGGTGTAGTCACAACATGAACTAGGGCTCAATTTCCAGTCTCATGCCATATCTGCAAGTGGCACGGACCATTGACAACAGTTGCCACTACCACCTGTGCTGTGTGTGCTGGTCAAGTAGCAAATGGTAGTTAGGTGCCCATGCATCAAAGACACCCAAAATAGAGGGTTCAGGATGACAATGTTATCAATCCCCTGTAATTCCTAACAAAGTGTAAATCCTGTCAAATGCTCATGTCTATAGGCGCAATACACATCAAGTATTGTTACTTACATTATGAAGTACCCAGCAGTAATGTCATACCCATGATGCACATTCCAGGGTCTACCCAGTGCCTGTGTTACAATAGCTGCAATACTACCTTGCAACCTCCCAAATGTCATACTGCTAAGACAACAGCATTGAGGGGGAGGACACATGTGTCTAGCTAGTTAAACACACCCGCACAGTCATAAGGAGGAAATGGAGTACTGCCAGGTCCATCAGTGCAATCCATTGTAGCACACATTCCCCAACATCAACATGACACACTACCAATGCTGACACCTGTATAGTGCCATGCCAATGTTATACATAATATGTGCTTGGTCTCAGCAACATATAGGTTTATGTGAAATATCAGAGACTGGGTCAGTCCCATATTGTTAAGTGTGGTACAAGTGGCATCAGAACACACACAGCCATTGCAAGGCATCACCATGCTAATGGAAGGAGACGGAGGTTTGAGTAGGACAAGAAGGTGGCAACATACAATTTGGACAGAACCTACACCAAGAGGACGTGACACAGACAATTCCCCAAACTGCCCACACTACATGTGACATGCAGGTGGGGCTTAGGCCTGTGAGAATGCTAATATTAAGGACAGGAACAATGAACAGGAACCAAGATTACAATGTCTCACTAATAGGAAGTCAGTGATGTCACATTACAACTGCCACAACACAGACACACTAATTGTACAATATCTCATTGCAGAGGACGATGGCTCTCCTGTGGATATTCCTGTCCTGGACTTCCCTGATGACATGGATGACAAGCTGACAAACATTAGCCAGCAGACCCTCCAAGATGTCCTTGGAACCCTCCAGACCCCACCTTCAGTCGCAAGGAGGAGTACAGATGCAGCAGTCATCACATAGGAAGCCCCCACCACCCCAATAGTACGGCCTACCAGCTCAAACACAGCTGAGGACTCTGAGGACACTGGTACCACCTTTGAGAGGAGAGTAGTGGGAATACGGCTGATGCTGGCCAAGGAGGTGCGGGTGGGGATGCAAAATATGGCAGCCAGCCTTGAGGGGATGCGCATGTGCATGATATCATCTGCAGAACAGGCAGCAGCCATGCAAGCTCTACCGTGCCTCCTGCAAGGACTACAACAATGTGTGAGGGATTTCACCACAGCAGTTAAGAATTTGCCACAACACCTGGAATCCCACACCTTGCATGGCGTGCACAAATGCAATCATGACCCCCTCAGGGCCGACCTGGCTGCCGAACACAGTGATGTAGCTGCTATACTCAAGAACCAGCAGCTTCTTCTTCCTGCAGTAATGCCCTTAATAGCCCCACAGTTGACAGCTACCGGGAATTCTAACTCCATGTCTTCAAACACTGAAGTGTGTGTTGCCCCTTCAAACCCATCACCACTCAGGGCAGAGGAGATGACAAACACATCAGAAGATGAAACGTGGAACAGCTCACCTTCACCCGTAGGAGTACCCAGTAGCACAAGTCCATGCCACATGGGCACTGATTTCCTCGGTCCTATGCTTGTTAACATGCCAGTCTTGCTAAAGTTGGTAACATGCACTGTTCTCCACCACACTGGTTACCTTACCACTATGCACTGCAATTGTCTCTCACTACATCATTGGCAATTCAAGTTCCTCTGCACTGAATGACACTAAACCCCAGCATGTCCAATGACATGTCCCTCACCACTGCACTTGTGTTGCATCACAATAGAAGGCGTCACACTAATGGACTTACAATCCTGGACTATGTAAATATTGCACTACAGCACTTTAAAATAAATAACACTTACACAACCACTTTGTCTCCGTGTAATGTTGTAGGAGGCTGGCCTGGCTTATAGTGGGTACCTGATGGTACTTACACCTTGAGCCAGGTCCAGTTATCCCTAATTAGTAGATTGATAGTGTTCTAGCAGCTTAGGCTGATAGAGGTAGCTATAGCAGAGCAGATTAGGCTGAACTAGGAGACATGCAAAGCTCCTACTATACCACTTATATCAGATAGCACTATATCATAAGAATCACAATAGTCAGAGTTACTAAAAATATAGGTACTTTATTTTAGTGACAATGTGCCAAAAATATCCCAGAGGATATACTCCCTTAGGAGGTAAGTAAAATACACAAAATATACACACAAACCAAAATCAGGTAAGTAAACAGTTAGAAAAGTAGTGCAAACACTGTAGAATACATTAGGATGCAATGGGTCTAGAGGCAATACAAACCATATGCTAAGAAAGTGGAATGCGAACCACTTAGGGTCCCCAGGCCTAGTGTAGTGTGTAGAGGGTCGCTAGGAGTGTTAGAAAACACTAAGGGTGTCCAAGTTACCCCACTCGAAGACCCTGAAAAGTAGGAGTAAAGTGACCCTACTTTCCCAGAAACATACTAAACTTGCGATAGGAGATTCTGCAAAGACCACAACTGACTGCAAAGCACTGAAGACGGATTCCTGGATCTGAGGACCTGTAAAGAAAGGGGACCAAGTTGAAGAGTCACAAAAGTGTCCAGGGGGCCAGGAGCCTAACAAGACCCGGATGAATGTGCAAAATGGCTGCCTCTGGATGGAAGAAGCTGAAGATTCTGCAACAACAGAAGATGTCAGGAACTTCTCCTTTGTTCAGAAGATGTCACACGGAGCGCTGGAGGATACAGAGTTGTTTCAACACAGAAAGACTGCAAACAAGCCTTGCTAGCTGCAAAGGTCATGGTAGAAGTAAAAGGGTGATGCAATGCCCCAGGAAGGACCAGGACATCGCCACTTGGAGGAGAAGACAGAAGGGGCCCTCAGCAACACAGGGAGCCCACACAGAAGAAGGCAGCACCCGCAGAAGTACTTGAACACGGGTTCAAGAAAACTATGCATGGTGGTCATCTCAACACTACAAAGGAGGGTCCCACGAAGTCGGTGGTCAACTCAGAGAGTTGAGCAATGCAGGACAGAGTGCTGGGGACCTGGGCTGTGCTGTGTACGAAGGAGTCCTTGCAAAAGTGCACAGAAGCCCTAGCAGCTGCAGTTCACACAGTACACAGGATTACTGTCTGGCGAGGGGAGGCAAGGACTTACCTCTGCCAAATTTGGACATATAGACCACTGGTCTGTCGGGGTCACTTGGATCCAGCACCTGTGTTCCAGGGACTACGCTCGTCACAATGAGAGGGTCCCCAGAGGACTGGTGAAGCAGAAGTTTGGGGCCTGTGTTAGCAGGGGGAAGATTCCGTCGACCCACAGGAGATTTCTTCTTGGCTTCCAGTGCAGGGTGAAGGCAGAAAGCTCCACCAGGAAACAGTTGAGAAAGCCGGCAGGATTAGGCACTACAATGTCGCTGGTAGGCTTCTTGCTACTTTGTTGCAGTTTTGCAGGCGTCCTGGAGCAGTCAGCGGTCAATCCTTGGCAGAAGTTGAAGAGGAAGATGCAGAGGAACTCTGGTGAGCTCTTGCATTTGTTATCTGAAGAGAAGCTCACAGAAGAGACCCTAAATAGCCCTCAGAGGAAAATTGGCCAACTATTCAGGTAAGCACCTATCAGGAGGGGTCTCTGACGTCATCTGCTGCCACTGGCCACTCAGAGGCCTCCATTGTGCCCTCACACCTCTGCATTCAAGATGGCAGAGGTCTGGGTCACACTGGAGGAGCCTTGGGCACCACCCCTGGGGTGGTGATGGACAGGGGAGTGGTCATTCCCCTTTCCTTTGTCCAGTTTCATGCTAGAGCAGGGGCTGGGGGATCCCTGAACTGGTGTAGACTGGTTTATACAAGGAGGGCACCTTCAAAGCATTTCCAGAGGCCAGGAGAGGCTACTCCTCTCAGGCCCTTAACACCTATTTCCAAAGGGAGATGGTGTAACATCCTCTCTCAGAGGAATTCCTTTGTTCTGCCTTCCTGGGACTGGGCTGCCTAAACCCCAGGAGGACAGAAGCTGTCTGTGGGTTGGCAGATGCGGTAGCTGCAGTGAAAACCCCAGAGAGCTGGTTTGGCAGTACCCGGGGTCCCTGCTGGAGCCCCGGAGATGCATGGGATTGGCACCTCAGTACCAGATTTGGCATGGGGAGACAATTCCATGATCTTAGACATGCTACATGGCATATATTTAGACTTACCATTGTGAAACTACATATAGGTATTGACCTATATGTAGTGCACGCGTGTAATGGTGTCTCCGCACTCACAACGTCTGGTGAAATTGCCCTGAACTATGCGGGGAGACCTTGACTAGTGCCAGGTTGCCCTCACACTTAGTAACTTTGCACCTAACCGTCACCAAGTGAGGGTTAGACATATAGGTGACTTATAAGTTACTTAAGTGCAGTGTAAAATGGCTGTGAAATAACGTGGATGTTGTTTCACTCAGGCTGCAGTGGCAGTCCTGTGTAAGAATGGTCTGAGCTCCCTATGGGTCGCAAAAGATATGCTGCAGCCCATAGGGATCTCCTGGAACCCCAATACCCTGGGTTCCTAGGTACCATATACTAGAGAATTATAAGGGTGTTCCAGTGTGCCAATCAGAATTGGTAAAAATGGTCACTAGCCTGCAGTGACTATTTTAAAGGCAGAAAGAGCATAAGCACTGAGGTTCTGATTAGCAGAACCTCAGTGACACAGTTAGGCACCACACAGGGAACACATTCAGGCCACAACTATGAGCACTGGGGTCCTGGCCAGAAGGATCCCAGTGAGACAGGCAAAAACAAACTGACACACAAGTAAAAAATGGGGGTAACATGCCAGGCAAGATGGTACTTTCCTACAAATGTGATACATCAACTGTGTAGGGGATTTGTGATGTATGTAACATGTCAATGGCCATAGAATCAATACAACAGTGTAGAAAGAATGTGGGTTGATATCTATGTACTGGGGTCTGGATTTAATCATCATCTGTGCTTCCTTAGGCTTATTTCTGAAGTTAAATGAGAACAAACAGCATAATGCTGTGTAGAATTGAAAAGGTCAGCTCCAAAGTATGTTTAAGATGAAACTCAATGCGGCCAACATTCCCTTCAAGACAAACTTTATGTATGTGACATCTGACTATAAACTTTAATCACACACACACCATACGGCAGGAATGGATGTGTACGAGTTTATGGACAACTATGCAACCTGGGAGTACAATGTAATAAATGATAGGTGTGAGTTACGTATACAGAACTTCTTAAGATTATAACATCACTCAGCCTAACAGGGTTCACATGAAAATCAGACTGGAGGCAGATGTCCCACAGTGCCCAATATTCCAGCACAGGACTCAAACGATGACAGATTTAAAAATACGCCAACCTTTACAACACTTTGGGAACCATAGCAACCTTGAGTGGTGGGTGCAATGGATGGCAGATGCATAGACAAATAGCTTTGTTGTAGCTGCCAATGTAACAGCACATTTGAAAGTGGGAATAACAATGTCAATAATGGGATTCTGATGCAGGATGGAACACAAATGCAAATACTAAATTGACACTGTACACCCATGGAAAGGCCCTGATCCCCAAGTATATGACACATATTGTAAAGGAGTACATAAAACTTTATTGTGCAGTAATAAAGGAAAATTAAACTAGGGGAAACACCTTAACTAACCTAACCTACCCTAACTATACATTACCCTAAGCTAAACTTACTTACCACATTTAACTAAACACTCTAAACATCAACCCCCCAGCAACCCCCACCTCCTTATATGACAGGACAATAGTAGGACAACATATATTAACCTAAACACATACTAACTTATCCTAAACAAATATATGTATATATTTTTTTTGGTGGGTTTTTTAAATGTTTTTTTTACACATAAACCCCAACATCATCACCCACCCACCCACAAAAAAACATGTCCTAATATAACACCCTCCAACCCCCAACCCACTTATACTAACTAAACTAACAACCTACTCTAACCTAAGACTAAGCCCCTTAACCCCACTAAAAAAAAGAACGAGGAAAGATGAGATCAGATGAGGATCCAAAAGTTAATAATTGGCCCTCCGCAGTATCTTTTTCATACCCCGCAGCAACATTTGTTACATGTCACGTTTCAGTGTCTGTAAATCCTGATTGTCTATCTGCTATTTGGGTACCATTTGTAGATGCCGTTGCTGGTGCAGGTGCTGTGGTTGGACGGGGAGGTGCAGGAGGTGCTCCTTGTGGGCCCAGAGCAGACTATGTTGAGGGACCTGCTACAGTGGCTGTCATCCCTGGGGCCACTGTGGTTTGAGCTGTGGTGGTAGTGGCAGTTGTGGGCAGTGCTGGTCTCCCTTGGGCAAATGCCCTCCATACCTCTGTGGCTCTCTCATGGCGATATCTATGTGCCATATTGTGGAACCCAGCCTCAACATCGAGTACTGGAATTCCAGTATCTCCTGGGCATTCATGTTGGCAGCTGGAAAAATAGAGAAAGACAAAAATTTGTGACATCATTGAGTGATACATCTACAGATTATATTCTAACACTTCATCAAAAATAGCACATACAGTCCAAATCACCGTTCAGATGGTAGAATGTCCCTGAGGAATGACATGCCAACGCAGCCTACCCATCAACTATCTAACAGCACAGCAATGCACAACAAGGTGTGCAAATAATTAAATGATCTGTGCATCTTTGTTCTACTATTAGTCACATAAGAAATGCTGCAAGTACTCTGCATGTGCCAGGCCCACTAATAACTATCTTCAGGATGACAATCAAGGCACACAATACCTGTGATTGTATATGGAACTGCCAGGACGGTATGCAGATGATAATCATGAGGGGGCATTGTAGTTTGGAACACATGAATGTTTTGGTCATCTACACTGGGATCATCCCACCCAGGTACATATATTTTCTAGACCTAACCCTGTGCCTCTGGGGGGGATGGACATGCAGCACATACTTTCAACCATCAAGGACAACCACAAAGCTTTGGACAGCTGTCCATGGATATAGTCGGTCCACCACAGGTAAGGAGGGCTGCCAACTAGGACTGAGTCAACCATTGGACAATCACATCTACATTTATTTTTCTAATTGCGGACAACTGTCAACATCATTAGATCTCACTGACACCTTTGCAAAATTAAGCACATTGATGCAAGCACCCACTTGGCCTTGATCTGCATGCATGCCTATGACATTTCACTCAAGTGCCACATAAATGGATTACAACATGTGGAGCTAGATGTTGCCGGAAATTCACCCATACAGCCCTACATGTTCATTACTTAACAGGGATGCTCAAGTCTGTGTATAAAACATATGCATCACTGGTCTGTGTGAATCAGGGTATGACTTGCCGACTAAATTATGACACCTCCAAATTAATTATTGGCATACATGTAGCAACAAATAACCCAGTTCACCTGCCCATGCCCATAGCGCAGCACTAGACTCCCAATATATGACTCTCCGCCGCAGAATGTCTAACTCTAACATGGAACAAAATGTCAACCTCCAGTCGAGTCACATATCAGCTCATGTGCCAGCATATCATACCTTGCAATGAGTCCAGCACACAGGAGTCAATCACACAACAGCTGCAAGCACAACACAGGACAAACATATTCACACTTACTGGATACATCTGGGTCCACAAATTGAGCCACTTCCCCAATTGTTTAGGGGGGGTCCACCTGTAAAACATGGGAGGGTGATATGTGCTCAATATCTGCTCACTGTACAAAACTTGTAATAACAAATTACTGTGTGTGACATTTTATATGATAGAGCTGCAAATCAGGCATGTAGACACACCAACAGATATAGTACTGCAAACATGCATTGACACTGTCACTCAGTGAGTAATAGACACACATGTGTACACATGCACTGGCCTTACCAATCATGTGGTGACAAACATGTTTACTCATTTTTGTGCTTAATTAATTCTAGAGGGTACTCCATTTTATTATTTATTATTATGAGAGACATGCAATGACTCATTCCTGGTGCACTGAAATACCAGTGATTCAGATATTGTGGCTTGTGCATCAAGGGACTATGAGTTACTGTATGATGCTCATGTGGGTTGATTTGCACTCAGGAATTATTGTGCTTTTAATGGTCCATTATATGTGTGCCAGTGTTGTATGTAGGTTGCATTTGCCACATTGGCCGTGTACCCAGAGCCGTTTATCCCCCCTATGACAACATGATGGCAGGGATAATGTGTGTTACTTGATGACAATGTTACGCTAAACATGGATTGGCCATTTAACTGATTCAAAACAACAAAAAGATGTATGCTGACAGTGTCTAATTTGATCATCCATGACAGAATGCATGTGTTACGACTCTGTCGTCCTATTTTGAGGGGGCGCTGTAAGGGGACTGTCGGAAGCCTGGGAATCACCTTGAACACTTATCTAGAGTCCCTTGCTGACTCGCATTTGTTTCTCTTTTCGCCATGGTATGCTTTTGTAGTTTACATTTGCTTCCTGGGACTGCAAATCCCATAATACACAGCCTGGTAGTCAGGAAAGCCTGGATTCTGTTTTACATTATTTTCTATGGGAGAAATCCAGGTGCTCCTTTTCACTGGATTCTCTCCTCCAGGACTTGCGAGTGTCTGAAACTAAACACCCCTGAGACCTCCCCTGTGCAGCCCTGTCATGTGATTCCTCCTAGGGTTTTCTGCAGCTTGTAACTGCTTGTAAGCAGCCATTTTCTCAAGATCCTTTGTCGTGCATTAGAGTTTGATTCTTTTGTGTTACTGACCCCTCCAGATGGTGTTCCAGTCTTGTTCCTGTTCTGTTTCAGCTTGAACCTGTTTCCTGTTCCTCTGCCTTGCTCCTGATTATTCCAGCCAGAGTCTGCTCTCTATCTCTTAGCCTTGAACCTATTTGTTTCTTCCAGAGCCCCCTCCCTGTTTCTCTGTCCTGCTCCTGCCTTGTTTCAGCCTGAACCTGCTCTCTGTTTCCAAGTCCTGTTTTCTGCTTATTCATACTTCCTGTATTCCAGCCCTGTCCTTGCTTGTTCCAGCCAGAGCCTGCTCTCTGTTTCCTAGTCCTGTCTCTGTTTGTTCCAGCCAGATGTTTGCACCTGTTTTCCAGTCCTAGTCCTGCCTTTGCTTCAGCCAAAGCCTGTTCCCAGTTCCTGCCTCTGTCTCTTAGTTTGTCCCTTCTGTTTCTGTTTCCTCTTGGTATTTGTGTCTGGTAAGTGTTCTACCAGTCTTCACCAGTGTATAGTGTCCTCCTTTGTACTTGGTTTGGCTCCTGGTTTCCAAGAGGCAATTCCAGCCCCCATCCTTGTCTAGTGTTATACGTTGTTTTTTGTGCCTAACAATGACAGTGTGCTATTGCTCTTTTTCCAGGAATCGCCACTGGGTTTCCAGCTGGACCTACAAGAGCTTATCTTGTGTATGTAAGTACTATCCTTGTTTGTGCTCTAGGGTCCAGAGACAGAATCACTTCTTCTGCCTCCTTTCTATGGGGCTGGTAGGGTGACTATCTGAAAGAGCAAACTGCACAGAGGCATTGACATTCCCTGTCACTGTGGGAGGTTCTGCGTCTTACTCTGTGTACAACCCCAGCGTGTTTGTCCATTAGTAATCAGTTTCCTGTTTGTTCACACAAGGGTTGCTCTGCTTTTACTTTCCTGTGTCCTGTGCCTGTCGATAACTGTCCTTTCCATGTATGCCTTAAGCTGCTCTTCTGCCCCAGCACACTACCTTTTTAGGATATTTGGTGACCTCAAGGGGTGTCCCAACCAGAGTCCTGTTCAGAACCGCCCGAAACCGTGACAGAATGCACAACCCAAACATTTCAAGCTCCCCAGGCAATAAAGTCACACACAGACCTAAGATGTTTTCCTATCATGTTAAGACACCCCTTTCTAAATCTATACATTCTCTGAAAACCTCTAAGAAAGACCTTAGTTTAAAGGATAGACTTGTTGAAGAAAACCGTAACTTGCAAGTTCAGTACTATACTGAGTAGCTTGCTAAACTTTCAATGATAGACTATCATGTTATTTGTGGCTATGACCCCCAGTCCCTGTCTGTAGAAGAATTACAAGGACATAATGAGTGTTTGCAGTATCTGTTAGCTGAAGCCAGTAAGAATGTTCGTAACCGTGGAAGTGCTTTTGCTACCTCTGCACAAGACACTCACACTCAAGAAAAGAAGGTTAATTCCTTGCCTCATGTTAGTGCATCCCAAGTTCCCTTCCAGGACTCTGCCATAACAAAGAACCCTGACACTTTCCAAGAAGCTACAGTAGGGATTCCCTTGTTTTCTGATGTGTGCTTCAGCCCATCTAGGTCAGTATCTCGGAATTCAAAGTGCAGTGCTGACTCTTATAAAGACCTACCAATCCCTCAGAGCTTTCAAGTCAGCAGGCTATACTCTGTATCAAAGGGATCAGTAAAGACTGTGGAATTCCTTAGTTCCACTTAAAAGGCTTGTGCACTTCCCAAACTGGATGATAATACACCCGTCTCAATCACTAATAGCTCTGCTAAACCCTACTCTATTCTGAGTGGCTTTGATAACTATATGGACATACACACACCAAAAGAGCAAATCTGGCAGACTAAAAGGCAGATATCGGACTTCTATGATGAATATGTTGTAACATATACTAAAAATCTTGCACGTGGGCTCTTTTCATCTATGCATATTTCACTGTTGCCAGAACCAGACATTCTGTTTATCTGTAAGGTAGAAGAAGTAACAGAGCAGCTGATGGAAACTACTGCAAGGCAATTTGAAATCCTGAAAAAAGAAAATGATCACCAGCTTTGGCTTAAAGAACAGTATGCTACTTTATGTGCTTCCCCAAAGACTACTATAGAGCAGACTTTTCCTGCTGTTAATGAATGTCAAAAGACAGCTCCAGTTATAAATATGTCAGCCTCTTTTGCAGACTCTCTCAGCTTGTAGTTCTCCAGAGAATACCCCTGTACAGTTGAATGAATCTCTGACATATCTGAGAGATTTGACACCTCTTGATTCAAAGGATGAATCAGAGTCTTCAGAAGGAAGTGTCTCAGCCCCAATATCAGAACAAATAAAGCCAAATGAAGAAGAGAGTTCTGATGCAGACTCCAATAGCTGCACCAGAAGAAACCAAGATATGACTTTACTGGAGATTAAAGGCAAGTTGTGCAACAGTGTTGAAGAATCAGAATCTAGTGATGACAGTGGTTTCTGCTCTGCGGTGAACAAACCTGCAGATAGTGCTGTTCAAATGCCGCACACACCAGGATTTTCAAATTGTGGGGATACTCCTGCCCTTTTCTAATGATATCATAGAATTTTCAGATAATGAAGAGACAGTTCCTGTTCCGAGTGAATTCATGTTTT